>NC_054378.1:62436858-63112573 GCF_017654675.1 Xenopus laevis | reverse complement strand
GTATAGATTCATCACATGTGCGTTTAGATTCACAACACCATTTTATTTTCATGTAATAAAGGGTAATTTGAATAAACCAAATCTAGTATGAAATGTATACAAATTCTTGGGGCTCGTTTATTAATGCAGAGATAAGTGTTCCATCACTGATCCCAGCAAATAGAAAGCTTATTAATCTTGAGGCTAGATTTATATGTTATTACTAGCTATAATTCCTTTCCTGTCTTTTCTGGACAGCTACGCCTTCCATTCTGTAATTCAAACCAAGTTTACAGTCCAAATTAAAGAAGACAATAATTCACATAGATTATTTCATGTAAATTATTAAGAAAATATTCTAAAATATTAGAATACCTTTCAAAGTAAACTGCTGGTTTAGGGAGAATGTAGCTATACTTCATTTTAAGGTATCACTTATCAGGGAGTCAAATGTTATTGTCCAATGCAATTTTTACTCTCTGTGCCATATGCATATTATGCTGAGTGAAACTCTCATTTTTGCAGTTTTCAGACTACAGTATATTGCTTTGCCAATTTCGACATGCCAAAGATGACAGACCACGCTTTACAACTTCTACATGATTTATAATAAATAATGGCTTTGAGAGGTGATAATTAAGAAAACTATGGAAGGCTGGAACCTTACATGGTCTATGGGTTGGTGTATATGATTACAGGGTTATGTAATAAAAGGCACTACGTTTGCCCAGGAACAGTAACCCATAACAACCAATCAGCATGTAGCATTTACTGTCAGGCTTACCAGGGTTTTCAGATGATGGATCTTGTCAAGCTGTAGAAGGACTCACAAGCGGCTCGCACAACACTGAACCCACCTGAGGATGTTACAGGGGGAACCGTGAGTGGAGAGAAGCCAGTGAGGCTACACAGGATCGAGGTACCAGAGGGTCGAGAAGAGAGGCGTAGTCAGGCAGATCCGAGGTCAGAGGCAGGCAGCAAACAACAGGAACGATAAACAGGTCGAGGTCTGGGTATTCAGCAAAGGATCAGAGTCGAGGGCAATCAGAGGTCATACACAGGAGTCAATAAGAAAAGTATAGCTAGGTCTCACAGGAATAAACCACGATAACCAGGCATAGAAGGAATAAAAAAGTAGGTTTAAATACCTTAAGTCTTGGCGCCGCTTTTTCGCCAACGTCGGCACGCCTGCGTAAAGACGCAGGCGTCACTACGTTCTGTGCCGTCCATGCGCGCACACGCGCCTGCGCTTCGACGCTCGTGACGTCAGAGCCGCCGAGAGCCGCCGCGCTGGAACCCTTCGGTAAGTAACCTTACATTGCCCCCTACCGAGATGCGGCCTCTGGACGCAGATGCTAGAAGGCTTGTCTGGATGAGTCTTGTGGAACTGAGCCACAAGTCTAGGGGCATGTAGATTTGAAGAGGGCTCCCAGGAATTTGGTCCATAGCCTTTCCATTTGACCAAATACTGTAGTCTTTTCCCTCTCCTTCGTGAATCCAAAACCTGTTCAACCACAAATTCTTCTTGGTCATCAACTATAACTGGAGGAGGCGGAAGAAGAGTTCTTCCTGGAAATTGATTCTGTACCACAGGTTTAAGCAACGCCGTATGGAACACCGGATGAATGCGGTAAGACTTGGGTAACTTCAATTGAAACGAAACGGGATTAATTTGACGAGTGATAGAAAAAGGACCCAAAAATCTTTGCCCTAACTTCTTACTTGGACAGGATAATTTGAGATTGACTGAAGATAACCAAACTTGGTCTCCGACCTTGAACTCAGGATCCATTCTTCGTTTACGGTCAGCAAAGCTCTTGAAATCTTGTTGTGCTTTAGTCATTGTTTGTTGTAGTAATTTTAAGTTATGTTTCAGAAAGACAAGCCGATCCTGAACTGCGGGGAGCGAGATCTCAGGAAGCGATGAAGCTGGGAAAATTGCAGGATTCAATCCATAATTAGCAAAAAATGGAGACTGTTTGGTCGAGGAATGGCATGAATTATTATAAGCAAATTCTGCTAAAGGAAGTAAATATACCCAGTCGTCCTGGAGATAAGAAGAATAACATCTTAAGTATTGTTCTAGAGTTTGGTTTGTCCTCTCTGTTTGACCATTAGTTTGGGGGTGGAATGCTGAAGAGAGAGATACCTTAATTTGTAGTGCCCCACATAGAGTCTTCCAAAATTGCGAGGTGAATTGTGGACCAGGTAGCAGGTCGATAGGACAGTCATAAATGCGATGTGGGGGCAAAATGTCTGTACCCTTCTTATTAAAGACATCCTTAAAATCTTGATAAGCCACTGGAAGATTGTCAGGAACTCCTTGCGAAGATGCTAGCGAGCAAAGTTCAATAGGCCTGCAGGAACTTATTGGTTGACATCTTGAGAGACAGAAGTCAGAAGAAAAAACTATTTCTCCAGAAGCCCAATTGATAGACGGATTATGCTTGCGAAGCCACGGCATCCCTAAAATAACAGGAAATAAGGGTGACGCCACAATGTCAAAGTTCAGAGTTTCAGAATGAACTTTATTAAGGGACATAGAGAGGGGAAAAGTCTCTTGAATGACTGGACCAGATAATATGGGTGAACCATCAGCAACTCGAAGAAACGTGGGATTCTTTTTCTCGTGCAAGGGAAAACAGTGAGCCTTAGCCGTCGCAGAATCCAGGAAACACCCACTGGCCCCAGAATCAATTATTGCTTGCAGTTTCACCGACTTGTCTTCCCACTGTAAAGAAAGTGGAATGGTAAGTAATGGAGTAAAAGGAGACGTAAATACTGGAGATTGGTTAGAAACTGCTTTACCCTTCAAGGAGGGCCGAGTGGGGCAATCACGAAGCAGATGACCAGCAAGTCCACAATAGAGACACAAATTGAGCCTCCGACGTCTTAAACGTTCCTCAGGAGTTAATGCTGATCTAATAGCTCCGATCTGCATGGGTTCAGGGTCCGCAACCGAAGAGGAGACAGCAGGCAACCGAATTGGTGGGGAAGCATGAGGAAGTACCCACATTGGGGAACCTTGACCTGACCTCTCAGCTCTGCGCTCACGGAGTCTGCGATCAAGTTGTATGGTGAGCAAAATGAGATCGTCTAAAGTCTCTGGGATTCCCGTACGTGCCAATTCATCCTTTAGGCCTTCTGACAACCCCAGACGATACTGGTGTTTGAGTGCAGACTGATTCCAGTCAACATCTGCTGCAAACTTGCGGAACTGAACTGTATAATCTTCGGCTGGCCCACGCCCCTGACTCAGAGAACGAAGTGACGCTTCAGCCGCCGAAGTCCTGTGCGGATCATCATATAATATGGCCATGGCTTTAAAGAAAGACTCCACTGTAGCCAATTCTGGGCTCTGCAGATCCATTAACCGAAAAGCCCAAGCCTGGGGATCTCCGGACAACAAGGAGATAACAGTACCCACCCGAGCCTGTTCAGTAGGATAGGTACGAGATTTCAGAGTAAATAAAAGTTTACAGTTATTTTTAAACAGACGAAAAGTCTTCCGATCACCGGAGAACCGTTCCGGGAGATGAATCTTGGGCTCAGGAAGGTCAGAAGGAAGTACTTGGCTCTCAGAGGCAGATTGATCAGCCGCTGATACGGATGCTGAACCACCGAGAGGCGACTGCAGGGTCCGCATCTGATCTTGCATCTGGGCGTAACCTCCCTGAAGTTCACGGACCGCTTGAGTAAGCGAGGATAACTGTTGGGTAAGGACTGAGAATGGCGATGGCCCTTCCGCTTGATCCATTTGGCCTGGTTATACTGTCAGGCTTACCAGGGTTTTCAGATGATGGATCTTGTCAAGCTGTAGAAGGACTCACAAGCGGCTCGCACAACACTGAACCCACCTGAGGATGTTACAGGGGGAACCGTGAGTGGAGAGAAGCCAGTGAGGCTACACAGGATCGAGGTACCAGAGGGTCGAGAAGAGAGGCGTAGTCAGGCAGATCCGAGGTCAGAGGCAGGCAGCAAACAACAGGAACGATAAACAGGTCGAGGTCTGGGTATTCAGCAAAGGATCAGAGTCGAGGGCAATCAGAGGTCATACACAGGAGTCAATAAGAAAAGTATAGCTAGGTCTCACAGGAATAAACCACGATAACCAGGCATAGAAGGAATAAAAAAGTAGGTTTAAATACCTTGTCTTGGCGCCGCTTTTTCGCCAACGTCGGCACGCCTGCGTAAAGACGCAGGCGTCACTACGTTCTGTGCCGTCCATGTGCGCACACGCGCCTGCGCTTCGACGCTCGTGACGTCAGAGCCGCCGAGAGCCGCCGCGCTGGAACCCTTCGGTAAGTAACCTTACATTTACTATTCACCTGTTTAAATGCAAGGATCTTATTGATTGTTATGGGTTACTGCTCCTGTGCAAACGTAGTGCCTCTTATTAGAGGGTCAAAATAATTGCCTCTCTTTAATGCTTCAGCACTTACCCATAGTAACTTTATTTATATTTTGTTTTTGAAGGACAGTCACTACACAACTTACTCTGCTGTATAAGTAATTTAATGTGTTATATTTTGCTATTCTTGTATTCCATATGGTATCAGCTATATTAATTGTGTTGCGTCCACTGATGCAATTGTTTTATCCCAAATACTTTTGATATCAGATTTCTGAATCCACCATCTTGGATGAGGAGTTCCACTCTTAAGCTTCAGGCTAAATACAATACGAATTCTAGGAAACGCATTTCCACCCTTGATTCCTTTCCTTGGAAAGTAGATAACTGGGGCAGAGTTATAACATTGATATTTACATTCCTTTTCTTATTGTGAAACACTTTAATGTAGTACAGAATGTGAAATGTAATGTCCAAACTGTCTTAAATAAAGAAAACTATATGAATGCCTCATGAGTAAAATTCTGTGTGATCAAGCCAGTTTATTTTAATAGGTCCTTGGAAGGACAGCAAATTCCAGTTTTTATTTATTTTCTGCACATTTTGTGCTTCCCACCATGTTAATTTATTTCTATTCATTTATAATTTAATAATACCAGATCTTACTCCTCATTGCAGCGTTCTCCTTCCTAGCAGTGCTACTGCAAATACTTATAAAGGCTCATTATAATTCACCTGAGAGTAGCGACTGACAGGCAACAGTCCAATTAAAAACTGTGATGACAATTAGCCTGGTGGGCCAGTGCCTGTTCCTGTGCAACTCTTATTGAGACACTGTGCAGTGTATCATAGTTGGAGCAATCACAGATGTTGCCATCTGAACTAAATCTGAGTCAGTGTAAGAACTTCTGGTGAGCTCAGCAGATGTGAAAAGCTTGGACTATACTGAACTTTTTATTCCAGCTTGTTCAAGAACCTACAAGGAATAACTCTCTTTTTGATCTTGTAATAACTAATAATACTGAACTCATCTCTAGCACTTGTGTGAGTGAGCATTTAGGGAATAGCGATCATAACATGGTCTTCCTTGAGATTCTGTTGCAGAGGCAATTCTATAAGGGAGTAACTAAAGCACAAAATTTCAGATGTGTAAACTTTGATAGTATAAGGGCATTTCTTCAACATATTAAGGGGCCGATTCACAAAGGGTCGAATATCGAGGGTTAATTAACCCTCGATATTCGACTGGGAATTAAAATCCTTCGACTTTGAATATCGAAGTCGAAGGATTTTAGCGCAAATAGTGCGATCGAACGATCGAAGGATTATTCCTTCGATCGAACGATAAAATCCTTCGAATCGAACGATTCAAAGGATTTTAATCCAACAATCGAAGGAATATCCTTCGATCAAAAAAACTTAGGAAAGCCTATGGAGACCTTCCCCATAGGCTAACATTGAGTTCGGTAGCTTTTAGATGGCGAACTAGGGGGTCGATAGTACTTCGACTATCGAATGGTCGAATAGTCGAACGATTTTTACTTAGAATAGTTCGATTCGAAGTCGTAGTCGAAGGTCGTAGTAGCCAATTCAATGGTCCAAGTAGCCCAAAAAACACTTTGAAATTCAAAGTTTTTTTACTTCGAATCCTTCACTCGAAGTTAGTGAATCGGCCCCTTAGTGTGAAATGCTTTTCACAGGGTTAAACACGGAACAAAAAAGGAAGTCTTTAAAATGCTGCTTAATAAATATACATGTCAGTATATTCCCCTTGTAAGCAAGGAACATCATTGCAAAGCAAAACCTTTTTCGGTTCAATAGAAGTGTTGGTGTTGAGGTGGGCAAGAAATGATGTGCTTTTAAGGCCTTCAAGTTAGCTGGGACAGCCGAATCATGTATAAGGTACAAGGAGGCCAATAAATCATGCAAAAAAGCTAATATCGATATTGAAAAGGATTTTTTAAATATGTTTGTTCTGTCCTCGCTACGTATTACCCTGGGGCAGTGTGTAGTTTGACATGCAGCTAAACCTTCCCACAATCCAATAAAGAGACTAAGCTTGGAGTCTGTAGATTTTACTGGATAAGCAAGTGGAAGAGAGGTGAAACTGTAATACAATAACAGAAAGTATCATAAGTAAGTTTTGCAATGAACAATCAAACATGCAAATGAACATATATGCATATACATGCAACATAAAAATGTTAGTTGGCATGAAATGTCTATGCAGCAATGTCTCTGGGGGGTGCTGGCAGCTGTGGAGGTGTTTTGGTGCAACTATTTCCTTACCAGCGATTCTATCATAAGGGAGATGCAGAACTGTGTGCTTCTTCCAGCAGCATGGTCTGTAAAATGGAGTCCTGGCTCCCACAAGGCATTGCTCTAGGTCACGTGGTGGGCGTACGGTAGCCTGATTAGTCCAAATTCTGTCATAAGTGTTATGGAGGTGTAAAAATGGATATAGGAAGTGACCTTGTGCACTTACAACAAGTGTCCAGAGGAGGGAGCTCCGAGCAAATGAATTGTAGAATATGTTAGCATGGTGACAGCTTATGCTGGAGACACGATAGCGCCTATGGATGCCACCACTTTATTTCTCAGGAGACAACAGTAAAGTCAGTTCAGTCACTGGTCTGAAGAACAATTTGGTTTCTCCTTGCTTGGAGATGTATTGGTGACAAGACCCAAGGACCATTCACTCCTCTGTGACTGACAGTCTTTCATAAGAACAACATCACTAGGTTTGAGGTTGGGCTTGGTAGTTTGCCATTTGCAAAGTGGCTGCAAAGTGGAGATGTATTGCTTTCTCCATCTGTCCCAGATGGTAATTGCAAGATGGCCTCCTACTCTCAATAAGCCAGTTTGGTCAAGGAATGAGTGAAGCTTCCTCAAAGTGCTGTCTTTAGGGACAAGTTTGTTTCTTGTGGTGTAAAAGAGCCAAGTTGTGTCTTTAAGCTGACTTGCTGCAACAGCTTTGGTTATGTGGTCTGCAGGTTTGTAGTCGGTATAGAATACAGTCTCTTTGGGCTCTGTGCCTGTCTCGGTTGTGATGGGCTCAGCTAGCTCTACAGCTAGAACGGCAGCACACAGTTCCAGTCTGGGTATAGTGTGTTCGGGAATTGGTGCCAGTTTTGCCTTACCCGTAACAAATGCAGTGTGGCATTGTCCATAAATATCCACAGTTTTGAGGTATGCTACGGCAGCTAAGGCTTTGACAGAAGCATCAGAGAACACACAAAGTTTTTGGCTTTGTACCTCTGTAGAAGGCATTAGGGCATATGGGTGTGTAACACGAAGGTTGGAAAAGGTTGCCCACAAATTCTTTTTGTCAGGAGACAGCGGGTTGTCCCAATCAGATGTTTTGAGGATTAAGTCTCTTAAATCATTTGAATAGTCTTGTGAAGAGAAGGCTTCAATCGCTACTTTGTTGTTAGAAGCTATTTTGTAAGGCCTGAGGTTGGAGCAGGCGAGTGCTTCCTGCGCTCTTTTGAGAAGACTGATTGCAGCTTTGCTTGAAGGTAGCAATTTTAAGCAGTTATCTGCATAGAAGTCTTTTTTTACTAATCGCCTGACATCTGACCCATACTGTACCTCACTTTCTTGGGCAGAGTGACTGAGTCCGTGGATTGCAACTGCAGGCGAAGGACTGTTGCCAAAGATGTGCACCCTCGTACGGTACTCTGTGATGTCTTTGAAAGGGTTGTTATCTCTGAACCTAAAAGATAGAGGGGTGACCCAACTGTTTGAATCGTGTTTAACTAGTTCTTGTTTGATTATTTTTGGAAAGAGTTTATCCTCAATAGACATTGCTAATTGTTTATCCTCTTTTGTTCTCTGGAACACTGAGAATCTCAAATGATCTTGATCACTGTCACGGGTGAGATTATCATCGGAAATGTTTGGAGGTTTGTGTACCAGGCTGGTGCTGTAAGGTTTTTCCTTTATTAGGAACTGGTTGTGGCATGGTGGGAAAATGGAGGGTTGTCCATTTTCTGGTGTGTTTGTCAGCATGCTGTTTACGCAGACTGGTTCGTGTACGCTTCCCGGGCAAGTGTCTCCTATTATGACCCATCCGAGATCTAGCTTCTGGGCATAAGGTGCATTGTGAGGGCCATTTATCTGGTCCCTTGCTTTGTGGACCCGTAGCATATCTCTTCCAAGGAGAAGCAAGTTCGGGGATTAAGTGCATTATACGTTTCAAGTGTACCTGGTGCTTGGCTATGTCCGGTGTAGGGATTTCAGATCTTTTATCGGGGATCTGGTTGCATTCAATTATAGTTAGTAAGGGTAGACATACCTTTCCATCTATGGACTCTACTTGGTAGCCGGATGCCCTTCTTCCTGCTGTCTTGATAACTCCTGCACATGTTTTTAGAGAGTAAGGAGTGTTTGGACCCTTGACATTAAATGCATCAAAGAAAGCTGGGCAGGCTAAAGATCTGTTGCTCTGGTCATCCAGGATTGCATAGAGCTTAATGCCTTTATCTGTTTGGCCTGTCGGGTATACTCTGACCAGACACATTTTGGAGCAGGATCTGCTGACCTCTATGGTGTTTGTGGCACTGTCATCTTCCTCCCCGCCAAGCTTGCTGGTGCTCTTGGTGTAAGGTACGGTCCACAGGGCTGGCCCAGGGTGTAAAGCTGTGTTGTGATGCGTGCTGTCACATTCTGTGCATTTTACACTGACCTGACAGTCCTTGGCAAGATGAGACGTTGATGAACAGCACTTGTAACAGATGTTGTTTTCCTTTAGGAAAGCTTTGCGGTCTTCTATGGACTAGTGATGGGTGAATTTGCGCGGTTTTGCTTCGCCGAAAAATTCGCGAATTTTGCGCGAAATTCGCGAAATGGCGAAAAATTCGCAAAACGGCGCCGGCGTCTCGTTTTTGACGCCGGCGCCCGTTTTTTCGACGCCGTCGCCCATTTTTGACGCCGACGTCCGTTTTTCGAAAAAAAAAATTTTTGACGCCGGCGAATTTTTTCGGCGAATTTTCACGGGCGTTTCGCGAATTTATTCGCTGGACGCGAATCGCGCAAATTCGCCGCGAATTCGCGCCTGGCGAATAAATTCGCCCATCACTACTATGGACTTCTCTCTGAAGGCTCTGCATTTCAGAAGAGGGTGAGGCATTTAGTGTAAAGGACACTGCTTACTAGGGTCTTTTTGCCTTGTCTCCTCGTGAGAAGGTTCTGTAGATCTGTGAAAAGAATCTAAAGAGGAAGCATTAATTTTGTAACCCGTGTGCCATCCACCGCTCTTGTAAGTTATAGGGCAATTATTGTACTATGGGGTTAACACCTCTGGCTGTGTCCAGGAATGCAAGCCCCGGTAAGTCTCCTTCAGCTTTGGCTACTTGTAGTTCCATTAACAAGTCACTTAATTCCCTAAGTTTCTGGTAACTTTTATTGGTTATTTTAGGGAAGTCATCAATTCTCTTGAAGAGTGCATTTTCTACAACCACCTAAGGAACATATCCAAAATACGATCATTTATCACCCAAGACGCTGCCAAAATTCTTATTCACTCTCTCATCATATCGCGTCTAGACTACTGTAACTCTCTTTTAATTGGCCTCCCCCTCCAGAGACTGTCACCTCTCCAGTCCATAATGAACACTGCTGCGAGGCTCATACACCTCAGCAACCGCTCCTCCTCTGCCTCGCCATTCTGTCAATCCCTGCACTGGCTTCCGTTACCTTTCAGAATCAAATTCAAATTAATGACACTGACTTTCAAAGCACTTCACAACTCTGCTCCACCCTACATCTCTGAACTCATCTCTATATACTCACCCACTCGCCTACTACGCTCCTCTACTGACCTGCTACTCAACTCTTCTCTCATTACCTCCTCACATGCTCGCATTCAAGACTTTGGAAGGGCTGCACCCCTCCTCTGGAACGCTCTCCCACGGTCTGTCCGACTTTCTCCCAACCTTTCTGCTTTCAAAAAATTTCTGAAAACGCACTTCTTTCGAGAAGCCTACCCTCAATCTGCTTAACTACCAAACGCAACACCACATACAGTACCACATTTCTCACCCACTTACTTCGATCTTGCCCACTCCCACACCTTGTGTATTACTCCCTTTCCTTTAGACTGTATGCCTATGCATAGGGCCTTCCTCACTAGGGATGTAGCGGAAAAAATGTTTGCGAACATATTCGCGAACTTGCGTCCAAAAATGCGAACGGTTCGCGAACGTCGCGAACCCCATAGACTTCAATGGGAAGGCGAATTTTAAAAGCTAGAAAAGACATTTCTGGCCAGAAAAATGATTTTAAAGTTGTTTAAAGGGTGCAACGACCTGGACAGTGGCATGCCAGAGGGGGATCAAGGGCAAAAATGTATCTGAAAAATACATTGTTGACACAGCGCTGCGTTTTGTGCTGTAAAGGGCAGAAATCACACTACGTCACTCAGGTGATGTTTCTGGACACGGAATGTGAAAAAGCTCACACAGCTAGGTGGCACTTGGTTAAAGACTGGGCAAACAATGCCTGCAAGGGCAACGTATACAGTAGTGGATACGGAATATATTATTGCTGCTGTAAAAACATCACTCAGGTGATGTTTACGGACACGGAATTATTATTGTTATTTAGACAGAATGTGAAAAAGCTCACACAGCTAGGTGGCACTTGCATACCTCCCAACTGTCCCTCTTTTGACCACTCAACCCCCTGTCCCTCTTTTGTACTGGAAAGTCCCTCTTTTCTCTGCACTGAACAGCCAGAAAAAAACCAGTTTCTAACTTAATTGGCTTTTGGCAGAGAGCTCAGAACAGCTAACAGGTGCAAATAAGATACTTTGTAACAATTTTGACTCTGGTTGGTGCTGGTGGTGGTGAACTACTAGGAGGAGCAGCACACCAGTCCCTCTTTTCTCTGCACTGAACAGCCAGAAAAAAAACAGTTTCTAACTTAATTAGCTTTTGGCAGAGAGCTCAGAACAGCTAACAGGTGCAAATAAGATACTTTGTAACAATTTTGACTCTGGTTGGTGCTGGTAGTGGTGAACTACTAGGAGGAGCAGCACACCAGTCCCACTCCCCAACACAGCTAGACTAATAGCACTGGGCTCTTACAGTAGCAAAGTAAAAAAAACAAAAAAGAAAATAAAAGCAGTCCTTACAAGGACTATTGGGTTACAGGCAGCAGTCAGCAGATGAGAGATCAGCAGCAGGACAGCTGCCCACAGCAGCTACATACAGAGCACTGCAGTAGAAGGTAGATTACTAGCCAGCAAAGCTACCTAACCTAAAATGTCCATCAAATCCTTGCAGAGTTCTGTAAAGGGCAGAAATCACACTACATTTCTAAACTTGTGTAATAAACTGCTTTAAAACGTCCGGCGTCTACATGCCAATCAAGTCGTGTAAAGGTTACAGCCTGTTCACACGCAAAGACAAAACGCGGCGCTTACTGCAACGCAAAAAAACGCAAAGAGCTTTAATGAATGATACCGTCAAGTGAGCAAATAATAGTTTTTAATTACTAGTTGCTTGTCACCTCCAGGATGTTCGTCCTGTTGGTGGCAATATTTCTGTAGTGGTGTGTTTAGCAGTCACCGTGCTTGTGCGCACGTGCACGGTCAGGCAGAGGTAATTCAATGTACAGTGAAGTGAACCAAAAAACACTGATTCTGCAGTGTGGGCCCAGTTTTGGTCTACTTTATTGATCACCTGCGGTGACCATAAAAGATGTGATTTTGCCACTGTTGCAGAACCCTGAAAAATTAGGCATGTGTACTTTCCTGAAAAATTATGTTTTTTTTGTCGCAGCCACTGAAGCACAGAGGCCAGAAAAAATATGCCATATAAATGCTGAAAATATTAATTTTTTTTTGTCGCAGCCACTGAAGCACAGAGGCCAGAAAAAATATGCCATATAAATGCTAAAAATATAACATTTTTTTGTCGCAGCCACTGAAGCACAGAGGCCAGAAAAAATATGCCATATAAATGCTGAAAATATATATTTTTTTGGTTGCAGCCACTGAAGCACAGAGGCCAGAAAAACTCAGGATTTACCTGTCCAAAAAGTTTTGCTTAAAATGAAACCAGTAGGGTTTGCACCCTCGTTTGTAACGGTGGCGGAGGGAAGAGGACGCTAAAGGACAGCTGTGTGTGGAGTCATGCGGCGTGCAGAGAAGGACAGCTGCATGGGGAGTCAGAACAAGTCTTCCGGCGTGCAGTAACCCTCCGAGATCCATGCCTCATTCATTTTAATAAAGGTCAGGTAATCCACACTTTTGTGACCTAGGCGAGTTCTCTTCTCAGTTACAATCCCTCCTGCTGCACTGAAGGTCCTTTCTGAGAGGACACTTGAGGCGGGGCAAGACAAGAGGTTCATGGCAAATTGTGACAGCTCTGGCCACAGATCAAGCCTGCGCACCCAGTAGTCCAGGGGTTCATCGCTCCTTTGAGTGTCAATATCTGCAGTTAATGCCAGGTAGTCCGCTACCTGCCGGTCGAGGCGTTCTCTGAGGGTGGATCCAGAAGGGTTCTGGCGCTGCCTTGGACTGAAAAACCTTTGCATGTCTGACGTTACAGAGTGGCCAAAGTGCATTGTCCTTGCAGGTGCGCTCGTGGCAGGATTACTGGCACCTCTGCCCCTGGAATGTTGATGAGTTCCTGAAGTGACATCACCCTTAAAAGCATTGTACAACATGTTTTGCAGGCTGGTTTGTAAATGCAGCATCCTTTCGGACTTGTGGTACGTTGGTAACATTTCTGCCACTTTATGCTTGTACCGAGGGTCTAGTAGCGTTGCGACCCAGTACAGGTCCTTCTCCTTAAGCCTCTTGATACGGGGGTCCTTCAACAGGCATGACAGCATGAAAGACCCCATTCTCACAAGGTTGGATGCAGAGGTATCCATCTCCGCTTCCTCGTTATCAAGGACTACATCATCCACGGTCTCCTCCCCCCAGCCACGTACAAGACCAGGGGTCACCAAAAGGTCACCACAAGCCCCCTGGGAAGCCTGCTCCTGTTGGTCCTCCTCCTCCACAAAGCCGCCTTCCTCCTCTTCCACTTCTGACACCTCTCCCTGCATTGCAGCAGGTGCCTGGGCTCGTTCTGGTGATTCCGTCCAGAAATCGTGCGCTTCCTGCTCCTCGTCACGCTGGTCTACAGCCTCATCTGTCACTCGTCGCACGGCACGCTCCAGGAAGAAAGCAAAGGGTATTAGGTCGCTGATGGTGCCTTCGGTGCGACTGACCATGTTTGTAACCTCTTCAAAAGGGCGCATGAGCCTGCAGGCATCGCGCATAAGCACCCAGTAACGGGGGAAAAAAATCCCCAGCTCTGCAGATCCAGTCCTACCACCCAGTTCAAACAGGTATTCATTGACGGCTCTTTGTTGTTGCAGCAGACGTTCAAACATGAGGAGCGTTGAATTCCAGCGAGTCTGGCTGTCGCAAATTAAACGCCTGACTGGCATGTTGTACCGCTGCTGAATGTCAGCAAGGCGTGCCATGGCTGTGTAGGAACGTCTGAAATGGGCCGACACCTTCCTGGACTGCCTGAGAATGTCCTGGAATCCTGGGTACTTCGAGACAAAACGTTGGACTATTAAATTCAGAACATGTGCCATGCAGGGCACATGTGTTAAATTGCCCAGTCTCAGTGCTGCCAACAGATTGCTTCCGTTGTCACACACCACTTTTCCGATCTTCAGTTGGTGTGGGGTCAGCCACCGATCGGCCTGTGACTGCAGAGATGACAGGAGTACAGATCCGGTATGGTTTCTGCTTTCCAGGCACGTCATCCCCAAGACAGCATGACAACGGCGTACCTGGCACGTCGAATAGCCTAGGGGGAGCTGGGGGTGCACAGGTGTGGAGGAGGAGGACCCAGCAGCAGAGGAGGAGGAAGCAGAGGAAGAAGACGAGGTAGAGAGCGAAGGAGGAGTAGAGGTGGTGGCAGAACCGCGTGCAATCCGTGGCGGTGACACCAACTCCACTGTTGTTGTTGAGCCACGAATTCCCTGCTTCCCAGCCATAACCAAGTTCACCCAGTGGGCAGTGTAGGTGACATACCTGCCCTGACCATGCTTGGAGGACCATGCGTCAGTAGTCATATGGACCTTTGCCCCAAGTGACAGAGATGCGGTGACTTGGCTCTGCACATGGTGGTACAGGTGTGGTATTCCCTTCTTGGAAAAAAAATTGCAGCTGGGTACCTTCCACTGCGGTGTCCCAATTGCTACAAATTTGCGGAAGGCCTCAGAGTCCACCAGCTGGTATGGTAAAAGCTGGCGGGCTAAGAGTGCAGACAAGCCAGCTGTCAGACGCCGGGCAAGGGGGTGACTCGCAGACATTAGCTTCTTATGCTCAAACATGGCCCTCACAGAAACTTGGCTGGGGGCAGATGACTGGGAACTGGTGGTCAAGGTGGAAGGCGGAGTGGAGGGTGGTTCAGACGGGTCAAGGACAGCAGAGGTAGAGCAGTAAGATGCTGGACCAGAAGGAGGGTGGCTTTTAGTTTGTCTGCTGCCTTTGAAGTGTTGCTCCCATAGTGCTTTGTGCTTGCCGTTCATGTGCCTTCGCATAGAAGTTGTACCTATGTGGGTGTTGGGCTTCCCAAGACTCAGTTTCTGACTGCACTCATTGCAAATTACAACGCTTTTGTCAGAGGCACACACATTAAAAAAATCCCACACTGCTGACCTTTTTGAAGCTGGCAATCTGGCGGTAACAGTAGAAGTTGGCGGCAATGGCGGGTGCGTTGGCCGGCTGACCACAGGTGCTGATACATGTTGTTGCCCTACTGTTCCCTGCGAGCTGTCCTCCCTGCTTCTTCTAAGTCTTATTCTCCTCCTGCCTCTCTGACTCTCCGTCTCTCCATCTGAACTATCCTCCTCTTGCTCTCTTCTACTGGGCACCCACAAAACATCAATCTCCTCATCATCATTCTCCTCAGATGCATCAATTTCTTTTAACAGCTCACAGAAGGAAGCAGCAGCGGGGACCTCCTCATCACTCATTATGTCCATCTCTGTTGTGTTGTCTGCCAGAATTATATCTGGTGTAACGTCCTCATCTCCTTCATCTTCTTCTGCCAATAATGGTTGCGCATCACTCAGTTCAAGAAACTCATGTGTAAATAACTCCTCTGACTCCAGTGAAGAAGGGGCGCCGGTGGTGGAGGAAGTGTTACGTGGGGTGCCCATAGCAGAGGAGGATGAGGATGTTGTGGCAAAGTTAGAAACGGTAGAGGATGGGGTGTGCTGTGTAAGCCAGTCAACTACCTCTTCAGCATTTTGGGAGTTCAGGGTAATTGCCTTTGTAAAACTGGGCAATTTCCTAGGGCCACAGGATAGCATAGCAGCATGGCCCCTAGTGCCTCTGCGTGGTGGCCTGCCTTTGCCTGGCATTTTTTTTAAAACAACAACTCAGGTGATGTTTCTGGAGACGGTATTATTATTGATATTTAGACAGAATGTGAAAAAGCTCACACAGCTAGGTGGCAGTTGTTTGAAGAACAAACTGGGCAAACAATGCCTGCAAGGTCAACGTATACACTACAGCAGTGGATACGGAATATATTATTGCTGCTTGGAAAATGTCACTCAGGTGGTGTTTCTGGAGACGGTATTATTATTGATATTTAGACAGAATATGAAAAAGCTCACACAGCTAGGTGGCAGTTGTTTGAAGAACACACTGGGCAAACAATGCCTGCAAGGTCAACGTATACACTACAGCAGTGGATACGGAATATATTATTGCTGCTTGGAAAACGTCACTCAGGTGGTGTTTCTGGAGACGGTATTATTATTGATATTTAGACAGAATGTGAAAAAGCTCACACAGCTAGGTGGCAGTTGTTTGAAGAACACACTGGGCAAACAATGCCTGCAAGGTCAACGTATACACTACAGCAGTGGATACGGAATATATTATTGCTGCTTGGAAAACGTCACTCAGGTGGTGTTTCTGGAGACGGTATTATTATTGATATTTAGACAGAATGTGAAAAAGCTCACACAGCTAGGTGGCAGTTGTTTGAAGAACACACTGGGCAAACAATGCCTGCAAGGTCAACGTATACACTACAGCAGTGGATACGGAATATATTATTGCTGCTTGAAAAACGTCACTCAGGTGGTGTTTCTGGAGACGGTATTATTATTGATATTTAGACAGAATGTGAAAAAGCTCACACAGCTAGGTGGCAGTTGTTTGAAGAACACACTGGGCAAACAATGCCTGCAAGTGCACTACTATTGGTGCACTACTATGAAGAACAGCAAACAGCACTGGACACGTTAAAGAACAGTAAGATAAGTAAAATAAAAAAATATATATATATATTAAAAAAAAAAAATTACTCTGGTTGGTGCTGAACTACTAGGAGCAGCACACCAGTCCCACTCCCCAACACAGCTAGACTAATAGCACTGGGCTCTTATAGTAGCAAAGTAAAAACAAGGACTATTGGGTTATTACAGCAGTCAGCAGATGAGATCAGAAGCAGTGCCCACAGCAGCTACATACAGAGCACTGCAGTAGAAGGTAGATTACTAGCCAGCAAAGCTAACTAACCTAAACTCACTGTCCCTCAAATCCCTGCAGAGTTCTGTCCCTACAATACAGAGCAGTATCAAGTAGATTACTAGCCAGCAAAGTTACTATCAACTGTCCCTCAAATCACTAAACAGCTCTCTCCCTACACTAGCTCTTCCAAGCACACACAGGCAGAATGAAAAAACGCTGCAGGGCTTCAGTTTATATATGGAAGGGGAGTGGTCCAGGGGGTGTGGGGGTGGTCCAGGAGGGAGAGCTTCCTGATTGGCTGCCATGTATCTGCTGGTCTGGGGTGAGAGGTCAAAAATAAGCGCCAGCTAAGGCGAACCCAAATTGGCGAACGTCGCTCGACGTTCGCGAACATTCGGCGGACGCGAACAGCCGATGTTCGCGCGAATTAGTTCGCGGGCGAACAGTCAGCGACATCCCTATTCCTCACCTCTTTGTACCTGTATTGATTGTGATGTTTGTTACTCCATATATTCTATATATGTAATTCATGTGATGTAGTTGTATAATCACATTTACTTTACAGTGCTACGCAATATGTTGGCGCTATATAAATACATGTTAATAATAAAATAATAATAACCTCTGCTGAGCCATAGCACTCATTAAGTCTGTGCCAGATCATTCTGAGACCAGTCTCTGGGTGATTTATGTTAATGACTCTGATCCTTTTGGCATGCTCTGCAGACTCAGTTCCTAGGTATTTGATAAGGAGGTCGATTTCCTCACTGTATGAAAGGTCTAAACCTTTGATAGTGTTTTGGAAGGAGGATCACCAGGCTCTGAAGCCTTCTGGGCGGTCATTGAACTTTTCAAGTCCCTTTGGGATTAGCTTGCGCCGTGCAAAGAACTTTGCAAAGTCCATTGTGACCTGGTTAGTACCAGTATAGGTAGGTGGTTGTGTATAATAGTGAGAAGGTGTTGTATAGTCATACCTGTCTGGAGGTTCTCTTTTAGGCTGGACTTTGACATACCGTTGTGACACAGCTGATGAGGTAGGTGCAGGGTTAACCCTAGGCTTGGGTACCTGGTTGAAGTGGGTGTTGTAGGCAGGATCACTTTGCTCAGCGTGGTCTCTCTGATGCAATTGCAGCTTGCTGATGGCTTTGGGGGTGTATGGCATCCTTGGTTTGGTTCAGGGGTAGCATTTTGGCCTGGTTGTTGTGCTGAAAGAGAATCTGTATCTTGTTTGGAGTGCTGGTAGACATACTCTCTAGTGCGTTGTAGTGGATCTTGGGGTTCAATCTCCAGATCAGGCACTTTGTTGTATCTTTCGCTGTCAGTGTACACAATCATCTCTTGAGCCTCTGCTTCCGCTAAAGTTGCTGCGGCTTCTTTCTCTATAGCCAGTTTTTCTAGGGATGCTTCTAAGTGTGCGCTCTCTGTTTTCCTTTCTGCTTCTAAGCGTGCACTTTCTGCTTCTAAGCGTACACTCTCTGCTCCTAACAGTGCTTTCTTTACCTTTGCCTCCATTTCCTTCTCTGCAAAGGCGGCACGGGCCTTTGCTGCTTCTAGCTTTGCACGGGCAATGGCGGCTGCATTGGTAACAGATGAGCGATGAGAGGAGCCTGAAACTTGGGACCTGGTCACTAGTGAAGATGACTTCTTCTGTGACATTATGCGATGTGGATAAGCCTTTGCCTGTTTTAGCTGTAGTGGCTTAATAGCAGTGTCTGTATCCGGATCACTGTAATATACTGTTGTCTGAGCTTGCAGCGTAGCTGGTTTAATCACTTGTGTGTCAGCTGCTGTTTTAATCAAACATGCAAATGAACATATATGCATATACATGCAACATAAAAATGTTATCTGGCATGAAATGTCTATGCAGCAATGTCTCTGGGGGGTGCTGGCAGCTGTGGAGGTGTTTTGGTGCAACTATTTCCTTACCAGCGATTCTATCATAAGGGAGATGCAGAACTGTGTGCTTCTTCCAGCAGCATGGTCTGTAAAATGGAGTCATGGCTCCCACAGGGCATTGCTCTAGGTCACGTGGTGTGCGTACGGTAGCCTGATTAGTCCTAATTCTGCCATAAGCATTATGGAGGTGTAAAAATGGATATAGGAAGTGACCTTGTGCACTTACAACAAGTGTCCAGAGGAGGGAGCTCCGAGCAAATGAATTGTAGAATATGTTAGCATGGTGACAGCTTATGCTGGAGACACGACAATGTTAATAGTAAAAAAACAATAACCAGGAAGGGGCACGACCTTTAATATCAGAGGGGGGTCAGCTGGTTGATGAGAACAAAAAAATAAGGGTAGACTGTCAATGTTGGGGTTGATTTCTCTGGAAAAAAGTCGCTTGCGAGGGGACATTACAATTTACAAGTACATTAGAGGACATTATAGACAAATAGCAGGGGACCTTTTTACCCATAAAGAGAATCATCGTACCAGAGGCCACCCCTTTAGACTAGAAGAAAAGAACTTTCATTTGAAGCAACGTAGAGGGTTCTTCACAGTCAGGACAGTGAGGTTGTGGAATGCACTTCCGGGTGATGTTGTGATGGCTGATTCAGTTAATGCCTTTAAGAATGGCTTGGATGATTTCTTGGACAGACATAATCTCAAAGGCTATTTTGATACTAAACTATAGTTAGTATAGATATGGGTATATATAATTTATGTGAAAGTATGGAGGGGATGCTGGGTTTTCATTTGGAGGGGTCTTTTTTCCACCCGGTTTAACTATGTAACTACTAGTGCAGAAGTGAGAAAGCAGTTTGCTTAAATATAGTGTGATAGAACAGAGTGTGCAGAACAGTAAAAACAGTTTATACTGTAGGTAGTTTGATAAAACATTTTAACAATTCATAAAAATATTAAATGCAGCATAAAAATAAGCTTTTCATCAAATATAACTATAGTATAGCAATTATCTGGGCATATTACTGTATAATGTCCCTATAGATATCTAACTACACAGCGGTCTGTGTATCTATATCTATCTATCTCAGTTTTTTTATTAGCTCACAAAAATATATACTGCTGCATGATTTTTTTTTAATTTTAATGAGCATTATGTGTATAGAGCAGAATCAAACCCAATATCATTTGTGAAATTGAAAAATAGAAGGCGGCTATCTGGATCTTTGCCAGACACTAAGGCTTAATTTGGGAGACACTAAGGCTTAATTAACTGTCTCTGCAAAGAATAATTGAGACCCATAACTCAACACCTTTGGCTTCCTAGACACATAATAAATTGGAACACATGACACTGGATGATGTCATCAAAATTAATAGGAGATGTCATTTCTGAAAAATGTCATTAGAGATACCATAAAAAAGCCATAAAGTCAGACAAAAAAGGACTACAAAGGACTACTACATTTTAGAAAAATAAAATACATTAAAATAGATCCAATGGAACAAAATGTTCTCCTTCTACAAGATACAAAGGGGCAAATTCACTAAGCAGCGAAAATGCGCTAGCGACGCCTTCGCCGCACTTCGCCAGGGCGCCGCTAATTCACTAAAATCCGAAATTGCGCTCATGGAGGCGAATGGTAACGAATTTGCGCTAGCGTTAATTCGTCAAGCAAAGTTACGCTAGCGATGCCTAATTTGCATACGGTGACAAGTTAAAGTACAATGGACATATGTGTAGCACCAAATACATTACACTACACAAGCTAGGAAAGCTTCATATAATAAAAATAGAGTTGTTAGTTTGCCCTATACATGTGCCCACTGTATAGTTTAGGTGCCATATGTTAGGAAATGTAGGGGGGGGAGGGTACCCCCAAAAAAATGTACGATCTTTTTCAGCCTATCACCCTGGCCTGGCGTAAGGGTGCGAAGTAGCGCTAGAGTAGGTCCACTTCGCTAGTGAATTTACCCCAGCGTCCATTAGTAAATTAGCAAAGTAATGAAATGAGGTCACGCTGGCGAATGAGCGCTAGTGTAAGACACTTCGCGCTTTAGTGAATTTGCCCCAAAGTGAAATAAGGCTGCCGCAACACAGACCATGCTTAACTTATCAGGAGTATTTATTTCATCTTTACATATTGTCCTACCAGCTTCAAACATTAAAAAACAAAAGTAATGACGTGACATAGGCTGGTTTTGCTTCCAATAAGGATTAATTATATCTTAGTTTAGATCATGTGCAAGGTACTGTTTTATTATTATAGAGAATATATAATTTTAAAAAATTTGGATTATTTGGATAAAATGGAGTCTATGAGAAACAACCTTTCCGTAATTTGTAGCTTTCCGAATATCAGGTTTCCAAGATGACATATCCCATACCTGTATTATGAAAATGGTTTATTTACTGTACATGAAGCAGGGTTTTACGTATGAGCTGCTTTATGGAATATATTTTTATAGAGACTTAAATTGTTCGAGGCCATAGTTTCAAGAGCTCTGGGAAGGTCCATTTTTAAGGTTTTTGAAGTAGAGCTAACCCCAGAATTAAGCCTTGTTTAAACTTGCTTTTTAACAGTAATCTAAGCCCCCCTGCAAAAAAATCTTCAGAGGGGCCAGCACACTCGGAACCCCATCCTTCCACTCACTTTCTGCTTCCTCCCACTTCCAGAATGGACTCCGCCCACTCCACACCCAGTATGTAATCCTGCTGATATTACCTGACATTTTGAAATAAGGTCCTGCCTTTTTTTTTTACATACATTGGTTTGTAAAGTTTTAACTTACAAACAAGAAGCAGTAATATATTAATTACTGTATATGTTATTTTATTGCAATGTGTTGCCATTTTTTCCACAATTAAAACGTACCAGTAATTTCATTAACTCTTTATACTGTCCTTTGTCCTAATCTAATAATTATAATTTTATGTTTGTACTAGGTATATGGGGTATAAGATGATGCTATCTTTAGGGAAATTTAACCCAGTGTAAAATTAAAGGTTTATATGCAAAATTTATGAAAATATAGCAAAAGGTACCTCATAATGCACTGAATAATTAAATTTTCTTTGATGTACAAGAATCATATGAGATAACAAATGCTGTATCTTATGTTAAAGATTCATTAAACAAAATACACATTTCTGCGCTAGTATCACCAATAGGGATGTAGCGAACGTCGGAAAAAAAGTTTGCGAACATATTCGCGAACTTGCGCAAAAACGCGAGCGGTTCGCGAACGGTTCGCGAACCCCATAGACTTCAATGGGAAGGCGAACTTTAACATCTAGAAAAGACATTTCTGGCCAGAAAAATGATTTTAAAGTTGTTTAAAGGGTGCAACGACCTGGACAGTGGCATGCCAGAGGGGGATCAAGGGCAAAAATGTATCTGAAAAATCTGCCTGTGTGTGCTTGGAAGAGATAGTGTAGGGGGAGAGCTGTTAGTGATTTCAGGGACAGATGATAGTAAGTTTGCTGGCTAGTAATCTGCTTGATACTGCTCTGTATTGGAGGGACAGAAGTCTGCAGGGATTTGAGGGACATTTTATCTTAGGTAGCTTTGCTGGCTAGTAATCTACTGTTCTCTTTAAACAACTGCCATACGTTGACCTTGTAGGCATTGTTTGCCCAGTTTTTTTGGACGCAGCCACTGAAGCACAGTTGCCATAAAAAATATGCCATATAAATGCTGAAAATAGTAATTTTTCGCCATACGTTGACCTTGTAGACATTGTTTGCCCAGTTTTTTTGGTTGCAGCCACTGAAGCACAGTTGCCAGAAAAAATATGCCATATAAATGCTGAAAATAGTCATTTTTTGCCATACGTTGACCTTGTAGGCATTGTTTGCCCAGTTTTTTTGGTCGCAGCCACTGAAGCACAGTTGCCAGAAAAAATATGCCATATAAATGCTGAAAATAGTCATTTTTTGCCATATACGTTGAGTCAACGTATGGCAAAAAATGACTATTTTCAGCATTTATATGGCATATTTTTTCTGGCCTCTGTGCTTCAGTGGCTGCGGCCAAAAAAACTGGGCAAACAATGCCTACAAGGTCAACGTCATTTTTTTGGTCGCAGCCACTGAAGCACAGTTGCCAGAAAAATTATGCCATATATGCATAACCCCTGCAGACTTCTGTCCCTCCAATAACAGAGCAGTATCAAAACGATTACTAGCCAGCAAACTTTCAACTGTCCCTGAAATCACTAACAGGCAGCAGCTCTCTCCCTACACTATCTCTTCAGCACACACAGGCAGAGTGAAAAAACGCTGCAGGGCTTCGGTTTTTATAGGGAAGGGGAGTGGTCCAGGGGAGAGCTTCCTGATTGGCTGCCATGTACCTGCTGGTCTGGGGTGAGAGGGCAAAAAAAAGCGCCAACAATGGCAAACCCAAAATGGCGAACGTCGCGCGACGTTCGCGAACTTCCGGCGAGCGCGAACACCCGATGTTCGCACGAACAAGTTCGCCGGCGAACAGTTCGCGACATCTCTAATCACCAACAATATAAACAACAGTACACCTTTTAAAGGTGCAATTTACACATATAGGGGGTTATTTACTAAACTCCGAATTTAAAAATCCTGAAAAATTTAAAAAAAAATTTACGTAATTTATCAAAACCTGAGGATGAAAAAGTCAGAATCAGAAAATCCGGCATCTCAGACCTGTTGAGGTTACATATAAGTCAATATGGAGAAGTCTCAATGATTGGGTTTTGTACAATACCCCATAGTTTTTGGGCAAAAAAGCATAAAAAATTGGAGTTTTCAGGTAAAAAATCAGAATAAAATCGTGAAAATCAAGGTTTTTCCCGCAAAGCGAATTTTCTGGAAAATTTAATAAACAAAGTAAAAAACCTGAGCGGATTTGATAGGAGTTTGTAGCAGAATATGTTGAGATAAAATTGGACTTTGATAAATAACCCCCATATTCTGTTTTTAACAGTTTTAACAGAGATGTTAACAGCTTTGGAGTTTTATACTACAAGGCAGTTTTCAGTTCAACCACTGTTTTGCGACCACTTCCACCAACAAAAGAATGATTTGCAGCAGTGTGTTGTGTATGTTATAAAACCTCCTACTGAAAAAGTAATTTTTGCTCCAAAAGATTACACCACCTTCAAGCAAAGCAGTGCAATGTATAACTGTCTACTGAAAAATATTACATTGCAAAATACACATTTTTATTTTATACGTGCAATATTTTATGTTTACAACTTTTAATACATCAATGAATGTTTTGGTTTTAGATCCTCTTCTTGGACAAACAGGTCCAGGAAGGGGAGGAACTATGCCTGAAGATAGCAGGTCTTCATAAAATCAATCTATTTGAATCAGCCAAATGTAAAACACTATTATAACATACAGTAGAAGACTATTAGTAGTATGCATCAGTTGATAACCCTCTACAGGAAAACTGCCCCTGTCTGGCATGTAGGAGGCACCGTGCTCGCACCTTAGCCACAAATGTACAGAGCTGTGCTATGCCAATTTGCCAAATAAGCTTCTGATAGGAGACTCAATTAACCATATATTATATAACTATGTATTCTGAAGGTGTAGACTTCCTTAAACATATTCATACAATTATATAGTATTCAGATCTCTGAAGATACCATAATTATATAAGAACACCAAAAAAAAAACATCATCTACAACCCATATACAGTTTTTATATTCTTTTTTTATAGCAAATCATTATGTATGTCCTTATTACAGCTATGAGATATTGCTTTTTAGCAGAATACACTGCCAAATCCCAGAGCCCTAGCTATGTATACACTGTACCATGTTATAGGAATAAGAAGCCCATTGTTTGGCCATATATTCATGCAACAGAGAATTGCAAACATTTGTTGCTGAGCCTAGATAATCTTACAGTCAAGAGCCCCAATAATAATAAATACATGCAGTTTTATTGATGTTTGAGAAAATGCAAACTGAAGAAAGAAAGAAAGAAAGAAAGAGAGAAAAAAAGAGAGAAAGAAAGAGAGAGAAAAAGAAAGCAAAAAAGAAAGAAAGAAAAATAAGGATAATAAAACTATGCAGGCTGGTAAATAGGCAGATAAGCAATGCTTAATGACCATACCCAATTAATAATGATGAAAATAGTTTTATTTACTGTAGTGCATACTAAAAAGTTATTTACTTGGATTTTCATATATTTATAGCAATATTTTCATGCCAAGCACTATGACTGTCACATACTTTTGTGAAATAATATTGATAAAATATACATGTTTGATTTTATTGCAGTTAATTAAGTATAATTTTGTGTTCTTAAAGTGGTTAAATCATCACTAAAACATGTTTAGAATGTAAATTTTGTCAAAGTTTGTAACAATAAATTGGTAAAAATTCAGTGATGCAGAAAAACAAAACTTGTATAAATAAAACGAATGTTCAACAATTTCTCAAACAAAAATGACATTTGACGTTAATATAAAGGAAATTGTTAAAGGCACAATACATTGGGGAATAATGAGAAAATAATTGGTCTTAAAAAGAACATTTTTCAATTTTCACCGGTATATTTTAAGAGAACAGTGCGTTTGAGAAATAAGAATTTTATAATGAGTGAGATAGGACTGGGACAAAATACAGCCCACTGACATTTTACTGCCCTTTCCAATAAACAGTAAGGGACTGACTGACATTTTCATATTCTAAAACAACCATATCTACAATGAAATAAGAAAAGTAAAACATGCACTTAAATTCACATTTTCATTTTCTATACTTCAATACAGATTTCAGTTGTGGAAAAAATATTACAACTTGCTTGGAATATCAGGATTTGAATTGTATTAGTGTAATATAGGTATGGGACCTGTTATCCAGAATGCTAGAGACCTGGGGTTTTCCAGATAATGGATCTTTCTGTGATTTGGATCTATACACCTTAGGTTTACTAGACATATACATTAAATAAACCTAATAAGCTGGTTTTGCTTCCAATAAGGATTTAATAAATACTAGATTGGATCAAGTACAATGTACTGTTTTATTATTACAGAGAAAAAGGATATTATTTTTAATAATTTGGATATAATGGAGTCTATGGGAGATGGCCTTTCCATAATTTGGAGCTTTCTGGATAAAGGGGTTTCTGGATAACGGATCCCATACCTGTAATTCATTTTATAGAGAGTCTAGAAAATTGTCATTTCATAGTGGGTCTCTGTGGTATTTGACATACAAAGAGTAACTGAGCTCTTGATTACTTTGAAATGTATTTGAATATAAAATCAGATAGTATATAAAGTATATTCTATGCATGTACTATGTGCTTTCCATAGACTCAGATTCTCTGGAAAGTAGGGTAACTTCATGTCCCAAAATCCATTTATTTCACATTAGAACAAGATGTCTCGTCTGCCGAAGTCAGGGATCCCAAACCTTTTGAACCTGTGAGCAATATTCAGATGTAAAAGGAGTTGGGGAGCAACACTAGGATGTTCTTGGGGTGCCAAATAAGTGCTGTGATTGGCCATTTGGTAGCCCCTATGTGGATTGCCAACCTACTTTGAGGCTCTGTTTGGCAGTACACCTGTTATTTATATGACCAAAACTCCAAGCCTGGAATTTGAAATTAAGCAGCTGCTTTGAGGCCACTGGGAGCAAAATCCAAGGGGTTGGAAAGTAACATGTTGCTCATGAGTTACTGGTTGGGGATCACTGGCCTAAGAGGATGGTGAAAATGGTTCTTATGGTTATTTTACAATATGCGTAATCAAGTTTGTATGTGAAAGAAAAATTATATTCATTTTGCCAATGCAAATGTGTTTATGACCTTTGCTACATAACCCCAACTAAGTTCATATTAAAAAGGCAGATTTTTATCTTTTAACCTAAACAATATTGTAGTATGTTATTGTATGACCAATTCTAGCTAGCTTCTGAGGTACATGGAGAGTGTGTCTGTAGGTAAAATGTAGGTTAAATAGCCTGCCTTAAAACCTATCACGATGTCCTCAACTCCATAGACATGTACATTTTTTTCAAAGGTCTGCCATACACACAGCATCACAGAGTCTAGCAAGTGTTGCTTGCAAAATGCAGGATTCTCTAACATGTCCCTCAGCTTATATTCACTTATGTGTCTGCTGTGGGCAATCAGAAATGTTTTATGATATTTATAACTGAAATGCTATGAATAGAATTAGAGACAAATGTCTCTTCCTAAACTTTTTCATGTGTTTATATGATTAGACATGGTAGAAACAAGTTTGCTTATCTGTTTATCTGCATTTCAAAGATCTCTATTTGAACTCAAGTATAGTTTCTCATTTTGTGTCTCATTACTGGCTCTTGAAGCATTTTGCCTTACGTTGTACAGTAGGTTGTTAAAGCTACCAAAGTGGATCAGATTATTTCTGTCCACAGATTTATAATGAATGCTTGTTGGTAAGAAGCACTGAAGCTGAAATAAATTCTATGTCACAAACAATTGTTTGAATTTCTGAATATTGTATTGTAATTGCAGTGCTGTAATGGTTTTTATTAGCTTTAAGAAACATTTCTTCTAGCATTTAATAGACCCTTTAAGACTACAGCACAGCCTTTTCTTTTATTATATGTGTTTATTGTAGGGAGATTTTTTTGTGTGAAAGTGTTCTTTTTCATGTCTTTGAAGCACAATATAAGTAAAAGAATAGGTGACTTTTGTTTCATTACTGACAGCTGAAAATATTTTGTACCTGCTGGACTGCTTGCAAATCAGTTTAGCGCTTAAAAAAAATAGTTTTCATTAGTGATGGGCGAATAAATTCACCAGACACTAATTTGTGGAGAAAAATCTGATGCGTCAAAAAAAAAATTGACGCACATAAAAATTGCCGCGAGTCAAAATAATTCTGACACCGATTGGGGTAAATTTATCAAAGATTGAAGTTCCGTCACTAGAGTATTTATCATTGGGTGAAAGTGAAAGTTCACCCTTTGATAAATACGCATATAAAAATCCCATAGAAATGAATGAAGAGTGGCGGAATTTCACTCTAGTGGCGGAACTTCACTATTAACTTCACTCTTTGATAAATATACCCCATAGACTTTAATGCATTTGGACCAAATTCACATTATGGAGGTTATCAAGGTCTGAATTTATCTCAATATCGGCTGATACAAACTCCGATCTAACCTGCTCGGGTTTTAACGCTTATTTATTATTACATTTTCCCGAAAATTTGCTTTGTGAGAAAAGCTCAGATTTTTTCGTGAATTTTCCCCGAAAACTTCTAATTTTTCAGCGTTTTCACCCGAAAGCTCCGAAAACATAGTGGAATTGGCCGATACCCCCGACACAACCAAAAATCAATGGGACTGTTCCCATTGACTTTTATGCAACCCGACAGGTTTGAGATGCCGTGTTTTTATATTCGGGTTTTTTAGCCCTCATGGCTTAATAAATTCAGAAAAATTAGATTTTTTTTAAAAGTCTGATTTTATAAAAAAAAATTTTTTCAGATTTCGGGGAATTTCGGGTATTCGGAGCGTAGTAAATAACCCTCTATAATTTGTACATTTTTATTTCTGCTAGTAACTGCAAAACTAAACAAAAACTTTTATTTTGTTATTTTGCCTTTAGAAAGTGTTACTTCAGGCAGCAGAATGTTTCCTGGCTATCATCACTGTGTAACAGCAAATATATCAGAAGTTAAGGCATTGCACCCTTTTCTTGCAATTCAGAAACAGGTGTAAATCTATTTTACCAGTAAGGTTATTGACTTCTGTGAGCTTCTTGAGCTTAGGATAAGACCTATAACACATGGGGGTACATTTACTAAGCTCGAGTGAAGGATTCGAAGTAAAAAACGTCGAATTTCTATGTATTTTTTTGGGTACTTCGACCATCAAATAGGCTACTACGACCTTCGACTATGACTACAACTTCGATTCGAATGATTCAAACTAAAAATCGTTTTGACTATCCGACCATTCGATAATCGAAGTACTGTCTCTTTAAAAAAAACTTTGACTACATACTTCGGCAGTTTAAACCTACCGAGGTACAATGTTAGCCTATGGGGACCTTCACCATCAGTTTTCTAAGGTTTTTTTGATCGAAGAAAAATCGATCGATCGATTAAAATCCTTTGAATCGTTCGTTTAGAAGGATTTCATTGTTTCGAACGATTTTTACTTCGATCGATCATAGTATTTGCGGTAAATCCTGTGAATTCGATATTCAAATTTTAAGGATTTTACTTCGAGGGTTTATTAACCGTCGATATTCGACCCTTAGTAAATGTGCCCCATACTGTACATTACCTGATTCCAGCCCTTGTGTGGCACTAGCCTTATACTGTAAGCTCTACGAGGGCAGGGACTGATGTGAATGATGTATAATCTCTGTAATGTTGTTAAACATGGGATTTAGCCAATCTAACTTTAAAATACTTTGAACATCACTATTTTCTGAAGGTATGTTAGATGTATTTTTATAATTCTGGCATACACTATTGTGGTTTGAGATAAGCAGGTATTATATGTGTTATAGGTCTTGTACTAAGTGCATCAAGCTCACAGATGAAGTCAATTTACTAGTAATAGAGATCTTCATCTTCTGTATCTGAATTACTAATAAAGGGTTCCATGCCTTAACTTCTGAGATATTTGCTGTTATACACTGACGATAGCAAGGAAATGCACTGCTGCCCGAGGCAAAACTTTCTCAAGGCAAAATAACAAAATAACGTTTTTTCTTTAATTTGCAAGTTACTAGCAGAAAAAAAAATACATCCTAAAGTTAGAATGTGAATTTGATAACATAATAGAAGCAAAGCCTTGTAAAAGTTTTAACACCATTAAATCATAAAGTTTTAAAAAAAATGCATTTTTGAAAGGCATCTTCACAGAGGTGACCAAGATATAGGATATTTATCCATACTTATCTTTTTGAACAAGAGCTAGTTGATACATCAAAGTGCTCAGAGCCCTACTTTTAGTAAATACATCTGAGTATTTTTCATTACTGTGAACCTCACTGATAGATGCTATATCACTAGAGTTAATAGCCAGGAACCTAACTGTGCCTCAGATTTATAGCAATCCATTTTCCCTGACTATTGCATACCATTTAAAAGTCAGATATTAGGTATTTTAAAAGGGTACAGGCGCCCAAAATGTTATCTCTTAATCACATGCATTATAGTCAGACAAGTTCTAGCAGTAGATTGTTGTAACTGTTAAATATTCACATTGCTGAAGAAAAAAGGCACAGTGAGTAAAAAGTACTGCAAACGGATTATCTAAATGCACACGAATGATCAGTTCTGCAAACGGATTATATAATAGAGAAATAAATCAGGATGGCAGAAGAAAAGAAGTCATTACAACCTGAAATATGCTAGATGTTATACCTTAAAGAACAAAAATACGCACTGAACATAGCTTAAACTAATGAAATTGTGTATTTAAATTACTCCGCACTTACTATGATAAGTCATTTTAGCATGCGTTTCTTGTTAAATCACTTCTCATTTGGACTTTTTGTATGTTTGTAAAATATGGAGATTTCCTACAGAATTTCTCAATGCAGAATAATTTCCTGGGTAGGAAAGATTGAAACAGCATTAATCTCAAGCAAATGGGTTGCAAACAATATTTCATTCTTCTTTAAAGCCTTTAGACAGATGAGTGTTATTTATTGAGCATATACAAAATTGTATCTTTTATTCAGCAATAGAATCAGGGCCAGCTGTAAACAAAAGCTGAAGAGTTGCAGTTCAGGTTAGAAGATAATGTACCCCTAATGTATGGAAGGATATAAAAAGTCACATAATTCCTTATAAAGGCTTTCATATATGCAATGGAATTACAAGGTGACTCCTAATATCTTCATATTTTACAAAAGGGAGTATATTATTTTTCATAATACACATGTCATGCGACATGAGCACCAACTATAGCTGAAAACATTACTAAGAATTGTGTGTTAGGACATATTATACTTATTATTGGTGACTCTTTACTATGGGAAGCAGTGCAAGTGCTGGAGATTCCATTAGCAAGCACAGTGTGGGGGTGGTAAGGCACATTATGTCCAAAAAAGATGTGCATGGAACTTTTTGCCTATTTTTTGCACTCTGCTCATGCCCTCATTGAAAATTAAATCTGGGTTGATTCAGTTTTATGAAAGCAAAATTATGTCCCTGAACACTACACTAAGTACACAATACCATTTTCATATAATTAAAATGATTTCATTAAAATATATTTTTCTATTAGTATTTGCTATTGGATAATACCATATAGCATAACTACCACATAAAGTACTAATGTCTGCCCTCCAGCTCTTATATAGCACTGTGCTAACATAGCAAAAAAGGGCACTTAAACATGCTAGGTTACATTAGCCTATGAATGGACAGAGCTCCATAAGCCTTTCACTCCTATACATCTTTCTAATACATATATATAGCTAGATCCTGTATTATCTCCTACCACGTAATCATTGAGGAATCTCACAGAACAGTGTCTCAAGGTATAAGAGACAAAGCTTACTGGTAAGTGGATTCTTTGCTTCTCTTCACTTATGATATAAAGTGAAGTATTCATTTGGAACATATCTAGTAGTAGGCAGCACTGATAGGAAGATGTCATGTTTTAGTTTTAGTAACCCATAGAAACCAGTCAGCAAGTACCATTACATTGCCTTTAGTTTGAAAGCAAATATCTGATTGGTTGCTGTAGGCTGCTAGAGTTGAACAATGTGTTGCCTGTTATTACAATACCCCCAATGTGCTAATATTGCCATCTACAGTATCCAGCTTCCCCTTTTCTGTTTGCTATTCCCACTCTCTCTTCTTATCTATACAGATAATAAATGATTATGCAAACTATAATGAACTGAATGGATTGACTGTAAGCATTTGACACAATAGTGAAATGTTTCTGAACTGATAAATCATCCTCATATTCATATACTGATCTCTAATGCCTTTTTGACCTGATTTGTTCTTTAAGTAGCTTTGTTCTTGAAGGCTATAATTTCACTAAATGATTTCCCAAATGTGGGGGAGTCATACTGTGCAATACTAGGAAAACTTCAAACTGTGCGACATTATATTGCATGGAGATTTTAGTATGGAGGATTTGCATTTTTACAGCGCACACAGAGCAGATATAATTAAGTAGCAAATATGAGCAGGGCAAATGTCAAATGCTTTCAATGTTTTTGCATAAATAATACATATTTTAAGATATCGCTGATAGAAAATGATGAGGTTGGTAATAAATCTGCAAGATGGGGGTGGCAGAAATCTGTAAAACGATGACAGCAATGGGAAAGAGATCTGCAATCTATGTTACAGTTTATCGTTTTTTATAGCTGTGTAGTTGCATTTTGACCCAGGGTCGCTGTTCCTCTGAGCATTCTTTTGTAAGTCAGGAGACCATACACTGCATGAGAAAATGAAAAATTAGTAGAGATTTGTTATTAATGGTTTAAATGATTCAAATCATCTTCTAAATCTTAACCTTAAATACACACTATATACACACTAGATCCCTGTGACTTCAGTGAAAGGAATACCGTTTTACTCTTCCATTGCCAATCTTTTCTCTAAAAAAACTGCCGAAACCCTGCCTCTGCACAGGACTTATGACTGTGTTATTAATTTAATTACAGATTTCTTTCCTCCTAGGGGTCGAACATACCCTCTCTTTCTTCCTGAGTCCCAGGCCATGGAGGAGTATATCAAGAAAAACCTGGAAACAGGGTTCTTAACATTGTGCCCATGTTCTGGAGATGTTACATAATTTAAGGCAGAACCAACTTTATGCCAAACTTGAAAAATATGTCTCCTCCATACATTTCCAAAAGTACATTATTTCCCACAGGGGCCTAGAGATTGAGCTAAAGAGGGCGCCCTTCTAGAATTTTGTCTCCAGTTCTAGAGAAGAATCTTAACCTTTTTCTGTTGTGTCAAGGAAGTGATTGTAGCAGCACTGAGCCCAGATCTGTATGCTTCCTTGTCAGAAGCCAAGGTTAATTTGCCTTCTAACATACCTCCAGGCAAACTCTTTGTTCCCGAAAAGCTTCATGAGGCAGTTTTGCTTGAGACTCACAACTCTAAGATAGCTGGGCATCCAGGCTGCAGTAAAACCTGCCTCTCTCATGTCTCCTACTCTTTGGTGGCCAACATTGAGACAGGATGTTGGTAATTATATTGATTCTTGCCTAGTTTGTCAACATTCTAAACCTCTCAGGTCCATACCTCAGGGGCTTCTACAGAGACCATGGGCCCACATCTCCATGGATTTTATTGTGGAATTTTCTCCCTTTAAAGAGTATACTGGTATTTGGGTGGTGGTGGAACGGTTTAGTAAAATGTCTTATTTAATTTCCCTTCCCACCCTCTACTCTGTTAAGTCTCTTGCCCCATTGAACATTGTTTCTGATAGGGGGGTTCAGTTTGTGCCAAGGTTTTGACGGGCCTTTTGCTCTCTTCTGGGTACTGATTTGTCTTTCTCTGTGACTTACCAGTTGCAGACAAATGGCCAGACAGAAAGAACAAATCAATCATTTGAGCAGTATCTCAGATATTACCGCTCTAATAATCAATCACTTTGGGCAGACTTCCTGCTGTGGGCTGAGTTTGAATACAATAATGTAATTCATGGATCCACTGTTCAGTCTACATTCTTTTTGGCTTTCATCCTAGAGCCTTTTCATATTATGGTCATTTCTCAGATGTTTTTGCTGTTAACTCATTAGTTGATTTGGCAAAAGGTGCAAAATTCTTAATCTCCTGCTGTAGCTTCCCAAAAGAGAGCCTCTAATAGACAACTTAGAGTCTGGCTATTCATTAAGAACATTCCTTCGAAAGTCCCTTCCACCAAGATAGGTCTTATGTAACAAATAGATTAAGATGTCATCCAGGTACACTACGACATAGTGACCAAAAAGATCACAAAATATATAATTTACAAATTCTTGGAAGAGGGCTGGGGCATTACATACACCAAAGAGCATTACTAAATACTCACAATGCTTATCACGTGTGTTAAAGGTTGTCTTCCATTCGTCTCCCTCCCTGTACTGAATTAAATTATAAGCGCCCCTCCAATCAAATTGTGGTGGCCTTAATAGTTTGGAAATCAATGAAGGCAAAAAAAATTTTGATCTTATTCAGACCCCTATAATCAGTACATGGCCATAGGCCACTGCCTTTCCTCTAAACAAAAAAGAGACCAGTGCCCGCAGGAGAGGAGGAAGGGCTAATAAACCCCCTTTCCAGATTTTCCTCCATGGCTTTAGATTCAGGAATAGAAAGAGGGTATGTCCTACGGCTACCAGGAGAGGAACCTGGAATTAAATCAAAAGCACAGGCATAAGGCCTGTGTGGATGAAGGGTCCAATAGCCTGACAGATGGGACAAGAAGTTGTAAGGTAATGCATGTCTATGAGCAAAACTAATATCTAAAAAGTTCCCTGCTGCCCCTGAATCCAGAAAGGCAGTACTTTCAATGCAACCCTTATGCCAATCTAAGAGAACTCAAATGAGTACCTTGGAGGATAATTGTTGGGGAGTATAAACAGCATGACCCAAACAGAACGCCCCAAACCTGTTTAGATATTGTTTTTTTACTGGGCCTCTTTGGACAGGTAACACGGAAAAGCCTTTTATCCCCACAATACAGACACAGACCATTATCCCACCTACAACCATTTTCTTCAAAGGACAAACAGGTAGAGCCCCATTGCATGGGTTCCTCTGAAGGCCTAGGGGCTGAAAATTCCATTTCGGACACCAAATCTGAATCAACTGAGGCTGAAAGATCAGGGTCATTGTATATAATAGCCATGGCCTTAAAAAAGAGTCCAGAGAGAGACGGGCTGGATCGGAAGGGGATAAGCTAAAAGCCCATAATTGGGAATCCCCTTAAAGTAATAAAATTATAAATATATAAATACTGTATTATAAAATAAAATTATTTCCTCATAACATGGATATATGCTAGTCACCATTAAGTTTGAGGTACTGTTTTATTACATGGAAATGATGTGACAAAACATCCCAAAAGATTTAGATTTTTAGCTAAATCATAATTTGATAATCAAGATTAACTAATTATGCAGATTCTAGAGCAAAATCAAGGCATACATGTTTTTTGTAATTGCATTATTTTCTTTGTAATTATTATTTTAGACTTTCAGTAAACCTTTTTTCTGATCTCATTGACAGTACCTTAAACGATAACCTGCTGAGTTGCATGATTGTGTATATTTCACACGAACCATTTTAACTTCAAAGATGATAATCAAAAGGTTTTGAACTCTGTTTCCATCTCCTCTTCTATTACATTTGATTACAATTAAAGCCCTTTAAGGAGCATATTATTCATGTTTATTCAAAACATTTAATGCATCTTAAAGGGTTGGTACATATTTTTGCTAATTACTATGGTTAGATATGAAATTAAACTATTTAAACTGTACTTGACTGATTGATGGTTTTGCATAATTAGGGGATGCTATCTTCATGAGACTCGCCATTCACTTACTTTTCCACCCCAGTGCTATATAGTTACATAGTTAAATTGGGTTAAAAAAAACAAAGTCCATCAACTCCTCCAAATGAAAACCCAGCATCCATACACACACCCCTCCATACCTTCACATAAATTATATATACCCATATCTATACTAACTATAGAGTTTGGTATCACAATAACCATTGCTATTATTATGTCTGTCCAAGAAATCATCACCCATCAGCCATCACAACATCACCCGGCAGTGCATTCCACAACCTCACTGTCCTCACTGTGAAGAACCACCTACGTTGCTTCAAATGAAAGTTCTTTTCTTCTAGTCTGAAGGGTTGGCCTCTGGTGTGGTGATCCTCTTTATGGGTAAAAAGGTCTGCATGACCTGGCCAGTAAGCTTTATCTTAAAAATATCTAACATGGGACTTTTTTTATAGCAAACATTATGGGGGTGATTTAGTAAAGTCCATTTTTTTCTGGTCTGAGTTTTAAAGGGAGAAAACAACAATTTTTCATGTAAAAAAAACCCTCACATTTATTGGGATTTATTTATTGAGACATTTATCTCAGATTGGAATAAAAAAATAATGCATCTCAAACCTGCCAAGGTCATGTAAAAGTTAATGACAGATGTCCCTTTTACAATTGGAAGATATAATCTGTGCTGGGTTTCATATGCTAATACAAAATAACTATGGAGTCAGTCTGAAGATTTCTGTGAAGCGATGTGGATACCTGTACCAGTTCTGTGTGAGCCCTTAGTGAGTTTTCTCCTGGGGAAAGGGTACTGGAAGGTCCCAGCATCTTTTCCCTGTGTGAGGACAGGTTGTGCTTGATAACCTGCTATGTGGGAGCTACTGCCTCTAGTCAAAGGAGAGGTATAGGAGACAGGTAGAACTACCTGGTATAAAGAGCTCTTGGGACTATGACTGTGTGTCCTCTAGGAGTGGAGTGTGGGACTGTGCCAGGGTTGGGGCTTGCCACACAGATACCCCAGGGCAGGGGCAATATTGATATTGTTATTGCAATTTGCATTTCTTTATTTCTATATAAGGTTATATTTTGTTTTTATATTTTGTTAAATTATTGTTTCTTAGTGTATCCACCCATAGGTGTATTCCCAGATCCCACTAGGTGGAGGAACTGACATTGAGAGGAATTCCAAGTACCCTTTCATTTAGCAAAGGGGATTCAGGACCTTTGTATGGTAAGATATTAATTATATACATATACATGAAGTGGTTTAGGGTTACACAACTTAATCTAATAGTGTTTTTCTATTGGGTTTTATTAATTGTGATGGTTTCCATCAATATTTTATTGTTATATTTGCTATATTTTTAATATTAATATGTTCCTTCCATCAATACATGTTTGTATAGCATAATTTACCTTTAGTATGTATGTGACTGCTTGCAGGCTGCTATATAAGAAGATACGGTAAAGCATACTGTATGCATACAGATAACATGTGCCATATTTTTCGCAGTAACATAAATTCATTTATACAGTGGTGATTAGCTTTTCTACAAATATTCAACACATTGCTACACAATTGATTTGCACTTGCTTTATTCAGAAATCCTAACAAGATGAGTAATTAAGCTTGACATGCTCTTTACATAAAGCAAAAGTTCATAATTAAGGTAAGCACCCTTGAAATTGTTAGAAGTATCATTATATGGGCATTATCAAGAAAATTAGTATTAACAGGCTGTGATTAAGCACTGCGGTGTAATGTTAATACTCTCAGAGTACATTTCTGTTTTTTACATAGTTTCTGTTTAATAAAGTGTAATTTGGGGATTTTAACATTCATAAAAGCAATGTTACAACAATATAATTGTCTCAAAAATATATTCTCTTGAACAGCTTCTGTAATAATGCATTTCCCGTTTGAAGCAAAACTCAGGAGGTTAATATATTCTCAGAGGGACGTAGCTCATATATATTTCTCCACTGTTCCATGTAAAATGCAGTTTTGCAAAAAATAAGAGAAGAAAAATCAATGGTAAGGGGCAAATTAAATCTAAAATGTGATTGCCTTAACAATTAAATACATTGATTTTTCTTTATTTGTAACCAAATAAATATTTTCAACAGAGTGATGAAAAATAAATTCAAAGTTTGACACAGGTGCAGTTAAAAAAATTGTAAATCAATGTTGGAGCATCATAGAAAGTGATACATTTTTGTCTAAAACCATTAAGTCTAGGCCCATTTGGGGATATAGACGTGGTAAAAACCCGAAAGATATATCAATGAAAACTGACCCCGTACAATGCTATCAGGTAAATGAAGGGCTGGAAGAGTCCTTGAAGAAAGGCTGTTTCAAATGTGCAGGCTGCACTACATGTCGCAACATGCTGATAGGTACCAACTTTCACCATCCCCATTCTGGTAGGATTATTACCATCAAACAACGCATTACATGTACATCCACACATGTGATTTATAAGATTACATGTCCATGCGGCCTGATGTATGTAGGTAAGGCTCAGAACCCAATATGTGAACGAATGGGTAATCATAGGTCTTCAATTAAGAAGGCATTTGAGAACGGTAAATCAATTATTTTTTAGCATTGGGACACAGGCTGCCTACGTTTAAATTCATGTGTACAGATATGGTGTCTAAACCAAATAGAGGTGGAGATTGGGATTGTTTACTAATGCAGGGAGAAACCTATTGGATTAGATATCTTGATACAGTAGTCCCACGGGGATTAAATGAACAATGTTCTTTTGTGCCATTTTTAGAACCGAGATAAAACTATGGTTTTTTAATTTTTGTATTTTTGTAATTTTGTAATTATGGTTCTACAAAATTAATGTGATATTGTCAAAAATGTTTTTTTCACTGATGTGTAATTTGTTTTTCATTCCCCAGAATGCCCTGTGTGAGGCAAGCGAGGGGTGGGCTGTGGGTGTGGTTAACAGGGGGTGAGTGTTTAAATGTTTGATAAGTCTTATGGTGTTTTATCTTGATAAAAGTCCCAGAGGTGGATCGAAACGTTGACAGGGATGTGCGGCCCTGGGCGTCCCCATCCTGACAGTTGTGTTTTCACAACACTTATCATCTTTTACTAAAAATATAAGAAATGTGAAGAATTTTCTCCTGGCGTAAATTCTTGGCAAATATTCTCTATTGAATATTTGCCATGAAAATTAAATTATGGAGAGAACAATGTAGATATACAATGTAGAGATTCAAAGGTGTCTACTCTATCTTTATCTATCTTTAAATGGTAGTTCTCCAGACCAAACCTGGAGAAATTTCTCTTGGTAAAAATTCATTCCTGTGCTCATAGTAAATTGGAGATTATTCACTGGAGAAATTTCACCTGCAGAAGAAATGAGAATTCACCCCAATGCAAAGAGAGTTTTCACTACTGCAAAGTTAATTCTCTGAAATTTGTTGTATTCACCTTTTAGTAAACTATCGATGTTGTGGGGAATCTTAATTTTTCGTGAAATGACTCCAAATTTTCACTTTCACCCTTTAGCAAATATGCACTTCTGTCCGCATGTAAATAGCAAATTACCCCTAAAATAAATAACCCATGTCTATAATTTTACTGAGAATTGATGGGTGAATGCAAACACATTAATAAATATGGTACATTTTACCACATTCGATATTTTTACATAAAAGAATAACCCATTTTGCAATGTACAACATATACATTACTGATACTTCCTACATTATTCCTTTTACTTCTGCCATGCTCATCATTGGCCTAAAACCTATTTTTTGAAGTTAAAGCCCTGGCTGCCTGCATGTCTCTGAATTCAAAGTAAATCAATTTTTTATGCGTATAATCCTTTATAATGATATATTATTAAACCTCCGTATCCAGACACCTCCACATTCTCTCTGTTTGATCATTCCATGACTTTGACCTTTTTCTTCTCTCATTTACTGTGCTCATTTAAAATACTTTTCTCTATAGGATCCTGGATGCCTGCTTCCACATGAATTCACTTGAAATGCAGAGATAGCTAAATGATCCATGGATCCAAATTTGAAGGTAGTGTTAAAAGAACATTTCCAGTTTAATTTCAAACTACCAAACCTGAGGGCAAAGTTCTACTGAGCTAAATGAGTAAAACTGAGTTATAACAGATCTGTCAAAATGTTTCCCTATACTGAACCAGTTATTACCAATATTTACTGTAATTTCTTTTCAGCCATGTGCACAAAAAATATGGTTACATTTTTCACAACGTTAGTTAACGATAATAATGAGAAATTTGAGTGTTTCTAAATAACTCCCTTAATCTATCAACTAGTGAACAGATTCATTCCTCCCAACAGTCCTGTTTTCTGCGGGACAGTCCTGATTTTGACTGCCCAGCCTGCAGTCCTGGCTTTTTATTAAGAAGTCCAGAGTTTCTCTTTGGTCTCTTGCACTGATGCCAGAAGAAGATGCAACATTTCTGAAGCTTAATTAAGATATTAAGATACATTTGTAATATTTGTAACACTTTAAGAAAAGCAAAGATATAATTATAACTTGGTGATTCTAACAGCTTAAATGGCAATTTCACCTTCATTAGCAAAATCGTTATAACGCTAATCGTTCTGAAATGTGTTCAAACTTTCATAACCTGCCAACTTTTGTAAAATGCACATGGTAATAAAGGGGTGTGACCATAATGTGGGCGCGGTCAACATGTCATATGCTGCAAGCAGCAGATCTTTTTCTCCCTCTTTCCATTTTTCAAATGTTAGGACTAGGAGGTATTCAGATGTCTAACATAACAGCCAGAACACAATTTCCTCTAGCTCTCTAACCTCTTAGTTAATGACTGAGAGGTTAGATGTCCACATGGGACATAACTGTTCAGTAAGTTTGCTTTTCAGCCTTAGCGCGCAGATTCAAATGCAACATAACTTTATAGTTATGTCCCATATAGCCACTTCAAGTCAGTGATTGGTTACTGACTAGTAACAGGTTAGAGAGCTGCAAAGGAGGAAGTAGTGTTCTGGCTTTTATGTTATAGTTTCCTTCTTGTCTAATAACACAAAGCAAACAATCAGTAGTAGGATTTACTGGCCAGCTGCTGTTGAAAACAAATACATGATTTGTTGCTATTGGTTATTAGATATGAACAAACCTATGGCTTTTTAATTACATTGTAAAAGTTAATGTAAAGGTGAATTATATATTTAATACAGTATAGAGTTAATTTACTGCTGCAACTGGTCCTACTAATTTCCCCACAGTCAGTTGTGTGAAAATTATGTTCATTAAAGGTACTTGCATCAAAATTGTGTTTCTGTATAGTTATACACAGCACAGCACTGTTTCCAGCCTCTCTTCCTGTGTCAGTGGGTGCTATGAGCTTGTGCCTAAAGAGAAGGGGTGCACATCTTGTTCACGTGCTGAACACCAGAGATTACTTCAACTGGACTGTTGCAATCGCATCCAGGTTGCAATGAAGTGCAGTTGCAAACAGTTTTTGACAAGTACTAGCGCAATAGCATTCATTTTGACAATTTTTCAATAAATTTCAACGATTTTTTGCATCTTAAGACCTGTGAGTGCTCGCCTCTTTCCAGGATATATATATATATATCAGCTAGTAAGTTGCAGGTAGCACTTAGTCCCTTTGTAAAATGTATAATAAAGCAATAGAATTCTTAATGAATCAGATGAAAATTGAGCATAGGACTGGCCAGATATGGGATGACTTTGACGTAGTTGGCCAGCTTAAATATATTGCAATATATGGACAAACAATCCCTGTTTTGTTTAAAGGGTAAGGCATTTTTTAGTAGCAGTATGCACAGAATGTCTCTGTCTTAAATATATTGATAATGGGTTGAGTGCAGAGGAATCTTGTATTTGTATATATATATATATATATATATATATATATAGAAAGTCCAAAGAGGTGCACACCTTCCTTGTAAGTAACTGCCCAGGTGCTGGTAAACAAATAGTATAATATAGTAACAAAAAAACCGCACTCACAGGACTTCAAAAGAAAGCCGCAAAGGCTGTGATTTATTGATCCGACGTTTCGGCTACAACTCTAGCCGTCCTCAGGAAGGTTTCATTGCGGCTTTCTTTTGAAGTCCTGTGAGTGCGGTTTTTTTTTTTTTTTTTTTTTTGTTACTATATATATATATATATATATATATATATATATATATATATATATATATATATATTGTACATACTATACTGAAGAAACCAGACTAAGATGTCTTTATTAGATATATAGGATCCTTGCTCCAATTAAATTGTTTAAGAATGCAGCATATTTCTCCCTTAAGCTTGTTGTACATGGTGCTGACCTGTCAGTGACTTTGCTGTTTGAACTGACATTCAAAGAAAGATACAAGCCAGAAGTGAACACTGTCACTCACTTGCTGTATGATGTTAGAACCGCTGGCTGTGACCCCTATATTACCTTTATAGTAAAAGCAGGCCAATGTACCAAGAAATAGAATGTTTCTCAATAACATTAGGTTTCATTCTCTTACTGATTTGTTATTTTTTTTTTATTTTTTTTATTTTTATCCTTATCTTCAATCAACATTATTTATAGCTTTAATACATCTGATTACATGACATGCCCTTACCACCTGCTCAATACCACAAAAAATAGTTTTCAGCATGATAGACGAGGGTTCACTTCCACAAACCTTTATTCAGGAAGCTGAGTTGTTTGCTGTTATTTTAAACCTGAAATGTAATAATGCTTTAAGCATTTCAAGCCATGTTTTTTTTTATCCATAAGCATAAAGGACAAGGAAAGTCATATTCACTAGGAGGTGGCAGGTTGTTAGGCACCCCTAAGTGAATATAATTGCTAACCTTGGACCCTAGGCTGGTGTTCCTCCTTGATGAAAAATGAATCAGCCTGGTTGTCAAAAATGTGTTCATGGGAACAAAAAAAACAAACATTTGACAGCTACCCAGAGCAATCGATTACCAAAAAAAATCCCAATTTTTTATAAGAACTGTTGCTGAAACAGGGGTGGTCAAAGTTCGGTAAATCTAAACCTAAGTCTGAAGTGGAGTAAAATAATGATGAAAATGCCATTATAAAATAAAGCATACATTTATTAATACATTAATTGGTGCTGTATAATGGATGAGTACAGTCCCTTTGAAACATGGCATTAATTCATGTGCAGTAGTGCTTAATACAGTAAAAACACCATTTACTTTACACCACATTATTTACTTTTTTGTGTAAATAATTTACACTTTGTAAAGTGTTTAATGATAGAAGATAATTTTCTTGCAGACTTAGATATAATCAAATTGATAAAGGGGCATGCTGCCCCTTTAAGTGTGCCGCCCTAGGCCTGGGCTTTTGTGACCTTGCCACAAATCCGGCCCTGTCACATATATCGTATCATGTCAACAATTTAGGGGCTATACACCAAAATCTGAAAAATTCTCACTATTTTCTGAAAACTACACCAACCAAATCCTCACAGACTTTCCCCCATTTATCAATACATTTTTTTAGAAAATTTCTTGTGTGGGGAAAATACTAGATAAAATCATGGAAAAATTTAAATCGTATGAATTTTGTGACTTTGTCGGCGAAACCTCCAACTTTTTTGGATTTGACGCTGAAAACCACAAAATATTCAGCTTATTGAATGAAACCCAGTGCAGATCAGGATATCAACAGGACATCTGCCATTGGGGCATATTTATCAAAGAGTGAAGTTAGAGATCGCCATCGTCCTAGAGTGAAATTCTGCCACTCTCCATTTATTTTTTTGGGATTTTGAAAGGCGTATTTATCCAAGGCTTGTGCCTAAAGAGTAGGGCGCACATCTTGTTCACATGCTGAACACCAGAGATTACTTAAACTGGACTGTTGCAATTGCATTCAGGTTGCAATGAAGTGCAGTTGCATACAGTTTGTGACAAGTACAAGTGCATTCATTTTGACATCAAAATCATGGAAAAATTAAAATTGTATGAATTTTGCAGATTAGTCACAGAAACCTCCAACTTTTTTGGATTTGACGCCGAAAACCACAAAATATTCAGATTATTGAACGAAACCCAGTGCAGATCAGGATATCAACAGGACATCTGCCATTGGGGCATATTTATCAACGAGTGAAATTCCACCACTCTCCATTTATTTCTTTGGGATTTTGAAAGATGTATTTATCAAAGGATGAACTTTCACTTTCACCCATTGATAAATACTCTTTTAACAATCCCATAGAAATGAATGGAGAGTGGTTGAATTTCTCCTTAGAGGACTGTGGTGATTTTTAACTTCACTCTTTGATAAATATACCCCATTGACTTCTACATGAACTTGGCAGGTCTGTGATGGAGTACTTTTTTTTTCTATGGAAAAATTTCCCCTTTACGTCTGACCAGAAAAAAAATCAGACTTTAATAAATAAACCCCCTAGTGTCTGAGAGTGTCCTGTTCTGTTTCCTCTTCCCTTTATTATTTACAATATTATATAACTATAAATTATTCAGTTGTTTTATGTTTGTTAAAAGAGAAAGAAATTAATTTTGGGAAAACAGAAGATACTTTTCAAGCAGACATAAGAAAGATTTTGCTTCACAAAGTTCTTTAGCTGAGTCAAATAAAACTTGTTATAGTGACAGCATTTTACTGTGAATTACTGAATTCAGTAGCAGGAAATCCAATGGATAGAAAAATGTAGAGAAAGATACAAAACTGTGCAGATAAGCTTGTTTTGTTAGCATTCCCAGATGCTGTTTTATGACTTCACTTGCACAAAGCGTTGATGGAGGAAGCCTAGTTGAATTTATTAGCATTTGGCCAAGATACAATCTATAAGGTACAGTAACATGCATGAATTGACAACGCTTCTTTCTTTATTCCTCCTACAGGAAATTCACTGTCATCATCGTTGCCTTGCTTACATGTATTAAGTTGTTTTGTCACTGATTATATGTAAGTACTCAAGATTCAACTTTTTTGCAAAACAGACCTAGAAACTAAAAGGTTAATTACCTTAAATTATTGAAAAAATATGCAATAAAAACAAATCAGTAATTAGAGAGAATAGCATAAAAGAGTGGGAGGTAGTGCAAGACAATGCGAGGTGCTATATGTGTGTGTCATGAGTACTTGGAGAAAAGCCAGAATAGGCAGGGAAGCAGATAATTACCGCGAAAAAAATCAAGAGAAATAAGAGAAGACAAATGACAAACGGTAAAAGAGACATCCACAAGTGAAAAGAAATACATAATGTATGTGGAGCTGAGAACAATAGCATAATACCAATTAGCATTTGCCTTTATCTTTCCTTTAACATGATTCATCTCCTTCTTAAATTGGGAACAAATGAAGAAATCCACTATGATTCCTTACGCAACTGTCATGGGGTGCAATGCTGGTTATAGGCTTTATAACCCTCAATGCACTCTGCTTTGTGTATGTTTATTATGTCTTTCATAGCTCTGCATTCAGAGAAACAAGATATATATCTGAAAAGTAAATAATATCCTGCTCGTAGGCATTTATCAAGTTAAGTACATGGTGGAAGAAAATGACCTGTTTAAATCACAGACATGAGCACACCACTTATAATGACTGCTTCCCATACAGGATTGCCCTTGCCAAACTAAGAATTATAGAGCAATAATATTTTAAGCTGACACCAAATTGAAGCCTCTTACACATAATATATGTAATGTATCTTGCTTCCAAACTCACCCTATTGCACTCTGACCCAAATCATCACCTTACTTGTCACTCACCCACATACAACAATAAATGGTATAAGGCAGAAGGAGTATAAGTAGGAATCTCTGCATTTTTATTACGTTGAGCAACAAATTTCACTTGTGCTAAACCTCTACAAATGGTTGAATTTCTGAACTTGTCAAATTGTATTGCCCTCTTATCACAGATACAACACATACTTAATGGGATACTTATAGTATTTAAAAAACAACTGTCAGACATAATTGAGCCACTAAAATATTTTGGTAAATGACAGTACAAGTATGGGATTCATTATACAGATACCCGTTATCCAGGACATTTCACATAAGACTCCATTTTATACAAATATTGCAATTTTTTTTAAATGATTTCCTTTTTCTCTGTAATAATAAAACAGTACCTTCTGCTTGATTTAAACGAAGATATAATTAATCCTTATTGGGAACAAAATCAGTCTATTGGGGTAATTTAATGTTTACATGATTTTCTAGTAGACTTAAGGTATGAAGATACAAATAAAGGAAAGATCTGTTACCTGGAAACCCCTTTTTAGTCATAATGCATCGTTGTGGTTCAACCATGCAATATGCTATGTTTTAACAACTTGTTTGAAGCTTCTGGGAGAATTACAGCCAATCACAAAGGACACTATTTTTTAGGGACTTGATAGTATTCAAAACAAGATCCAGCCCATCTCTATCAAGAGAAGATAAAGGAAAATGGATCATCAAGGCTTGATTTTCAGTTCCCCCTACTCCGCCCCTACCAGACACGGGGGTGAGGGGCAGTCAAAAGCAAGATGTCATACCTAGGAGAGTACCTAATGGTTTGCAGGTGATTAGCATGTAGACCAGTGTATATGTTTGTGTATTACTGAAGATGCTATATAATGTTAATGAAATGTACAAACTTTGGCTGAGTTGAATAGGATCAGTAATGTCTTTAAAGGTTTATTGTCATCATCTAGGTTGTAATAATTCAATTTATTATAAAGATTATAAAGTAGAAGGTCATGTAAAAAATGTAACAGTAACTGATTGTTGGTGATACATGTTCTCTAATCCTATACCTGTATCAAGTAAGCAAACCAAGACTGTTTGTCAAAGAATGAATGTGAAAAAATCAGATGAAGCAAATTGCATATCAAGTACTCATAGCTTAGAAGCCAAAGATGAGGAGATGCCTCTCCTGTATCTCTAACAATGGAACATGACCTGGGGATGACAACAGGACTGGCCATTTGGAAGAGTGGCAGAAATGCTCTATTGAAGAAATACACTTTAGTAGCAAGGTATGCAAACTTCAGGCAGAGGGTCAGAGGCAGGTAGGGATGGGCGAATTTTTTCGCTTTGTTTTGCCGCGTTCATGACGCCCATAGACTTGTATGGCGTTGTGCGTCAAAAACAAATGACGCGCGTCAAAACAATTTTGCTGCATGTCAAAAAATTTGTGAAGCCCATAGGCTTTAATGGGCGTCGTTGACATTTCACGACATTTTGGCGAAATGGGTCAAATTTGTCCAAGCCTAGAGGCAGGCAGCAGGCAAGCTGAGTCAGTGACCAAGCATGAGTCAAAACAAGAAGTCATCAAGGAGATAGGAGAAAGGCTCAGTGTCTTTTAATAAGTAATAATAACAGCATCACAATGAAAATGTCAACTAAGGGGCTATTTAAATCTAGTGTGCATGCCCATCAGCACATCTAAAGTGCGAACATCAAGACACAAGCACATTTATGTGTTGAACTCAGAGTGAGCATGATCACGGGAACCAGAGTAAATGCATCTTGCTTGTTTCTACAGATGCACATCATATGTCTTTTAAAAGTATTTTCTGTTGAGTTAAGTCTATAGTCTTTACCTATGTACTCATGCTGTAATCAGCAGTCAATAATGACAACGTCCCTATTAAAAAAAGGTTTAAAATGGAAATTCATTAAAACAAAAAATTCTCTTTTATATTGTTTCAGTTAGTTCATCCCATATACAAGCACAGTAAGTTAAATGCATTTAGATTTGACTTAGGGCTGATTTTAAATCAATATTGCCAAGATCTCATGGCCCCACTTCTTTGGCATCAAAGAACTTTAGTTTCCATGTAATGTGAGTGCTAGTATTTTGGTTTATCTATGACTACATGTTGCTGGCTCTTGCATATTTAAACCCAACCCATGTATCCTGTTCAAACGGTTTTCCCACCAAGGAAATAAACTTATATGAATGGCAAATATCTGGCGGTTGTTATTTCTCTTGACCATGATATAGTTGATGACAGTAAATGGACTAATTGTTCTCTCTATATATTTAATATAGAGAGTCCAGTGTAGTTTAAAAGTATATTCCCTGGATACAAAGGTGTAAGCTGTATAGTACTAGCCCAGCTCATGACATCTGCCAGTATCATTTTAAATGTAAACCTACTCATGAAAGTTACAAATGTCAGATTTGATATGTTGGTCAAATTGCGTGGCATTTAGAATTGAATTTGCGGTTGCTTTATATTATGATCTGTGCAAAGGCCTCTCCTGGGCAAAATGTCAAACTTTTCTATTTTAATATGGCATAGATAGTATTTCTTGTTGCTGTTTTTTTCTTGCCATGTATCTGTTGATGTTCTTTGTTGTAAAACCTATGGGTCCTTAGTGTGATGTTACATGTAGTAAAGCCTTAAATATATTATATGATTTTTTGCTCAATAACTTGTGAATTGCTTGATTAAATATCTCCATATAAGAACAAGCCCTTAACTTCAACATTGTGAGGGAGAAAAGAGGGATACCTACATGAAAAAGGGGAAAATCCTGCCTCAAATATGTAATACACTATAATGAACAATAATATAAAACAGGTGAAGTATTTGTTGCATTCCCATTATAACATATAGAATAAAAGGGGTACATATACTAAAGGGCGTATTGTGGTTTTTTTTTGGTGAAAATTCGTCAAAATGATAAAACCCAGCGAATTTGCTAATTTACTAAAAGGCAAGTATGACAATTTGTTTGCAAAAAAACCTCAGCGCTAGAGAACTTTAGCACCGTTTTGCCCGCAAAAATTCACAATCAACATTGCCCTTTCCATGCTATACCCGCAAATTTTCACAGAGAATTTTCGCCAGGAGAAAATTGACCACATTTCTCACAAAGCAAACTTACAATTTTTAGTAAATTAGTAAATATGGAGATGTGTTGTGAAAATACAATTGGTGAAGTTAGGTGAAGAGAAAATTCCCACTTTAGTAAATGTGCCCAAAAGAAATATAGATTTATCTTTTACTAATTTGTATTCAGATCAGTGAAATTTAGTCTTCTAGGGTAGCAATAAGATCGGATAAAGTTAAGAGTTTTTAGAAGATTATGACATACAATAAGAAGTAAGAGAAAAAGACCATATATACTTAATTTTCCACATTTTTAGTTCTTTTGTAGCAGATAAGCATATTTGGGCAGACACTCCCAGAAGGAATAGTCTAGTTAGGAGGGCCCAGAGGTGAAGGTGTATGTCAGAAATCAAGTGTAACTGCTTCAACAGTCAATATTTATCTATTCTGCTTCATTAAAATGGTGCACAGTACAATTAAACAAGGGAAACGTGTGATCTCTTAATTCTTGACCTTCTTGAAACCATATGCTGTCTAAAAGTAAATGTTTATGAAAAATTGAGAATATCCTAAAATATATAACAGACTTTATAGGAAAGAAAATAGTTGATCCAAAAAGGGAATTTTAAGAGATTTTTAATCTGAAATCAGGAGGATATTTTTCCTAGAACCCATTCGATTTTATGAAACGTATAACAATATTTATAATAGAATTGTTTTTTTACAAATCTTTAAACAGAAATAGTAGATTAAAGAACTCCTTATTTATGGACTGATTTATTAATACTCCAGGCTCCAGCAGTTGATTACTGAAACCACACATGTGTTCCTGAACTCATTTGTGGTTTCTGTATCCGAGTACTTCGGCTTGTTGCCAATCATTTTTTGTATTCCCTGAGCAGGTTTTTCATAAAAATATAAAGCTCTGCAGGTTTAAGGTGCTGACATTTTTATTTATTTATTTTTTAATCCTGCTCAGGTTAAAGGTTAACTATACCCCCAAAATTAATACTTAAACAATAATTTTCTTTTTAGGATTACCTATGGCCCATACAACTAAAAAAGTATATTATTATGAAAATGGTCTGTTTACATGAAGCAGAGTTTTAGATATGAGCTGTTTTATGCAATATATTTTTATCGAGACCTACATTGTGTGGGGGGTATAGTTTTCTTTTAACAAAAAAGGAGCAAGTCAAGGTAATTGGATACAGAAATCATGCATTGGTTCAAGAATGCAGAGGCTCGAGCATTAAAATAGTCTGCCCTATGGTTAGCAGAGAGTATTAATGAATGGACACAAGAACTTATCTACTGGAATGTGCTGAATAATTTAGGCAGTTCCTGTATTTGTTATTTCTAGAGACTTATTAATTCATTTCCATGATGCATGTCATTTGATGTGGCTAAATCTAATTGGCAAAAATTGACTCGCAACAGAATTGTGGTGAATTTACTCATCTATAGCTGTCAGTGATCCAAAGGTTTAAGCAGCAAATCAGTTCCTGCAGAGCACACTTGTGAAGTGCTCGAAATGTTTGCAGCTGTCACTGATGTACAGTTCCCAGACCTACCCCTTTGAGTTAGGGTAAGAAGTCACTAGCAGATACAGCAGATAAAACCCAAACTGCAATTATGAAATCATACTGCTGCTTCAGACTAATATTAATCAACAAGTTTGCTGGAAAATTGAGGAATTTATAAACTATTCTATTTGTACACTGCCTGAAAACCGGCTTCTGCATACATGTCTTATGACTTATGTCTGGGACACCAATCAAGAACAGAATTTACAGTGTTTGTTGTAATGTCATATTGCCAAACTAATATTCTCCTTTCTTATTTTGGCATCAGAGGAAGTCATTACATATTCCATTCTAAGATGCTTCATATAAAGTCCTTCTTATACTTGCCATCTTGGCAAAGATGTATTTAGTTTGTCCCATGAAGCTGTAATCACAGCTAAAAGCTTAATCTACTATGCATATTGTTATCTGCTCACAGAGGTTTTGTACATTATCAAAAAATTCTATAGATGTCTGCAACTTAAAAGCGAACAAAATATTGCCAGGTGGTTGAATAGAACAATGGCAGTCTTATTGTTTTCTTTAGCAAACAGATGTAAAGCAACTTCACTTATCTGTGAGAATATTTTATTTTTCTTGTATGGAACAAAAAGAGCATTTTCCAACAATGCTAGATAATGCTAGTCTCTGATATTTTGAAAATACATCAGTTTTCATGTACTCACAAGCCAGCTCTGGTGTCTAAAATATCACTGCCAAATGCATTCATGGGTGCAAGGCTGTAAAATATGTCTTTTTGTTTTGGATTCTAAACTACTGCACAGCTGATATCACATTTCTAAATTTATCATATAGATACTGTATAATAGTTATCATATGCATGTGTTGCACATATGTTATAAACTCTTTTCTAACATACATCTGGCTGTTATGTACAATACTTGAGAAATGACAAATGAAGCAGAATTTCTAAATTATCCTACTGCAAAAAGGTTTGTAGCCTATGATAGAACAGGGGCCATAGGAAATCACCACCTTATCCAACAATGACCCAACAATGCAACTTTTTTACTCATCTTGTTTAACTACAATGAATGAAGAAATAAATGGCCTATCATATCAATTGTTTGACAATTTGGATTGCTAAAAAATAGATGATATATAGATAGATACCATATCTGTATATAAGAGAGGTTAAAGGAGGTTAAAGAGGTTAAGTATAATAGTGGTAACCAATTGCCCTTCTCAATTAAAATGTGATCCCCATCTCCCCTGGTGCATTAAGGGGATATGGATGTTACCAACATTGTTAGTTATGTCAGGGGTAGACAGATGTAAAGGGTGGAAAAATTATGTGTTTAGTTTTCCATATTGAGTTTTAAGCAAATTAAAAGATGACAAAAGAAGAGATTTCTGAAATGCAGTCAATGACAAGTCACAAGGGAGGAGTGACCTGACCAAGTAAGGTATATATTCATATAAATAATACTAAAACACAGAAGGGGCCAAGAATAAAACCTTGCTGTAGAGAGATACCAAAGTGAGGAGATGGAGCCTGTGATCAGAAAGAATGGTTGACATTTATGATACTTGAGTATTTTTGCTCCCAAAAAATTACATATATACAGTCATATGAAAGAAATTGGGAACCCCTCCCCGCCTGCATAATAGTTTACTCCACTTTCAACAAAAAGGATAACAGTGGTATGTCTTTCATTTCCCAGGAACATCTGAGTACTGGCGTGTTTTCTGAACAAAGTTTCAGTTTCAACTGTAAGGAATGTAATCAGGAAATGGAAGGCCACAGGCTGTAAAACCCAGGTCTGGCAGGCCAAGAAAAATACAGGAGCGGAATATGCAGAGGATTGTGAGAATGGTTACAGACAACCCAAATATCACCTCCAAAGACCTGCAAGAACATTTTGCTGCAGATGGTACATCTGTACACCGTTCTACAATTCAGTATAATTTGCACAAAGAACATCTGTATGGCAGGGTGATGAGAAAGAAGCCCTTTCTGCACTGTTGTATGCAAAAGCTCATTTAGACAAGCCACAGTCATTTTGGAACAAAGTGCTTTGGACTGATGAGTTATTTGGTCATAACAAATAGCGCTTTACATTTTAAGAAAAACATCTGCTACCTACTGTCAAATTTGGTGCAGGTTCCATCATGCTGTGGGGCTGTGTGTCTAGTTCAGGGCCCTTGTTAATGTCGAGGATGATTTCAACCCAATATCAACAGGATCTTCAGGATAATGTTCAAGCATCAGTCACAAAGTTACGCAGGGGTTGGATATTCCAACAAGACAATGACCCTAAACACACTTCTAAATCTACAAAGGCATTTACGCAGAGGGAGAAGTACAATATTCTTGAATGGCCGTCACAGTTCCCTGACTTGAATATCATCAAAAATCTATGGAATTATTTGAAGCTGACTGTCCATGCTCGGCAGCCATCAAATTTAACTGAACTGGAAAGATTTTGTATGGACGAATGGTCAAAAATACCGCCATCCAGAATCCAGGGGTTACATGAGCATGGGCTATTTTAATGAAGGGTTGTTGTCTTGGCAACATCAATAAATAAGCCTGAGTTCTGGGGTTATTATATATGTGTGTGTGTGTGTGTGATCCATTATCTGTAAACTTGTTATCCAGAATGCTCTGAATTATGGCAAGGCCCATAGCACCTCGTACTTGATCCCAACTAAGATATTTATTAATCCTAATTAAGATATAATAAGGGGAAAGACCCCTTATCTGGAAAAGCCCAGGTCCTAGCATCTGGATAACAGGTCCTATAACTGGCACTACAGTTATACTATATGGTATTCTGGAGTATTATACATAGAACTGGCACTGCCATAGTATGAACAAATTTGCAGAATCTTTAATTAGCCTTACTGAACTAGAAAAAAACACCCCTCCGCCTAAATTTCTGAGCAAAAAATTAAGAAAGTACACCTACATTTTTTTGGTGGTTGCAATTTAGGAGAATGGGGGTGATTTTGAGTGTTTGCCACACACCTAACAAACAACAAAACAACTGGGTGATAAAATGCTTGACATCACAACCTATGCCATTTCACTTAAAGGAGAGGCTTCATGCACTTGGGGTTGCCAAATGTTAGGCATCCCCAAGTGATTGTATTGACTTACCTTGCTCCTATCAGCAGAAAATTGCACCGGCCTGTGCTTATGCAAGTGAGCACCATGGAGCGATCCTCTTCTGGCATCCTCTTTCTTCAAATTTCCCGGGACAAACACATGCTCAGCTGAAAGAAATAGCCAATTTTTTAGTTAAAGTATGGCTTTTCGTTCTACTGTGCATGTGCAGCTGCGCAAAGAAGGAGGAAGACGGAAGAGGATCACTCTGTGGTGCTCATTAACTCCGGGCCGGTGCAGTTTTCTACTGCATGGGGGCCCAGGGTTTCCAGTAAGTCAATACAATCTAACATTTGGCGCCCCCAAGTGCACAAAGCCTTTCCTTCTCCTTTAATTATTCATTGTGGGTGAATATTGTGTAAATGGTATACTTAGGAAATGCATAAGCTTTTCAGTCTTTATTAATATTTACGCAATTATAACATAAAGTCTTTGAATAGAATACCAACATCTCTGCTTTGAAATCTCGGCTTTTGAAATGCATTATATAATCCCCTCCATGTAGCAATTCTGCTCTCAGAGTAAAAGTATTCTTATAATTTGTCCAGTGTTTCCAAAGACATTCACAAACATTTTTATTTCATTCAGCACGTGGCCTCAGCTGAAGGCAGATTCTAAATTAATACAGTTGTTTTATGATTACAATTCCTCTCTGACAGCCAGAATGCATGAAACAATATTCAGTTCATACTACAATGGCTGTTATACTAAACTCATTTCTATTTCGCCTGGTAACAATGATTTTATCTTGGGTTGAGCATTCAAGTTATGTTGCAATGCCTCATTAGTTTCATTATTAAATTTTAATGTCTACCCTTTTGAGATTGTAGTAAAAGCTTACATTAAAAACTTATAATCATGTACCTTCAGTACACCTACACTATATAGCTAGTTACAATTTCATTATCTAAATCTTTTGTATGGATGTGATTACTGTAAATTAGCTCTCTGAATAGGTTACAAACCAAGTATAATTATTATTAAAAGTAGGTAGACATAAGAGATTTGGAAATGATTTGATTCTGTCCTTCATTAGATCATGTAATATGCAAACAGAATTTATTAGAGGTCAAAATGTTCATTTTGATTCGTAATGATCTTTAAAGTCATTATGGCAATGTAACAATTTGTCAGGTTAATTAATGAGTTCTTCATAAGTTTTTGAAATTCTATTGAAATTGAGCTTGTTAGCACTGACTATTTTGCTCTCTTATATGCTACAAGTGCTAAGGTGATCTCAATGGAGAATGTTTGAAATAAATCCATGAAAAAGCAAGAGGAAGCTGGGGGCCTGAGGGTCAATCTGCTGGATTATGAGAAGGCATTCCTGGATAAAGCTGATTATAAAATCAGCAGGAAACCAAATATATCCAAACAGAAAAGTTGTTAAAGTTGAAATATCTGCACTTTTTCAGTTTTGCTTGTGTGTTCTTGGCCTCTGATGCCGGACCTGGTCTTCCACTAGCAAGACTTTTTTTCCCCCTGATTTGGCTTTGACCCAAGCTTGTTATGACTCATCTGGTTGCTGAAGAGAATATGTAATAACAGCTGTCTGTCGGAACTCTATTGCCCATCCCAATTTACGGTACAATCTTTATATTCAATACTGGAAGCAATTTTGGCTAGGTCCAAACTTATATGTGTCTGTTGCACTCCCAGTCCTTTTTATTTTATGGTGGTTTTATGAATTTAAAAATGGTTGTTGGCTTTGGAATTATTTAATTGAATGTATTTTGAGTTGAGAAAGGGAGTCCAACAATGGGCAAGATTAAGTAGTTATGTCATGTTTTGGAATTAAGGGTGACAATGGATTGTGCATTTTTTACATTAATTATAGATATTTTGATGATAAGGGCACTGATAGAACCCAGGAACTTTTGATGAAAAAAGGATAAGAGAGAGAGGACAGTGACATTTTGTCAAGGCCGCCGGGAGCATGAAGGGACGCGTCTGCTCCCGGCGGCGAAGAATCCAAAATGGTGGCGCCCAGTCGGCCCACGTGGACGCTGGGACGCCAGCGCCGCAACGCAGACGCATGCGTAAACATGCATGCGCAAACACGCCGGCGCAAGCACGCCGGCGCAAGCACGCCGGCGTAAGGACGCCAGTGACTCAACTATAAAAGGGCGCCCAGGATACCAGAAGGGCGCCCAAGAATAGGTTTTGCTACCCTGAACCTGGGTTCCTGTATTCCTGATTCCTGTATCCTGATTCCTGCTCCTGCCTTGGTTTTGACCCCCTGCCTGGATTCTTGTTATTTGATCCTCATCTGCCTGCCATTGAACTCTTGCCTGGACTTTGACCTTGTATCTTGCTTAACCCTTTGGATACCGCGACCTTGCACCCTCAAGAGGGCTTCCTCCTTGATCCTGACTACCTCCCTGGAGGGAGCTCCCGGCTCCCTGACACATTGAACCAGCTAGGTTACAATGGTTCTACCCATTCTACTAGCACAGATGTGGTAAAGGAAGTTCATTGTTATGGTCTTCCTGTGTTTGTAAAATATGCTGGAGAACAAAACAGGATGAATGTATTAAAAGCTGCAATGTCTGTAGGAAGTGTGATATAGAGGAGATGACCAGTAGAGAACTGCACAAGTGAAAATTAATATAGCCAGATTTAGTTTTTGTTTCCACCCAGAAATGAGAAGCAGAGTTAATGTTCTTGAAATCCTTATATTTTTACAATTCACAGTCCTGTTGCAGAAGCTTTGCTTTATACTATTCTTTTGGCAGAGATTTTGCAGCAACAGACTCACACAAGAATAGGTCACATTTATGTACCTACTATTAAAATTAGTGATCTGTTCTACTGACAGATGGGGCAGGAATGCACACACTCGAGCATTATTCGGTGGAAAAATGAGCTGGCTTGACAAATTGGCTTATTCTATTACAAGGCATTCATTCAGTGTTTTCTTTGCTCCTTGCTTGCATACATAAGCTGTTCTATTGCTTATTATTTGCTTCTCTTGTCATGGCTATAAATAAACCATGTACCCTGTGTTTCCTTTCAGTGGGGATAGGTAAGGCCATAACAGGGGCAGGCCACAGCCTAAATCGGGAACCCATCTACGTAAGATCTATATAATAGAAGTAGACAGTTCAGGTTGGATAGTTATGTCAAAGTGAGTAGTAATGGATATTGAAGCATCAACAGTATGGCCATTACATTGTCTCTAGGGTAGAGGAAAACACAGTCCCTGCTCTTTGTTGGCTTTTCTCTGATGCCATTTATTATTCTGCTTTTGCTTACAAACAACAAGACTGAAAAGGAGTAGAGTTCATCTCTCCAGTTGGGATGAAACTGAAATCTCCTCATGGGTTTTCAGCTGAGATTGAACTGTGAATGAACATTTTTTTGTGTGTGTTTGAATGATTTCGCTTATTTTTATGCTGCAGCTCTTTTATTTGAACTTAAACTGCTGTCTGCCTGAGAACAAGATTAATAGTAAACATGGATTTCTTAATTTAGTCAGAGTGCATAAGCGGAAAAAGTCACTTGCCAGTAGAAAATTATGTCATATTTAACTCTCACTATAGTAACCAGACATTGGGGTATCTGAAGCTACTCCATGTTTGGTCCTTGTGAGGTAGATAATTAGATTGCTCGTATACAATCCCCCTTCACCTTTTTTTGTGACTCTTTTGCAAGCAGAAGTCGTATCTGTTGTCTGGTATTATAATTATCTGTTTCACAAGGACTAAACATGGAGTAACGTTACAATTTAAATGTTTTACCTATTTAGTTCAAGAAATATATATATATATATATATATTATGGAGAAAAGCAGACAAAATTTGCTGTTTGCAGAAACATGGCATATCACTGAATCCGAGATTGAGAAAGTATTATGGCAGAAAACCAATTCGGATGAACCGACTACTGATTGTCCGAAGGACATCTATAACAAGCTTTTACATTTAAAGAAACGAGAAACAGACCTTGATTTGCATGGACTTTTTTTATCAGACTACTTCAGATCTAAAAGGATACCAAGAGGCTTTCGCATTAAAAATGTACCTACCATTGGTCGCCAAAATCCCGACTTCTGCCGTAAATGGATTGGTGTGCTGAATCGTTGTTCCCTGGACCTCATGGTTCTGGTCATTGAGGAAGCCAGCACCGAACTAGTTAAAGTGAGAAAAGAATTGGTTAAGTTGGAGACAGATTACCACATGTCACTGAATGATGTATCATTCAGTGAATTTCACCACAAGTTAAAGAATAACATGGAAGTTTTTAGACAAGATCTACTACGTTTCAAAAGAGAAAAACTACGGAAAGTAGAAGATGATTATCAGCAGCACAGGGTCTACCGCTGGCTCAGTGGAAACAGAGAACCATCGTATTGGCGTGGAAGCGCTCAAAGATGGCGCAAACACAAAGGCCGCACGATAAGCACCGTGGATAGCTCCGGCGACTCTGCAGGCGACGATGAGATGACGTCATCAGAGCGCGACGCTCCTTCGATGCAGTCCAGCAGCGCGTCTGCATCTGTAAGCAGCCAACAACAGGCCCATTTTCCAAAGGACACCCTACCTACCGATCGGGGGCCAGTGGATACCTTCACCACAATAAGTACCAGCAGTGCAGGCAGAGACACCCGAGGCGCATCAGGAGGGGGAAGAAGCGGCCGAAGCCGTCCTCCCAGATATCCCAAATGAATCCTGTTTATAATCTATCGCACCATACATTGACGCCAGCGGAGATCTCACTGCTGAATAAAGGTACTTCATTTGTTCCTACTGTGCCATTTAATGGGTTTAAATGGGAAGTGGAAAGTTACAAAATGGGAAGAAAATTACGCTTACTAGATCAATTTGGTGATATGAATAAGCCTGCATTGAGCTCAAAATGGAAAAATAAAAGCTCATATGACCCTGTTTCATCCAACGCCAATATCAATGTCTTTTTACAGACTGTCTCACATGAAGTTAATTCTCTCCCATCATCTGTTTTTAAGAGTCATCCAAATTTAACGGTATCAGAAAGACAGGCCTTGAAAACATTAAGTAATGATAACACGATTATAATCAGACCTGCTGATAAGGGAGGTGGCATAGTCCTTATGGATTATACAGATTACCAGAAAGAGGTTAAGAGTCAGCTTAATGATACCACTGTCTACATGAAATTGAGCACTAACCCTGTGAACAAATTTAAATCAGAAATTAACTCGGTGTTGGAACACGCTGTTGAACAGAATTGGATTACAGTAAACGAGAAACAATTTCTTCTTCCTGTGTACCCAATCTGCCCAATTTTGTACTGTTTACCCAAAATCCACAAAAATTTATGTAACCCTCCGGGTAGACCAATCGTTTCATCAAGGGGCAACCTACTACACCCCATTGGTCTATATCTTGATCATCACTTACAGAGCACAGTTCAGTCCCTACCGTACTTTTTAAAAGATACACAACAGCTCCTGGAAATTCTAAAAAATACGACACTCCCTGATGGCCCTATCGTATTGGCAAGCTTGGATGTTTGCAGTCTATATACAATAATTCCCCACCAGGAAGGCATTGAAGCGGTGCATTGGGCTCTTTCCAATTCCGCTACATATGGTGGTCCACCAATTGATTTCATTTGCCAACTTTTGGAATTGACACTGAAATTGAACTATTTTCGTTTTGAGAAACAATACTATTTACAGAAGGAAGGCACGTCGATGGGTGCAGCGATGGCTCCTGCTTATGCCAATTGTTTTATGGCCCATTATGAACAACACAATATTGTACCTATGTTTAGCGAATCTCTTTTGTTGTATTTACGCTATATAGATGATATTCTGCTTATTTGGCGCGGTGAGGTACTAGACTTGTTGAAAATGGTTGAACATTTAAATGCTTTGAATTCTCCAGTCAAGTTCACGGTTACTCATAACATGCAGAGTATCCAATTTTTGGACGTTGACATTTTTAGACAGAGCAGTGGATTAGGATACAAATTATATCGTAAACCAACAGATAGAAATACCCTTCTGTACTCCACAAGTTTCCATCCACCTAGTTCTAAAAAATCAGTTCCTTTTTCGCAATTTTTGCGTACTATGCGCAACAATTCCAACCAGGACATCCGTGAAAGGCAAATAGCGGATACAGCAGACAGATTTAAGCAAAGGGGTTACAATCAGCATGTTATTACTAGGTCCATTACAAAAGCCCGCGAACATCTAACGCAGACACAGGACACCCAGCAGAATATTAGTCCTAAGGAACAGAATCGTTTCATTTTAACATCTAGCTTCACTACGGGGTCCAAGGCAGTTAGAAGTATAGTAGAAAATAGTTGGTCAATTTTGAAATGTGATAAAAAACTATCCCAATCACTTACCCAAAAACCGCTGTGGGGTTATAAACGAGGACCAAACCTGAGAGACTTACTTATGCAGACAGATCCAACTAAATGCTATGAGACCGGTGGCAACATTTTAAGTAAATTGAATAAAGGTTGTTACAAGTGTGCAGGCTGCATTACATGTCGATACATGATATCAGGTAAATCTTTCAAACATCCACATACTGGAAAACAGATTATGATTAGACACCGTATTTCTTGCACATCCACACATGTCATCTATATCATAACATGCCCGTGTGGTCTGTCATATGTTGGGAAGACGCAAAATACCCTCCGAGAAAGGATGGGCAATCACAGGTCTTTTTTTAAAAATGGGTCATAATCTCCCAACATTTAGATTCATGGGCATTGACATAGTTCCTGAACCCGCTAGGGGAGGTGACTGGGATCGTATGTTACTGCAAAAGGAGGTCTACTGGATTAAAACGTTAAATACCATTGCTCCCAGGGGTCTTAATGAATATTGCTCGTTTTCTTGTTTTTTATAAGTAACTACATAGCATAGATTTCTTGGACAGTTTATTCTTAAAATATTTATATGCCAACAGCTTATGTCTTATGGATACATTTGTTAATGTTTTTAGAGATTTTTATGACACTTTTAACACTATATCTATCATAATGTCACTTTATTAAGATTAATATCTTATTATTGCTCTTAAATATATATATATAATATGACTATGGATTTTTCTTATATATTACAATGCCATTTGCACTTTATTTTTCAGACCAATGTATATTCATCCATATTCGCTGGACTTATGGGTCTTCTAGGGTTAAAACATTCACTTGATTTGTGGGCGTGTTCAGGGGAAGGTTCACTGGTGGGTGAGTCTATATAACTATGTACACTTGCACTTTATATCTATCTTGATAAAGGTCCATGTGAGGACCGAAACGTCGATCCAATAAATATGTTTCTTTTTTGAGAAAATCCCAGTGTGCGTCAGCTTTCTACATGATTATACAATTTCTTTCTGACTAGCACCTGGGTCTCTACTCCAGTAAGTGTGTGCCACAGCCCTTCCACATATATATATATATATATATATATATATATATATATATATATATATATATATATATATATATATATATATATATATAATATCAAAACAGGGGGGTTGTGGGAGCACTCTAAAGGCTTTAAAGTATATATATATATATATATAAGTATAATAAATGCTATTGCATATGTACCCAAAACAGGGGTTATTTTGTTACAAAGTTATGATCATAAAATTGATAAGCCACCATACCACGTCAAGGTAAACCCCGAATGGCGGTCCCTAACTTGTTTTATATTTTATGTGCATTTTAGCATTACCTGTAATCAATGTCCGTTGAACGCTGTTTTTTCACTGAGGGCTAAATCCTCCCCAGCCAGCAATCAGGCTTTTAAAGGAGAGATATTCCCAAAACAAACGCCCAATTTTAAAAGCATAGGATCACCACTAGTTTAAAGGGGGAGTATGGGGTGCTACAACCACTGAAGCTATGCCACAGCTCCTGGCTAAATATACAATATCAAAACAGGGGGGTTGTGGGAGCACTGTAAAGGCTTTAAAGTATATATATATATATATATATATATATATATATATAAGTATAATAAATGCTATTGCATATGTACCCAAAACAGGGGTTATTTTGTTACAAAGTTATGATCATAAAATTGATAAGCCACCATACCACGTCAAGGTAAACCCCGAATGGCGGTCCCTAACTTGTTTTATATTTTATGTGCATTTTAGCATTACCTGTAATCAATGTCCGTTGAACGCTGTTTTTTCACTGAGGGCTAAATCCTCCCCCCTGTTTTGATATTATATATATATATATATATATATATATATATATATATATATATATATATATATATATATATATATATATATATATATATATATATATATACGTGTTTATATTTAATTAAGGCCTACTGAAACACAAACAAATTTTAAAAATGTGAGGTATTTTCCCCTTTAATGCTTACCGTTGCTGTTCCAATACTAATCAGAAACCTGTAGTCTAAGAACAGATTTGGATGCAGTTACATTGAAGAAAACTCACCCCCTCTGAATTAAATCACTCTTTGTCAGGTTTAGCCACAGGTAAGTGGCTAGCAGATAGGAGCCTAGGTGCTGTGTAGAATGGGTAAAGGGGTATTTGAGGTGTTGATAAGCAGGAAACATATTATAGAGAACAATGATTTATTAACATCAAAATAAGAGATGAAGGTAAAATATAAAATACACAAGTTCTTACACTGGGCCAGTGGTCAGGGACAGGAAGCAGCAATGGCAAATTCATATTACAGGCCAAGGTCAGGGGCAGGCTGATGGCAATGATAAGTCCATATAGCAGGCTGAAGTCAGGGGCAGGCTGAAGACAATAACAAGTCTGTATAGCAGGCCAAGGTCTGGGGCAGGCTGAAGACAATAACAAGTCTGTATAGCAGGCCAAGGTCTGGAGCAGGCTGAAGACAGAGTGTGGTCCTGTAAACAGACCGAGGTCAACAGAGTACAGGAAAGGGGAACTGGAGCAGAAGAATAAGGGTACAGAACAGAAAAACCAGGCAAGAATAATGGGCGAGAACCAGGCAAGGGAATTACAGGACTGAAGAAATCTGACTGTGAGGCTTAATGGTCAAGCAAGAAGGGTTACTGGAAGAAGGTTAATAAAGCCCCTTAATTTTAGATTGAAGCCACATGTGATTAATGAGATAGGTGGAGAAGCAGACAGCATGGAGCCATAAGGGACAGACCTTAGAACAGTGATCCCCAACCAGTAGCTCGTGAGCAACATGTCGCTCTCCAACCCCTTGGATGTTGCTCCCAGTGGCCTCAAAGCAGGTGCTTATTTTTGAATTCCTGGCTTGGAGGCAAGCTTTGGTTGTATAAAAAACAGATGTACTGTCAAACAAAGCCTCAGTGTAGGTTGATCATCCTCATAGGGGCTACCGAATGGCTAATTGCAGCACTTATTTGGCACCCCAAGAACATTTTTCATGCTAGTGTTGTTCCCCAACTTTACGTCTGAATGTTGCTCATGGGTTCAGAAGGTTGGGGATCCCTACCTTAGAATAACTAACCAGCACCAACCCCATCAGCCCCCAGTGGCTCAGAGGGTTAGTGCACATACAGTCTAACAAGCAGTCCAGGGTTTGGTTACTAGTGCTTCCTGACACTCTTGTTACCATACCCCAATACTTGGTTACTATGGTGAGGAATCTTTGATGAAGCAATGATGCAACTTTCTATCTCCTTTTTCAAAAAAACATTTTCTCTGAGTAGTTCACCATTTTCGAAGGAGGCTTGAGCTTTGTCCTAACTCAATTAAATCCATTACTAATTCAGTTAATGCACAGCGGTTATCTTTAAGATTTATATCTCATATAAAAATTGCAATGACAAGTGTAACTTGCAAGTGAGAAGAGTCTTAACTCAAGTGATGTAAATGTTACAGGTTAATTACCTTGTTAGATGCAAATTAAACCTTAGACATGCTGACATATATGTTATAATCAATGCCATAATATATATTGTCAGGAGTGTCCATTCAGACCAATCTTTTCACCTACTGTACAACTAAAAAACTGGAATTGAGTCCACCCACATATATCTCAGAAGTATTCTCTAGCTCATATTTGGCAGCCACAGTGCTCAGATTAAATCACACTGCTGCCATTCTCTAGAAATATATCATTTAGCATTTATTACCACTTAATTTCTTCTTAGAGGTAATATCTTAAGCAGACAGATTGCTAAGTATTCAAGTAGTGCTGCTGATGGGGCTGAATAATTAGACAGCTTGGAGAGATCTAAATGACCTTATGAGGGAGCTAAGTACCAGCAATTAAAGTACCTGCTCTAAAGTACAGTTGGTCAAGGATAATTCACTTTAATAGAAATGACTTCACCATTCTGTGAACACAAATTATTCTTTTACAAAGCTTTAGTAATATTGGTTTGTATAATTCACAATCAGAATTAAAGTATACTATGATAAAAATATTATTTTGAATGTAGAAATTTGGGTTATTGGTTTGATATCGTGTTGCTCAAACCTATATACAGTATGCTGTAGAATTAGTTTCCGAATCTACTGCTGTTTTCTAACAGTAACTTCTTCCATTTCCCAAATACATTTTTTAAAAATTGGTTTGTTACTGAACCTCCCCTCGGACATAACAAATACCCAAAACTGCATGTATGCATTGTGGTAGAGTGACTAGGAAAAGGAGGAAAAAGGTCACTCTAGCCTTTAATTTCGCCCCAGGTACTGAGATAGGCTCCAGGAAGGGAGTTACTAAACAGAGAGTTAGTGCTCTGTTTAAAGACTTTAGTAGCCAGGGACTCAATTCCGCAGATCCAGTCCAGAGATTGGAGTTCACCTTCCACAGGAAAGCTGTCCTGTGGAAAGGCTATTTAAAGTTAATTAGAATGAGAGAGTGTGTCTCTCATCAGGGCACAGCAGGTAGGAACCTGGCTGTGTGAGGAACTCCCAGAGGAGCTGGGAGTGCCGCCTGATCCTGCATGAAGCAGAGGGAGCCCGTGGCTGTGACTAAGAGCCAGAGTTGTTGTCTGTCTGGGACATTGGAGAAAAGCCAGGAGGCTAAAAGGTTCACTCCAAGACTGTGAGTACAGGGGTGAGCCATAACAATTGTTTTGTTTGCTGGTAGTCCACAAGGGGCCCAGCCTAGTCAGGGACTGCTTCAAGGTGTGAAGGTAGTGCCCAGTGGGCTAGGTTTTATTTTATTATTTGTTTGAATGATAAAATGGTCACCCCCGTGTCTGTGCATTATTGACGGTGTGTGTTGAAAAGTTGGAAAATAAACACGTGTTTTCCTTGAAGAAGCTGTGTGTCCCTGTCTTCATGCTCCTTTCTCCTATGCTGCCTGCTCACCATTGACTAATCCCCCTAAAAGTTACGTGTTCAAGCCGCCAGCTTGTCACAGCATGTATGGACAATTGATTTGCCCTTAAAAACAATCACCAAGTGAACCAAAAAAACAACTGAAAATCTGCCAAATGAACAAGTGACCATTTTGGTTCTCAGATATAGAAAAAAACAACAGGACCAGAAGTGATGTCCTAGCAAAACTTCTTGATGGGCTATTTTCCCTGCAGTTTTGTAGCTAATATTCACTCTCTAGTCTGGTCATATTGCTCATTTTTTTTGGGAAATCTTAGCTTGAGGTTACTAACTAGAATGCTGTTGCTAATACTGTGTGAGAGAATCTCCATCTATTGCCCATGCTATGCACCTGACACCATAAAGGTATAAATAAAAAGTATGGTATTTATCATAGGACTGTGCACTTTTCTGTTACTTCTAAAACTAAGCAAACTCTCAATAACTCAGTTCATCTGTTCCCAATGTCTTCCTCTCCCTGCCCCCCATCCATATTAAGCTAAATTAAAAGATGACCTTACTTCAAAGGTATGTTCTACCTTAACAATTAATTATGAGAAGCATCAAAAGTTCAAATCAACTTTACAGGGTATTATTATGTATGAGAGGACATATATTTATTGAATTACAACCCTAAAGGGATTGGACAGACCCACCAGGACACTAAGGTAAGAGTAACAGTATGGGCAACCTTTATAGGTTTTACTGAAACCCTTGGAATGATGGTACAATGTCATAGCCACACATACATGGAATCTGAGACAAACCAAGAACAAAGGATAGGCAGAAGGACAACTCTGCTACATGTGGAATAAGGGCACAATAATTGCTGAAGAGAAGCTTTGTGTGTAGGGGGAGGGATATTGAAATGTTAAATGTGAAAGAAAATATCTAATTTTATTGTCAACCCAAACCTATAATCATTTCAAGTATCCATGTACCATATGATTTGTTACAAGAATTACATTTACAGGAAGCCAGTGTATGCACTTTTCCAAATTTTAAATGTTTGGAAATTAAATATTTTGTGCTGTTACAACTGTGCTACTGTAATTAATTTCAAGAAGAGCTGCTCCTTTCTAGCCCATTATATCTGCTGAATCCAGCAGCAGTTGTTCAGCAAACAGACAGTTTCAGGCACAAAATATTCTTTCATTCATTGCTATTATCTCAAAGTGCAATGCATTTTTTAGTACTCTAAGACCCCAAAATATGCAATTAAATGCTATGATTAATTTAAAAAAAAACAATAAAACAAGTGTTATATGCAAAATAAATAGTTTGTTATTTTCAAGTAACTTGACATTATAAATATGCGTTGTCCTAGTATACCATAAATCAAAAAAATATCAAATGAGAATAAATTGCATAACAGGCAGATAACGGGCAAGAGGGCACTGCACCGCAGGAACCCTTATATTTCAGCTTGTGAATTTGTCAATATCTCACAGGCAGGGCTATCTGTGTTATATTGTGTCTGCATGTGAAATATATCTTTAAGCAACATCTGTGATTGTGTTGAGTTATGTTAAGTACTGAACTTAAATTAATTAGCTCCATAGTCTTTGTAGATTCCTATTAAACTTCATATCTGCCACTACAAAATGACATTATTCTGATACTATACTCTTCAGACGAATGCCTTCAGAGATGCTGCAGGGAACTCACATCCAAACTGTTGGAAATTCAGCTCTTACAAAAAAAATATTAGAGATAACACAAAATTAGGGGAATTTGTAATTCAGTTCATGCACTATATGTTATATCCCAATGCTTTCAACAATTATATGATTTGAAATAAGAAAGAAAGACCTGCCCTTTCAAATTTTACAGCTTTCAAATCCTAATGAAGCATGATGCCTCCTGTAGTTTCTACTAAGTTGAAATTCCTGCAATAAACTGGTTCATTAGCATTTAGGGGAGGAATACCAGCCAACTTTCAGTTTTACATTCCAGAATGTGCAGCGTAGACTCTTGTGTTTATTTGATAGACTGAATCAACACACAGCAGTAGTCTTGGAATACACTGGAAATGTCTGAATTCAAAAACAAAAGTGCATAAGAGACCATTCAGATACATACTCAAATACACTTTGTAATACTGATGAAAGCTTTCAGTATTAACACAATTGTTTTTGTTAAAAGAACATAGCAAAACAGTAATGATGCTGCACATTATACTTTCAGAGTGCCTTATTCAAATAAGCCTCTAGATCAGCTAGACAAACATTTGCCCAAATAGACCATTTGACAGAAATAAGGTAGGAAGGTGGTGAACAATAATAAAGGACACGGACAAACAACACCTATACAAGAAAGGAGGTTTCACGGTCACCGTAGACAGAGCTCCATTTCAGTTCCTTCACTTTTTTACAAATACGTACAAAGCTACTGATATCCCACCATGAAGTCTTTAAATTAAAAATATATAAAAATATTAGTTATTAATATCCTACATGTAAACTTTTTGTCTATATATACTTTGCTCTGCAATGACATGAACACAGGTAAATGACAGGTTTGTGCAAGAGATATAGAATGATCTAGTTCTCACAGTTCCTTCACCTTAATCTTAATATGGCCTTCCTCACTGACCACTGTACCCCCACAGCTACTTATAGTTTTTCTAGAATTGATCCAAGGAAAGCCATGGGTACCTAATCAGATCTCCGGCAGGTGTTTTAACTGACATTTTCAATATCTCTCTCGCTCAGTCTATAGTTCCAGCGTGTTTTAAACACATGACAATTATTCCAGTGCCACAAAGACAATCTGCCACATGCTTAAATGTTTATTGTCCCATTGCACTTAAACTAATTGTGCTCTAAAAGGGCAATCATGCCACATATTAAAAGTTTGCTTCCTGATTCATTAAATCCCCTCCAGTTTGCTTACCATCAAAATCGTTCTATCGATGATGCTATTTTAACTGCCCTCCACTTGTCACATTTAGAGGAAAAAATGCTTATGTGAGAATGCTATTTATTGATTTTAGTTCTGCTTTTAATACCATTATCCTACAGAAGTTAATAATTACCTTGAGGAACTTGGATTAAGAATATCACTTTGTAATTGGATTTTAGACTTTCCTACAGCACGGCCACAGTCGGTTAGGATTGGCAAAAAAAATTCAATTTCGAGAAAGTTGAGTACTGGCTCGCTCCAGGGGTGTGTACTGCCCCCCTTGCTTTTCACTTTAATGATACATGATTGTGTTGCATGGTTTGATTCTAACTATATCATCAAATGTGCTGATGATACAACTGTGATAGGCCTTATCAGAGAAAATAATGAAGCAGTATACAGAGAGGAGGTTGATCAGCTGACAATTTGGTGTGCTGAAAACAATCTGTCTCTTAATGTGGAAAAAACAAAAGAATTGATTATTGATTTTAGGAAAACACGCCCAGTTCAGAAAATGGCTTCAGCAGCTGTACTATAGTTTATATAAACAAGCTACTGGGTAGCTGTGGTGGCAGCCCTTCAAAGCTGAAAAAGGAGAAACAGCATAGGTTTCACAGCTGATAACAGTATACAAGTATACAATGGGATTCTACATAGCTTATCTTTTATCTACTATTTTTCTTGTGCTCTGTCTGCCCCCATTGTTACACAGAAGCCTAATAGTCTTTCTGAAGCAAACACCCAAGTTTCATCAGTGCATGGCAACACTACATTATTTATTCATTACTTAAAAACAATTTAATTTTTTTAATGTTAATGTTCCTTTAAGAAGGCTGAAGAAAGTAAATCTCCCTAAGAGTGTATTGGTGCCATTTTACAGAGGAGCTATTGAGAGTGTATTGACAAACTCCATCATGGTGTGGTATGGAACCTGTAGCAGTGCTGATCTCAGAAGGTTGAAAAAGATTGATTATTCAATTGAAGATGTTTTTAACAAATGGCTTGCTAGCAAGGTTACTAGCCTAGTATCAGACCTATCTCATCCTTTTTCAATCCCCTGCCACATGGCAGGAGGTATTGTAGTATTCGTTCTCACACATCTAGATACTGTAGTAGTTTTATACCTTGTGCTGTGAGACTCGAGTCTTGAATGAACAAGCACTCTTGTGGTGAGGATGGTATTTGGACTGTTATTTTTAACTGGTATTTTAGTAGTTTTTTTTTAAAAAATTATAGGTTTTATAGAAACTCAAGTTATAATTTTTTTTAATCCTGGTGTAGATAGGTCAAAAGGGAAAAGAGATGATTGGGAGGGAATTGATTTATTGCACGTATCAGAGTTTAAGCACAATATGCACAATATGCATAACATAGACAATATGCACTTTATTGGATGGTGGTTTAGGGATGGAGTGTAATATATAAATTATTAGCACAGAAATACACACCATGAGAAATGCTGTGGATATATAAGTATACATTGTGCACAAATTGTTGTATAGGGTTTATCACACTGTATTTATGGCAGTATATGTTCACATAAGATAGTATCTTTGTGTGTGTGGGGGGAGTAATATGTAAGTGGGTGTGGAAAATGTTAGTGGATGTGTGCAGGGGTCAGAACGGGGAAGGAAAATATGGTAACTTTGTAATTTTGTCTTGTTGTGTATGTTCTGTATGCTGCAGAGATGACAATAAACCTTCTTGTCTTGTCTTGTACTTTACCACTATCTCTCTACCACCACTCCTTCACTAATCTCCATGCCCTCCAGTGGCATCTTAAAGGGCCATTGGGTAAGAGCAAAGACTGTGGGTGATAGAGGACAGGTCTAACTCATTGTGAATATTTGTCTTTAGCACTTCAGCACTTAGCTTCTTTCCTAGCATTAGAGAGTACCATTTTACCAAAATATTGTACCTTCTTATATATGTCCCAAATATACTGTATTTTCATCCTAATATTGTCCTTTCAAAAGGTCTACTTTGTATTCATACAAAAAAGGACACGCTTCATTTGTCATGAAGTGCAGCAATATAAATGACGTTACATTTCTTAAGCATGTACTTATGTACTTTAGCATTAATATTCTCATGTACATTATATATAATAATAGTTGCAAATTGTCTCAGAATATCCATCTCCACATTATACTAAAAGTTAACTCAAAGGTGAACAACCCCGTTAATGCTTATTACATATTCATGATGTAAAGAATATGCAGCCATCATTATCCAACACAAATCTGTACTTCTTATTCGAGAAGCTATTTTAGATCAAGGTTGCAGCTGGGTATACAAGGTTAACTGTAGTTTAAGTTTAAGTCCCGCTTTTGTCCACTCCTGGTCTTTCTCGGTCATGCAGTATGTATCTGCACATTATTAAGATGGAAATCCAAACTTGCAGACAGCCTGTTCCGATCTTGTTAGATCTCATCAGTGCAAAATAATGGAACATGGCTTCTGAGGGGTAGGACTTGTACAAGATCAAAACAGGCTGTCTGCACGTTTGGATATATGGCTCTGGACTATTAGGCTGTATCTGTGCTATAAACCAGTGGTTCTGGATGCATAGTTGGCCAAAGGGACATAAAGGAGTGATTTGCATGTCTCTGCCCATGATGCCTTATGGGAGAATTAAAACTCTAATTTTTGGTATCTAGGCAGTGTTATGACCAAGTGTGCATCTTTATACATTGTGGAGCACAAGTTTAATTGTGTAGAAAATCTTTTTAGAAATGGTCAGTGCTGCTAAATTAACACATTGGGCAAAATATACAAACTTTGTATGATGGTGACAAATTACATTTAGTATCTTTTATCTACATGTGCAAACACACTCAAATACAAAAGAGATTTCTGCAGTATATCTATAATCTGGGCTTGGAGCTGGACATACTTGTTATTAGCCTCTGCTGATACAATATACTGTATATCCAGGTAAATGGTGGATATGCTATTTCTCTTGTGCTAGGAGCAATTTATATCCCACCCTGCTGGATAATGATGATCACTCTAACATTTTTCTGAAGAATCTTTTCAGCCACACACCATAAAATGATACAAAACCCCTTGAAGCTGAAAACTCCTGCTTTATAACAACAGCCTGTCACTGTGTGGTGGCATGTGTTCCTGTAGCTTTTACTTCAGAGTTTATTTAGAAGCATGCTCACGCATAACATTTTCAGGACAGGAGAGTGAAAATCCGGTTGTTTTACAAAGTAACCTTTTCAGATTTGTCATGAGAGCCTCACATTTACTTGTAATGATTAAAGCTTTCTTGGAGGGCTTTGCTTAAGTGCATGCTACATGCATAAAGCGGTTGTCAGTGTTTTGATTTGCATCATGCAATGGTGCTAATTACCACCTATCAGCAAATTAGTGCCACAATCTCAATAAACTTGAAATTAAAGGGGAAACTAAACAGACTCCTACAGAAAGCAGTACTTTAACAAGGGTTCCTTGCTTCTCAAAGCCCCAACATGTATATTGATTCATCAGCCCCTTTGGTAATGCAACAAATTTTTGGGCCAATCCAGCACTCCCAGTCCCTTTAAGCACACTCCTGTAGGGGTCCTCCTAAAGGTGTTTGTTCCTCCTGGGAATGTTACTTACAAGTCTTGTTATTTCCACTTAGTCATTTTGCTCCAAATTGTAATTTTCAATTTACAATTTACCTCCAGGTCCCTTGTTTCTGGATCTTGGTTTCTCCTCCAGCTGATTTGCACTGATGGACTATCTAGCTCCAGCCTCCTTTAAGTCACAAACATAACAGGGTTTCTAGGGAAGTATAGTTTTTGTGCTCATAATGCATGCCAAGCTTGTCTTTGGGGCAGATTTACTAAAGGGCGAAGTGACAGTTCCTTGCGTTAATTCACCAGAAATCCCATCCGCAGGCACATTGCCTATTTACTAACAGGCATAGAGGAAAATTCACTAACAAAAGAGACTGTCGCTAGCGTAGTTTCATGCCCTATCACCAGGCCAAGCGATCGTTAATCCGGCAAAATTAACTAAAGTGCAAATTTTTATTTTTTTCGCCAGAATTTCCTTTGCCACCTTAGACCTAGTGAACTGATAAGATGAAGCTACATTCTCCTCAATCTTATGTCAGTGACAACATATCCTGTATGCTGAAAAGTCATAAAAGTTCTAAAAAACGCTGAAGTTTTTTCATATTCTAAAGCGGGATTACCTTCAAAAGTTTTAACTATATGCATCCGCTTTATTCAAATTGACCTAAGTGTAAGAGTACTAAGGAAGTTTCGCTAGGCAGAAATGAACGCTAGCGAAGGTTCTCTATGAATTTACGCCTGGCAAAGTCTGGCGGGGCAAAAATTCGCCCTTTAGTGAATTTGCCCCTTTGACTCCTAAATGGATGTCCTTTAAAATCAGCCTTACTCTGCCATTTAAAGTTATACCAAGCTTATGACAAGATAAATCCACATAATGATAAAATGGATACGGTAGGGTTTGGAATAGAGACACAGACTATAAAACTGAAAGGAATAGACACACAGATCAGAATACTAAAGTGAGTAAATCAAATGTTTGCTTTAATTGTTCTATCTACAGCGCTCTCAAAAACAGGTTACTGCTCAGGTGCAACTTTGCCCAATGTTGATAAATGAAACCCAATATTTCTGAGCCTATTATTCAAGATAATATTATTGGGTTTGATTAATGTTTATACGTTTTTATCGTAGATTTAAACTATGATGATCCAAATTACAGAAAGATCCAGTATCTGGAAATCCCAAGGTCCTGAGCATTCTGGATAACATTCCCATGCCTGTAATACAATTAATAGTAATTAAAAGAACAAACATAACTGTAGGACAAATGTTTGGTGAAGCAAATCTATAGATCTTCCAAAGAAGGTTAGAAAACTCTGCATTAACTGCTAAAGGATGTGCTTGCAACTCATACCATTTTATTTATACTTTTTTTCCTTATTATTTATTATATCCAACTATGAGGATTTGTCACAGCATTGTTATTCTTTGTATCCTTTCAATTACTTTGGATTTGGAAGAGCTGGATCAAGATCTCTTGGATATTTGGGCTGCTTCAGTAATTTTCTTTATGTCAACATAATTCTTCTTACAATATGTGATCGTTCTGGGATAACTAGATAAACTATTTCCAGCTGCTTCGACTTGCTTCCAAATGCTGTTTTTTTTCTTCCCTTTTATTTCTATGTGGAAGTCTTAGAAAATCTGCCAAATAATATGTCATTGCCGTTTCCACACAATTTGACTTACAAGGACATACAGTTCTGTAGCTCACAGCTTTACAGTATGTTCTGTCTGTTATTTATGTATTTACTTCAGAAGCAGCAATAAATTGAGCCACTTATTTCTGTACCATTAGGAAAAATCGTTTCTTCGTTTGTTTAACAGAGGAGCAAACGAATTTACAGCATCACAAGGCCTACTTAAAGTTATTTGGAGTTTTTTCTTTGGGCTTTTTATGTATTTTTGCTTCAATGCTTACATATGTGTATACTACAGTTTATTACTCAATTCATATATCAATCAGAGGTCTCTAGTATTTTCAGTGCAATTATTAATGAAAGGAATGGAGTGAGGGTCCAGTATATCCATAAATATATCATAAATATAGTACGTTTTGGGTTTTTTGTACGCATTCATTGGATATATGGATATCATTTTAAAGCACACTTTTTTAGATTATACTTTGGATTATTACTAAAATACTTGGCATTATTGCAGTGTTCTCTGGAAATTAGGAAGGCTTTATATGAAATAAAACTACACACGGGAAAAAACATACACTGGCTTCTTCTATAGGAGAAACTAAGAGCCAGATAACTAAATTACCCCTTTGCCTGGGGCACATAATAAATGTGTTCTACAGCACTAAAATAATGGTATATGTCATTGCAGCATCCCTGTGTAATGGATCATCTGGTCAGAGTTGAATAAAGTGCTTTGTTTCCTTTCTTTCTCTCAGAGTTCTTTCCAGTTCTTCCACTGAATAATGAAGGTCTTACTTGGGTGTATCAAAGTGTGTGGGTGGTGGGGTATTGACAGTAAAGAGAGGTACCAGTTTGCCATGCTTACAGTGCCACAGACTTTAAATTATCAAGTACATACGATTTTAAATCCCTGTGTTCACTCTCTCTTTGATGGCTTTCCTTTTAAAGGAGAAGTTAAGGTCCAACTAAGGGGGGGGATGCCAAATGTTAGGCCATCCCAAAGATTGTATTCACTTACCTGATACCAGTGCTCACTTACCTGATACCAATGCTCACTTACCTGATACCAGTGCTCCTGTTAGCAGAAAACTGCACCGTCCTGGTAATTTGCGAGCGAACAGTCCACTTCTTCCCTTCTTTCTTTGCACAGGTGTGCATGCACAGTTGACTTTAACACAAAAGCTTTTTTACTTTAATCCATATGCACTGATCAAGGAAATAGAAGTAAGGGGGTCGCAAGTACCTGGGGTCGGAACAGTTTTCTGTTAACCAGAGCACTAGCCGGGGTATCAGGTAAGTGATTACAGTCGCATTGTCTTAATTAAGATAAGTAATGAAGCCCATAGAGCCACAGAGTGTTTAAAATGGTTCCTGGAAAGCTATATTGCAGAAGATCCACCACTGTCTCTTTTGCGATCATCAAACCTACCCCGAGGAAGCGGTCAAGGGAGACTGTGACTGTGAAACGTGTTGGATATTGGAGCAGTTTGATTTATTCACCGATCACAGACTCAACAGGAGAAGCCTTCCTGGTCCCATAGAAGTCCGTATAATAAACAAGCAGGTTGTTCCCTGCAACGCTTGTTGCCTCATGTGCCGATATCCTTCTTCCATTACCCATTGAAGTCCAGATTTTTATTTTGCTTTGGGTACTACGTGCTTTATGATCTGGCTATCCTGAGTAGAAAATTGTTTGTTTTGTAGTGAATTTTAACATTTATTAAAGCACTATATTTTGCTTTATATCTTCATTATACCACTTGGTGGATGACTGGAGGGAACTTATAAGGTGACGGAACAACATTATTACAGTATATGCATCAAAAATCCAAGAAATATATGTACATATCAGTATATACCTGAAAGGGGGAATCTTGAAGAATATCACACTGTTGCATCTTCTGCAATATAGTTCTCCAGGCACCATTTTAAACACTGTGTGTCTCTATGGGCTTCATTACTTATCTTAATTAAGACAATACTAATCTGTGTGCGTGCTTCCTTCTGCATTCTATTTTACATTTGCGGTGTTGTATTAACCTGGTATGAATGGTGATATTCAAGGAAGCAGCCCCCCCCCATCTTTTTTTTTGCCAATAGTGGAGTGGCACGGTATTGGTATGAAATAATTATAACTCTTTCTATCTAATAAAATGATTACAGTCCTTGGGGTGCTCTAACATTTGGCACCCCCCATCAATTGGACCTTTCCTTCTCCTTTAAGTAAAATAGGCAGTTTCTGTTCTACCTCACTATCCTATGGTCTTAAAATATCCAAAGAATTTTATAAGCTTAGAAGTTGATTCAGGTTTAGGCATCTCAAACAACACCAAGGAGGGTAGAAGTGGTATGTCAACCCCAGCAAATAGAAAATATGTAATTGATCAATTATGCAACTGCATTGGCGTCAACCAATATAGCAGCATGTTATGCACATATTGGGAAGTGTGTTTTATGTGATGACAATAGCTCACCTGAGGCACCAGGGTTACAATGGGGACATGCTAGTCCTTTATCTCAGCAATAACACATATATTTACAGTACATATATAAAAGAATGAATATATCCCCATCTAACATTTTGATAGTATGTTTAAACGTAGGGTTTCCAGGACTCACATTTCTGTCTGTAGGGCCCATAGGACAGTTCTTTCAATGACTGCAAAAGCTTCATATTGTTACAACGCTGTCATTGCTGAATAAACAAATTATGCTGCTAATGCTAAATAAATAAAGCAAATGATGCTGGTTTACTGTATTTGAGACCGGATATTTGCAAAAGCATTCACACATTTTTTTTCCAAGCAGCCAGTGCAGACACACAGTAGCTTTGGTAGATAAATAGTGTGATAAAGATCTATTTGCCTTTACAGGGTGATATTTGCACAGATTGCTCTGATGTGCTGTGCCCTTCCAAGAGTGAAATGATTTATATCTGTTAGCTGTAACGCAACGTTGTTATTGATTTCACAGGTAGCTGTATCTTCTCATGCAAGTCACAGTTGTTTGGTGCCCCACTGTGGGTTGTGATCCTGAATTACAATTCACAATACAGAATTCAATTAGGCTGCAAAATCCCCTTTTACCATTCATGCAAAATCAAAGAGCTAATTTGTAATGTTATTTATCTGATAAAGTATGATCAAAGCTAATACTATGGAATTAATAAGAGTGTTTCAGCTTATCATTTGGATTTGTAACTTACCCCTGGTTTATCCTCTTCAGTATTCAGTGGGCATTTGTCCCAAAATACATCATTTCCCTCACAGAAATGCTGGGGATTTAATATACTGTTATTGTCTGTTACTATCAATGTATTAGCCTGAAGTACCTGGGAATAGATGATAAATATACTACGCCTTGTTGCAAGAAGCTCATGTGCTTATTTAACCATGCAGTAAACACAAGGATCTCTCTTATATAAATGGAAAAATAACATATATATATATTCAAACAATAGGTGGTACTGTGCTTAAGCAATGTGCAAATACCAACTGAGAACTAGAAGTAAAATTCCCATACTCCACAAACCACTTTTTTTTTTGCTTTGTACCTAACATCAATCTAGGGTTGCCAACTTACCATTTTAATACGGGTTACATATTGAATCCACATGCTGCTTGGCTTGTTCATGGGAGTTTGTAAAAGCTACCATAAACTCCCATGAACTCGAAATTCGGAAAAAATCGACAATCGAAACATTTTTTAAAAAAATCTAATTTTTCAAATTAGGGGCGAATGAGATCGACCCGAAAATTTGAATTCAAATTCGAATCAAATTCGAATCAAATTCGTTATGATTTTTTTCACCAAAAGAACCTCAATTTTCAGGATGTCTCCAAACAACTCCAAATTAATTCCAGGCAGTCCCCCATAGGCTAAAACAGCAATTCGGCAGGTTTAAGGTGGCGAATAGTCATATTTAAATTCTTAAAAGACCAGGACATGATGAATTTCAAAATTCAATTTTTTTAATTAATTCCAGGCAGTCCCCCATAGGCTAAAACAGCAATTCGGCAGGTTTAAGGTGGCGAATAGTCGAATTAGAATTCTTAAAAGGCCAGTACATGATGAATTTCAAAATTCAATTTTTTAAAAAAAATCAAATTGAATTTTAACTATTCCCTAGTCAAATAACTAAAATAAACTCAAAAATTTGAATTTTTAAATTCAAAAGTCTAATTTTCACTTCGACCCTTTATAAATCTGCTAATCTGATAAATGAATAATGCATGGCTGCACATGCATTAGTTTAGTATGCAGCATGCATGTAAATGAATTGATTAATGAGCCACACAGCATATGGATTCAATATGTGGCCTGTATTAAAAGATTGAGGTGGCAACCCTACATCTCTTCCTAAAGGAAAACATTATAGTAGCTCTTTTTGAAAACTTAAAATCTATGTAGGTAGAATTTATATCCCTATGTCCATTATACCACTATAAGTATCAGTACACCTACAAGCAATGTCCCAAGAACATAATGTGTATATCATTTGATAAATAATACAGACACATAAGGCTTGGGGGTTAAATAATTCACTACTACTAGTGAGCATATACAACCAGAGGATACTGCTGTCCTGGCCTAAAATCACATATTTCCTTTGATAAAGTTTGTTACAAGTAAAATATGTGTTTTTTGCTTATGCCATACAGGATTTATCAATGGAACTACACATAATGAATCATCTCTTTCACCCCAAGCCCTCCATTGACACTCCTGACGATGGCCATGCTTCCAATGCAAAAGGGCAAGTGACCACCATGTCTGGCTGCTACCCTTCTAATGCTTGGCTCACCTGTACTGATCAATAACAGGAGTGTGTGCACTAAAAGCCAAACTGGTCTTCGATTCCAGTGTGACTGGAGTCATGGGCTGCCTTTTTTGTTCAGTTACTTGGGACTTTGGTGTATTGCACCATATTTTCAGTAAAAATCAATTTGCATCCCACCAACCTATTGCATAGGCGAAGGCAAGGGCAGCATCCATTGTTACTCCCTCTGTCTACTTTCTGTGTCTGTTCCTGAGAGATTTTATATTTATAAAACATAGGGAATGTTGGATTTCAAAAATCTTCTCTTTTTTTTGAAGAGACAGATAAAATGTACATTTTGTATATTTGCTCCTCGTAATGTTTTCCTTTTATTAATGGTGGAGAAGTGCAAAACTGTGGTTTATTGAGGGGGCACTTTTTCATCTAGACCTGTATTTGTATTTGCAAACTGTGCATGAATCAACGATGATTTTCTTCCATTTCACTCATTTCACAAGTTTCTCTTGTTGCACAAAAGATGGTTAATCATATTGTATGAATTACAAATAATCATATTATAGGAAGGATCTATGCCAGGAGTCCCCAAACTTTTTTACTCGTGAACAACATTCAGATGTAAAAAGAGTGGTGAAAAATAAGTGCTGCAATTGCCATTTGGTAGCCCCCATGCAGATTGGAAGCCTACAGGAGGCTCTGTTTGGCCATACACATGATTTTTATTCAACCAAAACTTGCCTCCAACCCAGGACTTTAAAAATAAGCACCTGCTTTGTGGTAACTGAGAGCAACATACAAAGGGTTGGTGAGAAACATGTTGCTTCTGAGTCAATGGTTGGGATCACTGATCTATACAAATAGCAGGGGAAGAGAGTGACATTTTTGTCCAGGGTGATTACCAATCAATAGCTTTTGATGGGAGAGCTTATGTACTGTATGCTTACTGTATATGTGGATGTTGGTCTCTTTACAGGTTGGATAAGCATCCCTACGCCTTCATTATTCTATTCTTGTTGCAACTGGCACACTCAAAAAGCTACATTGTATGGTATAAAAGTCCATATACAGTATAAAGTAACTGCACTTTCCAATGTGCGAGTAGAGATCAAACTCCAGAGTTTAGGCAGGTAAAGGAAAAGGGTAGCCAATGTGGTGTCTTCTAGACGGTGAATAACAACTCTCACCCCATTATTATGGGACAGAATTACAATCATTCAGTAAAAAAACTTCCTTGTAAGAATTTAAAAAAAATGGTCTAAAAGCTACTATATTTCCTGGTATGAGGCAGTGAAAACCATTGTGCTGTACGACCAAATTGTAGAAAGTTTACAGCACACTAATATATTCTTGATTTGAAAAGTTGCAGAAGATTCTTTCATACTGGAAGATGTGTATTTATAAGAAAGAGAACAATTTTCACACATTTTCCCATTGGAAAAAAATAAAAATGAAAGTAAATTATTCCTAGGAGAAAAGGGGAAAAGTTGAGAATTCTTCACAAATATAAGTAAATCTGTACATTATTGCATTTGAACATATGAATAGTGATGAGCGAAAAGACTGTGAAAATTTGCAAACCCCATTGAAGTTACAGGTGTTTATTTGCAGTTTTTTTCAAGCAAAATACATTGAAGTCAGTTTTTTTCAAAGAGAGCTTCTCCTTGGCTTTTTTTCCACAAATCCATGCCTTTTAAAATATTTTGCTTTTCACTACCCATACATTGAAACAGAAAGTCAGTATAACTATTAAATGTACATCTTAATAAAAAACATACAGCAAGAGACTTGTTTTAATGCTGTATGCTTTTTTTTTGCAATGTACAGTATCAACAATTCATAATGATTTTGGTGTTTTTCATATTTTTTATATTACTGTACATATATAAAACGGCAAATACTCTCAGCTTCCTTTTAATTCAGTTTAATTGGATTGCATTGTTGCCATTTCCAGAGTTTCAGCTGTGTATTTTGTTTGTTAGCATTTGCAAAAATCAGTAGGAGGCGGCCACAGTAAAATAATGAGGAAGAAAATGTTTTCCTTTGTTTTTGGCTATGCCCTAAAGAACTGAGTACAGTCTTGGGTACCCTATGAAAATATATTATTCAACTAAAAAGAGTTCAGAAAAGGGTAAGATAATTAAAAAAGTAAATGAAGCATTTTAATAAGAAGTATAATAGAAGCAAATTGAAGTTGTTTAATGTACATCAGTAAAAAGATACCCATAAGGGGACATGAATTCAATAAACAACTATATTAGGTTCAATGCACCGTTTCACCCAAGGGAAACTTTCATCCTAATGTCTGAACACATTTTAATATGATGTATCTCTTGAGCTTAGAAGAAAACTTCATATGTTACCATAGTATGAAATACTATGATGATATACATTTAAAAATCAAAACTGTTTGCTGCTATAATCTAATTTTTTATCTGGAGTCACAGTCAACTTACAGAGACCTTTTTTTTTTATTATGAAAGTGTACCTGATTTTTCTATAATTCATTTTGGATAGTATTAAAAATATAATTGTGTTTCCCACAATGACACAGTTATAGGGGTTTAACCGATGGAAGAATTGTTGCATATTACGCAGCATTATCTGGATGAGAATATTTTGTTTTGTTATTAAGGTATAATGTGTTATTTTCACCAGCCAAAATCTTTAATCCAAGAGCAGATACCAATGATAATGTATAACTAAGGAAACATCAACTTTCATCTAACTTTCAATAAGAATTCTACTTCTTCACTATACATTTTACACAGGGACTAAGTTTTACCTGCAACTCTCATGCTTTCTTAACATGGTTGCCCTTTTATTGACCATCACTGGAATCACTTGACTATAGCTGCAAAGGATGGGAGCTGCAAAATGTAGTAATGGAGCATAATGTGATGGGGTATTGTTAGACTATTGTCCAAAATATAGTCCAGAGTTAACTTTGTATTTTTGTAACAGTACAAGCTAGGGCAATATTGGAAGGATTCCATGGACCTCTGGTGAATAAAGTTTTGAGTCCTACTGAGTTCTATCATTTTGAGATAGGTTGCTCAAAATAAGTTTCAATTTTGCCAAATTTGAAAGCAATGGCTTTGTTGGGGCATAGGTTGTTTAACTCTGTCATGACTTCTATATAGGGGGTTAGATTCAATTGATTTTTTAAAGCATTTTAGCAGCAACTATAATTAATTAAGTGTAATATAAAGAGTAGGAAATATCCCTGAACTTAGGTTGAAGAATGTGATGAGATAATCTTATTGAGTCATCTGAGAAATAACACAGGGAGCTAGGGAGGGAGCTCCCAGTGTGAACGTCCATGTCAGTCAGAGTGCATGCACAAATGTGCTTCTGATGTCATGTGCATAATGAGCAAGTCGTGGCACTTGCTCATTATGAGCATTAGTGTGTCCCAACATAGACACTCGTACTGGGAGCTCCTGCCCGGTGTGGGTGGCCTAGCTCTGGCGGGAGCAATTTTTATAAATAAAACTACCCTTGGACTTTTGGTTGGGGATAACATTTTTTTGCACCAAACTACTCAGTATGAGAAGTTGCCACAGTGCTGCACTAGTTAGTCCTTCTGTTGCCATTGCCCTGCCACTTTCATATATAGGCCTGTACTGGGTAGCAAATGTGTGTATAATCTAGCCTCTTCCCAATATTATGCCAGTTCTTATCAGACCTTTAGGCTTAGCTGCTGCTTGCTCCTGTGGAATGTCAGAACCAGGTACCAGTGGCACTAGACATAGGAAATCTTTTATTACATTAACCAAGGGTGTCTGTTTTTTTGTGCTTTGCCTAATAAATTTCCAGTTGCATCCAAACCCACAACTCTTCACACCAAATGAATATAAGATGCTGTGGACCCTTAATGTATGCAGCATTACCATAATGAATTTTAAATGAAACAACTCAGATGCAGTTTAACTGCAGACTTTCAGATTTAATTCAGTGGGTTAAACAAAAAGATTGCATAAAAATGTAAGGAATTAACGCTTTTTTTAACACAATCACTTCATTTCATGGACTTAAAAGCAATTGGACATCGCTGGCACGATGACATCACACGTTTGGCACACACATTTTTTTTCCTTGCCCCTCCTCATTAATATTGCAGATCTTCTATTACTGTGCATGCATTACAATTGCCCAGCCCACTGCAATATATTATCACAGTATACGTTTCTGTAGTGTAGTGCTACTGAAGCAACTGCAGGCAAGTAGAGAGGCAGGCAAAGAAAGAATGATCTCTGGACAACCCTAATACACTGCAATGAGTCCACTTAATTTCCTTCTTAAGAAAGCCCGCATTGCTAAGGCATTCAAACTCAAACTATTTGATTAGTTATGTTGCTTTTAAAGGCGGGTGATCAGGAATAAAATAAATGGTCACTTCTGTGCATGCTCCAGTTCCCGTACAACAAGCAGAATTGCGGTCTTGGAACATACAACTGCTGTATGTGCATTTTAGATTTCATCAGTATTTCAAATGCACAATTTTTCCCGAAGAAGCTTCTGCTGCATTAAAATGAAGAGCCCTTAATATCACCATATATTCAGTCAATTCACATAAAATATTATGTTTATTGGAATTCCCTTGTCCTTTAAATACTCAAAATGGGACCCAAAAGCAAAAACCTTGAATGAAGCCTTCTAGAAGAGAAATAATCATTGTATTTTCTTTCTATACTTGTAATAAATGTAATAAACAGCTAGCTCATTATTTGTGATTATATCTGCAAGACATCTTATGTTACCTCCATTTTTACTTATTCCTTCCAGTGTAGATAAGTGCAAAAATGCTGAGCAATTTTCCTATATTAAGAAGATAAATATCAGTCAGTGTATGCAGCTTATACATAAAACTCAGATTAACCTTTTAATTTTGATTTATCAGATGAAATGCTTAGCAGTTCAACTACTTTATGCACCTGTAAGCAAGTTAAGTCACTGTGATAACGGAATTATTATTGAATGTTGTTCTTTAGAAAATGAATCACTTTTAGGTGCTGTATCTAGAAATACACTATTTAACTGTCTTTTTTTTATTATGCAGATATCTTAGTAAGCATGTAAATACTTCCCCCACACACATCCCTGCACATAACAAGTGAAACAAATAGAAAGCTCTGGACCCCATTTTATGACCCTCAACAAAGAGGGCTGTGGTTGAGGAAGATCATCATATCAGGAGACACAGTAATTATAAAGGTTGCCTGATATGGTCTGACATTAGTTTTGATTCTGCCTTCCTTGCCATACAGTCCACACATAGAGCCATTATAATCACTTTTCATAATTGCTTTTGGCCTGGCCAGTCAGGTAATGAATGGGGCCAACTGAAAAATCTGGTCAGCTAGGGCCAGATTGTTTAATAGGCGTTAGTTTACTTCACAGCTTCACTGTGTGATCTGATATTTGGAAGAGGGTTAACTGCTTATAACAGTCCCAACCATGTGTAGTTGTACTGACCAAAGATCTAATCATTTAGCATCCGTAACAATAATCAGATCTTAACATGTATGTCCACCTAAACTAACTGTTACTTATTGCGCAAAGTCTATCCCTTCACTTACAACTAGGGTTGCCACCTGGCCGGTATTTTACTGGCCTGGCCGGTAAAAATGATGGTTGATCCCAATGTTATTAATAGGAAAAAAAGATAAATATATAGGAAGGCCGGTATTTTTTTCCAGAAAAGGTGGCAACCCTAGCAACAGCCAATGGCTGTGATGTCATTAATGTTTAGTGTATACATAATTCACTTTACCTGTAAATCATTCTTTGTGTTTTTATGACAAAGCAACCAGAAGCCAATCACTTCGGGGTAGATTGCATGGTAGATAATTAGATTACCAGTTCACAAATAAAGAGACATCTATTATACAGAGGAACTATCTTTTCAAGTGGCAATCAATTAACTAACTCACAAGGACATGGAATAGCTTCAATTTCCATGTTGCCCTGTTTAGCTGAAAAAATAAACACCATCGATTTTCATTATTAAAATAATAGGCAAAAGGTATGTTGAACGCAAGCCTTATTCATTGCACTCATGTTGGACAAGTGGTTATAAATCCCTTTTGAAATGAAAACTGAATAACACTTTTAAAGTTATACACATACTCATCCAACTACACATTCTATAAGCATTGAGATGATAACACTTGCTTTGAGAAGCTTACCCTTTTTTTTGTATTTTTAAGCAGTAATGTATGTTCTGTATGGAATCATATCTAGACAATTGACACAATGGTGGATTTTACCAGAGTTTTATTTTCCGCTGAGTAGACCCATTTCCAAATATATCCACTTTTTCTTGACTATTTTAGCTAGTTTCACAAATTCAGTACAAAATCAAGTGCAAAACAATACAGATTCCATGAAGATCAGATGATAAAATGGATTGTCACATTCTCATTTGCACAACATTTTAAAGAATTTTTGAATAATACTTTTGAAGAGAAATAGCTCTGAAATCACAAAACACATGTGAGAATTGTGCTATAATTAGGGATCTGCAAAAATATACGGAATAGGTGCAATTTGCCAAAAAGTTCAGCCATAGACACAACTGCGTCTTCTATTGGACTACATGAACTGCCAACAAAAGAATGTTACATTAGAGAATCTGCAGGGGGTTAAAGAACACTTGGTTTAAGGTATGGAGGTTCTGATTAGCACACAGAGAAGTCTTTCATACTTAGATGGTTACATGATATGATCTCCTAAAAATATGTTCTGTACATTTGGAACTTTTTTGTAATAGACTTACCCCTTAAGCTAGGAAAACCCTTCTGAATAAAAAAAATAATAAAACTTTATGAAGGCACACCCATGCGAAACATACAAGTATAAATCCAAACTGCGTCATGCAGTTTATTTTATAATACTGTTTCTTGATACCCAAAAATTAAGCTTGCAGTAGATCTAGCTAAATGTAACTGGAATAATCTTTTGAAGGCAATAATTTTGTAATAAAAATGGAAAAATGTCTGATACACATGAGTTCAAAATCTTATTTTGAGAGGCAACAGAACACGTGCCCTGGAGCTTTAAAGCGTATTCTTAATTTTTCCCTCTGCAATATTTGTATTTTGTAAACAGCAGCCTACACCCAGAGTCTCAGACCCATTAATGAACATTTTTGGAAAGTTGTCGATTACAAACATGAAATCACAACTAATATCCTCTAAAAGTAATTTCAGAGCTTTCACATTTTTTAAAAAAGGACAACGTGTACTGCTTCACAACGTAATGCAGCTAATCAAAAAAGGAGGAGAATTAAGGTATTTACATAATAAGCAATTCTACAGAAGCCGATCATCCCCATGTAAGCGCTGCTGATTATATCCCATACTGCTTCAAAAAACTCTACCAGATTGCATCCTGTCATCAGCACTTTCAAAGAAATTTTTAAAGCCTTTTTTATGTTTCTGTATGTTTATTGTATTATGGCGTTCTTCAGGTAGTTTATGCTGGTGAAAGAGGACAGTGTCAACACAAGGTACCAGCAGGAGAATAGAATTTCAGCTCTTCCGGTGATTCCATACTGGGCTGTACTTGGTGCTGAAAAGAAAAGAAAAGAAAATCAATATCTCTAAATTTCTGAGATAGGAGGAGAGGTAACTGCAAGTGTAAACTTTTGGTGCTATTTGTAAAGTCTTTAACTAGCCTTTAAATTATGAATTCTTACATAAGACAGGATATATACATGCACCACTGTGTATATTTCTTGTTTTTGCAATAACTTGACAGCTCACAAAAGAACGGGAAAGGAAGTTATGTAGTATACAATATAGTTGTTTGCATAATAATGTTGGTTGTCAGTGTTTATTTATATTGATGAGCGAATCTACTAGAAAAACTACAATAAACTTTGCGAAACATCAAAAATTTGTGAAACACTATGAAGTTTATGGGTGAAATTTTAGTTGCTGTAACTTTTTGTAGCAAAATATATTAGAGTTTATGGCCGACTTTTTTGTCTACCGCGTTGCATTTGCATGTGCAACTGACCTTGTGCCAAATTTTTGGATCCGTTCCAAGAAACTTTTTGCCGGCCGTGAAATTCAGAAATTCACTTTGAAACCATACATACAAATGCAAGAGCAAGGCAAAACACCAAATTGTAAACACAATTGCACACATATAGGAACAGATTTATCAAAGTGTGAAACCACAGTAAAATTTCATTGCGCTCGATTACTTTATATAGGATTTTTAGAGGCATATTTATCAATGGGTAAAAGGAGTTCTACATTTGATAAATATGCTTCTAAAACTCCCATAGAATTAACAGACACTTTGATAAATCTGTTCCTAAGGGCCAAGGCACACAGGCTGTTTTGCTATGAATCTGTACTACCGAGATTGACAAGCCATCACTAGTTTCCTTCCAACCTGCAGTTATGTAAATTGCTTGTTGGAAGGCATAAGTCATGTAAAGTAGTCCGACTTTTTATCACAAGGCAGCGTTAGGCTACTTCACATTTCTACTGTTATGAAGGAGACTAAGGACTAGCAATGTGCGGGATGGTTCAAAACTTGCATGATCTGTAGATCGGGTGGGTTCGGGACAACCTCCACACACTGTTTGCAGGTGGTGGGCAATTGCAGGTTGAGCTGTGACCTTACTCTACCTCTGGCAGCCACTATTTATAGGCACACTCCCCCTCCCCCTTGCCCTCTTTCATGATGTCAGAGAGATGTGTGGGTCGGCAAAGGTCTATAAATAGAAGTGCTGGTCAGGTTCGGGTTGGGTGCTGGTCTACCTTTTTTCACCTGCAAATCACAAAGGTAGATGACCCAATATGAACTCCTATTGAAGCCAACAACATAAACACAATTTGCATATTATTCTGAAGCCTGGATCCACACAGGTAAACTGTATGTAAGCTGTGGCACAAAATACCTAGCAGACAACCTCTATGATGCACAGGGTGAAAATACATTATAGTTAAAAAAAAATAGCAATTTGCTTGCGGTTTTACTTTGCATGTAGTAAATCCTATCAAGTAATAATTCACAGAGGGCCTACTCCAGAAGTTATGTGAGTTATTTAGAGATACAGTAGCAGAATTCTATATTTTTGTGCATATCCATTCAAAAGGTATAACTGTGAATGCATTACAAGCCTATGAAGGATGGAAGAAAATAATGCTTTAGAATCTTCAAATTGTCAAATCCGACTAAGGAATTATCCAAACTTGCTTTTAGTTAAAATATTAAAAATTCTAATTTGATTTTAGAGATTTATCATACTCTGGCCCTTTAAGAATTCAAATTTGACTATTCGCCACCTAAAACCTGCCTAATTGCTGTATAAGCCAATGTGAGAGATCCAGAGAGATGTTTGCATCCTTCCTGACATTCAAGTTTTTTTCTGAGAAAAAAACTTGTATCGAGTTTTATTGAATATGCATCAAATTCGATTTTAGTTTTCGGGTCGCTTAAATTCGTCCAAGTTTACAATTAGATTTTATTAATAAATTTCCCTAAGTCGAATTTCAATTGAAATTTAAGGGAGTTTAAAAAAAAAAACGTACATGAATTCGAAATTCGACCCTTGATAAATATGCCTCCTGACATGTTTAAACTAACCCCATCACTGTAGAGCTAATTTTAACTAGGGGGCACATTTACAAAGCTCGAGTGAAGGATTCGAATTAAAAAAACTTCGAATTTCGAAGTGTTTTTTGGGCTACTTCGACCATCGAATGGGCTACTTCGACCTTCGACTACGACTTCGACTACGAATCGAACGATTCGAACTAAAAATCGTTCGACTATTCGACCATTCGATAGTCGAAGTACTGTCTCTTTAAGAAAAACTTCGACCCCCTAGTTCGGCAGCTAAAAGCTACCGAACTCAATGTTAGCCTATGGGGAGGTCCCCATAGGCTTGCCTGAGTTTTTTTGATCGAAGGATATTCCTTCGATGGTTGGATTAAAATCCTCCGAATCGAAGGATTTAATCGTTCGATCGAACGAATAATCCTTCGATCGTTCGATCGTAGGATTTGCGCTAAATCGTTCTACTTCGATATTCGAAGTCGAACGATTTTAGTTCCTAGTCGAATATCGAGGGTTAATTAACCCTCGATATTCGACTCTTGATGAATCGGCCCCTAGGTGTCCCGACAATACCTCTGTTATTCTTTAATTATGTTTAAAGCTTTATGAAGGTAATGAGCAACAGATCAGCAGTCAGGTTCAAAATGCCTCATTTATAATTCTAAAAATGAAAGCAAACATCTCATTGGTTGCTGTGAATTACTGAACTGGGTCTTATGTTTTGTTCCGTTAACTTCTAAATTCAGTCGACAGAAAAGGATACAGCAAAACTAATTAACTGAGTTGTACATTTTGAGAACCCAATGCTGCTTACTAAAAAAGCAACATTTTACACATCAAATGACTCCTTAGAATCAAATCAGATTTTAAAAATAGAAGCATTTACGAATAGCTTACACTGGTGTTCTGTTTTGCACCCTGCTGCAATTAACTGCTCTTAATTTTGTAAGATTCAGCTTTCATATGTTAACGTTCTAAAAATAAAATAGAGTCTGTAAGCAATGATGATGTCTTCAATTAGCCACACTGTAAATGATGCCTGTAATACAATGACACAGCATTCTTTTTGAAGGCACTCTTTTTTTTTTATCCTTTTAATCGTAGTTGCAGCCTACAATAAAGAGCAGATGCACATTACATTTCTGATCTTTGTCAGTTTGACAATGTTTCTGTTCCTCTCTTTTCTCATTGAATTGCAGACATCACACACTGTGCTTTCATTAAGCGCCATTACTGTCTAGGTAAAGCAATTTGTAATTCATTAAAGCCCAAATGTATAAAGTATGGCCAAAAACCTTTCTATACCTAAAGTATGGTGCCAAAAAAAGCTTATATAACACCATAGTCTGTGATCTCCATAATAAGTACCTATCTTGTTACATTACAATGACATGTGCATTGCTGTAAATATATAGTTCTAATACAATTTGATTTCAGCATAGAATAATAAAAATGTAAATGTGCCGTTGCATTTTACACTTGTATGCACCTTGTTGAGATCCAAAACCTCAGACCCCAGTAGGGCTGCTAGTTATTAAAGGGGCAATACACCTCATTTTCAGCATGAATTAAATAAAAAGGGTTTATACTGAACATATAGTTTTTGCCTATGTTGTAATTATAATCACAAGGCCAAACATGTAGTAGCTTCAGTTTCCCTGTTTAGCTGAAGAAATAAAAAACAAAGATTTGTTTAAGACTAAAGGAATAGGCATAAAGTATGTTCAGCACAAGCCCTATCCATTGAACTCATATTACATTTTATTTTTTTTTACAGAGGATTTGATCAGTATTGGCCTAATGATGATTTTGATCTCAGTTATTTTATCCAGACATTCCAAGAAAATAAGTTGAAGTTCAACAAAATCAAATCAATCCAAGGCTAATCAACCCATACGTTAATAACTATTCTTGATCATTATGTAGCAATCAGAATCCATGATTATAAGGCAATCAACAGTAATCCTTCAACTGAATATACATTGGCCATGCACTAGAATTAGCGCTTCCAATTATTGTTTAAGTATTGATGTTTAATATGGCTACATATTATTCTACATATATTTTACAAATACTTATATTTAAATATGGCAGCCAATGCAAGCAATTAGTTGAATCAAAAACTCCCTTGCCAATAATATTAATTTTAAATATATATATATATATATATATATACATACATATATATATATATATATATATATTGTATGTGTAGCAATAAAAACAGAGAATTTGGTTAAGTAATGAGAAATAAATATGAACTTTTTGAAAAAAAGATGAACTAGAAAGGCCAAATTGTACTTCGTCCCACATTTGCAAATGACTGCCAATTAGTAAATTCATGCAGCATGATGTAAAGTTATATGTATTATAACCATGACCTATTGCAAACGAGCTAATATTGTATGTCACATAATTTGCAGTAGGTTCAGAAAGAAAATAGGTTGAATTATCACAATAAGTGAATAGGACTCACTTAACCATAAATAACTGCTTTTGAAAATCTAAGTTATAATTCAGCTGGCTGGAGATTTCTTATATTGTCATAAACAATATCCCAACTTGTCTAAGCTTTGAAAAGGTGAGTTATGTGAAAAGAGTGTAAGAGGGAATAATCATCATGAAGTACTGCTTTATGAGAAGGAACGAAGAATGCCTGTCAAGTGCAAATAAGATTTAAAATTATTGTTGCTAATGTGGTACATCCAGAGTTAGATGAACTAAAACATCAATCTGGTCTTTGTACTGTATCTGTACTTTATATATGTTTTTCAAACATTCCAATAACTTTCCATGCAGTAAAAAATGTCACTCAGTGGTTAGAATTGCAGCCATGAGGCACTGAATTCAGTTTCAAACTGGGCATTATCTGCATGGACTGTGGCTTTATTGTCTGCTTTTTAGTCAATTGTTTGGCTGTTACGTGTTCTCACTGCTTATCTACTGTAAGGTTAATATCCCTTTTGCTCCTTTCTCTAACAAGCTACCTTTATAGACAGCATGTTTATTCTATTTGTGAATATTTATATATGAATTATATGAGCTATACAAGAATAGGTTTATGCAGTGACAATTCTATAAAGTTTCCTTAAGGCAGTTAAAAAATGTCAGCTATTAGACGGCAATGCCCAGCATCCTACAGCACTTTCCTACTGTCACAAACACTCACAACACCCCGCTATGACTGCACAAGTTTTAATTAGCAGTGAAAAGTCTCACCAAGTGACTTTGTTGCTGAATTAGGATAACCTGCAACCTATATATCACCAATCCTGCTGCTTGATAAGAATTTTCTTCCATAGTTATATTCCTAACTTCCCAGATAATAAAGTCCATTCCTGTGTAGTTTATTTTGCACTGCATACAATTGTAACATTGCCCCTCTAAACTTACCTAAACTGAGAGCAAAAAAGTAATTCTCAGCTTCAGTGAGATGGAAACTTTGCATTCTGTTGCATTGCATTTCTGATACATAATAATACCATGATATAAACACATGGACACTTTGGGGCAGATTCACTAAGGGTCGAATTTCGAAGTTAAAAATACTTCGAAATTCGACCCTCGAATTGAAATCCTTCGACTTCGAATATCGAAGTCGAAGGATTTAGCGCTAATCCTGCGATCGATCGATCGAAGGATTTTTCGTTCGATCTAACGATTAAATCGTTCGAATCGAACGATTCGAACGATTTTAATTCAACGATCGAAGGAAAATCCTTCGATCAAAAAAAGATTAGCAAACCTATGGGGACCTTCCCCATAGGCTAACATTGACTTCGGTAGGTTTTACCTGCCGAAGTAGGGGGTCGAAGTTTTTTTTAAAGGGCAAGTACTTCGACTATCGAATGGTCGAATAGTCGAACGATTTTTCGTTCGATTTCGTTCGAATTCGAACGAATTTAACCAATTCGATGGTCGAAGTACCAAAAAAATACTTCGAAATTCGAAGTATTTTTCATTCGAATCCTTCACTCGAGCTTAGTGAATCGGCCCCTTTATGTTTTATACAAATAAGGGATTTGAAATGTCTATTTGCTTCACCATAGTCTTGCCCAGAACCATAAAAATAAGAGCCTCTGAGTCACTGCTAAAATGCTTATTTACTTCACGCTCAGGCTTTTAACATACTATAATCAAGCATAGTGTGAGTACAAAACATAATAATAATAATAACAATAATAATAATTATAACAATAATAATAAACTGAATACAGATGACCGCTATATTTTATGCTTACAATCACACACTGATCTGGTTGTATACTGACTACTGTGCATTTTACATTTCAGTTTGTTTTTGTGTGCCATAGTTTATGGTGGAATTCAGAGATTCCTCGAATAATAAGGGATGGAATAGTTCAGTAGTTTAATAAATGGATATAATAGTGAACGTGATTTTAAAAAAAGTATCTTCCCTTTTGAAAAGTTTTACCTTGGGTTTTTAGGTGATTATGCTAACATATTGTATGGCTATGCATGTTCAAATCCTTATTCTATTTACCCAAAGTGAAACTGAAGCATGTCCTACACAGAAACATGGCTTAGTGGATGGAAGAGAAGTAGTTCAAGGTAATGGTGGGCACAAGCTTTCCTATTAGATCATAGTCAGTATATAAAATTTCTTTGTACTATGCACAGCTCAACAAATAATTGTTAAGTGTTTTAAATTATGATACACCATCACTATAGATGGAATACAGACATGAAATAGACCTTCTGATATGTACATAAACCATCCAGAAAATCTATTCATTTATTCATGAAAGAATCTAAAATTCATGAATGGCAATATTTGCGTGTTTCTATACAAAACATATGTATCTAATGAAATCTATAATACAAAATCTGCACTATGGGCAACACCTTGAGCCATACAAATGAATACTGCATCAGTATTTTTCAACGGACATAAACAGATTTAACTTCATGCATCTGCACACTCTACATTTCTACTTGATATCCTGATGTGTTTTCGCAATGTCCAGTATAATGTCCTGTCCAGTAATGTATTAATCAGTGAAAATGATAATGAAATGTAACTTGCAAGAATTATATGGAAGTACAGCGTACTTATTTTAGAGAATACCAACCCCTGATGTTACGCTGATGTTACTTCCAAAATCATTCCTTTTATATAACAATTGGTATATGACTCCTTTTGAATCACAAGTTTCAGTGAACCGTGTTATACATTCATAAATTCGAAGGCATCAATAAACACCTTTTTATAGGGATTAAAAATGTTAAAATGTTTCGTGCATGGAATTGAATATTTTTATCAACAGAGTTTAAAAAAGAATTCTAAAGCAGACAGGATAAGTAAATAGGCAAAACATCTAACTTCAAGTGCCACAGGTTCCTGCCTTGAAGAGTTTGCCATGTAAAATTGGCAGTAGTGATGGGCAAATCTGTCCCATTTCTCTTTGCCAAAAAATGAGCGAAACTCTAATTTGTGCGACACTTTTTTACATTTTTGTCCATTTGCGTTAAAGTCAATGGGCGTCAAAATAATTTCAACGCACAACAATTTTTACACGCGCGACTTTTTTGTTGCAGCAAATTTTTTTGCCGGGGAATTTTTGCAGCAGTTTCTCGAAACAATTTGCAGGTGTTGAAATGCGGAAATTCGCAGCAAATCCATGCCTGGTGAATAATGTTGCCCATCACTAATGGGCAGGTGATCCAGTTTTGATCCCTTACTGAGAATCTGCTGTTAGTCAGACATAACACAATATAATTACAATACAGTAATTTCTGACATTGCTTTTGGCATGATGAATTAGCGCTGTAGCATCAGTGAGTTGCCATAATTTTTTTCCCCTGTAGCTAAATATGTCAATTGTCTTAACTGTCTGTTACACTTGCAGCCATAATAAAACAGATGCAAATTAAAATGTTTACAAAACATAGCCCTTTTAATAATGACAGTAGCATCTGATTTCTTTTTTTTTACCTTTTTTTTACCAGATTACTTATTTAGTACAAGCAGCACACAAGATGCATGCAGATATATGTCACAACTAAACTTACAAATGTCGTGTAGCCAAGGCAAACGTAAAATAAATTACTGAGAGTGGGCAGCATTAGAGATATTTGCTTTACAGGCTTATGCAGCTTACTTTTTTTGCATAATAAATGTAATTTTTGAATTGTTTGCACTGCAGGGGCTGGATGACAGTGTAATGCTGTATTTTCAATTGTTATGAAGAAAAAAATGTATTTAATTTATTTTAAGTATTATGAATTAGAATGATTCCTGGAATTATAAGAAGACGAGCCAAAAATTACATTTTCATGTAAATGCAGGTCATAAGCGTTTTTTTTTGTACATTATTTCTTCCCCTAAAAGCAAACCTTTTCATTTCCATTGATTTTCTCTGTCCTTTAGCATGCCTGCAGATTAATTTGAAAACCATCAGTTGATCAAATAAAATTTGATCATAACTAATTTCATATCACATTACTGTTGAAAGAAACAATGTAAGAAAAGGGGAGGTGATCTTTTTCTCTGGCTGTGTTTAGTTAGGCTCGAAAATAATTGGGAAACAGTATCATAGCTATAGAAAAAGCAGGGTTTTGGTGTGTTTATATTGAGGGTATGGGTGTGTAGGAAATAAGGATGATCCTTTAAGAAACGGTTCAGTGTAAAAATTCTGTCTTCCTGCAGCTCTCTAACCTGTTAAAAGTCAATAACTAATCAGTGACTTGAAAAGGCTATTTTGGGACATAACCAAAAGCAACTAACCAAACACTAACTAAACAGTTATGTCCCATGTGACTACCCTTCAAGTCACTGACTAAGTAAGAGGTTAGAGAGCTGCAAAGGAGGAAGTAGTATTCTGACATCTGTTCAATTTAGCCCCTATAGATTGAATTTTTTGGCTAACTATATTATAAACATTTTTTTATTTTGCACAGCTTATACACTTACCCAGTTTTATTTTTACACTAAACTGTTCCTTTAAGTCTTCTGAAGGAGTGCAACATACAAACAACTCTGCCAGGACCTACTACTGAATATACTGGTACAATATGTAGAATGCTTAATTCTTGGGGTTCAATTATTAGAATGACATGGAAAGATGCTATGCTGTTGAGACAGGGATAAACATTTGGAAAATGGACTCCCCTCCCCCATAAATTAATGTTTTCTGTATTGCACGCTAACTATTACAGCATATTACTGTGCAATGTGAGCCTATCTCAGCATCTCAATTCTTTGTTGTAAAAATTGCCCTTTGGGAGTGTATGTGGAAATGCAGCCCATTGTCCTAAACCAGATATTTTCCTTTGTACTTTCATCTGAATTATTTTAAACATACAGTATTTTCCAGAATGCTTTTGATATTTTTGACAGATTAGCCAAAATTGCCTGTTTTGGGGGAAGCATAAATGATTAAATCTGTATGTCATTCATTTCAGAAACATAACTTGCATTTGGATTTGCTAAATGACAAGTTACAAGATATTTTGTTTTATATATCTATATATATATATATATATATATATATATATATATATATATATATATATATATATTTTATGTGTGTGTGTTTGTGTGTGTAATATATACATATATAATTAAAGGCTCAAATTATCGTTAACTGGAACAATGTTTTACTTTATCATAAAACTGTCAAGACATCATAAAATAAAATGTCATTGGGAGGATTTTCATTTTTCTCTAGAGCGTTACAGATAAACTTCCAAATATTGTGTTACGCTGGTGTTCACTGAAGATTTATAACTTTTCAAATTGCACATTGACAGCCTATAAAAAGAATTAGAGTGATGAGCTGAGATGGAATAGATAATCGGCTTAAACTTTATCATATCTGACATGACTGTTTTGACCATGAGAATGTTTATCAAGAATAAAAATTGAAAACGGCTTTTGAATCTGAAAGAAAGATTATAATAATCTTCCTCCACCAAACTATTTAGGCTGACCATAAAATAATTTTTAAATTGTTTAACTGGTGCAAAAGTGAATATTTCTAACCCTGTGATCCAAATAACAAAATCCAGTGACAATGATGATTTTAAGTAAAAAAGTTTGAAACACATACAATAAATACAAAGTTGTTACTATAATAAACAGTATTACACGTTCATTTGAGATTAAATCCCTTTAAAGTCTGGATGATAAAAATATATTTTAGTGTTTTTATTTAATACTGTCCATGACTAACTCAATCAATCTAAAGTTTGACCACAGTAAGGTATTAGTAAGTATGGAAGCTTCACAATATTCTTTATTTCCCTGGGTCCTGAGAACTGTTTGGAAAAAGTTCATAGAAATGAACTGGGATAGTGTTGGCACTTTTATATATATATACTATTATATGTGAGAGATGCAGATCTAATCTATTGATTAAACCCCATTGGTAGCCTTGCATTTCTTAATTTTAATTTTAACTTTCCTATATACCAGTATCTCAAAGCAAGGCAATGTATACTTCACCCCCAACGCAACATTATGGGACATGCTGTTATTGCTCAGTTTGAATTAGAACTCGTCCTACTGTCTTGTCTTTATAATTTTAATAACTTGAATGTACTATTATGCTTTCAAAATAAAATCTTCACTTTAATAGTAGCAGTATGGGGAAACCGCACATATTAAATGGCATGTATAACTACAGTTTCAAAACAGCCTAGTTTACATTGTAGCCTGTAGGTGAGCATTGCATATGAGAATAAAAAAAAACTCAGATTGGTTTAACAAGAATACTAGACTAATTAATGTAATCACTGCAAAGTAAAAAACAAGTGCAGGCAGTGTAAAAACCTTTAAATATTCTACCAAACTACACTGTGGTCCTATGTGAGGAATCAATTTTAAAATGCAAACCAAACACATGAAAAATCACTTTCTGAAAAATAGGGCTTCCGTTTACAATGAAATCAATGAGACTTGTTAATGCCCCATATGCAAAGAATAATCTGGCACAAAATGGCTTCTCTTAATCACTTGATGATGATCAATCTAGTGCATGTTGTACTCTGCACTTTGCACTGAATGATGTGCAAGTTAAAGGACAGGTGGGGGTAAAATGGGTTATGACCACACGCAGGCTTCAACCCATCCCTTATGCATACAGTGCTGCTGAATACCAACAGCACTGTATTCGTGGTGGGAGCTTAGGTCTTTGTGTCTGTTTTTAACTTTGCAATCAAATGACACCTCTGGAAAATTATAAACTGCATTCACAGTTTTTAGGCAAGTAAAAAAATCTTTGTTTTTAGCACCAATACCTTTTAATGCAAGATCAGATTATATTTCAGTGTTACTGTTATTTTTCCTAGGCAAGAATGCACCTCTTACTTTATGATTCACGTTATTTGGGAATAGATGGGTAATAGGTATATAACATACTAAACATTTGGAGAAAATAGCTAAGATTTTATGTCCTCGTCCAATTCTCATGTCTGCTGCCGTTTGACTTTGAAATGCTTAATTTCATCTTCCTGCACTGACTTTATTTGATGTGCCTGATGAGGATTCTCCGACTCATAATTGTCAGCAGCTGTTTGTCCAACCCCTTATCAGCAAGGCAGATTTCATGTGGCCATCTGGAGCACAGACCCTTTTGGCCACTTATCCAAAAATGGATACATAGGCACTCTGATGCCTGGTCATAAAATTTTACCATCTTGAAGTAATTATATAACTTGTAACATAGATAGAATCCTGGGACTTCTGCAATATTTACAGGATTCAGCTGCTGCCCCTTTTAATTCAAACATTTCTCTTTTCCTAATTATACAAGACATTTACATTGATATATTAGACAAAGCAAGGGAATGCTTTAAAGCTTTAAAGTAGGGTTGTGTTATGGTGTCTCATTGTGTTTAAATACTAAACCAAGATTTACAGAGACTAAAAACACAAAGGTAAAGTCTAGACAGCTTTCAGTACATTGAGCACAATGTGCTCCAGACAAATACACATTTATTCTAAGGTGAAGCTAAAAATTGCACAGAACAAAGTTTTTGTACATGTATCCGTTTATCTGTATTTTATTTTATTTTGTTAAAAGTCCAACGATCAAAAGGAGATATAATGATTCTTTAAGTTGAAGACTTAGGGGCAGATTTATCAAGGGTCGAATTTCGAAGTGATAAATACTTCGCAATTCCACCCTCGAATTGAAATACTTCGACTTCGAATATCGAAGTCAAAGTATTTTTCACCGAATTTGGCCATCGAATGATCGAAGTAAAATCGTTCAATCGCATGACTAAATCAAATGATTTAGCGTTTGATCGAACGATTTTACTTAGATGTGTGAAGATGGTCTAGAAGGTCCCCAGAGGCTAACATAGCACTTCGGCAGGTTTAATTTGGCGAAGTATTGAAGTCAAAGTTTTTTTAAAGAGACAGTACTTTTACGATTTGACTTTGAATCGAAGTCTAAGTAAATTTGAAGTCGTAGTATCCTATTAGATGGTCAAAGTATCCAAAAAAGTACTTCGAATTTCGAATTTTTTTACTTCAAAAATTCCCTCGAATTCACTTCAACCCTTGATAAATCTGCCCCCTATTATACATATACCAACATCCAACACTAACAAGAACTATTTTACCACCCTTTATATGCTAGGGCATATTACACTGTATTCCATGGTATGAAACATTACAATCAGTTTTCATATAGAAAAGGCACATTGCAAAACTCTGAGGAGTGATAGTCAAGCAAACTAAAATTGCATGATTCACAAAGGTAAACATTGCACATTACTGCAGCATACATGCACAATAAATCACATAATCAATGCTCTATTTATGAGATATACAGATTTGTCAAACAGCATGATGTAGAGTAGATGTGAAAACATAGCAAGTACAGATTAACACAATCTGCAAACATGTCATTATATGGTAATGTTTTATCCTCTCGAGTACAAATGCCTTTTATCAAAGCCTGACACCTCTAAATAAACACATTTAGAAGGGTTTAGCTTTATTCTAGTTAATCTCAAACAGGGTTGAAGCAAATTCCTTGTGGACATGGTCTAATTACATTCTACCTGCTTGAAATAAGCATTTTATAAGAACGACAACAATTGACACCTAAAGGGATCATAATAAAACCATCTAGTTAATATAGACCTGGATTAATGAATGTGTGATTGCTTGAGTTTTGTAGATGATATTTTCAAAACTATCCTCTCTAGTAAGTATGAACCAGACTATAGTCATTTACATACGGATCTGCAATGCATGAGGTTCAATTTTGTATACGGTTCCCATGTTTGGGGCTTCAAGGGGTTGAAGCTTCTGATGTAGTTGTGGCTGATGCTGTGTGCACTTTTATGTGAATTGGGCAAAACTGTACAAAACAGGACACTATGGGAACCCTGCAGATACCACCACCTTACAGGGTGGTGATAGTTTTAGGGTTCCCCTGCATCAAAAGGTGCCTTAAGCACACTTTTCAAAGAAAATGTACATTTAGGGCAGCTATACTGATATTCTACTAACATTTTTCATGAAACAACATAGAGTTACTACTACTGCACTTGTAGGTCTTAAATTACCTCTTATATTTCCTAACACACATTCAAGTTTGGCACTATAAATTTGCCACATAAATCCAAGGCAGAAAATGTTCTATCATCTATGGACTCATTGTGTCCTATGTTGGATTGTTGAATTGTCTTTTATATACTCAGATTGGCTCCACGGAGATGGAACTGTTGATCCTAAATAAAATATTCTCTATTTTACTGTTGTGTGTGCAATCATACACATACGGAGACAAACTTACACGTTACATAAACCATTATTTGTTACATATAAAATGGTTTATATATTATAAAGGGGCTCTCCGCCCAAAAACTATAATAATAAACCTGCATAATGAAATAAAATGTCATTCTAAAAATGTTTCTCTAAAATACTGTATGTAAATATAATTGCAACTGAAAGCAGTATTTGTCTGTGTTTTTATATTCTCTGCAAAACCAACTTTTGAAACAATATAGCAGAATCTAGCTGATTAGCAGGCATGAGGTTACCTGGCTTCTCCAACATTGGGCCAGATTAAATTCAGTAAGAAAAAGCTATCTCATGGTTTATCACTAGAAAAGCCATGGACAAGGTTCTATTTAAGGAGAATAAACTTTTCTCCTAATTCATTTCCATTTTTTTCCCATTGACTTCAACAAAGTTTTCACATGATAGTGAGATAAGTTTTTCTGAATATAATTGCATCTCAAATTGAATTTCATCCATGAATTTTCACATGATAAACCACTGAAAACTTTACATTAATGTATATTCTTTCTTTATGCAAAAACAGCTTGTGCGTGGAGTTCTTCTTTATCTGGGGCAAATTATTTAATTAACAAATGTTAAAGTTAAGTTAATGTAAATTTGAGTATAGTGTCTTGAAAATTGTGGTTGCCTCAATATCCCTTAAAGACTATGGTGCATCCCTTATCTCATCAACTTATAATGATGTCTGAAAGGGTCTTCTATTAGGAAGCCTAACATGACCTAATAAACCGATATCATAGAATAGGTTTGTCCATAAAAAGGCATTAAACCTACAACTCTTCTTTACCTGCTATTCTGTCTGTATCTTGAACAAAACATCTACTGCAACATTAAATTACCTGACAAAAGATGAACATGATTTTTAATTGCGCTTGCTGACTTTTATTACATCAATAAGCCATCCAAGATCTTCAGAGTTTTATACAAATTCATTTGTGGCGATTGTCAATCAGTTTTTGTCTGCTGATTTTCATTAGAAAATTACACATATAAAATTCTTGTGACTCATGTGTAGGTTTATACACTGGTATGTCTAGGACTCAAAAATACAGTATAGTAAAACACCAGTAACAGTGTTTATTGCTCCTTCTCACTGGCTCCAGTTACAGCAAGGCAAGGTGCTTAATGTGTTGACATTTTTATGGAACATACTTCACATTGGCTTACATAACTGGAGTCACTTGTGAGGGCTGAGATAGAAGTAATTGAAGGGAGCACCAATGTAATTTTCTATAGAATTGACAGTAGGTTCAAACAGGCACAGGAGTCATAAGATCTTAGCACAGCCAAAAATAAAAGATCTGTTGAAAGCTGCCCCTAAGGAGTAAGGAGATATGAACCAAATGCTTTAGGTAGGAGCGAGTCATCAAGTGAGGCACTAGATTCATCCTCCTCTGTATTACAGGTAGAGCAGGCTAAACATAATTTTCCACATTGTATGATGTATGCGATTAGTATGAGATCTCCGCTAGTTATATATGGGCCTCTTTTCAAAACCTTATTCCCAGGTGATGTTTGACTAATCTTGTTTCAATATTCTTGGAGTTCAACTTATCAAGTCATCTTAGTTTACACTTAGATATACATCTTGATAATATTATGATTTTTATTCTTATTATACCCAAAAGACATGAATATCCTGAAAATGATATCCTTATACATGGTGCTTAATAGTGTCATCAGTTATAATAATTACTTAATCAAATGTGTGTATTATAAACAATTATGAACCCCCACCTCTGATTTCCATGAACTGTATAAAAGTTTTATATGGTCACAGAACTATATGAGGAAACTTAAGAAAACATTGAGAGAACATGAAATGCCCTATAGTGCCCAAAACCAATTAAAAAGTTGCTTAGGCCATCTATAACATATTCAAAGCTAAATTAAAGGTCAGCTTGCACATTAAAGAAAAACGATACAGTTCCTTCAAAACAAATACTTAATAATATCGTAATAAATGTCCTATTAAATAATTTTATTTTGGTATTTCCCTTTTTTATTGCTATATTATATCCACCATATTGTGATGGTCTTTGCTCTCACTCACCAAATTGGAGGTTGGGGTAAAAGACTTAGCTCTGTACATTTATTGGGCGATGTGACATATCGGGGCCGATTCACCAAGGGTCGAATATCGAGGGTTAATTAACCCTCGATATTTGACTGGGAATTAAAATCTTTCGACTTCGAATATCGACGTCGAAGGATTTTAGCGCAAATAGTTCGATCGAACGATCGAAGGATTATTCCTTCGATCGAATGATTAAATCCTTCGAATCGAATGATTCAAAGGATTTTAATCCAAAGATCGAAGGAATATCCTTCGATCAAAAAAACTTAGGAAAGCCTATGGGGACCTTCCCCATAGGCTAACATTGAGTTCGGTAGGTTTTAGATGGCGAACTAGGGGGTCGAAGTTTTTTCTTAAAGAGACAGTACTTCGACTATCGAATGGTCGAATAGTCGAACGATTTTTAGTTCGAATCCTTCGATTCGAAGTCGTAGTCGAAGATCGAAGTAGCCCATTCGATGGTCGAAGTAGCCCAAAAAACACTTCGAAATTCAACGTTTTTTTACTTTGAATCCTTCACTCGAAGTTAGTGAATTGGCCCCATCATGTATATTTAGAGGCACATTTATCAAAGGTCGAATTTATAATTCATGTGAGTTTTTAAAAACTCCTAAACTCCCATTTGATTAGAATTTTAAAAACTTGATTCGAGTTTTTTCTCAACCAATTAATCCAGTAATTTGGATTATGTGGATAAAATGGAGTCTATGGTCTATTCCGTAATTCTGAGCTTTCTGGATATCGGGTTTCCGGATAAGGGATCCTATACCTGTATTGCCTATAGTAATTAAAGCTTTAGTCAACTGCCAAATAAAACCACTATAATACAAAATGAACTTTATCAGTAATAGTACTGCATCTGTAAGCTTTGGATTTGGCTAGAGGGTCTATCCTCACTACTGTAGATAAGATCATTAATCTGTACAAAATCCTGGAGAGATCCAGTCAGCCTGCCGCTATAAACACAATGTCAAATTTAATTGCTGTCAATAAATAGTGGAAGCATCCATGACTTCGATGTAAAGAGCAATTTCAGTGTTAGATACCTGTATTCTGGATACTAGATCAGATGTGCCCATAGGCTTAGTTCTACACACGCAGACAAAAATAATGTTGTCAAAACCTTTTCCTCTCTACAATGGACATCATATCTAAGGATGTTACATTTTATACCAGCCACATTAACTTCTCAAAGAAGCTGGCCTTTGCACTTCAATGCTTCTGCAAAAGGAACTTGTTTTTCTCTCCAATGCTTTCCCTATGGTAAATATGAATAGTGAAGTTCAATATAACATTCCTTTTTTTCTTTTATTTTAATATTACTGAAAATAATAACTGTATTGAAAAAAAAACAATTCATTTAAACGAAATGACAATTTTATTCCTCTATTTTGTTTTGAAAAAGTCCTGTTTTCATTTGTTTTTAACGTACTCCTGCATTAGCTACTTGCTCTGATGTCTAAAGACTGATATATATTTCCAAAACAAAACTGCAACCAGTTTTTTTTACAGTTTTACATACATGCATATTGTTGACGTGTAAGGTTCCTTTGAAATGGAATGGGATCCAATGACTCATAGGAACATATGATAACAGGGCTTGACAATTTTGAAGTAATTTTTTTGGGTACTTCGACCATCGAATAGGCCAAATTCGACTTTGATTCAAATTGAAAATACCATTCAAAAATCGAAGTACTGTCTCTTTAAAAAACGTTGACTTCGACACTTTGCCACCTTTAACCTGCCGAATTGCTATGTTAGCCTATGGGGACCTCCTAGAACCTATTTTACTTTGACCGAATATGGACATATTCAATCAAAAAAACCTTTTATTTCGACTTCGAATATCGAAGTACTGAAATTCGACCCTTAGTAAATGTGCCTCTAGGTGTTCCCAATACTTTGTCTAAAAGACAACAATTGGAAATAATAGATAGTGTCACAAGATCATAAAGAAATTTCGAGACATATGCTGTGATATAGAGAACAGGGAGTGTCACAGCCATCTATAGTAATCTGTTTATTTAGGGGTATGCTTTTATTTAATATTGCTAATACTACTCCATTGCTTAAACCCATTATCTTTGAAAGCTGATACTGTTAATAGTGTTGCGATTATTAGCTTTGTATCACATTTGATAGCTGAGCAGAACTTAGTGAATATTGCTTTATAAGTATATCCAACATAAAAACAAAGTCATATTTCTACATTATGAAAGGTGATTGTTAAAATCTTGAACTAGCATTCCTTTTACGAAGCTGCACATTGAGAACATGTTCTTGCATTAAATAGGGCATATTTCCCACTATACTTTAAAAGTCCTCATTTATCAAGTGTGTTTTAGGAGCATTCAAGGGTACAAATAGTTTTATATATCACACTTGATTTAAGTATCCTCAATGCAGAATTTGTCATTTAAATGCGCAAAACTGATTGAGTAGCTGTTTTTATATACATAGAGGAAAAATATTCACTATTTGCTAGACCCAATGAAAAAAGGATCGGTTCTGAAGTTACTTGTGACAAATGTTTATTTTTTTTATGTCTTACAAATTAGGAACAATCTTTTTATTACATATGCATTTATCCCTTTAGATAGATGAAACTCTTTTTAGACCATTTAAGCACAACAAAATAGGGAATTTACATGGTTATTTACTAAGATGAGCTTGATTCTCGCTGTGCTTTTTTCTTAGTACAAGTATGGGATCAGTTATCTTGAAACCCGTTATCCTGAAAAAGGCCATCTCCCATAGACTCCATTTTATCCAAATAATCCAAATTTTTATCAATGATTTCCTTTTTCTCTGTAATAATAAAATAGTATATGGTACCTGATCCAAACTAAGATATAATTAATTCTTATTGGAAGCAAAACCATGTTGGGTATATTTAGGGGCCCATTCATTAAGTTCGAGTGAAGGAATAGAAGAAAAAAAACTTTGAATTTCAAAGTGTTTTTTTGGCTACTTCGACCATCGAATGGGCTACTTCGACTACTACTTTGAATCGAAGGATTCGAACTAAAAATCGTTTGACTATTCAACCATTCGAATGTCGAAGTACTGTCTCTTTAAGAAAAAACTTCAACCCCCTAGTTCGCCACCTAAAAGCTACCGAGCTCAATGTTAGCCTATGGGGAAGGTCCCCATAGGCTTGCCTAACTTTTTTTGGTCGAAGGATAATCCTTCGATCGTTGGATTAAAATCCTTTGATTATTCGATTATTCCTTCGAAGTATTTGCGCAAAATCCTTCAACTTCGATATTCGAAGTTGAAGGATTTTCATTCCGCAGTCGAATATCGAGGGTTAATTAACCCTCGATATTCGACCCTTGATGAATTTGCCCCTTAATGTTTATATGATTTTCTAGTAGACAAAAGGTATAAAGTACCAAATTACAGAAAGCGATGCTATCCAGAAAACCCCAGGTCCAGAGCATTCTGCATAACAAGTCCCATACCAGCACATGTATGGGATCCGTTATACAGAAAACCAGTTATCCAGTGGGGCCAATGCAGTGTTTTGGCTGTGCATATGGACTTTTATGTTGTACATGTTCTAACCATGTCTGTGTTTCCTCTGGGCATCATAAAAATGTATTATAAACAACACTGGGGCAGGGACAGAGATAATCAATGCACATGGTTAAGTGCTTTGTAATATGTAAGCAGTACAAATAAAATACAATAATATCCTCATCCGACAAACCTGGTGCCCAGGGTTTTTAGATCTATTAAGTGTAAACAATGGGATATATGCTGATCCTACTGGACCAATGTTATTCAAGTCAGACTTTTAGAGGGATTTGCATTTTTTATTGCTAGCTATTATTTGAAAAAACTCTAAAATCGTAGAGGTTTTAGAGGTTTTTGAAACCATGATTAAACTCCATTCCTCTAAAACTACGAATGTCATGAAAGTTATCAAAATATCCAAATACAAAAATGATGTTCATGTGCTGGACAATGTGCTAAAAAATACAAAAACCTCTACAATTCAACCTTTCATAAATAGGCCTCTTGGTGTTTTTCATAAAAATGGTAACATATTATTATAAGTTACTTGTGCCCATACATGCTTTGGACACTTGGGGTGAGCACCCTTGCACCTGTTTAGGGTGACAGCACACTGGAAGATTTGATGCCATGGGAAATCTGCACTACCATTGGGATCTCCTGCAAATAACTCAGTATCGTAGTCATCAGGAATTATCCCCGGTAAAACTGATTACTGATTGGGTGAATTTGCCTGGACAGGCAATTTTTTCAGGAGATTTGTCACCTGTGGGTATCACGGATTTCTTGTGGGCGCAAATCTCTCTGTGTGCTACTGCCCTTATTGTACGATGATGAATTGCACATGGCAAGGTTATTTCAGATGTTAGAGACAACAATCCTGTTCTATTTTATATAAAGTTATATAGTTAATTTGGGTTGAAAAAAAGCAAATGTCCATTAAGTTTGCAGTGCATCCCACCAGCATCACAAACCCACATGATATATGTCATGTCATATTCAGCCATCACCTTGAACATTCCACAATTATATGCAGAAAACTGGATTTTTAAAGATTTCTTTAATTACAAATTCTATATATACCACTTTTATAGAATATTCACAAAATCCTTCAATGTTTCATGGAAAACAAAAATGCCTGTACTATACCCAAATATAATTTTTCACTTTTTGTCTTGAATTCAAGTTTTTTTTATTAACTGTATGTGTGATTAATGAAGTTTTAATACAGCCAAGTGTTTTCACTCATTACTAGCTTTTGCTAACATGTGCAGAAATCCGATAAGCTGCATGAATAAAACAGATATATTGTGCACTCAACAGAACTGTGTGTAATATATGTTTCTATGAAGCTATGAAGACATTATTTGGCTAGAAGCATAAATAATAAAGTATGTCAGTCTAGTAATTCCACATTTATTATGTTAGTTAGTACATGCAAAGGCTATCCTTATTCTCCTACCATTAAAACTACCCAGCCTTTTCATAAAAGATGATTGCAATTTCCAAAGTCCTGTATTTGCAATAAAAAAAATATAACTCAAACAGAACATGAGTGATATCTGCTCTTAAGATATGATAGCATTTTCCCTCAAATGTTATATGTCATATTAAGTATTCATTGAATATGGGCATAGTTCAGATATGGTCTAAGTATAATTGTACTTTTCAAGTTGAGTAATGTCGTTTCTGAGCGAGACATACTATACTGTGTTCTCCACACTGCATTGAGGAAAGACCACAGAGATACATTTAAAGGAACAGTAACACCAAAAACTGAAAGTGTTTTAAAGTAATGAAAATATCATGTAGTGTTGCCCTGCACTGGTAAAACTGATGTGTTTGCTTCAGAAATACTACTATAGTTCATATAAACAAGCTGTTGAGTAGCAATGGCTGAAATTGAAAAATGGCTATATGGCACAGGATAAATAATGGATAACAGATAGCATTATGTTCTACAGAGCTTATCTGCTATCTGCTGTGTAACTTGAGCCTTTTCTCCTTTGAATAGCTGCCCCCATTGCTACACAACAGCTTATTTATATAAACAATAGTAATATTTCTGAAGCAAACACAGCAGTTTTAATAGTGCAGGGCACCAGTGCATTATATTTTCATTACTTTAAAACTATTTCATTTTCTGATGTTACTGGTCCTTTAATAGTCAAGTTACAAGCTATGTTCCTCCTCCTAGTTATCATAATATCTTGGATAAATATTATTAAAGCATTATTTTCTTAAATAGTGAAATAATTTGAACTTGTAAGTACAGCATTATTGGAAAATGGATCGGCACATACAACATTTACATTAATAGTATGGGTGATTGTCACAGATGCAGCCACTCTGCTTTCCCCGTGAATTGCATTGTGAAGTGCAACTACAAGCCTTATGTTTTTACATGCACCAGTCACAGGCAGTACTGTACATCTTCTTCCAGAGTTGATGTATTGCTGATGGGCTACACTTGCACTTAAGCAGCAAGCAAAGAGTGTTTTGCAGCCTGGGTATTTATGACTATGATCAGGAAATGTTCAATATACCAATAAGAATATCCAGAGGCTTTGACCAGTTCTTATATCCTGCTCAAGAACTACACTGCAATGACACTGCATAGAATGGGGATATTAAAACTTAACCAAACGGTTTGCTATAATGCTTTAGACATTACTCTGAGCATGTTTCTAATATTTTATGTTCGGTGTTATGAGAGATTGTCGTACCCTGTCTGCTCAGAAGTAGTAAATACACAGTACAGCAGGATTACTAAATAAAATGAAAATGAGAGAACACATCTCACACAAAACAAAAGGCTTATACCACTTAGAATATTATAATCTAATTTATGGAGAATTTTTTTTAATTCCATTTAAACGCTGCAAACTCAGATGTATTGGTTTTTCAAAGAAAATACCTCTGTGGATTACATATATCAGCAAGCATCTGCCTGGACCTAGAAATAACAACTTAGCTTATCCCTAAGGGGAGGTAATAATATTGCAGCATGATAGGAGGTTAATATGATACTGGCTCTCTGGGACTGATACAATAACATGCGAATATACACTATAGCGTTAATATAAATACCTGCTACTTATTAAAAAAATGTGTTCCTTGCCATAATACTTCTGCTCACTCTTGCATTCTCTTTCAATTGCAGAGATCAGCATCAAGGGCACCCTCTCACCAGCATTGCTGGATAAGTCAGGGGCTTAGGAACAGAAACGTTAAATGAATGTAATAAGAGAAGAAATGATTTATTTTAGAAATTACAAAGAAATGTACTCAATGCAGTATCCAAAATAACAGTAATAAGGTCAAACGGCTGAATCAGTTCTCTGGAGTTGATGTATAGTTGCCTTTAGGGAGAATTTTAGAAAATGATGATGAATGCCGTGCAGTTAGCAGTTATTGACTTGACAGGAGCTGAGCAGGCCACATGGTGCAAGAAGGGGTTTTGACTTAGAGGCCCAGCTATAACATAATCATGATGTTGCTGCATCACTCTTCCTTATATATGGAAAATTAGGGACAATCGATAGTTTTGTGACATCACCTAAAATCATTGGTTTGTTTTGCATGCATACATACGGAGTGAATCCTTTTTGACCTCATGTGCATTGTAAGGTGCTCAGACAGAGACAGAACACTGCTACATACTGTAACACAACATACTGTATACGACAATGGAAAAGAGAGTGATTTCTTTAATATAGTGACATAATGAGACATAGCCAGAGCCAAATATCTAAATAAAGAATGCCCAATCTTTTCATATGTGTAAATAATTGGAAAATACGAGCAGTTCTGTACTCTGATAACTATTAAACTTTATTATCATCTTTACTTTATCCAGCAGAGAAAATAATTAACAATGAATGTTGATGCTGATGCATTTAAAAGGACTCAATGTAATAATCAAGAACTCTCCTTAACAAAAAAGATACTAGCACATTTGTAACTCAAAATGCTATTTGGATTTTATTATTAAAATGGCTTAGTCTGTACATTGTTGAGGCAGGAAAACAGTTGCTTGGTTCTGACTTCTTCAAATTAGAACAGGGAACACCAAAGCCTCTCTAAACAGCTAATGGCTAAATCAAAGTCCAGGAACAGTCTGATACATTGCTTTTAGCAAGCTATTACAGAAGCAACTAAACTAATATATTCCCAAGAAAGATCTTATAAAGTTGTACATTCCTGGGAGGTGTGAGGTGAGCAAACAACCAGATTGTGGAATCACACATGAAATGAGTTCATTCTCCTAACAAAGAAATCTCGGAAGAATTACAACTTGAGTGTGTTACTATGGTAACAAATAACGTAGTGGATAGTGATTCTTACGAAGATTAATGACAAAGCTGTCTTCCATAAAAAATAATGAAATGCAGGACGGTCATCATTTAGCCACATGGGTAAACAGAAACCAAGTTCATATAGAAACAGACAAGTTAAACACACAGACACAAATGAAGCATGGAATTAACAATGCAGTGAAAAATCTTATTTATGTTTAGTTATTTTAGGGTAAAGAAGAATTAAGCTTTCAAGACATGCACATACACACAATACTTTCAATTTAATTTGCATTTTAGGAATTTATCTTTAAGAACAGACCGAAGAAGTGGGAATTGGGATGGAAAATTGACTCTGCAAAGGCAATGGATGTTGGAGGACCCATGTGAATACACATTATAGTGTAAGGAAGCACATTTCATACAGAAAATATGTTAACATTGGTTATATTAAAATTTGATCAGTTCTAAAATAATTTTCCAGTTCATCCAAATGTGGATGAAATGGAAAACCTGGTGTAGTATAACTACAACTTCCACAGGCTATTGTGCATAAACTGAATAAAGAAGAGGGTGCATGGAGGTTCTTGCAAATCAAACAGAACAGAATATTTAATTTGTCTGAAACAAATAATCCACAGGGTTACTTGCAGTGCATAAAGACAGTGCCGAATGTCCTATGCACAAGGCTAGGACAGTACATCAGAGATAACAGCATGTGATTCCCCTGAGGATGTAGTCAAAGTAGTACAGCATACCTCCAGGCAGAAATACCTCACTTGTGGTCTGAATCCCACCGAGTGGAGTGGTCAGGGAGGAGAACCTAAAGCCTGACACCCTATCCACTGGGGTCCCTTCACTGTAGGCAATCTTCCAGCTTAGGGAAGCTACTCCCTGCTACAATCCTTGATGGAGCACCAAGCTGCTCTTTCTCTCTTCACTCACTATCTTACTCTTTTGCAATTTAGTCAAAAGTGGCAGCATCCTGCATGGAACCTGTAGTTCTGTGCAATTTTGTATCATCAGCAAAAATATAAACAGTACTTTCAATGCCCACCTCCAAGTCATTAATAAACAAGTTGAAAAGCAAAGGACCAAGTACAGAGCCCTGCGGTACTCCACTAACAACACTGGTCCACTGTAGTCTATCTTTTAGCCAGTTCTCTATCCAGGTACACTATGTTCCAGGCCAACATTCCTTACTTTAACCAGTAACCTTCTGTGTGCAGGCCTGGAATTGTGGCAAGGCCACAAAAGCCCGGGCCTGGGGTGGCAAAATTGTAGGGGTGGCATGCTACCCAGCCGCATCCTAAGGAGCACTGGGGGCTTAAAGCTCCCCAGTGCTCTGCTGCTCGAAATGTGCTCACAGGGGAGCTAGGTTTTGCACCCCAAGAGCCCCTGCGAGCCGGCGCTAGGACCATGTGGGCACTGGATGGGCGGTGTGCACTTGCGCACCCGCAATGGTACGGCACGAGAGATACGGCCTCAGGGGCTCCTTTCTTTAAATCCGGCCCTGTCTGTGTGCCACTGACGCGCATTTCGCTTGCCAAACTGCAAGCTTTGTCAAAGGCTGTATCAGTTTAAAAATAGGATGCGCCAAAGCTTGCAGTTTGGCAAGCGAAACGCGCGTCAGGCGCATCCTATTTTTAAACTGTTAGGCAGGCACGATCATTAGCTGGGACTGGCGGTTTGGTGGAAGGGAGGAAGGGTGGAAGGGTTGGAGAGGGGCACTACAGCTCACCGGTATCCACTCAAATGGCACTCTGCCGACCGGCTACTCGTGTCCAAACCTTGGACTAACCTCAAAGGAAGGGTGGTGTGGGAGGAAACGAGGTGTGTTCTCGATATCGGAAGGTTGCTTCTGCCTCCCATTACTTCGCTACCTCTTCTCTGATACGAGGGGCAATGTGAAAGTACTCTCGCAATTGACACGGGGCCTCTCCGGTGGAAGTTGCTAGTTACGGCATTTGGGCTTACGGTGTACACGTTGGGCTTGATCTCTATGTGCCCACATAACTCCAAACGCCCTCCATCCCTCATATGTATTGAGGCACGCCAGCACTGCAGCAGTTGGGATTGATGTTGGGGAACAGTTGTTTCTGTAGTATAAACCCACATCATAGTCTCAATCTCATGTATCGTATATTAGCTGATGACCTCGTGTCTAAACAGCTACCCTACCTAACCTTGCTTTTAAGATACATTTTCTCGTGTTAATTTGGATGATTTAATAAAAGTTAAGTTTTACCTTGTATAGTTGGGATCTCTGACTAAATAATGGGATGGTGCAATGACATGGGACACACTTCTCTTCTTTTGCTTCACCTTCCCATAACAAGAAATTAAACTATTCTGTTAAGATCTATTACACATAAAACATTGCTGGCACAAACTCATAGTATTATGATTTGCAATGAAGTCAAGCATATTACCCCTTGGAAAAGCTTTACTACCAATGATGCCAGACTAACCGGCCTATAGTTTTGATCCCTTTTTGAATAGAGGCACCACATTAGCAATTAGCCAGTCTCTTGGCACCATGTTAGACCTCCATGAATCCTGAAAACTTAAGTAAAGAGGTTTGGCAATCACAGAGCTAAGTTCACTAAGTTTCCTGGGATGAATACCATCTGGTCCAGGATGTTTGTTTATCTTAATCATGTCTCTTTGGCATATTTAGCAGCAATCTTTAAGTTTGCTTTAGATTTTTACAAAAGTTTAATTCAAATGTGATTTTTAACAATAATTATGAACTGATGGATACATTACAGTTGATCCATAATGATTTTGTTAATTAATATCCTGAATTTACACATTTATTAGCATTAGATTTGGAGTGATTTATTTTAAATTAATTTAACAGTGATCAATATCAATGCCGCCCGTGCGCTCCGCTGCGCTGACTCTGCATGTGCGTTTAGTATTTCTAGAGGAGACACAATTCAGGGGTAAGACTGTGCAGGGGGAGGCAGGGAGGGGGGGGCAGTGGAGGGGGGGCCAGTGGGGACTTTTGTCTAAAGGGGGGTTTAGTTCTCCTTTAAGTAAACAAGATTTTTGAGATATTTGTATTTCTATTCATATTCCTTCCACAATTTTTTTTAATTTGTGCTTTTATATAATGATATTTTTTAATACATGAAGCTACATTTGGACTTTTTTAAAAGTGGTAGAAAAATCTCTAAAATTACAGAAATATTAATATTAATGAATCAAGTTATAGTTCACCATTGGATAAACATGCTTCTAAAATTCCCAAATGAATTACAAGTGGGTGAGTTTTTCTCTGGTGAGCTCTAATCTCACACTATGATAGATATGCCCCTTAGTCAGGTTTTCTTGATAAATTGAATTAGTAGTTTATTTAAACAACCAATTAATCCAGTAGTGCTTAGTACATACTGTATATACACTTAAGTGTATTTGCACTCACTGTTGTGCTAAGAATCATAGTAATCTAAAATCTAAAAAAAGAAGTTTTCTTACATATATATGTAGCTCATGTGCCCTGTTAAGGTACTGCTTATTATCCTCTTTATCTGTGCATTTCACTGTGACATGCAGGGGCTAAATGGTGTGGTGAATGAGGGTCTGAGTGACACTAACATTCTGTTTCAGGAGGGTGATTGATTGTCGAGCGGGAAGTTGAATTCCATTTTCAGGTCAGGGCAGATGAAGAGAGGCTTTTGGAGAGAGCAATACAATTATTTTTCACGGCCACATGGAGACTGAAATTGACTGCAATAAAGAAAGAAGCAGGCAAATCTCAATGTATCTAACATATGCAGCAGGTTAGGAAAAGCTTAGTACAATCATGCTGCCATTTGTAGTTTATACTTCTTTTTTCCCAAATTATAGAAAACAAGTTGTCAGTTTTGACCAGAGGGTGTAATCCTTATTTTAGCAATTTCTTTAATACAAGTTGATGAATTCAGTGTGTCAGACTTTGTGTTTAACTCCTCATTCACAATCTTATTTTCTTTAAAAAAAAAAAAAAAAAATGGATTGCTTAGTACCCTTTGCCATTTGGAGCAGCCTTATTTAATGTTTCTGCCACTCTATTGATTTCATAGGGGAATAGTGTGTGAACAGTTGTAACAGATGTATGAATAAGCCCTGTTCTATCTGACTATCTGTCTGTCTGTCTAGTAATCTAATCTATTTCTTTTCAGTAATTTCATAAATGTGTAAACTGCACATGACACATAGATCCTTTGTGACAAACAATGCTGGGAGCTTTCAGGAAAATCTATATTCTTCTTGTCTTACTCATCAAAGTTTCCATGCTGGGTAAATTTAATTTTGTCAGTCTGATATGGCAAAATCCCAGCAAAGCTACTAAAATGTAATACAATTATACCAACCCAAACGTATTAAACTGCTAGGGCTCTCACATACTGCTGAGGATGAGGCACAGTAATCAAACATTTGTTGCAATGAAATAACAGGAGGTGGCACTGGATCTAATTTGCTTACTAGTTTGCTTCAGAATTCTACAAAAGGAGAAGACAATGCTGGATTGATTATACAGAATGATTCAGAGAAAAGCAGGTTTTGAAATATTTGCTCACACAGGGTTTTTCTTGTTAAAGTATTCATATTATCACATGGAGGAAGAGGGGGATAGTTTTTGATAAAACAAACTATAAGGCTGAAATGGGAATGGTGCTCAGACTTATGAAAAGGAAGGGAAGGCAGGAATGGGAAAAGATTTTAGGCAGTGCAGGAGTGGAATGGAAGTGAGAGATTGGGGAGGGGGGCATTTGAATATTGGGAAAGCAGGATAAGAATATACCTGCCTATTCCAATGATGAGCAGGCTATAAACATCCTCCTGCTGTCCATCCTGATTTGTCAGGATCACTGACAGGGGGGGGGGGCAGTAAGCCGTTGATTTTTTTTCTGCAGTGAATTTTTAGGCAAAGTGGAATGGGACATATTCGCTCATCACTAATACTAATACAGACTAATCTATACACTCACAAGTATAAATTATATTTAACAATACCCATACTAAGCCAACTGTAGATCTTTAGATAATATAGCCTTGGATATTATGGTGGTTCAAGAAGACATCCAAGCAACTCTTAAAAGAGTGCCATCGCAAATTCCCCCGGCATCGAATTCCACAACCTAAGGAGAGTCCTGGTACCTGTAACCTGGACACCTGGGCAGCATGTGTTCGCTATTGGCCTGGCTGGGTGGTGACCACTTCCTAGCAAAGGTTACATTCTCTTTGACTTTCACCTGTTGAGGAAGGTGGGAGTATGCTGAAGAGCCTGGAACTGGCCCCAAGGGATTTAGGCACTCTCAAAGGTTTAGCTAAAAAGAGTGGTAGATTGGAGTTATCCCTCCCAGGTGATACTACCTGTTAGTGTTGGTATCATAGTGGATAGGGATCAGGTTAAAGGATTTCTCTGAAGGCTCCACTGGAGGTAATCGAGGTCCGCTAAAGGGTGTCACAAAGGTAAAGCCAAATTTACTCCAAAAGAGGGCTTAAGAACTCATTGCTTTCAGAAACCCTTTTTTTAATATCTGAGAGGTATTGTTCTACAACACATATCCCTTCCTTCATATTGTATTGTAAAGGGCTCAGCCCTGAAATTGAGGGTCTGATGTAAATGGTACTCTACACCAGTAAGTGGGAGCTAGTCCTGGTTGGAAAAATAAGGGTTACATATGATTTTATAGTAATTCAACAGTGATGCAATAAATTTATTGTTGCACTTAAACGTTTGCACAGGATTGCTGTCAGATAACTAATATAACCCACCACAAAAAACACAATAAAAGTTTGCTGAGGTTTATTTAGTGTAGGGAAAGGTGTCTGTTCCCTGTATGTACATATTATTCTAATTGTAGGTGACTCCTGCATAAAAAAATAACGTAAATTATGGGCAACTTGCAATCCAAACCTTCCTAAATCCACAAAGCCAAAAATGCTAAACTTGCTGCCATCATAAACCTTATTTTGTTATTTTAAAGGTTTATAAAGGGTAAATTTTAAGCTTTAAGAAATCATGAAAACAGCAAACAAATAAGAAATATCAGAGTAGAATGGTTTCACATGGGGGGGGGGGGTCCTACATGGGCCTAAAAGGATACAAGGGTAACATAAAAACTATTACTATAATTCAGATGAAAACTTTTACTTTAATATGACAATTGTGAATGAACCAAACAATAACTGCATCTAACACAGTCAAGGACAAACAAACAAAAAACACACACCACAAGAAATGAAATAGAGACAAAGCCTTAAGGGAGCTGGAAAAAAACTCTGAAAAAAGAAAGTAAGGAAACACATTTGGAAATGAACATATGGCATATGGGAGCACATCAAATAGTATAAATATCTTAAAATCTGAAGTTTATACTGAGTAGCAATTAAGAAGCCGATGAATAAATCGCACACTGCACAGTGGCTGCTCGAAAACATCTTATTTCACTTTACATGAAGATGAAATTAATCTCTATTATATTGGCGGTTTATTTAACTATTAGTTCTAATATGCTAATTTTTAGATATGCAACCTGATCACTTAACATGGAGTTTGTAAATGAAATTCTAAAAAGTAGGTCATGTGCAATGTTTTCCAAGCTACAAGAAAAAGATGGATTTGACTTGTAATGATGGATTGTATTACCATATAATGCTAATTTGGTTATTTGAACCACCTCCAACTCTCAGAATATTAAATGTCTTTTAAAATTGATTGTGTTTTGGTAAGAACATTGCTTAGTTAATCTCCAGAGCAATTTGTTCCCTTCTATCTTAAATATCTGGATTTGCCCATCAACTCCAGGGAAATGGACCACCTAGAGAGATGTTTTCCCCTTCTTTAATGCATATTGTGTACAAAATAATATTTTTGTTTCATGCTGTGCGAATATTGTCATGAATTGTACATTAAATGGGCATAGGAAATTTTACCATTTGGCATATTTATTTGTTTGCAAACAAACATGGTATTTTCCTAGATGGGAAATTATGGATAGCTCTGTTCAAGAGATGGCTGTTACCAAAGTAACTATTTATAATCAAAATATTATCAGTGCAAATAAATTAATAAGAGGGGTTGCATGTTATAGCAACTGTAGGTCAGTCAAGCCAAATCTGCCCAAAGACTACTATATATGCTATCTTGAACAGCACTGTTTCCTTGCAGTCATGTGGTCCTGCAAAGGAGTTTGTATGCACCAATTTTGCGAAACGAGCGAAAAATTAGCGAAAACACGTATTTCGACGAATTCTGACACCGATGACTTTTGCTGCACATTAAAGTCAATGGGCATCCATTTAATTGTTGCTGGCGTCCAAATTGTCACCGGCATCGAAAAACTTTTGACGGCAATTTTGCGAATTTATCCGCAAGAGGCGGAACTCGCAATTGCCACAAATTCGCGCCTGCAGAATAAATTTACCCATCCCTAGAAAGGAGATCTCAAGCAGTGAAAATAGACTATTTATGTCCGTTAAAGGACCAGTAACACCAACAAAATGAAAGTGTAGCAAAGTAATAAAAAATATAGTATACTGCTGCCCTGCACCCTGTAAAAGCAGTGTGTTTGCTTCAGAAACTCTACTATAGTTTATATAAATAAGCTGCTGTGTAGCCATGGGGACAGCCATTCAAGCTGGAAAAAAGGAGAAATGCACAGGTGACATAGCACGTAACAGATAAGCCCTGTCCAATACAATGATTACAGTCTGTTATGTGCTAGGTAACCTGTGGCTTTTCTCCTTTTTTTCCAGCTTGAATGGTTGCCCCCATGGTTACACAGCATCTTGTTTAAACTATATTAGTCTTTCTGAAGCAAACTGACAACTTTTTCCGATGCAGAGCAGCAGTGCATTATATTTTAACTACTTTGATACTGTTAAGATATGTATTAATGTGTGTGCTCTTATACAGATCTCATACAGATCTGATACAGTGTCATGTAACATGATCTTTGTCTGCTAATGCAGAAGTGTTATTACAATTATATCTACTTGAAGCAAGAGAAGCATGGTGTCTGTGTGCAGTTTCTCCTCTAAAAGAAAGCTGCAGGCTCACGTGAGATTGAGCTACCGGTTATCCCATCTCTTAAGTAGAATGGCAACAGATACACTTCGGTTTTTGGTGTTACTGTTCCTTTAAATGTCTGCTGTATTTTTATTTAATTGTTTCTTGGTAGTAATGTCTCCGTTTGGACTTTTAGCATTGCCTAGGCTGCCATTGTCTTTATATAAGAAGCGAGGAGCAAATCATGTAAGTGACATACAGTTTATTGAAATCTTGCTTAACTTATCTGTAGTGTTTGTTTGGTATCCAAAAGGCAACATAAGTAATCACTAAGATGCTCAGGATAATCAGTACCCAATTACCAACCACAAACTGCATAATTGCTTTTACTCTATGAGTATGTAGATTAATTCATAGCAATTTAGTACATTTTGCTTCTTGATTCCCTTGGGGTAGGTACTTGCATTATAGAGATAGGAATATTGGATAAGAAAAACTATGTTCAAGCAGAGATTACTTTAAATTGAAGCTGTCATCCTGCCCCCCCCAAAAAACCCACAAAACCCACAAAAACTGGTACTTGCCCTACACATGTGCCCAGTGTATAATTTATTTGCCATATGTAAGGAAATGTAGGGGGGAAGCCGGGTACCCAAAAAAAAATTATGATCTTTTGCAGTCTATCACCCTGAAAAACTGAAAATCGCCAGCGTTTTTGGGGACTTTTTTTGAGGAACTCAAAACTCTATTGCACTTCGTCTGAGGTGGCGGAGGCAAGTCTGGCGCAAGAGGTAACGTTTAGTGATGGGTGAATTTGAATTTGCGGCGAATTTGGCGAAAATTCATCGGCGTCAAAAAAAAATTGTCGCCAGTGTCGGAAAAAACGGACACTGGCGTAAAAAACGGGCGCCGGCGTCGGAAAAAACTGCACAAATACGCCCATCACTAGTAACGTTCATTAAAATCCGCATCTTACTGAATTTGCGTAGTTATGTCTAGAATTTTCACTTCGCCCTAGTAAATTTGCCCCCAGGTCTCAAGTATTCTGGATAACAGGTCCCATACCTGTTTAATAAAGGCTTACTTACCAAGTGGAAGGCTGGGTGCAAAGTGCAAGACATAATGCACCAATTTTGCGCCATAACTTCCATTCTCTTTGAATTGTCTGAGATCAATATTAGAGCAAGGGAACTGCAGCTACCAGCAAAACTACAGCACTGTCTGGATTTAGCAGTGCTGTAATTATGAAGGGCAGACAGAGGGGAGGCATGTGGACTTGTGCTCGGTACTTCACACCACATAAAAAATACAGAGCATAGCCAGGCCCTGGGCAGAAGTGTAGTGTGTTTGAGTGAAGGATTCTCTTGTGACCCCCATAGACCCCTTTTATAGTAGAATAGAAATAGATTTATTTCTGCATACGTCTAGTCATAAGATTCTAGATGTCTGAATAGAAGTCAAGACCAATACTCATTATTATTGGGGAAGTAAGAAAAGATGAAGCGTCTCTAGCATATCACATAACATAGTGTAGTGCATACACTAATAAAATCCATTTCTATTAAAGTTTCTGTTGTTTCTCTGCTTTTGTTTATTTTCTAATCTTCCCCACTTTCACTGTGCAAGCAAATCATCAGGTTGCTGGACATTGATGTAAGAAAACAAAGGATCACTGCCTCTTGAATTTTTATTCAGGTACGACTAGGATCCAATCACATAACTTAAGAATAGTACTGCAGCCAATGTGTACCAGGAAATATGCAAGCACAAAAGTAGCTAAAATTATCAGGGGCGTAACAACAGTGCACTGGGCCCCCCGCGCACACCCCTGCCACTTGCGCACTCACTGGGGGCAAGTGCATCAATTTAAAGAAAAAGAAAGTGTCAGGGAGACAGATTTTAACACTATAGAGGAAACAGACCCTGCTGTCCAGGACCCCCCTTTACCCTGGGTTCCCCCGTGACCATGGGGTCTGCTTCCTCTATAGTTACACCAGTGAAAATTATTATTATGTAGGGGGTGGGTACAGGCAGATTTTGCTTGGGTGCCAAAAACTTAGCCCTAGTACTGCTATCTTTCTATTTATAAAGCATATTCAGCAGGGCTACTAAACACATTTTGTTCCTGCTGATTTTTGAAATAACTGTTTTTATGTTTTTGAGGACTGTGAGCGACTAAGGGTGCCTGTTCAGTTCTTTTTTCAGTAATTCAAAAGGTGGGGAAGATTAAAGAGAGCAAATAATGAATAAATATAAAAGAAGCACTCCTGTGTAGACAACAGTATTATTTTTAAATTGTGAGGACAAATAACTGGGAGCTAGACAGTCTATCCATCAGACACACGAAACAACCAAAATACTGTAATGTAGTACCAAAAAACAATATACTGCATACATAAATATGCCCTGCTCTACAGCTATTAAAAAAGGCCTATTGCAATACGTTTGTTTAATGATATTCTCTCTCAAATGGCAAACATTAGCACCTGCACTGCATTGCAAACATTCACGATCTTAGCTATTTCCTGGTCATAGGTGAAATGCACTTCAATCTTGGGATTTACAGGTATGGCTTTGTATCTATCATATCATTTAGAGAGCACTATGCTCTGTGCAATCTACTGGTTAATTTTCTGAATTATTTCTATAAGCAAATACAAATACCTTTGAAGATCTAGTTTTAAAGAACAAGCATGATACATATTTATTTTGTATGACATACATTTTTTTCCAGCCTTATTAGTGAAACAAATATTAAGGCCAGGGCAACAAGCCAGGCAGTGTTCGTAAGACTGGAAAGCTTAAAAAGACTAGCTTCTACCTACATTGCAAATCATTGTGCTGCTTCAATTCCAATGGGCAGTACTGGCTAGTAAGTGTCACACACTGCCTGCAGATATCTTCAATTATTGCGATTTACACAGCTGAAGGTAAGTATTAGATAATGCAGTGCTTTTCCACATTTGAAAAGTAGTGTATATAAATGTGATATAGATGATAAGGGATAGTCAAGAACCTCAGCCAGTGATCACAACAAACTGACTGTTCAGTGTTCTGCCTTTTCCTTTAGAAGAGAGTGTTAGTTTCACATATATACAGGTGTATCGCTTTAAATTTCACTCTCCTCTTACGGTGCACTCTCCCAATGTGAATCTACCCACAGACAGAAATCACTTCTTTTGCGTTCAATATGTGAACCTTTCTGTTTTCACCAACTGTTTCAACTCTTCCCTTCCATTAAAATGAGGGTGAAAGTACATCCACATGTGCAAAATTGTTTTTAAACTTTTAATAACAAAACCAATTAATATGTATTCACAAACATTCTCTCATATCTGCACCTACAAAAGAGCATTATGCTTTCGGTTACCACACTTCACTATTTTTTTTACACGGGTATTGTGTACTGTTTTTTTTTATCAAGATATAACCTGGCAGTACAGGTATGGGACCTGTTATCCAGAATGCTCAGGATCTGGGGTTTTCCGGATAACGGATCTTTCCATAATTTGGGTCTTCATGCCTTAAGTCTACTAGAAATTCATTTAAACATTAAATAAACCCAATAGGCTGGTTTTGCTTCCAATAAGGATTAATTATATCTTAGTTGGGATCAAGTACAAGCTACTGTTTTATTATTACAGAGAAAAAGGAAATAATTTTTAAAATTTTGGAATATTTGGATAAAATGGAGTCTATGGGAGACAGCCATTCCATAATTCGGAGCTTTCTGGATATCGGGTTTCCGGATAAGGGATCCTGTACCTGTACAAATTTATCTACATAAGCATATCCGAATAAATGTATCTTCAGCACAACAAAATTAAATCTATAAATGTTCTGGATAATGCTTCAGTTCTGCCATTTTAACAAATATACCTTAAGGCTTTTTTTAGCCCAAACATCCACCTGCAAGAACTGAACTTTAGACCTCTCTGTATGGCTTACGGATACCATTGAGGCCTTATTACAATCTACTGGCCTCCCCAGTATTTGGGGTTTTTTAAGCCAACATTGAATTTGGAGCATCCCCTAGGATGCTGCTCCTAGTGGCCTCAGGGAAGGTGCTCATTTTTTATTTCTTGGCTTAGAGGCAAGTTTTGGGTGTATAAAACCAGTTGTACTGCCAAACAGAACCTCCTGTAGTCTGATGGTCCATATAGGGCTGCCAAATGACCAATCACAGGACTTATTTTCACCACAGAGGTGGCAGCGGTGCCATAATGATGCTAATACAGAGACTGTCTAGCTGGAGGTTGCCATGGAGCTGCAACAACAATATTGAGGAGAACATCTGGAAAATGTTGTAACTGAACCCACTTATTTTGCATCAACCATGAACATTGTTCATAGTTACATTGCTCCCCAACACTTTTTACATCTGAATGTTGCTCATGGGCAAAAAAATTGGGAACCCCAATGTAGCCCATGCTACAACACAATATATAATGCAGATGCAAATCATTATTCACTGGGCACTTGTCACTTGAATTACTTTCGCTCTGTACTTCACCCCCTCCACAAATAAAATTACAGATAAAAGATAACAATGTTTCCTCCTTCCTATTTTTATACAGGAGAGTTACAAACATAATAGACTAGAGCAAGAGTTCTAGGGGCAGATGTATCAAGGGTCGAATTTCGAGGGGTTAAATCACTCAAAATTCGACTGGGGAATAGAATTGAATCGGCAATTTGGGCGAATTTACGCGCTGGCGAATAGTCGAATGGGCGAATATTTGCCAGGTGAATAGGCGCATGATCGAATATTCGCCCGCCGAATATGCACACGATCGAATATTCGAACGAAGGATTTTCATTCGATCGAATATTCGATCAAATGCCTTTTAGTCGATCAAAAACTTGGAAAACAAGCCTATGGGACTTTCCCATAGGCTTTTAAAGCAATTCGGTAGGTTTTAGGTGGCGAAGTAGGCAGTCAAAGTATTTTTAAAAGAGACAGTACTTCGACTATCGAATGGGCGAATAGTCGCAGCGTTTTTACGCTCGATCCAGTACTTCGACTATCGAATGGCGAATAGTTGCAGCGTTTTTGCGCTCGATCTATTCAAATCATTCTACACAGGCGAATTTACGCCAATTAGATAGTCGAGGAGCACAAAAAAATACTCGAAATTCAAGCTTTTTTTCCCTCTATTCATTCACCCGAGCTTGGTGAATGGGCCCCCTAATGTAGACCTCAATTCAAAGCTCAGAGTTAGCGTGAACAAACTTAGTTCATGCATTCTAATGGGCAGATTTATCAAGGGTCAGCTCGAAATTCGAATAAAAAAAAGACCAATCGAAATTTATTGAAAAAAATGAAATTTTTAACTTCTGGTGAATAGGCTGTATTTGAATTGTTTTAATCAAAGTTTTACCACATTCAATCAAATTTGAATCAAAGGATTTGCCCCAAAAAACTTAAGATTCTCAAAGTCCACCAAATAACTCCAAATAACTTCTAGGAGGTTCCCCATAGGTTAAAACAACTATTCGGCAGGTTTTAGATGGTGAATGGTCGAAGTCGAAATGATACATTTCGATATTTGAATAGCCTGGGCTAAGAGCTTTGCTCTTTTATAACATGAGATATACCATTTCATTAACATCCTTGAAAGGTTATACATCTATTCCCCCAAAATCAGAATGTTTGCTGTAAACTATTACATACTGTATAAATCAATGCTTACTGTATAAATTACTGCTTGGATTGAACTGTATTAATATTTATATATTTATTGGATTCTATCAAAAATGTACAATTGTAATAAGATCAATTTACAAGTATTGCCGTGGACTAGCAAGCTCCAGTCTTATGAGTCAACCATAATTAATTGTGACTTTTAAGATCACTTGTTATTGCTCCAAACCCATTGTTAGCTTAAACCCCTCCTTTTTCAACATGAGATCAATGAATAGGGGTTGCTTGAACATATTTTGCCAATTGTTTATTTTAAAAAGTATGAGATATTTTTATTGTCTCTTAAACATTGAAATTAAACCACTAACACTTTGCATAGGAGAATCTAAAATAAATTACAAGTCCACAGACAAGTCCTCTGTTATCTCAAAGCTCCTTGTCTTAAAGTCCAAGAACTGCAGCTTAGAGTTTGCGTATACAGAGCTGATTGTATTGCTTTAATCAAACTATTGTCTTTGCCAGGGAGGGGGATTTATTTCGGCTTTATAATGGCAAATATTTCTCTTTATAAAATAAAACACCTTTTTAACACAAATCCAATTTTGTGCTGATATTTAGCATTTAGAATTAATTGCAAATGAGTTTCAAATATATGTACAATATATAGTATATATATATATATATATATATATATATATATATATACTCTAGCATAGTGTCAGCACTCACGAAAACTGTTTTGATATGCCTGGGTGCAGAAACAATGACTTTATCCACAACGATCCGAGGGTACTTATTTCATTATGGATGATTGTAATGGGTACCTATAGGGATTCACAAGTAGTCACCTGAAGGGGATCACATATGAGTACTAGTAAGTGGATCCTAGAGGGGCATATGGAGATAGCAGCACCCGAGGAGGGGGGCAGGAGTGTGGATGGAGAAACAAAGAAGATCTGAGCCGGTTGCATAACACTAAGGGGGCCGGGGAATTAATTGAAGGGCTAATATGGTTGTGTTTCTGTAGTGAATGGGAATTATTAGGCGATTCAGTGGTCAGTCCAGTAACGGGACTAGGAAGCGGTTATGTTAATGTTCCAATACATCCTCAAAAAATGTTACATTAGTGACACTGGGAACATAGTTATTAATCACAGAAAAAGTTGTCACAATATGTTTATCAATGAACAGTGTTGAACTATGAACTATGTATCTTGTTTTCAACCCTGCTTTTAACTTGAGTTTGCTGCTAGATTTAATAGAAATGTATATTTAAAAGGGCCTCATATAAACTATGGGGGAATTGAAACGTAATAGAAGATGGATTTGTGGCAACATACTGTACTTTAATGGTAGTCGCCCCGTTCTGACGAATACCATACGTCATAGCTACTGTTGTTTCCCGCCCGTAGCATGTTCATTGTTAATTAACTACTTTGAGAAAAGCCTTGGGGTAGGCCGAAATGTTAGTCTTTAATTCCAAATAAATACGTTTTTATTTAATATAAGACCCGAGAGTGCCGATTCTTCTGGGATCGTTATGTGTGTGTGTGTGTATATATATATATATATATATATATATATATATATATATATATATATATATATATACATACATATATACATACATACATATATATATATACACATATATATATATATATATATATATATATATATATATATATATATATATATATATATATAAAACAAACAAGGGAAAGTTGTGCTCACCACTAATTTTTAAAACCATTAGGCGGGGTTGCAATAAAGCAGTGACCACAAAATACATATAGACAAATACAAGAGTCCTCTGCACTCAACCCATTATCAATATATTTAAGACAGAGACATTTTGTGCATACTGCTACTGAAAAATGCCTTACCCTTTAAACAACACAGGGATTGTTTGTCCATATATTGCAATATATTTAAACTGGCCAACTAGGTCAAAGTCATCCCATATCGTACGCTCAATTTTCATCTGATTAGGGTAAGGCTAAGGCATTTTTCAGTAGCAGTATGCACAAAATGTCTCTGTCTTAGATATATTGATAATAGGATGAGTGCAGTGGACTCTTGTATTTGTCTATATGTATTTTGTGGTCACACCCTCATTGCACCCCCGCCTAATGGTTTTAAAAAATAGTGGTGAGCACAACTTTGCCTTGTTTGTTATAGTTATACAGGAGCAGTGACCAGCTCCATGTTGTAGCTCCCACCCTTCCCAGCTATAGTCAGGTGATCCCACTGGTGTCTAATAAAAGGGCAGCCAAGTTTGGGAGTTTTACTTTGAAAGCAGCTAGTAAGTTGCAGGTAAAACTTAGTCCCTTTGTAAAATGTATAATTAAGCAATTGAATTCTTAATGAATCAGATGAAAATTGAGCGTAGGACTGGCCAGATATGGGATGACTTTGACGTAGTTGGCCAGCTTAAATATATTGCAATATATGGACAAACAATCCCTGTTTTGTTTAATTTTCAGTAGCAGTATGCACAAAATGTCTCTGTCTTAAATATATGTGCATATATATATATATATATATATATATATATATATATATATATATATATATATATATATATATATATATATTGGCTGGATATCTTAATTTTATATTACAGCAATAGAAATATTGGCCTTCTAGCATATAGCAAAAGAGGTCAAGAAAATAGAATTTATAAAAATAAAAATAGAAAAAGCATTTTTCAAAATATTAATCTGTATATTTAAGATAAAAAGTATTGCAAGAAACAAAATAGGCAAGAAGTAGCAAGGTCAGAAAGAGAGAAAATATGTAAAAATCGGGTTGATGGAATTAAAAATAAAATAAACGAGAGAAACAACATGTAATGTACTGTTTTATGTTTGCTTGATAGAATTTGCTCAGTATGGGGGCATTAAAATCAACAGAGACTTGTCACTTTTTCATATCACCTATTGAGAGCATAGCTGCTACATTAATATCCATCAAGTAAATAGTTGTCGCAGGGAAATAAAGAACCATAAACACAGATGATTCTGCCATGAGGAATTAAAAAAAACATCTTAAAGATGTGACTGATAATGACATTTCATTTTAGCATCGTACCATTTAATTGTTATTTGTTTTTAAATGAAGTTGCAAAAAGAGGTCACTTTATACCTGCATAGTGTGGTGTATCAGATGAAGATCTTGCATAATGTTTCACGGAAAATTTGGCTAGAAGAAAGGATGGTAAGCATGAGGAATAAAGGCACTCGCTTTAAATGAATGTATTATCTAATGTTGAAATAGCTCACAATACTTTATGGTCACACAAATTAGATGCATTTTTTGTTATAGTTGTCTTGTGTTACCTAATTTATTTAGTACAACTTTTTAAGTGTGGCCTTTTGAAGAACCTCATCAACAATGCACATTTATGTGTCAGAGGAACAATGCATGGCTATGAAAAGGGTTTGAACGCATTTTGTTGGCTTGCTTTCAAGCAGCACCATAGCAAAGTATCTCTAATGGTTACACAGACAAACTTCCATCGTCGATGCTTTCACAACTGCAAACACATTTTACGGAGCACAAAGCGAACAAAGTCAAAATGACAAAGCAACACAATACTTTATAAGCTGTTGACAAGCTGAACCAGGGTAGCACTTCATTTGCTACCAAGAGTAAAAGCTCACAAATAACAAAGTATTGCTTCACAGAGTACAAGAACCAGTGCATGTCCTGACATAGACTATAGACAAAGAGTATATGTAGCCTAGGTAGCCTATTAACCATTTAGAAATGTAAATTATTACAGGGAAAAGTGGTTTAATTAATAGACCTTGTGTATGTATTTTTAAATCTAGATTATTAATTTTCCAGTAGTAAGTCAGTCTCAAAAGTTAGAACTACAGCATGATAAACCCTTATTTATTTAACCTTTAAGTAAGAGATACCTGGGATTTTAATTTGCTTTCCATTTTCCTTCCTTGTATAGTGTATCACAATATAACATGTATATCGTACAAGAATAATAAGTTGCAATTGCTAGCATGAATAGCAAGTAAAGATGTTAAGGGACATGTATTAATCTTCAAGCAGCTTTTGCTGATACAGATATAGACTCACTAATTAAAATGTGCATGTGACTGACATGCATGGTTCCAGCCAGAACATAAATAGGCAAATAGTATAAAATTCACTGCAACAACCAAATTTAGTTTTTTATTGTATAAAACCCCCTTTAAAATACTTTTAACAGTGCGCCATGGACAGAAGCTCCTCCACACACATATACACATATACAAAGGCACAAGCACAATGTATAACATCTAGAAAGCTGAATACAATGTTTATATACAGTAGTGATGTGCCTGCATTTCATACATGCCCCATGCCTCACAATATCATTTTAGCAAAAGATGGCATGCACTCTTTTTTGTTTGTTATATTCATATTACAGAAAACAGCAACACTCTAACTTTTAGATAAGCCTGACATTCATGTACAAAAAGCAGCACATTACACAGAGCACAGGGAATGATCATTAAAGGCAGCTGGTTGATATAACACATGATGAATGACAGTAGAGTACCCAAACATACTTTGTGAGTGTATGTGGATACTGACCTGAACTTGTGACAGGACTAGTGGTGGAAGGTTCAATTATTTCTACAAAAAGGGAAAGGAAAGAAAAACAAAAAAAGAACAGTTTGGGTATTAATGACATACTTTATGGAAGACAGACATAAAATGAGACAATCGACATGCACACAGTTTACAGTGATTAGGGTAGAATAATGAAACTGAACAATATGTTCTTCCTGTAATTCACTTGTGGCTCCTCTGAATAGCTGAATAAATTGCTTCACACCAATTAGTGATTTGAGTGAACTGCGGTGGAGTGGGATAAATATTGATTTTATATAGTACTGCTACCATGCACGTTACCTTTTTGGGAAGGCTTCAGACCTTCTGCAAAACATTTAACCATTAAACCAGGGTACAAACTTAATTATCTGAAGTACAGCTTCAACTCTAGTGTCCAGCTAAAGTGCTATTAACTGTCAAAGGATGATGGGAATCGCAGTTCAGAACAGCTGGATAGAAAAGATGACCAAAGCAGTTTGAACAAATCTTATTCTGGCCTGAATAATTGAAAATTACATTAGACAAAATATTTTTTGGTGTAATTTGTAACTTGATTCATCCAAAATCATTCAGAAATATACAGTAATACCCTAAGTTGAGATGAATTTAAAATAGCCAATTTGCTTATTTTCCACTGGGAGCCACAGGTTTCAATTTACTCTGTTGTCATAAGAAATAATCATTTTGGTGACGATACAAATATAAATTGAATTTTCGATGAGGAGCATTTTCTAAATCATGGGACAGACATGCTAACATGAAGGCAGGGATCAGGGCCAAAACAAAGTGACGTGAAAACAAGACAACAGAAGCAAGTGGGTACTCTGAGATGAGCCCCTACAAATGCAAGGAATATGGTGTGGAATACATGCCCAAATAATATTGTTCAATAACGGGCAGATTTATCAAAATTAGATTAGATTAAAGTTTACAATAAAAAGATCACCCACTTTCTACTAATTCCTATGGGATTTTTAGAAGTGTATTTGATATATATATATATATGATTTTAAAAATCCCATTGTATCTGCAGCAATGGACCGAAATGACAATACAAATACAATCATATACATTTTTATGTTAGAGAAACTGATATATCAACCTTTTGGAGTGACCCCGGTCCACAAGTCGATGCATTGTCAACAATTTTACTATTAAGAAAAAAATACTATACTATTTGGAAAAAATATATTTATTTGAAATAACTTTACAATTTGTCATGTTGTAACTTGCTTGCCAACTTAAGCTTGAAATAAAAATACAGTAATTAGTGATGGGCGAATAAATTTGCGGCAAACTTCTGGGTTTCCCAGCCGGTGAATAAATTCACAAAACTCCTGTGAAAATTTGCCTGCGTTAAAAAAATTTCTCGCACCCAAAAAACTGCTCACGTCAAATTTGCCGCGCGTCACCACTATTCAAACGGCCATTGACTTTAATGCCTGCATCTAAATTGACGAGAGCGACTTTTTGGACTCGCGTCCAAAATTGATGTGGGCGTCAATTTTCGAGTATCGCAAATTTTTTGCAAATTTTTGCCGTTTTCCAATTTTCCAGCGAAGCGAAAAGGGAGAAATTCGCCCATCACTAAGGGGCCCATTCATAAAGTTCGAGTGAAGGAATAGAAGAAAAAAAACTTCGAATTTCGAAGTGTTTTTTTGGCTACTTCAACCATCGAATGGGCTACTTCGACCTTCGACTACGACTTCGAATCGAACGATTCGAACTAAAAATCGTTCGACTATTCGACCATTCGATAGTTGCAGTACTGTCTCTTTAAGAAAAAACTTCAACCCCCTAGTTCGCCACCTAAAAGCTACTGAGCTCAATGCCTATGGGGAAGGTCCACATTAGCTTGCCTAACTTTTTTTGGTCGAAGGATAATCCTTCGATTGTTGGATTAAAATCCTTCAATCGTTCGATTCGAAGGATTTAATCGCTCGATCGAACGATTATTTCTTCGATCGTTCTATCTAAGTATTTGTGCAAAATCCATTTGACTTCGATATTTGAAGTCAAAGGATTTTCATTCCCCAGTCGAATATCGAGGGTTAATTAACCCTCGATAATCGACCCTTGATGAGTTTGCCCCTAACTGTAATACATGTTTTCTCAATTCCATTTTTTCTTTTTTTCTCCCTGAATTGAATCTTGTCCATGCATTTTCACTTGATAAACCATGAGATCAGTTTTACTCACTGAATTGAATATGGACCATTATTTAAATAACATTAATACATATGTATAATAATCTTTTTGGTTCTATTTGTATGTTGGATCTAGGGAGATTACTATTAATTGGAAGGTTATTGGTTATGACACATTTACTGGTAGGGCAAAATTGCCCTCTTTAACTTGCTGAAAATTTCCCAAAATCATGGAAAAATCTGGGAATTGACAACATTAATCTGGAATTTCACCAAATTTGTTGGAGTCAATAGCACCAATTGCACCAAATGGATTGACGTAGATAGGCGTCGTTTCTCGTTTTTTCTCATGCCAAATGCATTTGAAGTCAATGGGTGTTTTTTTCTCATGCAAACACATTAGAACTCCCATTTTAAGTTTTTCAGGGAACCAGTAAAAATAATGTAAAATCTCTCTCTATATATACTGAAAATATATAAAGATGCAGAAAGGAGTAAAACCTTTAAAAATGTAGTTAACTGCTGGGTGCTGCTCAAATAAAATAAATATAGGTTTTGTCCCTAAGGAAGAGCACAGTTTGTGCTCGAAAAGTTGGATGGTTTGTAATAAAACCTTTTTTCTTTATATTAAGTCCCAATGCATGCTGCACTCTGTCTCTCCCTCCCTTTCTGAACTGGCACCCTGAAAGTTACCGAATCAGAGTGTAGGCACTTAAGGACTTTGATATGTATATATGTGTGTGTGTATTACCCATAATATATTGATGGGGCAACAAAAAAGGTGTTAAATGAGGGAAACCAAAGTCATGTAAAACTAAGGTGCATTGAAGTCAATGGACATTTTTCTCTGTGTTCTGTCTTGACTCAAATGCATTGCAGTCAAGGAGCATTTTTTCTTAATTTTTTTTAAAAAATTTATATCAAGTGAAACAATGCACTCATCCCTAGCAGTAACATTTATTTTATAGTACTGGTTTCAACCTAACTCTGTCAGTAAGAACTCCCTTTCTGATTTACAGTACTCCTTCTGTGGTAAACCTGTGGTAATTCTATTTACTTTCATCAAAATCAAAATGTCCTTTATTTTACTAGACAATTGTCTGTCTGTTGAAAGAATCACTAAATGAAATGTATTAGTTAATAGTTAGTTTATTTCTTTATTGCAAAGTACTTGCATCTAAATACCATGCTCATGAACATATGTTAAAATACATGCATCAAAATCTAAAAGTGCTATTTATATATTAGAATATTAATAGTATTAACATTGTATCACTTTTATTAACAGTAATGAGATTCTACTTCATATACTGTATACATGTGGCACTGGGGCTGTGTTTGCTTGCAATCTGGGAACATTGATAGATGATAGTCAATTGTTTTGTGTGTGTGCATTGAATTATGCAAGCTTATTTGCATATTGAATGCACATCCATTTTATATGAATATGCATTTGCTGCTACAGGGCAACTAGAGCATGCATATCTGATATTCTATTCCAATAGTTTATTTCATCATATAACACTGCCATTAAAGTTTGACAACCATGCTAAAGGTAATATCATATTTTCATTTCTTTTTCAAGTTTCCAGGACTGGCAAGATACAATTGCCACAGTTTGCCATGGAGTCCATATAGATGAGTATCTCTTTCTCTAAGCAGAAAAGTAACCCATGTGAGAAAAGTTCATTAGCAACAAATTTCAAAACAAAATGCATCACCTACAAAATGCAATTCTAATAATTGTGCATATAAAATAATACTCTTGAATATATTTTTAGCTTGCAGAGTTGTACTACAAAGGACAATTCAGTAGTAGGTCACCTCAATTGCCAATGATTTTTCAATTGACAGCCCTTTATGGTTCCAAATTAAAATGGCAGGAGAACTGTGCCATGGTGGCAGCTATCTCAGTTAGAGCAACTCAGATCTTGGCTTTTAATCAAACTCCAACAGAAAAGACATGTAGATGGAAACAATTTAGCAATTTAACATCTACAGAAGATTTATCAAAGGTCGAAGTCAATTTTTGAAGTAAAAAACGTTGAATTTCGAAGTAATTTTTGGGTACTTCGACCATCGAATAGTCCAACTTCAATTTGAATTTGAAAAAACTCGAATTTTTTTAAGTACTGTCTCTTTAAAACTTCAACTTCGACCATTCGCCACCTAAAAGCTGCTGAAGTGCTGTTTTAGCCTATGGGGGGCCTCCTAGAACCTGTATGGAGGCAATTGGGGGAGTTTGGGAGATCGAAGGTCGAAGTTAAAAAAACTTCGATCAAAGTACGATCGTACAATTTGAAGTTGGCCGAATTCGGCCCACTTCAACCCAACACAACTTCACCTGACCTCCATTCAATTGGTCTTTTTGAATTCGAAGTTCAAAGTTTTTTTAACCTCGAACTTCAACCTTTGATAAATCTGCCCCTAGGGGTACAGTTTTTCATTTCCCCTGAAATCAGAATGATTAAGCCTGTAAAGGACCATAATAAACTAGTAGACAGGAACAGCACTTGTGAGAAATAAGTTGCCAAATTTATAGGGACCCATTTAAAGAAATAGCTGTAGAATAATGTCCTCCTCTCTTCATCTCCTTAATATTTATAGGCAAGGGTCTAAATGTAGCATCCACAAAAGAAGTGCTTTGTATCTAGTAACTGCTGCCATAATCTACCTAAAACTGCCAGAAACTATAGGCACTCGACTGGATTTGCAACTTAATCCTCTTTATGCCAATTTGGGTCTAAATCTTGAGGGCAGCAAACTGTATACTGTCAGTAGAGAAAAACCCGAAAGAGACCGCTCCAGCTCACCTCTATTTCCCTGGCCAGGTGATCAGTCCTCAGCGTCCCTACTGTGACCATATGACAAACTCCACAAATGGATGGCACTTCTGGCAATTTCCAGCAATCTGCTATAATAAACCATAGTCCAGAAGTGCCGTCCATTTGTGGAGTTTGTAAGCAAACTGTATAGGTTGCATGTTGCACATAGAGCAGTTACTACTAGATATGCCAAGGAATCCTTCTAGGGCACCACAAAATTAAATATGTTGCACCCAGCATGGTTTTGTATTATTGAACAACATTAAATCGACAAAGCAGGACTTCATCTGGAATACCTGCAGCTCATAGATATCGTAAGTATAACAGAGACAAATAAATATGTTTAAATTGTCTCTCTTACTTTTAGAAAATAGTAAGAGAGATATTCATCAATAAGAAAAAACATTAAAAACAGAAAGAGAAGAGTAGAGAAAATTTTCAAGTCAACGTGACAGCAAATGCAGTGTCATTCTTAGTTTGTGAGTCTGCAGGAACCTGAAAAAATATCTGTAGTTGTGGAGCAGCCTCTGAAAAGGGGATCTCATTAGTGGCAAGTGTGCTGCATTTCCCAGCAATCCTGTCATAAGCAATGCTTTCCTCTTGGTATGGAAGGGGGTTAAGTTGCAAAAGATAAATGAAAAGGAACTGCTGTGTTTCTGAACATTTCAGGATCTGCCGAAATACACTGTGCATAAGAAGTGAAGCCCTCATAGTAGCACAGTTTTACTTCATTATAATACATTCAGAAAAATACATTTCCACGTCTGTTTGAAGTGGCAAAGTGTTTGTTTTTGCTCTTCAGACTTTGCAGTGTGTTTACCAAAGCTTCAAACTTTGAACTACTGTATAACTGAAAGCAGTTTTATTTCTATTTATTTCTCACTAGTACATAAAAGTATGATGTTTACTGTTTTATCCAAGCTTTTTTTGTATTTATTGCATTTTTATAAATCAGGTGCTAACATTATATGAAGGAGGGAGAACTATAGAATGTTATTAACAGCATGTGCCTTTATGCCTAAATATCATAATGCCAGGGGAAACTAAACCTTAGCACTGCATAGCAGTTATATGTCTTGTTTTCTATGTTTGAGGAGAAGGAAAGCTACCAAGGCAATAGATTAGCCACAACAGTGCAAGCTGGAACGCCATTTTTATTCTTTAGAATGCTTTTCCATAACTGAGTAAACAGCTCTAGACACTGTGTCTGTTTGTTTAAGATAGCAGCTGCCATATTAGCTTGCTGTGATATCACTTTCTGCCTGAGTCTCTCCCTGCTTGCTCATAGCTATGAGTGTGATATTTTTGTATTTTAAATATCCTAAATTCACAGTTCTGCCAAAAAGTGCAGTGCAGTGAAAACTATTAATTGTCACCATCTTTTATATATATAAAGAGGGCCCTACTCACAATATAAATGAAAACAACAAGGATAAAAACAGTATAAAGAATATTCATAATTTTAATAACATTAGGGGGCAGATTTATCAAGGGTTGAATTTTGAATTGAAAAAACGTCAAAATTTGAATTCATAAAGACCAAACGAAATTAAGTCGAAGTTTTTTTTGGGTCGAATAGGTCAGTTCTCGATAGAATAGGTCCTTATTTGGCTGAATTTGAATCGTACAAATCGAAGGAATATCGTATTCGATCAAATTCGATTCAAAGTTTTTCCCAAAAAAAACATAGATTTTTCAAAGTTCACCAATTTTATCATGTACTGTTAAAAATTCGACTTCGACCATTCGCCATCTAAAGCCTGCCGAATAGCTGTTTTAGCCTATGGGGGAGCTCCTAGAACCTATTTGGTGTCAATTGGTGGGGGAAAACTTTGATTCGAATTCGATCAAATGCGCTATTACTTCGATTGTTACGATTTGAATTCAGCAGAATACGAACCTATTAGATCGAAAACTGACCTATTTGGCCAAAAAAAAACTTTGACTTCATTTCGGTTGGACTTTTTGCATTCGAATTTTGAAGTTTTTCAAATTTGAAATTCGATCCTTGATAAACATGCCCCTCAATTCAAAAAAGTGCGGCAGCAATCTCAGGTATTCAGATGCAGAAACCAAGCTTGACATTAGGAACTCAATTGTGGCTTAAGGAACGAAATGCTCAAGCCTTGAAGCTCAAGCATTAATAAATCAGATCCAAAGAGTCATTTAGGAGCACAAGTGAGATAAATGCAATTTCAGGATTGAATTGCCAATGTTGTTTATACTTAAAAGCATAATTTTCCCCATAGTTCTAGTGTAATTGCAACTATAAGGAGAAATTACATCCAAAACAAATATGGCTAATTCATTTACAATTGCACTGAAAATTATGTCTGCATGAGATTTGTAAGGCACAAGTATGCAATGGCTATTGATGCAGCCTGTTGCTACAACTATATTTAAAGGTGACGGTAGCTCCAGGGTTCCCCAATAGCAATAAGTACTAAACTATGAGATAGGAGGCAGGACCCACACACCAGCACTGAGTGCAAGGAGTGGCTTTGGAAAGAAAGGCATCAATTCACACAATGATAGTCATAAACAAGTCTTATATTGTTCTACTGACTAAATACCATGTCTGTTTGAAAATATTGAATAGGAGACTGGAAAATGACCGCTTTGGGGCATAATTTTTTCATCATTAAAAATGGTTACAGCTAAAAAAATGGAGTCAGTTTCACAGCTAAAAACAATAGTAATATTTTTCAGCATTGTAATTAAATAATGCATTGCTACAAAATTCAAAATAATGTGTTGCACGGCATTAACGTTAACAACATTCACTTTATTTTTTTAATTTACAAATCCGTTCCCAGATTAAATTTCATGCAGTTTTGCAAGTTTTCTGCACAGGTAACAATACAATTAGCCTTACTATGACCTGGTGAATACTTTATGACAGAAAAGCCATCTTGGAAAATGATGAAAAGCTTTCATAAATAATGAAAATGTAATGATTCTGGCAAAATGTCACAGGCTTTTCCCAAAAGGTTAATAAATGTAATAAAACTTGCACTACTAAAAAAAATGCTAGGAAAAATGTAAGAATCTTAATTCAACCAATATCTTTTACACTTAGGGGCAGATTTATCGAGGGTCGAAGTGAATTCGAGGGAATTTTCGAAGTAGAAAAATTCGAAGCAACTTTTTGGATACTTCGACCATCGAATAGGATACCACGAATCGAAGTAAAAATCTTTGAATATTCGATAATCGAAGTAATGTCTCTTTAAAAAAACTTCGATTTCAATATTTCACCAAATTAAACCTGCTGAATTGCTGTTTAGCCTATGGGGGACCTCCTGTATGTTTTGCTAAGTTTTTTTAAGTCGAAAGTTTTTTTGCGAAAAACATATGATCGTACGATAAAATCGTTCGAATCGTTCGATGGGAAAACGATGGTTTGATGTATAAAATCCTCCAACTTCAAATTCGAATGTCGGAGGATTCTATTCGATGGTCGAATTTCGAGGTTCTACTTCGAAATTTGACCCTTGATAAATATGCCCCTTTAATAACAGTAATTGACATACAGTTTTATTTCTGGGTTGTAAGATTTAGGTTAAATATTACTAAAAATGAAATTTGTTAATTTGACTTGGAATGCTGTTTATTTCTATCCTGCACTTGTAAATTGTTTTCCTTGAAACAGAATATCTAACTTTTTTTATTGTACTGTTTGCTGTCCTTACCACTGTGCATCACCGTGTTCTCTAACAAAGCCTCATGGCACTTATTTATCAAGGTTCGAAGTGAAAATAAGAATTTTTGAGTTTTTTTATGGGCAAAACTGTAAAATTCAACTAGAGAATATTTTTAAAAAAATTTAATTTGATTTTCAATATGTATCATACACTGGCCCTGGCTCAAATTTGACTATTCGCCACCTTAAACTTGCCAAATTGCTGTTTTAGGCTATGGAAGACTTCCTGGGATCAAATTGAATTCAATTTGAATTCAATTCGAGTTTGCGGGTCGATCCCATTCACCGGTCATTTTTTTAGAATTTCAAGTTCATGGGAGTTTACGGGAGTTTTTACAAACTCCCATGAACTCGAAATTCAACCCTTGATAAATCTGCCCCTTAAAACATTTCTAATTTTTTTTCGGAGAAAAAACTGGAAACAAGTTTTTAAAATTCAAATCGAATTCCACCATTAAAACACCAAGCAGGTTACTTCTTAAATTAGACTTTTAAAGGGGAAAAACACATATTTTTAAAATTTCCATGATTTATTAAACCATGATGGTGTTAAAAGTCTGAATAGAAAAGTACTCCAACTCAGACCTGAGTTCACATAAATGTCAATGGTCCCATTGAAATCCTGATCTGCGCTGGATTTCTGGGCGTCAAATCGGAAAAGTCATATTTCATTTTTTTCCCCACGATTTTATCAAGTTTTTTCCCACACAAAATTTTCAAGAAAATTTTTTGATAAAAAATCTGTGTGAATTTGGTCAGAAAAAATCTGTGTGAATTTGGTCAGAGTCGTTTTCAGAAAGTCGTTTTCAGAAAGAGAACTTTTCAGATTTTGTTAACCCCCAAGGTGTTCATAGAAACTTTAATTTAAAAAATCCACTTTTTGACATTATTGGTCCTTTAAAGCCAGGCATTTGTACTGCCCCATTAAAGGACAACTAAACCCTAGAAATGAATATGGTTAAAATGTCATATTTTATATACTGAACTTATTTCACCAGCCTAAAGTTTCAGCATCTCAATAGCAGAAATGATCCAGGACTTCAAACTTGCTGCAGGGGGCCACCATCTTGGAATATGTCTGAGACACTCAGTGGGCTCTGAGGAGCTGTTGAGAAGCTAAGCTTAGGGGTTGTCACAAATTATCAAGCAGAAAATGTGGTTGGCCTGTAATATAAGCTGATGCTACATTGCTGATGCTAGTTGCACTGGTTTCTGTGCTGTCATTAAGCCTTATATTGTGAAATGTATATTCTATATGTATTGTATATTGTGAGTTGGTCCCTAAGCTCAGTAAGGGACTGCAGCACAGAGCATGTGCAGTGAATCAGCAGAAAAGAACATGGGGAGCTACTGGGGCATCTTTGGACACACAGATATTTACTGCTAAAGAGCTGTGCTTGTCTTGGGCTGGTATAGGAGCCCAAAACATAATTTACAACATTTCTAGCATAATTCTTTAGTTAAGCTTTAGTTCTCCTTTAAGTCTCTAAGATGGGAAAACTCAGAGGCAATAAGTAAACACACAAGAGTTGCTTTAATGATACTAACTTTGCTGCTGGTTCCAACAGTGTTAAGGATGGCATGTTTATTATCCTGTATTGATGCTGCTTTCTCCTTAAGGCTTTCTGATTATTTTGTTTTGGTATACTGGCACCCATAGTCTGTTGTGTGAAGGAGAATAAGCACACTGAAATTGATAGCATGGGGCTATTACCTATCAAACTTCTGAAAGAGAAAAGAATTTACACTGGCAGCAACCTTTATAACAATTCACCAAAAATGAGTTCAGGGATTACTATTACTGGTATTTTGCTACATAACAATTTAACAATTAGAAATGTGATTTTGTAGACATGCATTTTTGTGCAGTATAATAACCAGGAGATTTGTATAAAGAACATATACTGGTTGAATATCCAGTAAACTACAGTATGTATGGTATCTCACATATTCCCTATTGTTGGTAACTGCATTTATAATGCATGGGCCTGTACTTTTTCTAGAACAATGTAGCAATTTGATTAAAGTATGGCCTTACATACAAGCCTCATTTTTCAGCAATTTCAACTTTTAAAAGACCAAGAAGACACATACAGAGATCCAAAATCAAAGTTCCAAATTTAATTTATCAGTTTGAAAAGTAACCCTGTAGCGAAGAACAAGATCATCATTCTGTACAGCTAAATTCTCCAGAGGAACTTGACTTGTTCAGCGCTTGTTGGAAGCCGGTTGTAGAATTACAGTAATTAGTAGCTTAAACTATTAATAAGCCATTCTGCCAAGATCTAGCAGAAGAAAATTTGCATTTTCAAAAGTAAATTAGAATCACCAAGGAATAGCAAAAATACAACAGTATTTGCCTCCTTCTTATTAGGATAGTTTTATAAGATACCCATTGGACATAGTGTTTTTTATTTTACAATTCCCAGTAAGAAAAGAAGTACCCCGTTTGACCTTTAATACAGAGATTTTACAAACTATAATCAGTCTATAATAAAATGAGGAAACACCAATTAAACCCTCAATCGAATATGAAAAGTGCTAGTGCTTGAGATCCAGTAGCCCAATAAGGACAATATTAAACAAATAAATACTTAGAATGGATTATAAATGACCATATAAATATAATTAATTAAATCCAATCAAATGTATGTATAAATTAATTAATAAGGTGAGGTGATTTCTAAAGTGCTGTGCATAATAAGAAATGAATTAATTACAATTCCCAGTTCATTCCAACAATTCATTGGAGTAGGACACCAATATATTACATAGATCGTGTGACCAACTATTTGGTTAAAAAATTATTAAATATAAAGTGCTAGTGCGGAGCACAGTGTTTTTTTATTCTACATAGTAAATCAGCATAAATTCCAACATTTCGGTCCTAGGGACCTTTTTCAGTGTTGCAACTCAAATATAAACCATATCTATCTATCTATCTATCTATCTATCTATCTATCTATCTATCTATCTATCTATCTATCTATCTATCTATCTATATCTATATCTATATATATGTTTTTTCATTGATTTATTTGGGAATTTGGTTTAATTTTTTTTTATATATATAATGAGAAAAAGTAAAATTTTGTAAATACCCCCCTAAGGGTCATATTTATCAAGGGTCAAATTTCGAAATTTGTCAAAGTTTTCTTTTGGCCGAATAGGTCCATTTTATATTAAATAGGTCCTTATTTGGTCAAATTTGAATCGTACGAATCAAAGTAATAGCACATTCCAATCAATTTCCACCCCCCCCAAAAAATATTGATTTTTCAAAGTCCACCAATTGACTCCAAATAGGTTCTAGGGTGTCCCCCATAGGCTAAAACAGCAATTCGGCAGGTTTTAGATGGTGAATGGTCAAAGTTGAATTTTTAATGAGACAGTACATGATAAATTTTGATATTCGAATTTTCAATATTTTTCAAATTCAAATCGAATTTGGACTATTCTCTAGTTCAGGGGTCCCCAACCTTTTTTAACCATGAGCCACATTCAAATGTAAAAAGAGTTGTGGAGCAACTTGAGCATAAAAAAGTTCCTGGAGATGCCAAATAAGGGCTGTGATTGGCCCTATGTGCACTGGCAGCCCACAGGAGTCTCTTTCTGGCAGTACACCTGGTTTTATACAACCAAAACTTGCCTCCAAGACAGGAATTGAAAAATAAGCACTTGCTTTGAGGCCACTGGGAGCAACATCCAAGGGGTCATGTTGCCCATGAGCCACTGGTTGGGGATCACTGCTCTAGTTGAAGTACACAAAAAATAGCTTGGAATTTGAATTTTTTGAATTTGAAAATCCACCTCGACCTTTAATAAATTTGCCCCTAAGTGTTTATCATTTGCGTCTCTTCTTATTAAGCCGTATTTGTTTTTTACTTTAGAAACAAAAAATAATGCCATCTGTGTTTTCACAGTCTGAGTATTAACTTATAATTAGTAATTAATTATATTCATTGTCTGTTCTTGAATCAATCTAGCAGTTCAATGATTATGTGGAATAATTTGCCATTCTCTCCTAGTTCTTTGATGATTTTTAAATACACAATTTCTTTCTTGTGATAGTGACATTTTAATCTGTTTTTGATTAATGATGTGCCAATCAAACCCTAAATGCAACCAAAATATGGAACCAACCATTGTAAACATATTACTTATGTTCAATGTTTTAATTAGCACCTTTAGTGGTACAGAGGGATGCAATTAATTCCTAAAGCAATGAACAACAATATATTTATTCTAAGACATCTGGCCTGAAAATAATGTAAGAAATATTCTGGTATTTGGCATTAAGTACTCCAGACTGCTGCCAAGATACAGTGAAAGCCAAGGTGTTCTTACTGAAGGATGACAAAAACAGTTGTTTGTCAAGTGGCAACTGATATTTTTACTATTCTGCTGTATTTACTTCTTATGCTAAAACTATATATAGTCTAAACACAGGCACATTTTCTGCATGATGCATCTTATAATGGATGGTGATTGGTCATGGAAAGCTAATGCAAATAAACAAGCACATAAATAAGCCTGCACTTACAGTTTTTAAATTTAAAAATCATCAGATGTCTGCTGATATTGGCTAGCTAGTAGATTATTCATAATGCAGCCGACTGAAACATCAACAAAATGTTCATCAACATTTCAAGGAGACTTGCAAGACAGAGCAAGCAAAAATATCCGACTGCATAACATAGTTATACAAACAATTTATGCACTATTTCCATGTGCTATAATTGCTCTTTCCAATCAGCTCATCAGCAATTAGCTTTAACAGGGGAAACTGGTTGCTATAGGTTACTAGACTAGGGCACACTTTTGTCTTTACTAAGCGGCATATTTATCAAGGTTAGAATTTCGAATTGAAAATACTTTGAAATTTGAATTAAAAAAGACCAACCGAAATTAGGTCGAAGTTTTTTGGGTCGAATAGGTCCATTTTCAATTGAATAGGTCTGTATTTGGCAGAATTCGAACAGTTCAAATCGAAGGAATAGCACATTAGATCGAATTCGATTTGAAGTTCTTCCCAAAAGAAAATTTGATTTTTTGAAGTCCACCAAATGACTCCAAATACATTCTAGGAGGTCCCCCATAGGCTAAAACAGCAATTCAGCAGGTTTTAGATGGTGAATGGTCAAAGTCGAATTTTTAAAGAGACAGTACATGATAAATTTTGATATTCGAATTTAATTTTTTTTGCAAATTTGAATCAAATTTTCCCAATATTCCCTAGTCAAAGTACACAAAAATAGCTCGAAATTCAAATTTTTCCAATTCGAAAATTCACCTCAACCTTTGATAAATCTGCCCCTAAGAGAACTCTATGTTATGAAAGTTGGTTTTCGGTAGTTATTGAATTCTCTGATTTACTCTGATATTATGTATAAAATGTTACACACTGGAATATGTTTGGGGTCTTACAAATAATGTTTTTTTACTCTATTTTGAGTACTTCATGGTCATAGATGTTTTGTTCCTACTCTGGTTCCCTAAACTAATAATATATGTAACACACTTTTACTGCAGGTTCTAGAGAGAAGAAAATGTGCTGGCCTGGGATGCCTAAGAATAGTAAGAGGAACAAAACAAGATTTTACACTGGATAAACTTTCAAAGCCGCAGGCATTCTATAAGCTGAAGAGGCATTTCAGCACCAGAATTACTGAACCACCGGATAAATTGCTTCCTATATATTTCAACACACTAGTAAATATATTTAAAAATATTCTATGTTCAAGCTTATTGTGAGAAATTTGCTTTATTTAACCTAACAAAGAAAAACTTAAAGACATTCATTTAGAAAATGTGTAATGGTCCTTAATAAAAAGTGAATGATTCTTATTTAATAGGTTTCACTTCATTCTGCTACTAATTTAGGGGCCGATTTATCAAGGGTCGAAGTGAAAATTCTAATTAAAAAAATTCTAATTTCGAGCTTATTTTTGTGTACTTCGACTTGGGAACAGTCCAAATTCGATTTGAATTTGAAAAAAAATTCCAAAATTCGAATATTGAAATTTATGTACTGTCTCTTATAAAATTTGACTTCGACCATGGAGTCAATTGGTGGACTTTGAAAAATCAAAAAAAAATTTTTGGAAAAACTTTGATTTTTTTTTTAAGAAAAGTCCACCAAATGACTCCAGAATGATTGTAGGAGGCTAAAACACCAATTCGGCAGGTTTTAGATGGCGAATAGTTGAATTTGAATTCTTAAAGGGACAGTACATGATAAATTTAAAATTCCTTTTTTTATAAATTTAAATTCAATTTTGACTATTCCCTAGTCAAATTACACTAAAATAAACTCAAAATTAGAATTTAAAAATTAGAATTTTCAATTCGACCCTTGATAAATCTGCCCCTAAGGATTTGCAGAATAACTGACCTATCATACTTCAGAATTAAGGTATAATACAGTCTATTATTTCTTAAATGTGTTTACTGTTCAAAGAGAAAGGCTTGCATTGTCTTTGCTTAATTTTGCATTTATTATGCATCTTTATTCATAATTGTACAGTCCCATTGAAACAAGAAGACCAATGCAAATTATTGTGCTAATATATGAGCTTTATTTCTGTTTACAGCTTTTATCACAGTTTCCCCCTAATGGCTTAAATAGTGTACATACTAAAAATATTTAACGAAGGAATGAAATATAGGGGTTTGACATCTACCTCAACCGAAGATGATACTGACATTGAACGATTCGAACGATTTTAGCGATCGATCAAAGGATTTTCCTTCAACCTCTAAAGACTTAGAAAATGGTTGTAGAAGGTCCCCATAGGCTAACATAGTACTTCGGCACGTTTAATTTGGCGAAGTATTGAAGTCAAAGTTTTTTCAAACAGACAGTACTTCGATTATCGAATGGTCGAATATTCAAATGATTTTTACTTTGAATCAAAGTCGAAGTAAATTTGAAGTCGTAGTATCCTATTCAATGGTCAAAGTATCCAAAAAATTACTTAGAATTTACGAAAATTCCCTCGAATTCACTTCGACCCTCTTTTTGGAAAGTTATACCAAAGTGGTAGGACTTTGCAAAAGAAACACTTTCCCAATACACCTCTTTAAAAAAAATACCTGCTTTTCTGTAATAAATATATAGTTTGTGTCTATTAACCCTGGAGAATTGAGTCACTACTATGCAGATACATTGGAGATACATTTGTGTGAGACCCTACAGTAGTTGATAGTGGACATACATTCCAGACACAATGGGAGTCATTTATTAAACTCTGATTAAACATGGATTTTTGGTCTGTTTTAAAGGGGAAAAACAATTTTTTTTTTGTGATTTATTAAAATCCGATGCTGTTAAAAGTCCGAATAAAAAAGTACTCCATCTCAAACCTGCTGAGGTCATGTAAAAGTCAATGGCAGATTTCCCATTTACAATAGGAAGTTATCATGATCTGCACTGGGTTTCATAGCATAATCCGATGAATTCATGTTATTGTGGTGATAATCTGAAAAAAAATCTGCGCTTTGGGAGTCAAATCCGAAAACAGTTTACGATTTAGATTTTATCGAGTCTTTTCCCACACCAGATTTTTTCGAGTAAGTGTATTGATAAATACGGGAAAATGTGCACGGGAGTTTGGTCAGAGTTGTTTTAAGAAAATAGCGAGACTTTATTAGAATTTATTAAATAACCCCCAAAATTTCTTTCTGTTCAAATTATTGAGGCAGGATTTAGAAGATGAAAGTAGCAGATCACTGACCGAAAAAAAGTCAGTTTAATGAACTACTTGGAAACAAAGATGAAAACAGAGAAAATTAAGTCATGCTTTCTATATTATTAAATACTGTACAGGGGTTATTTACAAAAACTCCACTTTTTGCTATGTTTTTAATAAAGCAAACTCAACCAAATTCCCATCCATGAATTTGGCTAATTTACTAATAATCAAACATCCAAAAATCACAATGGGTAAAAACATCTTCAAATGGATAAAGAGAGCTCTGCCATTGACTTCTACACAAATTCGACAGGTTTTAGCTGGAATATTTTGGAATCTCGATTTTTTGCTGCTTTGGGTATAATAAATCTCTAAAAATGTAAGTTTTTTTATCCATAATTTTGAGTTGTTTCACAAATAAAACTCGACCCTTAAATGTTTAAAGAAACACGAAACCCTAAAAATAAATACGACTAGAAATTCCATATTTTATAAATTGAACTTATTACACCAGCCTCAGTTCAGCATCTTGGATTATGTAAGAAGTGTCTGTGACATGCACATGCTCAGTGTGCTTCCAGCAGCTTTTGAGAAGGTAACGTTAGGCGTTGTTGTAATAGTGATGGGCGAATTTGCGCAGTTTCGCTTCGCCGAAAAATTCGCAAATTTCGCTCGAAATTCGCGAAACGGCGAAGAATTCGCCGGCGTCCGTTTTTTCAAAAAAAAAATTTTGACGCGGCGTCCGTTTTTTCAAAAAAAAAATTTTGACGCCGGCGAATTTTTTCCGCGAATTTTCGCGGGCGTTTCGCGAATTTATTCGCTGGCGGCGAATCGCGCAAATTCGCCGCGAATTCGCGCCTGGCGAATAAATTCGCCCATCACTAGTTGTAAATCATCAACAGGGTTTGCAGGTCATATAAACTGATGCTACAGGGCTGATTATTAAATAATCTGCCAATAATTGAAATTGTTTACTATTGTTTACTAGAGTTATATTGTGACATTTGTGTAGTGAATCAGCAGAAAAGAAGATGGGAAGATTCAGGTGCATCTTTGGAGGAACATATCTTTATTTCTAATAGGCTGTGGTTGCATTGGGCTGGTATAGAATCCATAGGACATAGGACAGAAATGTTGTACAACAACATTTCTGTCCTACTCTTTAGTTAAGCTTTAGTTCTCCATTAATGGGATTCTTGTTGTAATGGCTCCACTTATGTAACTGGAATGATGACAGAAAAGAACAGGAGTATTCCAAAATGGAGCAGAATGAATAAGCTAAATAATAGTAGATTGCCATAGTAGAGGTGACATACTTTAAAGTGCATTAGTGCACTGCTGTATTAAAAAAATATTGTATTTTGCATTTTTTTCATTGGTGAAAATAACAAACCTTTGTGACTGAATATGAAGAATATAGGGAAGAAAACAGAGTAAAAGACAGAACCTTGACAGTGAGCCTGAATAGTTGGTGTGAAAGTGACATAAAATGACATTAATAGATGTTTCAGTTAAAAGCAGTATTGGCATGGAACACTATGAACTCATTTTTGAAATGTTTAGAAAAATAGACGTTGACAGCCAATAAGAAATAATTGGTGCTTCTAGTCTGCACATTTCTCTATATATTTAAGGAGTTCAAACCTATTTCTAAATTTATCTCTCCTACATTGCTGTATCGACTCTATTTAGTTGCTATCCACTTCACCCTCTTCTCCTATCAGTAAAGTTGTACCTAATAAATTGTTTTCTACTTAATGCTAAAAATTGTTTAAAAACTTCCTTTGCTACTGTATTTAAATTCCTTTTCCATGTGTAAAGAATTTAGGATCTCCTGTTCATTTACAAAAAGCTGTCACTAAGGAAGGGGCAAATATGAATTATTTATTTCCTTACTTACTGCTGGAAGACCCTCAAGGCATACTGATCTCTTGGATCCACATGGTAGAAACTTGTCATGCAAATTTCAAGTTGAGGGGCTTTCAGGATATCCAAAGAGATTAAAGCTATAGTGAGCAGGCGTACTATACATCCATCTTAAGAAAAGTAGGGAAATTGGACAGTTTTCCAGTTAGTACCCTCTGCAGAGGCCAATAAATGAATGGGTATATGTATTCTGATAAACAGCACTGCAGGTAGTGATGTATTTGACCTCATGTTCCTATTTTTATAGGACCAGTAGCATGAACTTTTAGAATGCTGTCTTTAATTGCAATATGTGCAATAGTATTATCTGTTTTTAAGAGGTACAGTATTTTTAGGAATGTGATTCTGCTCTAGAAGTTGAGCTACATTGGATTATATTTTCCTTTGAAAGAGGAGAGTTCCATGTATTAGAAATCTTCTATTAGTGCAACAAGCTTTGGCTTGAAACAAGCTTTTAGTAGTAAAACAAGCTTTGGCTATGGTAAAGCTTTGACCATTGGCATAGTATTTCTCCAGAAATTGGGTCGTTTATGCTTCAGGTGAAATATCAAGCTTGATAATGGTTCGGAAATCCATTTGCTTGTTTTCTTTAAAATCTCAACAGTCTTCACCAACAACAAAGTTCAAAGGCATCAATTATTTTTCTTTTGTGCTTATTTCATTGTCCAGTTTTCACATCCATTTATAGTTACAGTTACACATCAGAAAATTTGAAGATATTTTCAAGGTCTTTCATCCTCATTCTAACAAGTTCAAGTCTGCATTTTAAAAAAAAACTCTCTACAGCTTCTATATTGTCACTATTAACTTTAAAATCTTTTTTATGCTATCGTCTTAGAAAAAAGAAAGAGAGCCCCACGCAGTAGTTAAATTACAGTAATCTTAAAAAGGGTAATTCAATATTTTATTTTATTGCTCTTTAACTTTCCTCATAAAGGTCCTTAGATCATGTACATTTTCAGCTATAAGTGCAGTTTCATCACTATGTTGAATTTTGTTGACACTTCTAGGGGCAGATTTATCAAGGGTCCAATTTCGAGGTGATGGGAGTTTTTTAAAATATTTAAAAAAAAAAGACTTCGATTTTTCAAAATCCACCAAATTACTCCAAATAGGTTCTAGGCAGTCCCCCATAGGCTAAAACAGCAATTTACCTGGTCAAACAGTCGAAGTCGAATTTTTAAAGAGACAGTACATGATAAATTTCGATATTCAAATACTCAAATTTTTTTCAAATTCAAATCGAATTTGGACTATTCCCTAGTCAAAGTACACTAAAATTAGCCTGAAATTCTAATTAAAAATTGTAATTATTTAATTTGACCCTTGATAAATCTGTCCCCCAGTCTGGCTTCTGTGATAATACTGTAACAATATGTTTTGATTACATGTTGAATAAGTATGGTCATATATGGGCATAGTATGCAGTGATTTCTAAATTCCTTGTCAATCTAGAACCATTCCATTTATCCTTTTTCTGTTATTTCGTTCCTTGTTAAGAGTAGAGTATTTTCAAGACTATGAGATGCTCAGGAAAACCCATTTTCCTGAGCATATGTAATATTTTTACATAGTTAAAACAATTAAATGCTGTATTACGCAAAGAATATGTTTATCACTTGTATCATTTGCCATTTATCTAGAATTCGTTAGGAATAAATTAACGTGTTACTTGTTGAAAAAACACAGAGGAAAATAAATATTCACAAAATCAAGAGATTACCACTCTATTCTTCTCTACCATTTTAGGAAACAGTGATTACATAGAAAGAGAAAGGATGATCAACAGCTACAAAAGCTGAGAGTATCAGTAGAAATAAATGTATTTTTTTTCAGGGAGCAGATCTCTGGAGAGCAGGTTAAGTATGTTCAATTCAAACTGTAAATGTGTTTATGTGAGTGCAGCAATTCACAGCATTGATTCACTATAGTGCCACAGTGCTTGCATTTATCAAAAGGTCACTGCTATATTCCTTCTTCTCCATATATATGTATATACAGGTATGGGATCCGTTATCAGGAAACCCATTATCCTGAAAGCTCCAAATTACGGAAAGTCTCCCATAGATACCATTATATCCAAGTAATCCAATTTTTTTTTTAAAAATTATCTTTTTTCTCTGTAATAATAAAACAGTACCTTGTACTTTATCTAAACTAGATATAATTAATCCTTATTGGAAGCCTACTAGGGTTTATTTAATGTTTATATGATTTTCTGCTAGACTTAAGGTATGACGATCCAAATTATGGAAAGATCTGTTATCCGGAAAACCTCAGGCCCCGAGCATTCTGCCTGCATTCCAAAACGTGTTAATATTTTTTCTTAAGAATGCTGAGGATGTCTGCACCTTTATCATTTTAATATATGTTCTTTTCATCCAAGTTGTGGGGGGTAAGTGATAAAAATAAACAAGAATTTTCAAATAAACCAGTAGCCATGATTGCATGTACTGTATAAGTGGGCAGTATTTGAAAATGTTCTCTCCTGACAGTAACAACCACTGAATATTTTTGTTGGGTTGTATTACAATGTTTAAAGGGCATGGAAACAGGAAAGTATAGTACACAATCTCAGGTACTCTGACTCTAAACAATCATTCGCTCAAGACTTTCAGTTAAATATTCCACAGTTAAAATTCTTTTTTTTTATCCCATATTAATTTGAAGTAATTAATTTGGTACTGACATGAACAAACATAGCAATTATGCACCATAAAACAAAAATGTGGGTTTCCTGTAATTCATTAGCTCTCTTCTCCCCACTGCAAACTAAGAGATATCAGCTACAAACTTTATGGTGCAACATTAAAATACCAGCTGTGCATATTTATGATTACATTTATAATAGAAAAGATCCATAATGACAGTGGTGTAACTACCGGGGGAGCAGGGGGTGCGATTGGGCCAGGGCCCGCACCCTTCAGAGCCCCCCAGCAGCTTGCGCGCCACTGATTCCGGGCAGATTATCTTGTACGAAGGGGGGGCCCGGGTACACTTCCCGCGCCAGGGCCCACGTTACGTTACTGCATAATGAATAGGTTGAATTATTTTGTATATACCTTCATGAAATTGGTACGTGTACCTACAGATGGAACCGGCCTTAATACAACTTATGTACATGGCACATCATTCATTCTAATGGTTAAAAATTATTTTTTTTTAAGGTTAGCTGCATGGTTACTGCTGCAAACTTTACTCTATAGCACACTTGCTGCAATACAGTTTTAAATCAGTTTTTTTCCAAATTCAATTTTACTGTATTCTATAGATTCATTACACCTATAAAATAACATTGGTAAAAGATAAAACATGACATTAACGGGGGAATGTAATAAAAATCGCTAACGGAAAAACTATTCGCAATGCGAAAAGTTATGCCTTTGCGCGAACAAATTTTGCTTTGTGCGAATTTAATATAGCTTTTGCGAGGCCGGAAACTGTTTAGCGACCACTTCCGACAGTGAAAGACCGTTTGCAAATTTTATAGTTTGCACCAATGCGCAGTCAATGTAATAAAACTTCTTACTGAAAAAGTCGTTATGTTTGCTCCAAAAGATTACGACACCTTCAAGCACTTCTTATGAGTGCGCAATTAAAATTCGCAATGCAATAACAGTAAGGAACAATATTACATTGCGAGATGTGGATTTTTAGTCTTATTGGTGCGAATTGTTTTGCTCTTTGCGACTTTTATTACATTCCCCTGATAGATTTGATACTGCTTACCAAAATATGTTTTTTATGCAGTGCTTAATTATATTTTATGCCGTCAACTCCATGTTGTTAATAATATAATGTAAATGATCTCACAGCGCAGATATCCATATTCATTGCTTTAAAAACTAGCGCTGAGCACATGCCGAGATCAATGTTGCATGCACAATGCAGTCATGATTATTGTATAAAAATACCAGTGGTGAGTAATTTTAGCATACCTGCCAGGATATTATACTTGCCAAACCATTGCCACTAATCTAAGTAACCTATGAACCTAATAGGTCTCTCTGAGAATGCTGTGTATAGTATTTTGTTGCTTAAAAAGTACACCACGGTATATTTTGTATTACATAATATTTTACAGTTTAGCATTAAGATCTTAAACCAGGTACCAGAACAGAATCCCATATAATTAAAAAAAGGAAAATATATATGAAAACCTATTTTTCATAAAATCTTATAATTGGCTTACTTTTTTCAGTGTCTGAGATATTCTAGATACAATGTTGCATTAGGCAAGATGGCTGAACAGTCAAAGAATTATAAAGAAATAATCCTAAATTTTCACAAATGGCTCGCAAATGAGACAGGTGTTTGCGTGCGTGTGCCCACTGTGTGAGGGTGGGGTGCGCAAAAACATCATTGACAGAAACTTAAAGGGATACTGTCATGGGAAATTTTTTTTTTTTTTTTTCAAAATGAATCAGAATTCTGCACTGAAATCCATTTCTCAAAAGAGCAAACAGATTTTTTTATATTCAATCTTGAAATCTGACATGGGGCTAGACATATTGTCAATTTCCCAGCTGCCCCAAGTCATGTGACTTGTGCTCTGATAAACTTCAATCACTCTTTACTGCTGTACTGCAAGTTGGAGTGATATCACCCCCCCCCCAGCAGCCAAACAACAGAACAATGGAAAGGTAACCAGATAACAGCTCCCTAACACAAGATAACAGCTGCCTGGTAGATCTAAGAACAGCACTCAATAGTAAAAACCCATGTCCCACTGAGACACATTCAGTTACATTGAGAAGGAAAAACTGCAGCCTGCCAGAAAGCATTTCTCTCTTAAAGTGCAGGCACAAGTCACATGACCAGGGGGAGCTGGGAAATTGACAAAATGTCTAGCCCCATGTCAGATTTCAAAATTGAATATAAAAATATCTGTTTGCTCTTTTGAGAAATGGATTTCAGTGCAGAATTCTGCTGGAGCAACACTATTAACTGATTCATTTTGAAAAAAAACCATGTTTTCCGATGGCAGGATCTCTTTAAATTCACAATTTGCTAAACTGATTTGCGAATATTTTCTCCACCACCAAAGTTGTGGTGTAATTTAAATGCAGAATGTGCACATAATATTTGCAATTTGTGATTATTGCCATATTTAAAAATCTTTTATAGACATTCGCAGTGTGAAAAAAACAATCGCAATTCTGTTTGCACCCTCTTATTCAGCTTTATAAATGTAACCATGTGCAGGGCAAATATATTCACTGTGCGAACCACAGCCCTGCCCTGTGCGAAGTTTATAAATAAGCCCTGCTGACTTGGCCTGAAGAGGCATCAGCTTTTATCAGTGCATGTATGGGGCCCTCAAGAGAGAATACCTGTCCAATATCTGAGCAAAAATAAGTCTGGTTTGGAAGACAGCATCAGAACAGAGATGTCTCTATAGCAGTACTGTTGGCTCCCAGCATTAGCCCAATTTAGCCTAGCACAACAGTTGTCAAAATGGCCAGAGATCCACATAGAGATTAGTTTAAGACGGAGTTAAATAATGACTTTTATCTCACTTTTCCTGCTTATTGAGGGTCATATTGTTAATAAAACTACTAAGCCACATTTTGCAGCTTGATAGGTTACTTATCAAAAAGATAATGTAAAAAGAAGTGGATTTCAAGGTTCATAAAAGGCTACTTAGCTCAGTGTATACATTTATAAAAGTACATCAGCAGAGCTATAGAAGAAATTTTAATCCAGTGCTATGTTCCACTATGGCAGTGTCTTTGCCAAATGTGCAGTGTTAACATAAGGTTACTCGATTTTCAAAGTGCAATTGAAGGAGGTCCAGAGGTCTGTAGCATGCAAAGCAAACTTCTCAAATTTTCCTAAAGGATATGCCCACTTTTTGACCACATCCTTTTAACCACACCCAGTTAAGGTCACAGCATGGTGCCAACTTGCTGTAATAAACCCTCAGAACATATAGCACAAAGAAACAGTTCCACTGCATGTTTGATGACTCAAGAACACTTCTTAGTATATATTCATATTAGAAACAGAGGAGTAAATGATGAATAATTCATCATTGCATCATAACAGAAATTTGCTTGAAGAGGAAAGGGTTAAACGTAGCAGGTGACAGCTAATAAATGATAACACTGTTTCTCTTTACTGTAATAAAACACAAGTCAACCGTAGAGAAAGCAATGGGACTTGGCTGATGGGTGATTGAATCTCCCACTGCTCTCTGCACTGATCCCATATTTGCATTTAGTGATTTCTCAAAAGGACTCTGCAAATCTTGGAGCAGCACTGAATAGAGGAGCAGTAGGAGATTCAAACAGGCATTTCCTGCTGTCTCTTCATTCTTCCTTTTCTGGGATCTGACCGCTAAAGGAAGATGGTAATAAGCCATAAACAGGTACTTTTTGACCTAATTCAAGTGGACATTTCCCAGGGACAATTTCTCCAGGGGGCAAGGTCCAGAAACAGGATTAGGGAACAATATGTTAACATATGAATTTCTTACAGATGTTAGGAAAACAGCTAATTCATAATGATATAGAAAAAAATGAAAAGACCCATAACATAGCTTGTAAAAAAGCCAATTACATAATCACAGGCTTTCAGTGCACACTGTTTACCAATATGCCTATAGGAACATTTTCTCCTACTACAATGTCTTAAATCAATTTACAACATACTCCAAGGGGCCTGTCTAACTTAAGCAGTGCACAGCTGCTTCCTATAGTTCAATGAACACATTCCAGCACCGATGTTTAAACTTTTCAAAGCTGGCCACCTCAGCTTGTGTATTGTTAGTCTGTGAGCATGTAACTGATTGCAACATTATGGTTTGCAAGCATGGTTTGAAATATTTTGGCAATACCATTCTTCAGTATCAATTAATGTCATTTTGTAGCTGCAATAGACAAAATGACAGCTATAATCTACTAATAGGCTGAAATGTGTTGCTGCATTAGGTTAATTTCTGACCAGATTTGTATTTAACCTTTTTAAAATACAACTATATAAATGTACAGCTGTGTCTGGTATGACCACCCACATGGGTCAAATCAAGCTGATTGATCAAGATTAGACCACTTGGGGGCACATTTATTATGGGTTGAATAGCGAGGGTTAATTAACCCTCGCTATTCGACCATCGAAGTTAAACCTGTGACTTCGAATATCGAAGTCAAAGGATTTTTCCGCAATTTGTTCGATCGAACGAACGATTAAATCCTTCGAATTGAACAATTCGAAGGATTGTAATCTATCGATCAAACAATTTTTCTTCAATCAGAAATTGCTAGGAAAGCCTATGAGGACCTTCCCCATAGGCTAACATTGGTGCTCGGTAGGTTTTAGGTGGTGAAGTAGGTGGTTGAAGTTTTTTTAAAGAGACAGTACTTCGACTATTAAATGGAGTGCCATTAGTTGAGGATTGCATCAATACGCCTTGTCCAACAGGATTTTCAGATCTGCCTGATTGATATCTGATTTTTGGCCAGATATATAAAAAAAAACTTCCTTGGAGTGCTGCTTGTAATGTATTGTACACATGAATTAAGTTAAATGTTTTTTGTTACTGGGCTTTTAATATGTTAATATTATAATTTGCTTATTTCCATAAAGTACATTTTTATAAGGCAAATTTGGTAATCAATGGGCAATCTGACTGACTGGCATCATTTTAGTGTCTTATTGGAAGTGATAACTTCATACACTCTTGAACTTAATCAGAAAGTTACATCAGTTCCTAATAACTCCAAGGTTAAAAACATCAAAGCTCAGATGGTGTTTGCATAATAATGTTTTACTAATGCTACTAAATGACACTGACAATAATGTCATTTGTAAATAGCAGTTTGTACGATGGCAGAGGACACATAACATGGCATAATGGTCTTTCAAAAGAAAACATCATAATTAGGTAGCCTTCAATTTATAAAGGTTAAATAAACTTGATATTGTTCTGTACATTTCAGAAAACAAGATAACATAACACAATATCCTTACCCCACCCTCAAAACAGTCATGAATAATGAAAAGAGACATGCAACCAACAAGAGTGCGTTTCTCTTCTCAACTTTCTTTTCAACGTCTGTTTTTTTTCCCAATATCTGTTATTTGGTAAACTTTATTTGGTGGCAGAATAACCAACAAAAGGGTAATTCAGGGTATTAGGAAAAATAGGATAAGACAATATGGGGAAAAATATCAACTATATAGTAGATTAATCTCATCTGCTGCCTACTTCAGAATTTGCCATAACCACTGTCATTTCAAATATTTTGGAAACAGTATGAGCAGCCTATTTTGTTCACTGTTTGATAAAATTGAGATTGCCCATTAATGAGGGATTTGCAGCTAATTTTTTCGACCTGGAGTAAAATAACAAATTGTGGAGTTTATTCAGAGATAAAGTTTCCCTCAAAATCCTATCCTAATATTTATTCACTGGAGTGAATGGGTTAAATAATAAAGATGAATGCACTAAATGGATTAGGGAATATATTTACTTTTTTATTGAATTAAAACATTGTATAATGCTAGTTTTATTGTAATTATATTGATTCAATAAATAGGTTAGAGATGCACTTATCCACTTGATCTCTTTCATGCATTCATATTTATAATTTAGACCTGGAATAAACTTTGTACAGGTATGGGATCTGTTATCCAGAATGCTCGGAACATGGGGTTTTCCAGATAATGGATCTTCATACCTTAAGGGGCAGATTTATAAAGGGTCGAATTTCGAAGTACAAAAAACAATCGAATTGAAAAACTTTGAATTGGAATTAGAAGTTTTTTCACCGAATTTGGCAATCCTACGATGGAATGATTCGAACGATTTTAGCGTAGGATCTAAAGATTTTTATTCGATGTGTAAAGACTTAGTTAAAAGTTTGTAGAAGGTCCCCATACACTAACATAGCAATTTGGCAGGTTTAACTTGGCAAAGTATTTCAGTCAAAGTTTTTTAAAGAGACAGTACTTCGATTATCGAATGGTCGAATATTCGAACGATTTTTACTTTGAATCGAAGTCGAAGTAAAATCAAAGTGGTAGTATCCTATTCGATGGTTGAAGTATCCAAAAAATTACTTTGAATTTCGAATTTTTTTATTTCGAAAATTCCCTCGAATTCACTTTGACCCTTGATAAATCTGCCCCTAAGTCTACTAGAAAATCATTTAAACATTAAATAAATCCAATAGGCTGATTTAGCCTCCAATAAGGATTAATTATATCTTAGTCTAGCTCAAGTACAGGTCCTGTTGTATTATTACACAGAAAAAGGAAATCACTTTGGATAAAAATGGAGTCTCCATAAATTGGAGCTTTCTGGATAAAGGGTTTCCGGATAATGGATCCCATACCTGTACTTGTTATTGAATTTCTTTGTATATGTACTTTGTAGAAGTCTAGCTAACATTATTTAATCTCTTTATTTAATATAGTTTTTACTTAAAATATCAATATGTGTTATATAATATATACAGACATACAATTAAGCCTGTTTACTTTTATATGTAATATAATCACTTCAAGGAGAAGTCTTTGTAAATTGCTTAGAGTGATTGTGTTGTTGTTCATCTCAACATGGTATTTCACCTGAAACTGTCACTGCATAGATTTACTATTTCTGGCACAGGACACAGTTATCTCCTGCTGACCTACCTGAACCTACCAACCTTTTTAATCTCTTGAGCAGTTATTTTCTCATGTTTAGCATTAAGATGAAGGGTATGCATACTGACGCTGAATCCAAAAGGAAGAATGTGAGGATCTCCAATAGTCAAGAGCTGAATATTTTTTAAAAAAAGTAGAAAATTTATTAGGACATAAAACCTAATGCGTTTCGTGCCTAATGGGGCACTTACTCATAACCTATTTCCTAATAAATTTTCTACTTTTTTTAAAAAATATTCAGCTCTTGATTATTGGAGATCCTCACATTCTTCCTTTTGGATTCAGTGTCTTGAATTTTGCACCTTGGGACTGAGGTGAACTGTGAGTGGATCTCCTTGCTATTTACTTAACAACGTTATTTTTTGGTTTATTAGAGTGGTACCATTTACACTATACATTTTTTTCTTGTGGCAGCACACACTCTTATTTTTTTCTTATGCATACTGACCCTTACAAAGAGTTATATAATTTCTGGGTTAACTTAACCACGTTCACACAATTGTGACAACTAGAACAATGGGTAACCAATGGGAGGGCAGTTTACAGAAACAAACTGATAACAGACCCATTCTTATGCATTAATAATTTTTTAGAGCAATCACCCAAGTTTTTTCTTTTTGCTTTATACAATTAATCTTTAACTGTGAAAATGTTGGGTGGGGGTTCTGAGGAGGTAACATAATTAACACAAACTACAACTCCCAGCATCCTCTATTAAATTGAACCACACCTCAAATATGTAGAAGGCAATCTTTATAACAAATGCTTAGCCATATAAATTACCAGCAAAGTAAAAACACTTAAAAACAGTTAGGCACAAATCTCACCAGTAAACAATATGTTTTATAAATCAGTAGAAACACATAATGCTGTGCTATTTACATCATCATTGTCTATTAGCAGTTCCCATGTTTACAAGTAGCATTGCATTTTTATGCATACCTTGCCAATATACTGTCATAAAATAAAGAAATGGATATCTTCCTACCAATACCATGAAAGGTAATAAGTAGCAAGTAATTGCCAGACAAGCAGTACCGGGCGAATGGAACTGTATACAGCCTAACTTAATTTAAGCAATTTCAAGCTTAATAAATAAATAAATAAATTAGCAATGCAACAGTTCAAGCATATACAGTAGCACTGAGTAGGTCCAAAATGTGTTATCTTAAAGGGTTGCTAGATGATTATCAAATGCTACATTGATAATGGTGGAACTTCTTTATGTCCAGAAAATAAAAAAAACTAAGCTTTATGAAAATGAAGGCTACCATTCTGCAGGCACTATATGATACAGTCCCAGGGGCCCCTACATGATAACCTAAATACATAAGTATAGTAACCCTACATCCGCCCCAGCACACAAAGGAAAGCAGTCCCTGCATGATATTCTATATAAATACACAGATATGGTAACATTGCATTTACCAAAAGTGATATACAAGCTGAGTGCTGTCAAACTGCAAACAACATTGTGCAGGTGCTCAACTATATTTTCGCAGGCGCTGTGGATTACTACTTAAGTATATAAAAATACAGTAGAACTTTATCTACCCCAGGCACACAAAGCAAGATAAAACGCATTGAGCCAGCCCTATATGATTCAAAACTGACTGTGTGTAGCCCCTGTAGGATACACAACAATACACAACAGGGGCAGCTGGAATGTCCACATACATTTATAGCTAGCCTGCAAACTCAGCATGAATTAATCATGTATATAGAGATGAAATCAGAGAATTAATAAAACTTAAGGTCAAAATCTGACAACAAGCTGCTGACTCGTACCTATATCTATGGAAATAAAGTAACTGACAGATGTAATAAAGCAAAGCCTAGGAAGCTTACTGTATTCAGGCTTTGCCCTATTCCCCCACTGCAAACTTCAAGATTTAATTATTTTTAAAAAAACACAAACACACTCTAATACAAATTTTTGCCAAGTAAAACCAGTTGCGGCCCCCTAGAAGTCAATGGGAGCTGCCCTATTGAACCCTTTTTAACTGTTCAGACTGTTAGAAAAAAGATGTCCAATAGGCACAGCTCCCTTGACTTCAATAATTTAGGGGCAGATTTATTAAGGTTGGAATTTGAAATTTGAATTCAAATTGGGAATAATCCAAATTTGAATTCAAGATTTATCATACCTGATCCCTGGGAACAAATTAAATTCGACTAATCGCCACCTAAAACCTGCCGAGTTCATGTAGAAATAATGGCAGAGGTCCAGTGACCCATTTGAAGATGTTAATAGCCTTCCTAACATTCGAGTTTTTTTCAGAGAAAAAACTCGATTAGAGTTTAGTCGAATTTGATTCGAGTTTTTGGGTCACTAATATTCGTTTGAAATTTAGATATTTGAGTTTTGTCTTAAATACTATATTCTATTCAAATTTGGAGGTCATACGAGTTCATTAGAGGTCATTTGAGGTAAAAAAAAAAACTCGAACATTCGACTTTTGATAAATTAGCCCCTTAATAATTCTCAATTTTTTTGGAGTTTTTTTTAGATATATAGAAAACCCACAGATTTGTGGATTTTTCTGATTTGTGAACAGAATGCATACCAATCATGTAAATAATCCACCACCAAGAACTAATTTGCATATTAATAAAACTATTTTTTGTCTGACATTTGTCAGGAAGCAACCCAATATAAATGATTATAAGATTTATTGGATACAGAGTTACTATACAGTTTATTAAAAAAAATCTGCTCAAGAAATGTTGATGTTTGATCTTTTTCTTTGGCATACAGTATTTGTAAAGGTGGTGTGTAGCTTGTTATGTCCCACTGTAAATGTAATGATTTACATTAGAAAACATCAGTTCAGATATAGGTAAAAATATTATTCATTACACTACATAAAAATCATTTAATTTTCAAAATGGAAAAATATTAAATACATTTCTTTCACATAATTCTGAAACATCTTTAAAAATTTATTAATGCAAAACAGTTCCCAGTTTTTGTTAAGTTAATGAAATCCTAATACATGCATTTTACTGAAATAAATAAAAAAATGTTCATGGTTCATGGGATATTGATCCCTATATTCCATTTCACAAGAAAAGCCCCAGTTTCAAGGTTTAAAGGCTAATGCCATCAGTCAAGATTAGCTAATACCCCAATTAGTATGCAAGAATGTTATAGCAAATGTTTGATCCATCAAAAATATTTGCATGTGTAAATGTCAAAATATCACCTTTTCTTGACTTTACTGGGATTTGATGAATCCAGGCATCATGGGATAGATTTTTGCATCAGAAAAGCATTATTTCTATTTCAGTACAGTAAAAGCTGCTCTTCAAAAGTACAACAGCACACTGTTTTAAATGTGATTTGTACCCAACTTTCTAAAAGGTAAAACCATGTTTTATGGGAGATGACATGGTGGCTCCTGTGAGTATACTGTAACTGTAGCATAAACTTCTTAGGCTGCATTGCATTTAATGTTTGTGTTGTAATTCAGTATTTGGGAAAGTCCAGATGATAGACATTATACTTTTACATCATTGCATTCTGGAAAGATTCACAGCAAGGAACTAGTAAACCGTTTTATAATGAAATAAGTTTGATCTAAATGCCTGCAATTCAAGACCATAACGTCAAAACATTGTAGGGAGAAAGCTAAACTGACTGATCTATATCAGCTGTATCCCCTAGTACCTTTTAGGCTTTTTTATGGTGCTGGCTCACAGAAGCTCTCCTTTATGTTATAGCCACTAACATGACATAATTCAGAAACCTATGGCATAGTAGTCTTTTTAGTTGCTTTTCTAAGACTAATGATAAAAGACTATTGAGGTGAAATGTTAAATAAGGACAAGAGCTAAATATTTCAGACTGTGTGAAAGCCATCAGCGTACATGACACAATTGTGTGGGTTTTAATTAATTTTAAAAGTACTGTAAGAGACTGCATAAGGACAGGATATAGTCTCCATACTTACTATGCTATATACATACTGTATAAAAAGGATACTATTACATAGTATTTAAATATATATAGTGCTGTAAAATACATATCACATATGTGTTAACTATATAGTATATACAGTTAGGTCCATAAATCTTTAGACCGAGACAACTTTTTTCTAAAGGCTCAAAAGCAATTGGACCATTGACTCAAAACTATTTCATGAGCAGGTATGACCAATTCCTTTGTTATGTCATTATCAAAGCCCTGGGGTTGATTTGAGGGGGGGGGGGTGCGTGTATGTGGAAGATTTTGCTGTAACCAGACATGTGGTCAAAGGAGCTATCCATGCAGGTGAAACAAGCTATCCTTAAGCTGCGAAAACAGAAAAAACCCATCCGAGAAATTGCTACAATATAAGGAGTGGAAAAATCTACAGTTTGGTACATCCTGAGAAAGAAAGAAAGCACTGGTGAACTCAGCAACACAAAAAGACCTGGACGTCCACAGAAGACAACAGTGGTGGATGATCATAGAATAATTTCCATGGGGAAGAGAAACCCCTTCACAACAGCCAAACAAGTGAACAACACTCTCCAGGCGGTAGGCGTATCAATATCCAAGTCTACCATAAAGAGAAGACTGCATGAAAGCAAATACAGAGGGTGCACTGCAAGGTGCCTAACTCATAAGCCTCAAGAATAGAAAGGCTAGATTGGACTTTGCTAGAAAACATCTAAAAAAGCCAGCACAGTTCTGGAAAACATTCTTTGGACAGATGAAACCAATATCAACCTATACCAGAATGATGGCAAGAAAAAAGTATGGAGAAGGCATGGAACAGCTCATGATCCAAAGCATACCACATCTCTATAAAAGGCAGTGTGATGGCTTGCTAAATGCAGTCAATTTGATTGGGAAGCGTTTGATAATACAGATGGACAATGACCCAAAACATACAGCCAAAGCAACCCAGGAGTTTATTAAAGCAAAGAAGTGGAGTATTCTTGAATGGCCAATTCAGTCACCTGATCTGAACTCAATTGAGCCTGCATTTCACTTGTTGAAGACTAAACTTCGGACAGAAAGGCCCACAAACAAACAGCAACTGAAAGCCGCTGCAGTAAAGGCCTGGCAGAGCATTAAAAAGGAGAACACCCAGAATCTGGTGATGTCCATGAGTTCAAGACTTCAGGCTGTCATTGCCAGCAAAGGGTTTTCAACCAAGTATTAGAAATTAACATTTTATTTTCAGTTTTTTAAATTTTTCCAATTACTTTTGAACACCTGAAATGAAGGGATTGTGTTAAAAAAAGGCTTTAGGTCCTCACATTTTTATGCAATCTTTTTTTTTTCAACCAATGTATTTCAAAATCGCAGGCATTATTCAATATAAAATCATTCGCTGCTGATTATTAAATTGCGCATTATCACTAAGCAAAGTTTATCGTTAACACCTGCTCTGGAGTTTCGTTAAATATTTTGTCAGAAAAACTGCTTTACACTGTGCATGTCGGCAAAAGCAATTTTTTTTTTTTTTGCAAACATTGCGAGGAAGTCGTTGAGGTCTGTAATCAGTCAAAAAGGATGCAAACATGGTCACTAATATTCACAAAGGTGAAAACAAAACATATTACATTCCCCCATAAACCTTAAGGGATAATCATAGCCGACGACCACCATATTTTCCTGCGCTACACAATTTTAACATACATACACTACCCAATGTCCAAAATAACATTTGCACTGTAAATGTGCCCTCAAATGTGTAATAGGTTCATGTGCAAAAATACACCAGAATGAATCTATGAATTGTAAATACTAATATGTTAGTAAGTAATTTTCTTTTCTCACAGACTACAATGCAGCAGTGTATTTTTCTGTGAAGCTGTCACTTTCAGTGCACTGTTAGAGCCAGCACTTCTTACTGTATATGATTGGTATATTGTTAATTGCCACAAGACATGGAAAGAAATTTAGAAAGGCATCTTGGTTGCTTCTAAAAAGTAAAATAACTTTTTGAAGGGTTAATAAAGTAAAATTTCAGAAGAAAGAAAAAGAAATACTTCAGAAGTAGAAAAATAACCACAATATTATATGAAATGCATTTCACATTTGCCCCACCTAATTCTTTAGCACCATGTGCAAAGGATTAGAAATGAATGCTTCTTAATGGATTTGTCTAAAACATGATTTTTGATTTCAGTATCAAGCCACTTGCCTGGGAACATAGTTATATAGGCAGTATTCCTGGTATTATTTTGTATTTTGATTTTTATTTCCATCATGTTTTCCATCTCCCCTGTTTAGCCTTTGTTTAAAAACTGTTTATTTCTAATGCAATGCTCTTTGCATTACATTTAAACATTTTAAAGTCACAAAAGTTGCATCAAAGTTCCAGAGTCTTGCAAACAGCAGCTTTCATTCAATAAATATTATCCTGCTCACAAATTGTTTTTCTGAGCCTTGGAGAAAATTGACAAAACCCATGAATACTGCAGCACATCAATCCTTCTAAAAGACAGGCCCTTATTTAAATTCCAGACAGCGTGGTTGCCATTACTTACGGTTGAGAGGAAGGCTGGCATTGCTGGTTCCTAGTTTGTTTACAGCTACACATGTATAGTTGCCAAAATGCTCCTCTGTTACATTGGAAACGGTGAGAATGGATCTTGTGTTGTAGTTCTGTATGCGTATGCCTCTCTGACCATTTGTGAGTCTACAACAGAAAAAATCAGATTTGTATTGAATAAGTGATACAGTATTTCTTATAAAACAGATATACAAAGATTATGGTTAGGTCTAGACAGCTATACATTTATCATATTCAGAGAAAGGCAGACATTTTTTTAATAATGGAGGAAATTGAGTACATTCCCTAAATGTATGTATGTATGTATGTATGTATAACTTTATTTGTAAATCAGCGCCATACAATGCATAAAAGTACAATATAAATAAAAGTAAATTACTGTACATAAAAGTACAAACAGGGAGGAGAAGTCAGACAATAAATATACATAGAGTCATATAAGGACACAGAGCTATGTGGTAAGAGTAGGAAGGAGGTCCCTGCCCTGTACAGCTTATAGTCTCACAGTCGGTGGGTGTCTAACTTACAGGCACAAATTACAGGGAAAAAATGCACAATGTGACGGCATTGTCCAATAGGTACCATGACTAGACTAATGTTCTAGTGCTCCAAAAGGTAGACTCTTAGTTTATTCTTGAAGAGATTGAGAGAGCACTCCTTGTGGAGAGATTCAGATGTAAGGTGCAGCAAGATAGAAAGGTTTAAGACAAGAGATGGCACTGGATATGGATGGTGTGAAATACAAAATTTACATTCAGTAGTATACTGTAAATAAAACCTTTTAGAGAATTCATAGTAATTAGAAGAAATCATTTCGATCTGTTCATAAAACAGAAGTGGTGGTTTGCTTGGGGGCTGCATTTGTAGCCTTGTTGGATTTACCATACAGTTAGATTTACCATTCTGTTGAATTAAGTTAACAGAGTGGCCATAATGTCCCACTCACTTCTGTTAACTTAATTTAACAGAATGGGACTGGACAAACACGCCCATCAACAGGAAAACAGCATAATAGACTATGTCTAGTGATGGGCGAGTTTGTCCCATTTCATTTCGCCGCAAAATTCGCTAAACGGTGAAAAATCTGTGGATTTTGACGCTCGCCTCAATTTAGACACTTGTGTTAAATTGAATGGGTGTCCAAATAATGTTGATGCGCAGTGGTTTTGACGTGAGCGACTTTTCCAACATGCGTCCAAAATTTGTTATTCGCCGTCACTAACTATGACCACTTCGTATATATGACAGATGCCAAATATATTCTGTGACCTTGTAGTTGACCAATAAACGTAATCTAATAAAACAGAGATTTGTTTTCATTGTAATTTGAATTATAGACCCCTTTACTATACACATAGTTTTATCCTACTTTTGATTTCTTGTTTGGCTTTTAAAATGTTTTTGATAGGTAGATACATCCTTATTTAATGTATCATATGCTAATGTATCACAGAAATGTGATTGATGCTAGTGCATGCATTAAATTGCATGCATACATATGTGAATGCTTTGACCCCTTATGGAGATGTGTACAGATTTAGAAGTAAGCAATGCTTTCTCTGAGATCCAATAGAGATTTAAAAATCAGGTTATAAATAAGAGGTGAGTACCACATGAATATGCTCAGGTTTAACCTCACTGGTTTAAATTGGTGACAAGCAAAAACAAATATTTGGGTGCTTCAACCTCAGAAAACAAATTTTGCAGTAAAACATGGTGCCTGTGAAAAATAAATGAAATAGGAGAATTCCTTATGAATCAGACGAAAGTGAGTGTAAGATTGGCCACACCAGGGATGTCTTTGATGTTTTTAGCCAATTTGAACATATTGCAATATATGTACAAACAATCCCAGTTTTGTTTAACCCTTTCCCTGCCAGCCGATTTGTCCTAAATGCGAACATGTACTGCCAAGCAGTTTTTTAGACATTTTACACGCATTACGTTTACTTAGGATTTTTGACAAGAAAACCTACATGAAATAAGACACATTGGGGCTCATTTATTAACGCAGCGCAGCGCTAAAAAGAGCGCAGTGGCCTTACATTTTCCCAGCGCATGCGAGTATTTAATAATGTAGTGCACGATACCTTAACAGTGCAATTTGTGCGCTAATGTAGACACAGACAGGTGCGACGTGTGAAACTGCGTATCAGCTGTCGCAGTGCTTATAATAAATTGTGCGCACAGGAAGATACCGCAAAGGTAAGGATTAGTTGTGCTCATGTATGAATGCGCTGCTTTAATTAGTTGCGTCACATATTGCGCATATTGCGTTCACTTAGACGCATCTGCATTTGTTTCTGTGCTAATATTTGTTTGGTTGCAAAGGTGTTTAGCCTACCTGATACCCTTAAAGGAACCTTGGTCAATATAAACATGTTGGGTGGAAGGCGTGGTTAATATGCACTTTACAGGGGTTGTTCATCTTTGAGTAAACTTTGAGTTAACAAACATCCCCACCAACAGCAGCACCATTGTATTTGCCAGAACCCAGTTTAGCAGTGTGGCTCTGCACACATATATAAAATTCTCTTTTAAGCAAGATGAAACGCAAAAATGTGAATATACTAGCGCAGCTGGGCAGGAATGCGCATTTTGAAGAGCGTTACTATTACGCCACGAAGAGGCAGTCGTAAAAATTGTGGTGCTGTTGCCCGGGTGCAGTTTTGCACATATACAGACGCAAATCTGCGACGGCCGCAGTGCAAGCGCATTGTAGTCACGCCCACAGCCACGCCCCTAACAACCACGGCATCGTTTGCGACATAAATGCCCAATCTTTTGCGCAATGCGCATAAACAAAACCATCGCAAAAGCTCTGTGTTATGCGCAATATCACGCAAATATATTAGCGATCACGCTTGTTAGGTTAGGTTTCTCCCCCAAAATGCCATGACAACTAATAAAAATCTGCTAAGTATCAATCTGCTACTTCTCCCAAACAAAATGATATCCCACATGTATGGGTGCACCTGCAGTTCTTCAGTATAAACACCCCTGTACTTGTGAAATACCATCCACAAGCTATACATTGCTTGAAAGTGCACACCTGTAGCTATTCAGTGGCGCCATCCTTGATTTCCTACATGCAGAATTGTGGGCGCAGTTCTCCATAGAATTTTGTATTTTTGACCTGAAATAAAGAAAAAAAAGTTCCATTGCCATGCCAACTAAAAGTATAAATCTGCAATTTCTCCAAAATAAAATTATACCTCACATGTACAGTATGGGTGCACCTTAAGATGCGGCCTCCAAACACCCCAAAACAGGGTCAATACACAAGAGCAATTTCAGCTGCAAAGTTTTGGGCTGCACTCTAGGGGCACACCTTGCAGTTCTTCAGTCTAAACACCCCATTACTAGTGAAATACCTCCTTAAATGATATACATTCCTTGAAAGTCCACAACTGCAGCTATTCAGCAGCACCATCCTTAATTTTCTACATGCAGATTTGTGGCGCAGTCTCCAAAGAAGTTTGTGGGTTGACCTAAAGTAAAGGAAAAAAAGTTCCAAAGTTTGATTTCTGCCCAAAGTTGCCACGACAACAAAAAAATCCTGCTTAGTATCAATCTACAACTTCTCCTGAAAAAAAATGATACCCCGCATGTATGTGCACCTAAAGATGCGGCCTCCAAACACCCCAAAACAGGGTCAATATACAAGACCAATTTCAGCTGGAAAGATTGGGGCTGCGCTCTAGGTGCACACCTTGCAGTTCTTCAGTCTAAACACCCCCGTACCTGTGAAATACCCCCACAAACTATATTCCTTGAAAGTGCACACCTGCAGGTTTCAGCGCCACTATCCTTGCTTTCCTACATGCAGATCTGTGGGATCAGTTCTCCATAGAGGTTTGCGGTTTGACCTGAAATAAAGGGAAAAAAGTTTAGATTTCTCCACAAAAGTGCCATGACAACTTAAAAGAACCTGCTAAGTGTCAATGTGCAACTTCTCCTGAATAAAACAATACCCTACATGTATGGGTGCACATATAAAGTAGATAAAGCCACCAAACACCCTAAAACAGGGGCAATAGTTAATTTTGAGTGCCCACTTTACAGTTTTTCAGTCTAAACTCCCCCTTACCTGTGGAATACCACCATAAACTTTATATTCCTTGAACGTGCAAACTTTCAGCTATTCAGCGATGCCATCCTTGCTTTTGTGAATGCAGTTCTTTGTAAAATTTTACAGTTTGGCTTGAAATGAAGATAAAAAACAGTCAAAATGTTATTTCTTTCTAAACCCCAAAGACAAATAACAAAAACCTACTGAATAGTTACTGAATATTCTACTTACCATCATCTGTTTAGTAGAGCATCTTTTGTTTCATCTGTACTCTTCGGTATCCATTGGCAAGGCTGCTTTTAACTTTCTTTTTTTTTACTTTTAGAACACCAACTAGAAAATCTGCATAATTATGGAAAAAACATTCATACTGTCAGAAACACAGATGCCTTCTGTAACTGCACTGAAAGGTAAGCGTTTGAGATGTCAAGAATAAAGCTTGAGGCATTAGATAAACAGATGAATTCAAACTATGGATTCACCAAAAATGTCTAATCATGCTACCAAATCATGATTCTGCAAAAAAATAGCTAAATGTCTACACAAGAACAAAATATATATTGCCCAGAAGTAAAGAATCTGCACTGAAAGCTGAGGAGTTTTCAGTTCAAGTGCCCTGTTTCTCTCCAACCATCTTGGCTATGCATTCAGTACAGTTCTTACCTCTATACAAAATAAAGAGAAAGACTACAATAGGCCTAATGCAAACTGTTCCCATCTATCAGCAAACCATAACTTTCTTTGCTAACTGCACACAAAAACCATGCAACATGCATAGATCACTGTACAAAAAAGCTGAAGCCCATACTAGCCAAAATTCTAGGGAGACCAAATACTATTTTGCCCAGAAATACCGATATACTGAGCAACCGCACTCAGAGGGGAGCTTATGAGGTGTCAGTAAAAACATTTTTTGTGGCATCAGAGAGATGAAATCATCAGCAGACGAGATGATATTATCTCAGAGTCAGCCATTGTCCTTCACCATACACCCTACTTGACTACACCCCTAGAGCTACCTCTAACCATACAAACAAAGAAAAAAACTAATTAACCACAACATAAAATGCAATGAATGCACTGAATATAAATTTTGTACAAAACAGGATGCCAATTCTTAAAATAAATCCAATCCATACACAATAATCTACAACATTTTCAATAGTGTAGCTTCAAATGGTGTATTTAAAAACATGGTTTGAAACATAACTCAGGGTTGCGAGGGCACTTTGGGCAATAGTACCGTGTACTTTGTTTGATACCCCTTTTGCAGCACACATTGCAGGCTTTTTGGGCTCTTTGTTTTTCAGGAGTGGGTGAAAGCAGGTCTATAAAATGCTTCCCCCCAATCAGGCCACATTGTCACTAGCAGGTGTCTCAGGCACTGCCTCCTCTACACCACCAGGGCAGGGATTATCTGCAACTGGTATTTATAATATGACAATTTGGGGCCTGGTACTGCAGCCTTATAGACAACATACGAATTCTGAAGGGCTATTTGAATCAGATATATACCAACTTGTACCAGGTTCTTGTTTTTCAGCAGGCATCATAATAATCTTGAAGTTGCTCAGTTCTGTCAACACCACCCATGTACTTACTGTACTTGCTACAGAGAGGCTTCGATTTTGGGGGCCTATCAGCAAATACTGATGCGTCGTGGATTGACATCAATATAAAAACATTTTTTCTATCAAAAAATTTGATGGCAAAGAGCTCATCATATCTTAGGGCATATGTTTCTCCACCGTTTAATTTTTTTGTAATGGAGAACCGTGGGCAATCCTTTTTAGTTACGATTCATGGTGCCACAGGCTGGGGTGTCCAATGAATATAGGGTTCTAAATAGGAGCATACTTGTGTAAAAGTTATCAACATATAAATGGTAACCTCGGCTCAGTAGTGGAGTGATGTGCTCCCATAGAATTTTTCAATTGACAGTCAAATTCAAGGGGAAAACCAGGAGGGTCTAATTGTGAGTCATTTCTTTCATTAATCAAAAAGTGGTTGATGTACCCAAGCTTTGATGGAAATGTAGGTGCCCTTTGAAGAGGAGAAGGGACTCGTCAATACAGATGTTTTGGGAGGGGGTGTACACTGCTGCGAAGCGCTCAAACAGGCTATCTATAAGGGGCCTCAATTTATGCAGCCTGTCATGGTAAGGATCATTAGGGGGTGCAGTCGTAGAATTGTCATTGAAATGTAGAAACTGGAGCAGTAGCTGATAACTGTTTCTAGGCATTGTGACAGAAAACATTGGAATCGATAGCACTGTAGTGTTATCCCAGTAGGACTCCAAGGAATTTGCTTTTATGAGACCCATAGCTAAAGTGAGTCCCACAAACCTCTTTATTTCAGCAATATCAGTGGGATGCCACACCTGAGCTCGAGCATATCTAAGGAGGGGAATTTGGGTAAGACATTGCTTGACAATTGTGTATTGGACCATATACTATAGGATGGTCGCAGTCAAAAATACATGAAAAAAAATGTATTGGCTCAAATTTACTGGTGTCCACCTTAACGTCAGAGACTGCAGTAAATGGGGGGATTTCAGGGGGAAAATTACCAGGAGGCCCCCACGCAGGCTCTCCTCCAGTTGCAGCATCAGCCCTATAACCCTCTTCCTGATCCTCAACCTCCTCTTCTACATCCTGCTCAAACTCCATGGACTCCTCAAGGGCTGTAACAGTACTACTATTACCCAGTGACTCATCAGTAGAAGAGGGAACCAGGGGGCACAAACTCAGAATAAGTGTCACTAAACTCCTCTGAGCTAGAGGTCATGCATAGGGCAGCAGTCTCTTCAACAGTAAAAAAAAACCCTTTTGCCATGTTGCCTACAAAATATATCCCCTAATCCAAAGAACAATCAGGGACAGTGACAGAAAATCCAGTAATAAGTGATATACCCTGGATCACACTATGCAAAACTTGTAAAACTACTGCAACACAGGCAAGGCTGTGAGAACAAAAATGAAGATAAGAAAAAAAACATAAAGAAAAAAAACTAAGACCAACCCCCTGGAACTTTCTGGAACAAAAAGCCTAACCCTCTCCAATTCCATGAAACAAAACCCTATCTCAATATCCAAAAGACTTACAATTAATACCAAGTAAAATCACAAGTGATCATAAATAATTACTAGTGACTCAACAAAAAGAACAGGTATTGAGCAACTATTGAACAATTATTGGACAATTATTGAACAACCAAATGAACAGCAACAACTGAAATTTCAATAAAATTAAGTGATAATGAGCAGAACACAAAACTGAAAGCCAATAAAATCACTGAAAATCAGTACTGATCAGCAATACAAAACTGAAACAGAAGTACAAAGCTAGAACAAGAAATCAACAACAAAAAAAGGCTGAAATGCAAATAAAAATCACTGAAAATCAAGGATGTATAGGAGTGTGCAAGAGTAAGAAAAGTGTGAGTTCAAATGTGTTACCTGGGGTAGGCACAGGAGATCTGACAGGCAGGAGGACTGCACCATGCAGCAGGAGGGCTCCAGCGATGTCTACGTCCCAGCAGAGAAGAGGAGGAGGCACTGGGGAGCTGATCTCAGCAGCAGGCACATCCTGATGGCGTGGCTCTGCTTTGGGGGGTCTTCCTGGGGGCAATTGGTGCCTTCTAAAAATAAGTAAAAAGAATTTCACTGGCACACGAAGGTTCATTCATGCAGGTACAAGCCGTTGCTGAGTTTATTTTGCGAAGGTGCAACGTTTCGGGGTAAACCCCTTTGTCAAGCAAAAACGTTGCACCTTCGCAAAATAAACTCAGCAAGGGCTTGTACCTGCTTAAATGAACCTTCGAGTGCCAGTGAAATTCTTCTTACTTATGAAAATTGAGGAGGCCTCCTTCACCGTGCACCGGGTTTTCGTTTCCTGGAGAGCCAGGGTGTGCAAGCGTGGTAATTTTGTACTATGCCTTCTAAAAATAATGCAGTCCACGCCACTGCTAGGGGATTGGTACCGGAATGAGCCCTTTAGTGTGGCACAAAGCCGCAAATGAAGTGCAGAGCAGTGTGACAAAGAAAATGTACTGTATAAGGTTCGTTCTTGGCATGTAGAGCCTTGACCTACGTGCTTGATGGTTAATGGGTTAAATGTGGTATTTTTATTAGCTGTATGCACAAAAGTCTTAATACCCTAATTATACTGATATAGGTGAGTGTCCAAATGTTCTTGTCTTTGTCTGTATGAATTTTGTGATCACACTCTCATTGAACACTACGTAAGGTTTGAAATTGCTTAGTTGTGGTTTGTAGAATTTTTGCGTTTGAGGAGTCACAATGATACAAATGGAATTTTGATTACTGGGCTGTTACTGTCACTTTGTTAAACACTCAGCTGTGTCATGATATTCATCAGTCATGATATTTGTGTCAAATCTTTTAACATATAGAGAGTTATTTATCAAAAACCCGAAAAGTTCTCATTATTTTCTGAAAACTACTGTGACCAAATTCGCACAGACTTACCCCCATATTTATGAATACATTATTCAGAAAATGTCTTGTGTGTGAAAAAACCAGGATCCTTTAAATTTTTCAGATTTGTTGCCAAAAACTGGAGTTTTTTTGCAGTTTTTTTTTTGACACCCGAAACCTTTCAGATTTGATGTCTGAAACCACAAAATGTTTGGCTCACTGAACGAAATCCAGTGCAGATAAGGATATAAATGGAACATCTGCCATAGGCTTCTACATGAACTTGACAGGTCTGAGTTGGAGTACTTTTTTAATCACACTTTTAACATCATCGGCGTTTAATAAATCTCAAAAAAATTGTGGTTTTTTTCTACAAAAAAATTGTGTTTTTAAATATCAGACTTTAATAAATAACTCCCTTACTGTTATTTTGCCATCATGTGTGTGTCAGGCACCATGCATTAAATAATTATATAGCATAACACATTATATAAATGCATGATTAAATTAATACTGTATGTACAGAGACATGTATAGAAATGTACAGAATGGATTGTAAAATTACAATGCAAAGTGTAATTTTGTATGCCAGAATGGTATATTGGAAAACGCCAGCACCATGATATACACAAAATACAATTACATGAAGCCTATTACTGCATTATGTGTTATGTATTTTTTAATTTAATAAAATGCATTACTCATCTTATTCTACATTAGGAAAGTCACTTAATGTCCCTACGCTTCAAGTACCAATAAAAAATGTAAGCACTTGAGGTCAAGAACTCACTGTGCAAACCCTTCATCAGATCACAAAGAATATTTTACTCTGTTCTGGCAGAATATCCTCAAAAGGGCATCAAGAGACCATTGAAAGAAAAGTTACTAGATGTTTTATAAAGTGCCAGGATAGACTCAAAATTAACCTGTGAAGAGAGAGCACGGGGAAGACCAGAATGATTCTTTAAATACATCAAAGATCTCAATAAATCTCATAGGGTGAGGTGGTACAATATATACAAGAAGATTTAAAATAAAGCAATTCCCCTTGACTGCCCTCGAGCCCCAACTGTATAGCTAAAACCTAATTATATTGTAGGTTGTTTCCAAATTTCCATCTATAATTTATTATGGAAACCTTTTTTATCCCACAATGTAATTTAATTTATTTCAAGGTCATGAACATTTTAGGTAATAATTTAAATATACTTAAAGACAAAAGATTTCTTATAGATAAAAGTTGCCAAAAATGTATGTAATAACTACATTAAAATAAACTCCATTTGTAATTTAGTTGTTCCTTTTTTGTCCAACACCTGATTAATACCTACATTTGGAATAACTATGTAGGGACCCTGTGGCATAAGTTCCCCTTTTCATTTGGAGCCTCATGGTGGATACAGGGTCTCCTAGAGTTTCCACGGGCAGAGCTATTGGATTGGTGCAACATGGCTGATCCCAAAAACAGCCACAATGTGTCGATAGCCCTGTGAGCTAATGAAGGGTACTCCAAAAGCCTGGAAAGCTCAACCATGCCGGTTTGGAGTTTTGCTGGACATATTTTATGCTTGCGCTATGGACAGTGCTGAGAGCTGTAGTTCTGCTTTGGATTTAGCAACAGTGTACTCGCGCTATAGACAGTGCTGTGAGCTATGAATGGAGGATCAAGCAAGCTACATGTGCTTCATGGAATGGATTCATCACTGTGGATGCCTGCTCCAGCTCTGGATGAGCCTACCCATCTGTGTGAATCCCCAGGGTAAGGTGAGCTATGGGGAGGGTAGAAAAAGAGAGGATAAAGGATGGTTTCTGTTTATGACACAGGCTGTTGATGATGCCTGCCATGAGGGAGCCAGTACCTTACCTCACTGGCTATGTGGGTCCTATTGTGCTCTTTGGGGAAAAGGAACTGAGACTCTTTGTCTGCCAAACGAGTTGCGGGACTTTGCCTGGCATGGAGGGCCAGGAAATGGACTGCCATAGGTTCCCATGGGAGTGGGTTATATTAGATGTGATGTACATGTGTTATACTTCCCCTTTAAATTACACTTTCCTTATATAAAGTTATGGTTTTTATATAATAAAGTGTGTGTGTCATGTTATTCCTAATGGGACTATCCTCAGGTGTATTCTGGTATCCCATTAGGTGGAGGCATTGCCAGAGAAGAAGAATTCCCAGTACCCTTTCACCTAGCAAAGGGGACTCAGGACCTGTAAGTCATGTAAATATTGTGATGTACCACTTTGGCACCAGGGGGGTGACCAAAATTGGTTACAACTATTGCAATGAATGTTTGAACATTGTTTTGCAAATTTGATCATTATGAAACTTACATGTTTAGCTTATGTAATATAACTACTAGATAGGACTAAAATATCATTCAAAATATATCATGGTATTTTTGGTGCAGCCGATGGTGCTTGTCCTAGGATATTAACCAGAAAAATCCTTTTCTACTGGAACCATGCAAGAATGTTTTAAAATCAGATTTGGTCAGGAAATATATTTCCAGACTCTGTGGCTGGTCCTCTTGTCTTCCACATCAACCAATAAGATTGAAGCCATCAAATTGCATAATAAACTGTTTGGGAAGCTATTTCTCAGAACATTGTAGAGGATTAAGGAGAGATAAGAGCTGTAGTGAATCTAAATAGTGTAGGTTAGGAGTTTGTTTTTGTTGAGCTGGTCATGGCCTTAGGTGTGCAACCCATGGACCCTCCAGTCCCAAAGTATCCTCTACTTTTTCAGCCAGAGTTGGAGCAAGCTGTCAGGGCATAATGGCTCTTACTGGTGTCAGGACCAAGGAGGTATATGCAATACAATCAGGCAGGAACAGTTCAATACTTCGTAGACAAGGGGTTAAGAGGCTCAAAATCAGAATCCAGGCAAAAGTCAGGGCCAGCCAGCAATCAGCATAGTCAGATTCAAAGCAGAAGGGTCAGGAACCAGGAATCAGCTAATATTATCACACCAGAGGTCACAGAAACAAGACCTATATTTGAGAATTGAACCTGGATCTCTGGCATCCTTTTATTTTTAATATTTGCAAAAAGTGCCAACATGATGACATTGGCATCACTTGTGGTGCACCAACTTGACATTACGGTCATGGGCACTGTCATCTTGAAAATTAAGCCGAGCTCTCTGCACAGTGCACTCTTGACACAAGCCTCTCAAGATCTGGAACATGAGGTGGTCTTGAATCGAGACACAAAAGATCTTTTTTATTAGACAAGTATGGAGGCATTACTTTCTAAGTAGAAGAACATGCTATGCTCAAGCATGTGAGCAGTATGGAATTTCTTTCAGGTCCCTGAATAGCAGGGAAGTAGGCTACTTGTCTAGAGAAGCAGGCCATCATGCTGGGTGAGGTACCACTTATGATGTAGGGTGTGATCTAGGGGAGGACGGTGATGAAGACAGGGGCAGACCCTGGGTACTGCCGAAGGAAGGCAACAACAACAGTTGTTCAGAGTGGAAATTGTGTTGTTGATGATGATGAGCCAGCCCCACAAAGACTGGAAATCTGCCCTATCACTGCTAAGTGTGACAGCCAGAGGAACAGAACTGCACCACGTTCAAGGGGTACTGGCCCAGCATTTGGCTCCCAAGCACCGCATTCTTCAAATACTAGTCAGATGACCTAGTTGACATGTGCAACCTGTACTGTCAGTGAATCTATAGGGGCACCCAGGGTCACATACAGCATCATAAAGGAACAGTAACACAAAAAAAATCAAAGTGTTTTAAAATAATGAAAATATACTGTAAAATGTAATGTACTGTTGCACTGCACTGGCACAACTGATATGTTTGCTTTAGAAACACGACTATAGTTTATATAAATAGGCTGCTGCATAGCCATGGGGGGCAGCCATTCAAAGCCGAAAAAGGAGAAAACGCACAAGACACACAACAGATAACAAATAAGTTCATAACAGATAAGCTCTGTAGTATACAATTGCATTCGTCAAAATGTATCTGTTATCTTCTTTGTAGTTTGTGCTTTATGGCTGCCCCCATGGCTACACAGCAGCTTATTTATATAAACAATAGTAGTGTTTCTGAAGCAAACACACCAGTTTTACTACTGCATGGCAACACTTTATTATGTTGTCATTCCTTTAAAACACTTTCAGTTTTTGCTGTTACTGTTCCTTTAAAAATCATCGTCACAGACTGATGTAGGACCAGCACCACTGTGGCAGGGCAAAGGGCAGTCATGTCCCCTTTCTCCTCCTCCTCCTTCTATCCCTCATGGAAGAGGTGCCAGTTCCCCATCCCTGAAAGAAGGGAAGAGTTTTTAGAAGATCAAAGGAAACCTCCTCTGTCTCCTTCTCTGCCCTAGGATCTACTCTTCTGTGGTCCCTGCCCATCCAGATTTCCCACCCCCTTCCCAAGCAGCAGCTCTCTTCCCTAGCCTCCCCGATGTGCACCCCCATTGACAGCCCCCATTACTTGCCAATACAGCTATCTCTGCCTTCCACCAGCAGGTGGCCTTGCTGTCCCTGTTGCACCACTGCACCACTGAAACATGAACAAGCACTTGTTAGTGATAGAGCTGCAGAGGGTGTTAACAGAGGCACTCCTCTGAGATTAGTTGTGTCTTCCTGTGGGTAAATGTCTCCCCTACAGCTTCCTTGTCCTCCTTCACTGCCCCACCCTCATAGCAAATTAAAATACAATTTAACAGCAGAATACACCCATAATTACAAGAGATTGTTGTTGCTCACCCAGGTCTTCTCCAATGAATTCACATTTAAATATAAATGCAGCACATTTTCTTGCTTCTCTTATACTAAGGCCACTCAATAAACTTTTGTTTTACTCAAGAGGCTTATGATGTCTTTGCAAAATCATATAACATGTCTATATATTATCTTTAAGGTGCTGTTACTCTTATATGCAGTCATTTTCATCAATCATATCACTTTTGCAGACAGGCAGGATGTTATGATCTAAGGCTTTAAGAATATTATTACATATAATTCATCAAGATTAGTATCTCCACAACAACACTCTAATCCTGAGGAGTAGATTATGGTGACAGAATCCTCCTTCCTTTTTAGAAAAAAAAATTGAAGGCTTTTTATGATTGAATGCATTGATATCAGAAAAGACAGTGTGACAGCTATTGGTGTCTATGACACAATAACATTCCCATGGAGAGAATATATATATAAGAAAAGCTAAAAGTGTTTTATTAAAATTGGATTGTAAATTGGATTGTAAGCAGAATAATAATTTCAAGAATATATTTATATAAATACAGTAATATTGTTTTCTCTTTTTTAGACCTGCACGCAAATACAAGAGATGTAATATATTAATAATAGTAATAGTATCCCCAATACTATCCCTAAAACAGTATCTAACAAAGTTAAGTCTTAAGAAACTTAACCTTCAGAGTTTTCAGTTGCTTTAGACTTAACTTTGCTAGATAAATGAGAATCTCCATAGACGTAGCCTTAAAACAATATTATCATTAATATGAAAGAAGCGAACCTTGGTTATTTTCACCTAAAGATGGAGCAGATTATGAACTGTGAAAATTACATTACTGGAAGGCCATCTCCCATAGAATCCATTTAAGCAAATAATAAGTATTGCACTCTTCTGCTACTGCATGAGATCTAGCACACATTTAGTTGCGTGTGGCGCTACAGGAGTCCTGTGCCTCCGCTATATAGGAGAGCAGGTACACTTTATTATGACGTGCCTCCACCCAAGGTCAAGACAAGCTGAACTGTAATACCCCTCCCTGGGAACTTCTCCGATCCCCAATACACATACACAGTGGAAGAGGTGATGTGTTTATTTGGCAGGACACTATACATTTAAATTGCATTGATACTGGTAGCCTGCCAGCCAGGAGCAACTTCACTGCAATACCACAGCTGATGACCTCTGGACTGCTGAAGGGAATCCCCACTTATATGGCAGTTCTTCAAAGTCCTGAGAAGGACACCCTTTGGTTTTCCGTGCCCTGAGAAGAGCACGCTTTGCTCTTCAGAGCCCTGACAAGGACCCCCTTTTCTTCTGCACCCTAAAGAGAGAGCACGTTTCTGCCACTGGGGTTCCCTACTAAGTTTCCCACACACAAACTTTGGGAGTATGTACACTTTACTTGTAGTCTGCTGATTTGATCTCCCAGCAGCACTTCCTTTTTTTATTGATATCCTTTTTTTATTAATACATTTTGGAAAGTTACTTGTACTTACAATTCCTTTAATTAGGCAAAAAAACTTTGGGTGCAGTTTGTTATGTTTATTTTTCCCTAAAATGGCAAATAAGCTATCAGAACTAGTGATTATCTCCTTTGAGATTAATTAAAATTTTTATCGACAAAAATCTTTTTTAAGATGAAAAAGTTCAGCACAATAAGGGCATTTCTGTAGTTCAGACTGGGACCAACATTTAGTGGAATAATCACATGTGATTAATGGAAAGTCTTATAAATGGTGTTACACAACTATTACTCTCACGGTAGTCTCAAGGGAAACAAACATAATTGAAACAAATCAAAATCCCTGTGGCCAAATAAAAACACAAGCATTTAAATGGGAAGATAAAAAGTGTGCATTTAATGCCTACAAGTCCTGAAGGCATAGCAACATTTGCTAATGTAAAATTTAATCACTCCACCAAAACTACAAATAAAGAAGTCAACAGAGACCCCTACCCAATAAGCATTTTTGTCGGTTTTAAAAACAAATAAAGAATAAAATAATGAAACATCTTAGCTGAGTTCAATTATGACATGTCAAAGAATAAGTAGAAAAAGATTTACAATTATAAAGTCAAGAGATTCAACTCAATATACTGTATCTAAGGCTGCCTTAGAAAGAGTTGATAAAATCATCATATCAATTATGACTCTCAAATTAACTCTATTTAAGCTTTACTACTACTTTGGGGCCCCTTAGCAGGACCAGTCCCCAGTTTGAGAAACAATAATCCGCAGATTTAAAAGATGAATATCTAAAGTTAAGAAAGAAGGAAGGGAAGGATGGCTTATTCCTGGGTTTATTTTTTACTTTTGTAGTTCTAAAATAAAATGCAGGAACGAAAAATCAGGCTGAAGACTACAGCACAGATAATTCTTATTTATCTTCATAATAAATGTAATATTGTATGACCATAAGCTCTGTGAAGCATGCCTCTACTCTCCACTGACAGTTTCCATTAAAAGTATAAAGAGAAATACATCACAAATTAATAGATACTAAATATAATAGATCAACACTTTGGGAAATTAATATATTATATAAGGTAGGCTGCTATTTATGTTACATAATAACACAGTATATATAAATATATATATATATATATATATATATATATATATATATATATATATATATATATATATATATATATATATATATATATATATATATATATATAGTGAATGATGTGGACAGTAAACTACTTAATCTACTTTAAGGGGGTTATTTATCAAAATCAGAAAAGTTCTCACTATTTTCTAAAAACTGCTCTTGCCAAATCCCTTTCCCTCCTATATTATCGATAAAATTTATCAAAACATTTTTCAGAAAATTTCTTGTGCGGGAAAAAAACTATAAAATCTTGAAAAAATCTTAATCCCACAAATTTTTCGGACTTTCCAAAAACTGTGACTTGTTGGAGTAGATAAGTCACAAAAAATGGTGCTTTTCCCTTTAAAAATCTGACCAGAAAAAAATAGACTTATATTAATAAATAATCCCCTTAATATGTTTTTAAGTCACATAATTGTTATGCAAAGTTTATTAAGAATCGTGGATTGTGAATTTATGGCCTAATTTATGGCCTAATACCAACATAGAATAACACTATATTGTCAAACAGATCATAATACATTAACCCCCTTCAAACCATTTTTTGAGAATGTTTTGCAAATATATTCCACAGCATAGAAATTGCAGATCATTGACATATGTCTATGCCACACAAAAATTTACAATCTAATGTCTCTATCACGCATGCATGCAATTTGGTCAGTTTTATTAGTGTGGGAATGTGAAAGGTAAACAGAGTACCTGGAGAAAAATTCATACAAGCTATGGGGGAATACGCAAAGTCCCTGCAGTGCCCTGGCTGGAATCAAAACTAGGACCCCAGTGCTGCAAGGCAGCAGTGATAACCAGTGAGCAGTGAGTTGTTTTTGTTGTTTGTACAGTTCTAAGATGATGATTATTTTTGGGGGTTATTTATCAAGGTCTGAAATTATCTCAATATTAGCTGCTACAAACTCCGATCTAAGCCGCTCAGATTTTTAACGCTTATTTATTATTACATTTTCCCGAGAATTTCCTTTGCGGTAAATACTCAGATTTTCTTAATTTTTTCAGAGGTTCCACCCGATTTTCACGATTTCACGGTTTTCACCCGAAACCTCAGAAAACTTCTGGCTTTGGCACGAGACCCAGCGCAAATCAAAAAAATCATTGGGACTCCCATTGACTTATATGCAACCTTGACAGGTCTGAGATGCCGGGATTTCAGATTTGGAGTTTTCCGGCCTCGGGGTTTAATAAATTCCGAAAAATTTGTTCATTTTTAAAAAGCCCGATTTTATAAAAAAAATCCAGAATTTTTCGTGATTTTTGCATTTGGGGCTTAGTAAATAACCCCCTTAGTGTATTACACAATGTTATGTGTGTATAGTGCACAACATTTGCTGAAATAATCTGCATTGTGATGGCTTATGGCAATGTGGGAGAATTCTCTAAACTGATACATACAGAATAACATTTGCACTTAATGTTCAGTTATGCTACATGCAAAATGTGCAAGTACCAAGCTAATTAAAAGAAAAATATTTAACAAAGCCTCTTACTTCTTTTCTCCTTTGTACCACTCAAACACTGGGGCTGGCACAGCTGCTGTTTCACACCTGATCAAACCCGTTCTTCCCAATGAAACTCCAGTTGGTGTTATTTCCAGAATTGTAGGGGCAACTACAAAAAAAAAAATACACAATTAATATGATATATTTGAAACATTCAATGATGATAACCAGTCAGATAATAAAGTTAAATCATATAAAGATAAATAGATACAATATACACCATGCACTTTTTTTATAAAGAGGAAGAAGAGTAGGGGTATCATCTAGGTATCAATTGCATCTGTAATTAACTGAAAGCACAAAAATGTTCTGTGGCTTTGGGGATATATTATGAAACTACTTTCAAAAGATATTTTGCTACAAACATAAATGCTTTATCTGATACATATTGGTAGTGGTGGTTCTGTTTTTGCTGCCTTTGGGTTGAAATTGGCAGTCAGCCAAACCAGGTAGTAAGTGGTGCAAGCGACAAACTATCAAACCAACTGGAACAATAGTAGTATCTAAGCATCCTTAGAAAATAAATCCCACTATATTTCTAAAAAAATGTAATACAGTATGAAACCTGTTATCAAGAATGCTCAGGGCCTGGGGTTTACCAGATAAGGGTATTTTTTCCATAATTTGGATCTCCATACCTTAAGTCTACTAAAAATAAATGAAACCCAACAGGCTCATTTTACCTCCATTAAGGATTAATTATATCTTAGTTAAGATCAAGTATAAGGTAAAGGTTGTATTTCTTGGTAATTATAGCTCTTTTTTTGCAAAGTAAACAAATAGAAGTAGAGATCCCAAGAACTCACAAACACTTCACTTAATTAAAGAAGTGTTTAAGGGGCCAGTCACTACAGCTGGCCTAACATTTAAAGGTCTCAAGACAGATCTTGTCTGTCAAACCAACATTCCTTTGAAAATGTATCTGCACTGATAATTTTCTTAGAAATAAAATTGTTATATATATATATATATATATATATATATATATATATATATATATATATATATATATATATATATACATATATACATATATAAAACTTGTATTCCCTTTAAAGTACATTGTATGCATAATTTTGTTTGTGACATTAATTCTTAATTTAAAGCACATAAGTGAAATTTGTGTGGTTTGGCATGCTGCAAGGCAATTCCATTTCAGACAACCTTAGCTGAACCAGACTGTTGAGTTTAATATCATAACACTCTGTATACAATTCATAAATGTCATGGAAGGTAGATTGCTCTGCTAGGTGCAAAGGCATTCACACAGTTACAGATAATATGCAAAATAATTTGCAGGAATAGGTTTTGTCTTTTAACATTTTAATGAGCTTTGGGACTTTCATTCATATTAGTTATGTTTCCCTAATTACTCATTATAATTCTAATGTGCATTTTATATTTAATTACAATCCTTATAAAGCTTTGTAATGGACAGTAAATTATTATTACTAGCATGTGCCTAATGAATATGAGCCACATTTATTATCTTTTACACCAGAACCTAACATAAAGAAACTTCCAATTTACCTTTGTTGATTATCCACATAACATGATTAAACAAACTTTTTAATGTTATTAATTCCATATTACAATGAAATATGATTTAACTATAGTTTCATTAAAATGTATATATTTTGCTCAGCCTTTTTACCATTGTACAATGTTCTAACTAAGTAAAAGTTCTCTTAATTTCTAAATATACAACTATAATTATTGCTAATAAAATTGACAGCAGCAGAAAAATCCACTACATCTCAGAAAAACCTTCTACCATTAAAATCTAAATTGTACCATTAAAATCTGCTATTGTGTTTCTGATATTTGTCTATCTCTGTTCAACTTTTGTCATAGTTAGTGATGGGCGAATTTATTCGCCAGGCGCAAATTCACGGCGAATTTGCGTGATTCGCTGCCGCGAAAATTCGCGGCAAAAATTCGCCAGCATCAAATTTTTTCTTCGAAAAAACGGGCGCCGGCGTAAAAAAAAAGGGGCGCCGGCGTCAAAAACGGGCGCCGGCACCGTTTCGTGAATTTTCCGCCATTTCGCGTGAAATTCGCAAATTTTTCGGCTAAGCCAAACGGCGCAAATTCGCCCATCACTAGTCATAGTTTCCAAGCTTTACTTGTTAAGCACAAGTACACTGGCATCTCATCAGTATGACCCTCTCTATAAAGCTGTGGACCCTAGATATGCACTGACTTGTTCATAGCCACTAATGATGATCTAGACCTATGCACTATTTCTTATATTGTACTCAACAGTACAATTTCTTTACAGCAACAAACACGACAAAAACATACTTTTCTGTATGTGACTTTTTTGTGTACCCAGGCATTTCTCCTGCTATACTGAGTGGGTACTACTTTATTCAATCTCTCTCTCTCTCAGTATGCATAATAATTTTTTCCACTTTCAGCAAAAAATATAACAGTGGTATGTCTTTATTTCCCAGGAACATCTGAGTACTGGGGTGTTTTCTAAACAAAGATTTTAAATGTAAAAACGGACTGTGCAAAAATGTAATGTAATGTAATTTTGCTAATTTGAATGCATGTAACTGCTCAATACTGATTACTGGCAACACCAAGTTGGTTGGATATGCTTGTTAAGCCTTGAACTGCATAGGCAGGTTCATGTCCAATCATGAGAAAAGGTATTTAAGGTGGCCAATTGCAAGTTGTGCTTCTGTTTGACCCTCCTCTGAAGAGTGACAGCATGGGATCCTCAAAGCAAATCTCAAAAGATCTGAAAACAAAGATTGTTCAGTATCGTGGTTTAGGGGAATTGAATTTATGGTTCAGGGGAAGGTTACAAAAATCTTTTTCAGAGGTTTAAACTGTCAGTTTCACCTATAAGGAATGTATGTAATCAGGAAATAGAAGGCCACAGGCAAAGTTGCTGTCAAACCCAGGTCTGGCAGGCCAAGAAAAATACAGGAGTGACACATGTGGAGAATTGTGAGAAATGTTACAGACAACCCAAAGATCACCTCCAAAGACCTGCAAGAACATTTTGCTGCAGATGGTGTATCTGTACAGCGTTCTACAATTCAGTGCAATTTGCACAGAAAAACATCTGTATGGCAGGGTAAGAAAGAAGCACTTTCTGCACTCACACCACAAACAGAGTCGCTTGTTGTATGCAAATGCTCATTTAGACAAGCCACAGTCATTTTGGAGACAAAAATTTAGTTATTTGGTCATAACAAAAAGTGCTTTGCATAGCGGAAGAAGAACAACACATTACAAGATAAACACCTACTGCTACCTACTGTCAAATTAGGTGGAGGTTCCATCATGCTGTGGGGCTGTGTGGCTAGTTCAGGGACTGGGCCCTTGTTAAAGTCGAGGGTCGGATGAATTCAACCCAATATCAACAAATTCTTCAGGATAATGTTCAAGCATCAGTCACAAAGTTGAAGCTAGGGGTTGGATATTCCAACAAGACAATGACCCTAAACACACTTCAAAATCTACAAAGGCATTTATGCAGAGGGAGAAGTACAATATTCTAGAATGGCCGTCACAGTCCCCCAACTTGAATATCATTGATTATCTATGGGATGATTTGAATCAGGCTGTCCATGCTCGGCAGCCATCAAATATAACTGAACTGGAGAGATTTTGTATAAACGAAGGGTAAAAAATTTAGGGAAGAAAGAGCAAAGTATAGAAGCAATTATAAAGCAGTGAAAGACTTAGGGGCCGATTCACAAAGGGTCGAATATCGAGGGTTAATTAACCCTCGTTATTCGACTGGGAATTAAAATCCTTTGACTTCGAATATCGAAGTCGAAGGATTTTAGCGTAAATAGTGCAATCGAAGGATTATTCATTCGATCGAACGATTAAATCCATCGAATCGAATGATTCGAAGGATTTAAATCCAACTATCGAAGAAATATCCTTCGATCAAAAAAACTTAGGAAAGCCTATGGGGACCTTCCCCATAGGCTAACATTGAGTTAGCTTTTAGATGGCGAACTAGGGGGTCGAAGTTTTTTCTTAAAGAGACAGTACTTCGACTATCGGATGGTCGAATAGTCGAACGATTTTTAGGAAGAATCCTTCGTTTCGAAGTCGAAGTCGAAGTCGTAGTCGAAGGTCGTAGTAGCCCATTCGATGGTAGAAGTAGCCCAAAAAACACTTCGAAATTCGAAGTTTTTTTACTTCGAATCCTTCACTCGAAGTTAGTGAATCGGACCCTTAAAGATTCCTGTTCCTGTCAAGCTTACATATGTAACTATTTTAAAGGTTAAATGGACAAAGACAAAAAATGCATACCGTGACCTCAACAATCAAACATCCAACTTCTAAGATAGTTCTCATACATTCCTATCTTTTCACAATAAAGCCCAGCTACATTGTTACAAATGATATTTTCACATTGTAGAACAAGACCATGAGGTAGTAATACATCCAAAATAATTGCTTTCTGTATTCTATGAGAAACCATAGTGCCATACTTTAAACAATAAGAAGAACAATCTGACTTTAGGAATCAAGAAAAGAAATGAAGATGGTCAAAGTATGTCACATGCAAGGGTTTCAGAAAAACACAACAGCCAACAATGTGACCAAGATTTATTGGCTCCGCTTTCAGATTATTGTTTTATGTGTTGAACTTCTGTTTTGTTATAATATTGGACTGTATTCCAAAAAATAAATTACTTATAGCAGCATGAATTCCTTTTTGTAAAAAAAATAACAACTCATATTATCTACTTACTGTCTTGAAAAAGTATACAATAGAAATAGTCCTTGGGCAGGAACTTCAGATATACAGTGCATACAGGATCAGAGCACATATTTGCACCCTGTCGCCATTTATTAATTACATATTTACTGTGCCATTTTGCAGAAAGGGTTACTTACACTCACATCATTGCTTGCTTTTTATGAGTGATCTAAGTGGAAATTAAAGTGGGAGTCTTTTGTCCATATATAAGTGAAAGCAAGACACTTTTTCACTTGTTTTCGCATAGATTTTTTTGTTGTTGTTATTTTTCCAGTATTCATAAGCTGTCCTCCACATTCAAGAATTTTAGAAAAAAAGGATAATAACAATGTCTAAAATGTCCAGGCAGCTTGTGCACTGTTTTCTCTCTCTACTATTAAAACTATTCTCAGACAGAAAAGATTTTGCTGTCAAAACATAATAACTATGGACTGATGAACTCAGTCTCGCTGTATTTTTTCTTTAAGTGTAATTTTGAGGATTGTGGTCTTACTGACATTATAAAGTTTGACCTATGTGATTGTCCCTTAAAGTGTGTCAAGCAAAATTGAATTTTCATGTTCCTATTTTAATATGAAAGGGCAGGTTACTGTCCCCTGAGGCTTGCCTTACAGCAAACTCAAAATAAGCGATATACAGCTTTCAAAGGGACAACAATTAATTATATTCTGCAAGCATGTATGATTCAATTAAAACACTCAAAAAGCTAAAATAGTGGTGAATCCACTATTTTAGCTTTTTGAGTGTTTTAATTGAATCATACCAAGATTAAATATGCCATGCTTACAAGAATTTACAAGTATTTATTTGACATCTTTAAATTTAGCAGTCCAGAATATAATCAGAATATAAAAACATGCTAAAGCAATTTCATATAAATACACACACATCAATCTATACAGATAGATCCATAGAAATATACAGTGTCCATATTTGCATTAATAACTGCAGAATGCAAGGTCAGCTTATGAATTTATATAAAACCTACTAGACAAACATACCAGAGGTCATTTATAAAGTTCGTGCAGCGCATATTTATTCACAAATGGTTGTATTGCCCATGCTATTCCCGTAAAGCTAAAATATTGCACTGCTTTGCCCGTCTTTACGGTTTTTGCGAATTCGCATTGTGAATAATTTTCACAAATGACTCGCAAACAAGATGGGAGTTTGCGTGAGCGCACCCAATTTGGAAAGTTGTTGTGCTCAAAAATAGTGTTGACAGTAACTTAAATTCGCAAATTGCAAAAGTGTTTTGCGCATATTTTCTCCACCACCAAAGTTGTGGCGTAATTCAGTCACAGAGTGCGCACATAAATATTCGCAATTTGTGATTTTTGACATATTTAAGATGCTCTTATAGACATTCGCATTGTGAAAAAAAATTTGCAATTCTGTTTGCACCACACTTAAGGTGGCCATAGACGTAACAATTACGATCTTTCTTGGAAAAGATCCTTCCAAGAAAGATTGTTTTTTTCAATACACACGTGTAGAGCTGAATCGTCAGATATACAGGTAGATATACGGGAAGAAACAATAGAATTCTACCTTTATCTGACGATTCAGCACTAACAATGGGCGATGTTTGGGTCCCTTCAAAGGCACCCGATCAAAATTTTCCATCCAGCCGACCGATATCCAAGTCTTCTGCCGATATTGGTCGGCTCTTTTTCCACCATACACGCAACGAATATCGGACGAAAATTAGTTTCGTAAGATATTATCTGTGCGTCTATGGCCACCTTTATTCAGCTTTATAAATATAACCAATGCGCAGGGCAAATATATTCACTTTGCGAACCAATCTGCCTTACGCAAAGTTTATAAATGAGCCCCACCATGTGTGAGTGAATTGTGTCAAAATGAGTTGACTAATCACTTCATTGACACAGTATTCGCCAATCTTTATCTCTTTCTTGATGTATATATTAGTACAATACCTAATATGTACCTGGGACAATATATATGTAACTGGATCACAGATGCATTAATACTTCCACAGACATTGCTCCATAACCCCAGCACTTCCCTGTCGAGCCATGGTTTCAGGTAAGGTGCCATACATGCAGGGCCGCCATTAGAAATCACGGGGCCCCGTACAACAAAATTTTTGGGGCCCCCTGGGCCCCGCCCACACTGACGACCAAGCTCCGCCCCATATCCCGCCCACATCGCAGTTAAAAGACCACACAGACATCAGCGCTAAAAAAGTAACCCCCCCCCCCCACACAAGTTGTAAAAAGCTATTGATGGTCAGGGCCCCCTTATAAAAAAAATTGGGGCCCCAAAAAAAAAAAAATTAAATTTTTTTTTTTAAAAAAACATTGGTTGCAGGGGCCCCCTGTTAAAAAAAACTTGGGGCCCCAACAAAAAAAAATGAAAAAAAAAACTAAAAAATAAACAAACATTGGTGGCAGGGGCCCCCTTCTAAGTTAAAAACAAATTGGGGCCCCAAAAAAAAATTTGAAAAAAAATTAATTTATTTTTGAAAAAAAAAAAAAACATTGGCGGCAGGGGCCCCCTTATAAGTTAAAAACAAATTGGGGCCCCAAAAAAAAAATTTGGAGAAAAAAAAATTTTTTTGAAAAAAAAAAAAATGGTGGCAGGGGCCCCCTTACAAGTTAAAAACAAATTGGGGCCCCAAAAAAATTTAAAAAAAAAAATAATTTTTTTTTGAAAAAAAAAAAAAAACTGGTGGCAGGGGCCCCCTTACAAGTTAAAAAAATTTGGGGCCACCAAAAAGAAAATTAATTTTTTTTAAAAAAAAAAAAACCCAAAAAAAAACAATGGTGGCAAGGGGCCCCTTACGAGTTAAAAAAAAAAATTGGGGCCCCAAAAACAAAAGTTTTAAAAAAAAGATTGGTGGCAGGGGCCTATAGAATATTAAAATAATACATTGGTGGCCAGGGGATTAAAAAAAAAAAAAACCACAAACTGGTGTTCAGTAGAATTGAACTCATGGCTTCACTACTTCAACTTCGCCTCCTTTCGTGACTTCGGGTCTTTTCACCGCTTCAGGACTTCGGCTTCGGCTGTTTTCGTGACTTCGGGTCTTTGCGCTGCTTCAGGACTTCGGCTTCGGCTGTTTTCGTGACTTCGGGTCTTTTCGGCGCTTCGTGACTTCGGGACTTCGGCTTTTTCCGTGACTTCGGGTCTTTTCGTCGCATCGGCTTCGGCTTTTCGGCACTTCCGCATTCGGCACTGAAGAGGCAAGACGTACGGCTCGGGCGCTCGTAAGGGGGGCCCGGATCTTCAAAAAAATGCAGCGCTGCCGGGCCCCCCTTCATGCCCGGGCCCGGTACGCTTGTCCCCCCTGTCCCCCCCTGATGGCGGCCCTGCATACATGTATACTAATCACAGCAAGCTTTCAGAATGTTTTAGTTCCTTTTTCAAACTGAACATAATGAAGCAATGTTCTCTGATATTTAAAACATTCAGCTCATAGATCAAGAGACCAACAAAAAGGAATATCCATATGTGTGTGAAGTGTTAACAAAGTCATATACAATGGGACGTGCAAGGGACAAACAGATAAGGTACACGATAGCGTGGCTCAAAGTGGCTGAATATAAATTAGGGCTAAATTAGTGAAGTGAGGATAGGACTTGCACGAGCAAAATGTTAATGTAGTATTGTACTATGGTAACCTTTTACGTCATCACGGGGGTCAGAATCATCCATTCCCTACCATACACGTCACCACACCATTTGGCGGGTTTTGAGGGTTTTAATTTGTATGTTTGTGCACAATATTTGTATTCCTGAAGACGGCTCGATCTACAGAGCCGAAACGTCGATAATAAATTTTGTTCTTTTTTGACACTATGCTAAGACCTGTTTGGTGCGTTTTTTTCCTTTAGTTACTACATAATTTGTATAAACCAGCACACAGGCACTAACGTTTTTGCTTGCCGTGTGCACCAGTTCCAAGTTTTTTATATATACAGTGGTGTGAAAAACTATTTGCCCCCTTCCTGATTTCTTATTCTTTTGCATGTTTGTCACACTTAAATGTTTCTGCTCATCAAAAACCGTTAACTATTAGTCAAAGATAACATAATTGAACACAAAATGCAGTTTTTAAATGAAGGTTTACGTTATTAAGGGAGAAAAAAAACTCCAAATCTACATGGGCCTGTGTGAAAAAGTGATTGCCCCCCTTGTTAAAAAATAACTTAACTGTGGTTTATCACACCTGAGTTCAATTTCAAAGGTTATAAAGCCATTTCTAAAGCTTTGGGACTCCAGCGAACCACAGTGAGAGCCATTATCCACAAATGGCAAAAACATGGAACAGTGGTGAACCTTCCCAGGAGTGGCCGGCCGACCAAAATTACCCCAAGAGCACAGAGACAACTCATCCGAGAGGCCACAAAAGACCCCAGGACAACATCTAAAGAACTGCAGGCCTCACTTGCCTCAATTAAGGTCAGTGTTCACGACTCCACCATAAGAAAGAGACTGGGCAAAAACGGCCTGCATGGCACATTTCCAAGGCGCAAACCACTTTTAAGCAAAAAGAACATTAAGGCTTGTCTCAATTATGCTAAAAAACATCTCAATGATTGCCAAGACTTTTGGGAATATACCTTGTGGACCGACGAGACAAAAGTTGAACTTTTTGGAAGGTGCGCGTCCCGTTACATCTGGCGTAAAAGTAACACAGCATTTCAGAAAAAGAACATCATACCAACAGTAAAATATGGTGGTGGTAGTGTGATGGTCTGGGGTTGTTTTGCTGCTTCAGGACCTGGAAGACTTGCTGTGATAGATGGAACCATGAATTCTACTGTCTACCAAAAAATCCTGAAGGAGAATGTCCGGCCATCTGTTCGTCAACTCAAGCTGAAGCGATCTTGGGTGCTGCAGCAGGACAATGACCCAAAACACACCAGCAAATCCACCTCTGAATGGCTGAAGAAAAACAAAATGAAGACTTTGGAGTGGCCTAGTCAAAGTCCTGACCTGAATCCTATTGAGTGTTGTGGCATGACCTTAAAAAGGCGGTTCATGCTAGAAAACCCTCAAATAAAGCTGAATTACAACAATTCTGCAAAGATGAGTGGGCCAAAATTCCTCCAGAGCGCTGTAAAAGACTCGTTGCAAGTTATCGCCAAACGCTTGATTGCAGTTATTGCTGCTAAGGGTGGCCCAACCAGTTATTAGGTTCAGGGGGCAATTACTTTTTCACACAGGTTTGGATTTCTTTTCTCCCTAAATAATAAAAACCCTCATTTAAAAACTGCATTTTGTGTTTACTTGTGTTATCTTTGACTAATAGTTAAATGTGTTTGATGATCAGAAACATTTTGTGTGACAAACATGCAAAAGAATAAGAAATCAGGAATGGGGCAAATAGTTTTTCACACCACTGTATATATAAAATGTATAATTAAACCATAGAATTCTTAATGAATCAGATGAAAATTGATTATATATATATATATATATTTATAGAGAACACCATAGGTTCATTATATTCAGCTTGAAAAAGGAACTAAAACATTCTGAAAGCTTGCTATGATTCTCTTAGGCAATAAAGGTATCACCTTTATACCATTTTTTTGTTATTTTTCCTTGTTAGCCACGGTTCAACAACTTTACCTGGTATGTCTACTAATAAAAACATTATGTGAATTCACAGATCTGAGAACCACTTCCCTTGAAATAAAGGTATCAGTCATTTATTTATAAAAATATTATAAAATATCCATCAGCATGGCAGAAGTTTAGTAAAGTTGCCATTCTGTAACGGTTGTTAGAGCCAAGGAAGTAACATATCACTGTAAACCATAATAATAAAAAAAGAAACAACATTCATTTACTGCTGCAGTACTGGTTTGCACATTTTAATTCTTCTCATCTTCGAGATCTAATGAATATACAGTACATATATTTATGTATATCATTTTAAAGTCAGGCATTCAGTTATATAGTAATTGTGTACAATTGTTTAGTTTCCTAAAAGAAAGAATGTTTACAATGTCTTTTTTTGTACTCCAATATATGTATGTCAATTCAGTCTCAGAGGGATAAGAAATATTCTGCCACAAAACATGTGAATTAGGCAGTAATTTGTTGGTGATGAAAACCTCTCTTGTCTTATTCTTTTTTTTTTCTCTCTTGTTTTATTCTGTGCTGTTCAACAATAAGTGCAACACAAAAGAACCATATTGACTAATACTTTTCTACTCTATTGTTTTGCCACTTTAGTCATTTTGAAGAGCACCAGAGCATACTTAAGACTTTTTTATTATAAAAAAAAGTAACTGGGATGAACTGTTTTAATGAAATCAATTATCAAGATATACATTCCTCTAAAAGGTACTAAGGCAGAATTGTTATACCAATTGGGAGTTTGATAACTGATATACTCTATAGGCCCTTTTTTATTACGCGATATACAAAGCAAAGTGCGCAAAAAATAAAAAATGAAAGCCAAATGCAAATGACCTCAGAATATCACTTTCTACAACATACTAAAATTCAAATGCCATTATGTGTTTTTGAATGAACAACAACATCTTTTTATCCCATGTTTAGGAAGGGGATTTGCACTGGGGGAAAAAGACTCCAAAGCAATTGACATGAGATATGCCCCTATTGATGCCAATGCATTTAATGTGAGAAAAAAGTATAGGATTAAAAACACCCATTCCTTGACTCAAATGCATTTGGCAAAAATTATAACATTTTGAGTATTTCTCAAATTTTTCCACAAAACAAAATGGGGCGTATTAGCTCATCAATTAATATAAAGCACAAGTGAGCATAATACAATAAAATTGTTTTGTTTTATAGGTAGTTCTCTGCTCTTGAGATTTACTGGTTAATGCAGATCTGCTGGTAAATTACAATCCACCTTTTGTGCAACCTTGTCCTATAAGAAAAATAAACTTCTCCAGTGCCTTCCTGCACTAACTTTCCCCTAGTAATTCTTGGTATGCTTTTTGTATAGTGATTTCAGTCTCTGCTAATTGTATAGGTCAAGTTAAATAGCAAAATTACATATACAGTACGTATAGATTTCTATTGTCAGTAGTGACCTGCACCCGCTATAGCTACTGAGAGCTCTACCAAGCTGTCTGCAAAAATGCAAGAGACACTTTCAGATAAAAGATATTTTGGGGGTTATGTACATTACAATATCAAAAGAACATCTAAAAACAAGACTATAATTTTACAATTTTATTAATATTACCGCTCCTGATTTTTAGCCACATCATTAAGAACCTGTTAAAGGAGAACTGAACCTCCCCCCACCAAAAGTCCCCCTAAACTTGCAGGTATTGCCCCCTTCTCCCTCTCCGGGATGTGCTTCAGTGTAAAAAAAATAAACCCTTTAAAAAAATGTGGACACTTAAATGCAAAGAAGTGGAGTTCCCAGTCGCCATCTTCCGGCTCTTCGTGTAGTCTTCGGGTCTCAACACTGATTTGTGCATGCACAGTTGAAGCAGATTCGTAACTTGGCCCAACTGTGCATGTGCCGGCAGGATTTGTGTCAGTGAAAAGACCCAAAGACTTATAAAGGAAGGCCTGAGGCTGTACTGACTTCTGAACAGATAGCGGATAGGAAATTAGATGTCATACAGTATGTATATATACTGTATGTATGCAGTGTCTTCATAAAAGAAGATTAGAAGTCAGCACTCACCCATAGGGTATATTGGATGCAGGTGCAGGTCTGAGGTGGCCACTTCCACCCGTTCTGTGCAGTGTCTTCATGCCTAGGGATGTATCGAACTGTTCGCCGGCGAACTTGTTCGCGCGAACTTCGACCGTTCGCCGAATGTTCGCGAACGTCGCGCGACGTTCGCATTTTGAGTTCGCGTTCGATTCGAATACAAATCGTTCGACCATTCGACCATTTGAATTCCTTCGACCGCTAAAAATCGAACGATTTCCATTCGTTCGAACGATTGTAAGCATTCGAATGAATGAAAAGCATTCGATCGAATGCTTCGATCGTTCGATTCGAATGAAAATCGTTCGATCGAACGATTAAAATCCTTCGATCGTTCGATTCGAACGATTTTAGCGGGTGTTCGAAGTTCGCAAACTGTTCGCGAACGTTCGCATTTTTTGCCGGTGTTCGCGAACGGCGTTCGCGAACACCAAATCGGCAGTTCGCTACATCCCTATTCATGCCTACTTAGCAACTTCTCTGTTCATAAAGTCCTATTTGCTGACAATTGAATTCATACTCTGCTGTTTTTCTTATGATTGCTTTTCTTATGATTGTTTTCCTTATGATTGGGGGTTGTAGTTCCTGGGTTACTGTTGGGGTGGGTGGAGACACAAGGGGTTAAAAGAGGAAGGAAGTGAAGGGAGCCTTCTCTTTTACCTTAAACAGCTCCCGCCCACCCTCCGCAGAAAAAAGGGGGCAGTGCTGTAACAGGGAAGGGTAAGGGGGAAGTTTTATCATAATGTTGCAGTGGGAGGGACTGCCCTGGGGAAGCCGTGATAATGGAAACAAGTGTAGGGAGTAACAGGGGTTAGTCCTGCTGCCAAAGTGATGGCAGGGGCATGAGTTGCAGAGGAAAGCCACTCCTAGGAAGGACAGCAAGAGAGCCCCTTGCTATTGGGTACAATTCTTTGTACCCTTCAGCAGCTATTAGATGTTAAGAAAGTTAATAGATAAATAGTTTATAAATTTGATTGTACATTGCCCTACACTCAACATTTTTAGTTTATGTTGGTCTTAATAAATAAGCTGCAGACCTTTCATCTAAGATATCACATGTGGTTGGTTTGTTATTTACGGAAAGGAGGGAAAAGCTTGGTGTTGTTGTCAGGACCCTTCTGATTGATGCTTCCCCTGTCATGTAAATCCAATCATAAGGATCTGTGGGATCTACTCCCAGAAGAGGAAACTGGATTCTCTCATGACCACTAGCTACTACAGGCTTTACGTAATGACTTTATTCCCTGTTCAGTGCTGGAATCAGACATATACTTAATATATGTAACCAAACAGATACTTTTGTTAAGTTTCATTGCTCAACCAAAAAGGCAGAAATGAATCAGACATGAGTTTTCCTCTTCCATTTGGATAAGTTTAAACTAAGTAAATAGGAATTGTATGAGTAAAATACATCTTTTAAAATCATGTATAAAGTAGTCTTCTAAAATGACATTTGTTTACAATTTTTTGTTACTTAAAATGCATATTATTTTCTATGAATATTAATATTTTAAAATGCCATATAGCAGTGTCTATCATAAAACTGGAAGTACAGACACACATATTGTCAGTAACAGTTACGCTCATTTTTAATCTTTCATGATACCAGCAGTTTTTAATCTTACATAGTTTTCGTCTCCCACTGGTATGCCTAATGGATTCTGTTATAAGAGCCCATAAAAATCCTGATGAAAGTTTCATACTAACCTGATGTTTCCTGAATACAAAACCTTTCTGTAGTTGATTTAGAAAACATCTTGAAATGTCCAAGTAATTACTAATTTACTCCAATAAATCCATATCTGATAATAAAATGTTTATTTGCCTATAAAAAATTAATGCCATTGAAAAAGGGGACAACCCCATAAGAGATACATTTTAATTATGCATTTTAGTTATATCACAAGCATTCAGCACTACTAGTGGAAAATTACTATAATAAAATTAGAAATTCCAGTTAATCATTACTTATAAATCTATTTATATATGCAAACATATAATAAAATAATCTCACTACACTGTGGGCTTTTCTCATGAGCAGAGAAACTGAAGTATGCTTTCTCTGAATATTAAAAACTACAGAATTCCTCATAACTGATTTCAATTTGCCACAAAAGGTTCGGTTTATACATTTTGCTAACTGCTATTGGCATTTTTAAACTATAAGACCCCTGTATAGACCCCCTCCTCCAATTGAGTCAACCTGAACTCCAAACTCCTGACTCCTGAAATTGTCTCTGATTCCTAATACATGTCACATCATATCTGAGACTCCACAGTGGATGTTTTGCATTTTGAACTCAGGTAGAGGGGTACAAGAGTCTTCCAGTTGATGTGGTTGTTGAAGGGGCCTGTGCAGGTGCCTTCTTTTCTAAAGTTGGCTCTGCTTTAAAGGAAATCTATACCCCTCAAACAATGTAGGTCTCTCTAAAATGATATTGAATAAAACAGCTCATATGTAAAACCCTGCTTCATGTAAATAAACCATTTTTTATAATATACTTTTCTAGTAGTATGTGCCATTGGGTAATCCTAAATAGAAAATTGCCATTTTAAAAAACAAGGGCAGCCCCCTGGGTCGTTTGATTCACGCACACAAACAAACCATACATGTTAGGTCACATGAGCCAATTAACAGACAGAGTTCTGTCTTTGCTTCCACACTTCTTCCTGTTACAGTTAGAGTTGTAGTATTTCTGGTCAGGTGATCTCTGAGGCAGCACAGAGACCATCACAAAATGGTGGTTCAAGGCAAGAGATGCAAAAGGGCAATATTTACTTAAATATGTATTCCAGTTTGATAAGATTATTTAATATGGCACTTAATTTGATATAAACTATCTGTTGCTCAAGTAATCATTTTGGGGGTATGGATTTCTTTTAAATGTATTTTCTCATTAGGTCACCTGGACCCAGTGGTAGTAAATAGAAGAGGAAGTCTACTGTTGACAAATGCAGGTTTCTGTGTTTAGGGTTTTACATCTGTTTTAGTAGTTAGGAGTCTTTTTAGACATATTGTGAGCTGAGCAAGGCAGCAGTTTCTGAAAGAAATACAAATATATTCGTTATATTGAATTCTGTTCTGGGTGATATCAGGTGCAAATCTTTTGTTTCTACTTGTTTTTATTCTCCCATAGTAACCAGAAAACTGGCCAAATCTGATTTTGTAATCTATTCCATATGAGACTGTACTCTGCACAGGTCCTGCATTTGCCTCATAATCCAAACACCTGTCAGTGCATTCTCTAGAATACATTGTCTTATTATTAGTCCCATGGGATGACTTAACAAATAGCACCTGAACTGGTCACATGTTGTCACCATCAATTTTATTCACTCTCCAGTCAGAACTCAGTAAATATACATCTAGTTTAAACCTCACAGACCTCATTCAGTAAACAGAATAAAAACATAAAATATTAGGTCAATTAAACAGAATCAATATCATAGTTTATGGCTTTGACCAAAGAAAAAAAGATTTGGCATAATACGGAATACAATGAATGAGTACAAACCATTATCTGCATATTTAGTTTAGTACATTTTTTTAAAAAAGAAAAGAAAAACGGAATAGCCTGTAAACAAAATTAGCTGACTTATGATGTCCATAGTCATGTGATATGAAGGTTTTTGTTCAGCTGAGTGCTCAGGGTTCAGGAAAAGTCCAAGTCATCTAAAAGCACTACAAATTGACAGAATCCTAAACAAAATCCTAGAATAACTGCAGCTCAATCAGTATTTTATATATATGGAACTTATTGTACCAGCCTAAAGTTTCAGCTTCTCCATAGCAGCATTGATCCAGGACTTCAAACTTGCCACCATCTTGCAACACTTACATGCTCAATGTGCTCCAAGCAGCTGATGAGAATCTAAACTTAGGTGTTGTTGCAAATTTACAAGCAGAAAATGAGGGTTGTCTGTGGTTTCTGTGCTGACATGTAGTAATTATCTGTATTAAGTACTAAAAGTGACAACAGCACAGACCATTTGCAGTGAAGCAGCAAAAAAGAAGATGGGGAGCTACTGGTGCATCTTTGGCCATCAGGAGGGCACAGCAGGGACAGTTGTCCTGAAAAAATCTAAGGTGCAAGGGGAGCCAGGCCTCCCTTAAGAGCATGCAAACTGTAACCCGAAGTGGTGAAGGAAACTGCGGCAAAAAGACCCGAAGTGGCAGCGGAAAGACCCGAAGTGGTAGAAAGACCCAAAGCCCAAAAGGAGATCATTGCTATAGAAGAAAGACAAAGAATCTGCCATCACCAAGGACAAGGAAAAAGAACCTAAGGTAAATTCCAATGGAACTCAATATATTTTTTTTTTAATTAAACCCCTGGCCACCAATGTTTTTTTTTTTCAATTTTATATGGGGCCTCTGACCACCAATTTTTTTTTTACTTGTAAGGGGGCCCTGTCCACCAATGTTTTTTTTATTTCCTATGGTGCCCCTGACCACCAATGCTTTTATTTTTCAATTTTTTATGGGCCCTGACCACCAATGGCTTTTTTAACTTGTAAGGGGGGGCCTTGGCCACCAATTTTTTTTAAAAAAATTCTATGGGGCCCTGACCAACTCTGTTTTTTTAACCTGCAAGGAGGGAGCTAGCCACCAATGTTTTTTTTTTAACTTGTAGGGGGAACCTTGGCCACCAATGGGTTTTAGCGTTCATGTTTGGTTCATTTGATTCTACTTTTGTTTACCTATTTTACTGTGGTTTGGGGGTGTGTGGAGTCTGGGGCAGGGCCCAGAAAATTTTTGATTTCTGATGGCAGCCCTGTTTACAATTGTAAACTGGGCATCTGCCATTGACTTCTACATGACCTCAGCAGGTTTAAGATGGAGTACTATTTTATTCTGACTTTTAGCAGCATCAGGGTTTTATAAATCATGAAAGTTTTTTTCCCTAAAAAAATTATGTCAGAGTTTAGTAAATATCCCCCAAAGTGTTATGCCCAGGGCATAGAGGAGGGACAGACAATATTTGATTGAAAGCTTACAACAGCTATAAATGCTTTAATAAAAAATAGAAATTGGATATTATGTTTAATTTGAAAAGGACTTTTATTATACAGCTTTTTGTGTCTGGGTGACAGGTCCACTTTAAAGCTTACATTTTAAGTGGGTGGGTAATTTTCAGACACAAATAGGAGGACAGTAGGTGCTGGATGACAGGGTAAACTTACTTTTTAATACCCTTCATCCTATGGAGGGTATTAAAAAGTAAATTTACCCTGTCATCCAGTAAATTTTAATATGAGGTGCCCCTTTTCTTTATTGGCCAGTACATCATCTCTATGGTAATCCATTGTATATACTGTACATCACTAGGGTTGACACCTGGTCGGTAAAAATGCTGCTTAATGACAATGTTACTTATAGGGAAGAAAGATAAAAATATGGGAAGGTCAGTCTTTTTTTTCCTTAAAAGGTTAGAACCTCATACAGCACATTTCATTCCAATATAAAATGTTGTGAACCTTTGTGCTAGAGTATTCTCTTTTTTTTTTGCACTATTTTTCACCCAGAAATTTTCACTACAGGTATGGGACCTGTAATACAGAATGCTCGGGACCTGGGGTTTTCAAGATAAGGGATCTTTATGTAATTTAGATCTCTATATATTATGTCTCCTAAAAATCATAAAAACATTAGGCCTTATATGGATTAATGATTAGTGATGGGCGAATAAATTTGGCAGGCACAAATTCACTGTGAATTTCCGTGTTTTGCCGCCAGCGAATAAATACACGAAACATTAGCCGGGGAAAAATCTGCGCATAAATTTGACGCGAGTTGAAATTATTCAGGCGCCCATTAACTTTATTGCATTTGGAATAAATAGACGTGCATATAAAAATTGTTGCTTGTGTTAAAATTGTTGCGCGTCAAAATTATTTTGATGCCCATTGACTTCAATGCGGTAAATTCGCAAAATTTGTGGCAAACCAAAACACCACAGATTCGCCCATCACAATTAATGATATCTCAGTTGAGATCAAGTACGGGATCAAGTACAAGGTACTGTTTTATCATTGCTATTATTTGATTAAAGTGGAGTCTATGGGAGATGGTAGTAATTCTAAGCCTTCTGCATAACATTTTTCCAGATAACAAACCCCATACATGTACAATAAGTACAGGTGTATATAAGTATACTATAATAGATAGATAGATTGATAGAGTATAAACAATTAAAACAAGTAATATAGGGAAAGACAAAGAGAGAGACATAGAGAAATTGCACTTTATAGAACTTGGCAAAAAATTCTTAATGTGCCTGGAGAATGAAGAAAGGAACAGCAGTGATATATTGTTCTAGTCACTAATTACAGTGATTTGCAGACTAAGTTCCTACTTATAGTAAATCAAGGGCAATATAACCGAAATCAATCAATTATTGGGTAAAGAAAAGCCATCAAGTTTAATATATCATACTGTGTAGTGGTATGCACTGTAAGTTTAAAATGATATCTGTATCATCGTGCAGTAAATGAAAGAAAGCTAGGCAAGAAGTCACTTTTCACTATGCCTTTATAACCTGAACATGAACTCTTATTTTTAAATTAGGCTAACAAATGCTCAGACGAGGAAGTAATTAACTGAGATGGCCTTCTTTTCCTGTGACATTGAAAGAAGCTGTTTATTAAAGGGAAAGCAATCAAAGACCCAGTTGCCCTGCAAAACCTAACTGTATAATAAAATATAACTTTTATTGCAGTGTCTCATAAAAAACTTATTAAAAACTGAAGCACAAGGGACTGCAAATAACAATATAAAAACTTGTTAAACACAAAGGCATTGTATTAATTCCACAATGTATCTCTAAGGAGGGCTACAAAATACTTATAGAGATCACCATGCAATACCAAACTACTTGTATTAAAATGGGATGCTACAAAGGGCAGGACATATGTCAAACATTATTTTACAATAGTTAACCTAATAACTTTTTTTTTATATACTTCTTGTTTTTTTGAGAACAGTTGCTTTCTCTGCCTCACTCAACAGTCCTTAAATATCACAGACCTTTTGGGTCAGCAGAGTTGTAAATGTAAGTGAGCCTTTATGATAAAAGTTATAACTTTTGTGAGATTGTTGGATTATTGGATTCATTCTTAGCATTGCATTCAAGCCATAAAGTAAAATATGGTTGTTGGTTTGTTTTCAGAAAACTATTGGTGGTGGTTAGGTATAACACAAAAATAGTATCTAAATTATATATATATATATATATATATATATATATAACAAACAAAGGAAAGTTGTACTATTTTTTAAAACCATTTGGCGGGGGTGCAATGAGGCTGTGACCACAAAATACATATAGTCAAACACAAGAGTCCTCTGCACTCAACCCATTATCAATATATTTAAGACAGCGACATTTTGTGCATACTGCTACTAAAAAATGCCTTACCCTTTAAACAAAACAGGGATTGTTTGTCCATATATTGCAATATATTTAAGCTGGCCAACTACGTCAAAGTCATCCCATATCTGGCCAGTCCTATGCTCAATTTTCATCTGATTCATTAAGAATTCTATGGTTTAATTATACATTTTATAAAAGGGACGAATACGTTTTACCTGCAACTTACTAGCTGCTTTCAAAGTAAATTATTATTTCAAAGTGAATTATTTATTTATTATCGACGTTTCGGCTCTGTAGATCGAGCCGTCTTCAGGAATACAAATATTGTGCACAAACATACAAATTAAAACCCTCAAATGGTTTTAAAAAATAGTGGTGAGCACAACTTTCCTTTGTTTGTTATAGTTTATACAGGAGCAGTGACCAGCTCCATGTTGTAGCTCCCACCCTTCCCAGCTATAGTCAGGTGATCCCACTGGTGTCTAATAAAAGGGCAGCCAAGTTTGGGAGTTTTACTTTGAAAGCAGCTAGTAAGTTGCAGGTAAAACGTATTCGTCCCTTTTATAAAATGTATAATTAAACCATAGAATTCTTAATGAATCAGATGAAAATTGAGCATAGGACTGGCCAGATATGGGAAGACTTTGACGTAGTTGGCCAGCTTAAATATATTGCAATATATGGACAAACAATCCCTGTTTTGTTTAAAGGGTAAGGCATTTTTTAGTAGCAGTATGCACAAAATGTCGCTGTCTTAAATATATTGATAATGGGTTGAGTGCAGAGGACTCTTGTGTTTGACTATATATATATATATATATATATATATATATATATATATATATATATATATATATATATATATATATATATATATATATATATACACACACACACACCTACATACAGTACACAGTAGCAAAAAGAAAGAAACCCATAGATGGTATGCTAAAAATGTTTTTTGAATATGTTTAGAACACTATTGTGCATTCATACTCATTATATTACAATTAATCAGCTAAGTTAGTTTAAACTGAGATAATTTTTCCTGCATAATGGACTTCTAATCCATCCTCAACAGCTGATGAAAGGAGGGGTTGTTTGTACAGAGAGTATCTGTGCACTGCTAATCTATTTATCTACCTTACAAAGAACCAAACAAGAAGTAGTTTTAGTTTCCCTGTTTATCCAGTTTAGCTAAAAAGATAATAGGACAAGCCCTATTCATTGAACTCACGTTGAACAAGGGGGTATACTGCACCTTTAAAAATAATAAAATATGGTTGCCCCTTACCAAAAAAAAATTACCAATCCCTTTTTTAATGCTTTGATAATTGTGTAAATCTGTTCTTAAAAGGAAGTGTTAATATCTGGTTAACTGCTAGATTTCACTGTTCAGTTTATAATATACCACAATGTTTTTGAAGCAGTTGCGTCACTTTTTTTCTGTTTGCAGACATTGTCATATTTCCACCTAACATCCAGCATTTTGTATTTTACTATTTATGTATCCCAAAAATTTGTACTTGAATGAGAATATAATAAGATGGCTGAGTGAGAAAATAAGCACTCTCTTAAAATGATAAAATGAACCCAGGAGTCATTTTTAGGTAGCATCATCATCTATCTTCATCTAAATACATTTTATAAAAGTAGAGAAGAATGAATCAGCTTCTGCACAAACCACAAAATGGTTCTCCCAGCTGTTCAACGTGCGTCAGTTAGCTTAAAATACATAGGTACTTTTTTTTTAGAAACATATCAAATTTGTTTTTGATCAATGTGGAAGTGAGACAGACAACGTATTACTTTTAACAGGGTAAATATATGAAAATGATTACAGAAATTTTATATTTTATATATATTTTACTTGGCATGTACCCATAACTACGGGTCATTCAAGGTAGGTGTACCGTACACCTTTTCCCAATGTATGGAACATTTTAAATTTAAATTTTTAAACATTTTCTGTCTGGGAAATTGTATGTTAGAATTATTACATGTATTATATTGACTGTTCCTGTAATTCAGTTTTAAGAAAAATGTGCAGAATCTACTTGTAACCTTGCAACACGAGGTATGGAAGACTTTCTCATAAACAGATCAAGTTTATTGCGGTGACTTTTTCATAACAGATAAGTTGTGGTACAATTCTTTCCCCTTACTTAACAAAGACTGGTGTCCCTTGCTCTATCACTGCCAAAATGGCCACCATATTTCCTGTTCCTATTTGCTTTATTCACCTTTCACTACCAACAAATTTATACTTCACAGTTTAACTAAAGACTCAATGCCACCTAGTGGGGAAACTAATTATACAGTAACCATTTAACAATTCACATTTTGCCTCCTTACACTCCACCCTTTTGAAAATCAGACATGTCCTAGTGTCTGACAATCACTATCCCTTTTATCTCACATTCTCACCATACATTAACGCTAGTACCTTTACAACATTTCTTCTCCGATTCTAATATAACACATCACTAATGCATCAATATGGTTCACATACTTAATTTTAACTGAATTAGGAAGCACCACTGGATCTACCGAACAGGTAGGTAATATCTCATGCAGTGCATCTACCCATATAAGGTAACAAAACTTTATTACAGTGATCCCCATCCCGTGTCTTGCAAGCAACATGTTCCTCACCTTGGATGTTGCTCCCAGTGGCCTCAATTGTCTGATTATTTCTCAATTCCTGGCTTGGAAGCAAGTTTTGGTAACATTAAGCCAGTTGTATTGCCAAACAGAACCTTCTGTCAGTCCACACAGCCAATCACAGCACTTTTTTCACACCCCCAGGAACATTTTCTTGCTTGTATTGCTTGTATTGCTCCCCAACTCTTTTTTCAACTGAATGTGGCGCACAGCTAAAAAGCAGTTGAGGACTGCTAGGAATATACATAGGGAAAATTATATTTTTCTTTAATCGGGGTGGCATATACTTTATATAAGTTCCTGTACAAGTAAAATAACATTGTCTTTTGGCAATTGAATAGACGAGGGTGCGGGGTTGGGCATGCGAGCTCTATGCATACATGGGTTGTTGATGATGGCTATATAACAGAACTCTTAATTAGTAATTAAAATGTTAATGTTTTAATGATTATGCCCCTGATAGGATGTGTGGAGAAATATCTTCAGTACCCACCCCATCTCTGAGACCTTAGTGGTACAGGAAAATAAATTGATTTGCCAACATTCCTAATTTTACATAGTTACCCACTTACTATGGTGTTGAAACCTTCCAAGTGATGTCCCAGCATCACTCACCATCAATAGGAAAAAAAGAACTACTTTCTAGCTTTTTGCCTAATTACATACACACAAATATGCACACAAGCATACTAATATGGACATATATAAACATTTAATTACATATCCAAAGCAACAGAGGCCCTATATAAAGGATTCACCTGTATAGTTGCATGCAAATACTAACCCCAAGTGCATCAAAATAAATGCTACTTTATGCCCACCCAAATCAGCTCGTTTTGTAAATCTATTCCCTCCAGTGCTAATGTGATTTGTAAAAGTAATGTCCTTGCACTGCTGTGATGAAATACCTCCACATATAAATTGAATGGCCGCTATTGATTCTTTTTGTTAATGGGTTTTTCTTTTTTGTTTTGCACAGTTTCAGCGTTAAGTTAAATGATGTGGAACAAAATCAACAATTAATCAATAAAAAATAACTTTTGCTTACATGAATATATACATGTTCCAAACTGTAATTTAAATTTGTCTTAATTTGCAATGATATACACTGGCACTATTCATATTGTCCATTGACAGTATTGTTGGAAATATGAGCTTAACATTTTTGGAAAACTATGACAGACATAAATGATAACATAGATACTGTATTCATTATTATAGTTTATATTAACATTGTTCTGCTATCTGTTCACATATGCTGTTTGGAACCTTCTGTTTCTCTATTCTCATGGGACTAATTTAGACATTCAGATCAAGATGTTGCTGGTTTAGCAGAGCAAAATTTAATGGTGATATTTATGAGAACTAGTTGGTTTAATGTTCTTGTATGGTGCACATTGCATTACTTAATAGTGTATCTTGATTTTTAAAAATAGCAGACTAAGATAGCATTCTTATTTCTTTAAAAATGCCTTTATTTATATCTAATCTTGGGTCAAGATGAACAGCTAAATTTTGAGTACTTGTTATTAAGCTCTCACTTGCCATAGTCTTTCAAGGAAAGCAAATACCATTTGTCCTTAATACACAAGGAGCATGTTTTATGATGCTTCACAATCCCTAGTGTATTATGTGAGACAGTACTCACTTTGTACCTGATATGAATAAAGGACAAATAGTGAATGCACTCCCTGAAAATAATTGGTGATGTGCTGATGTTGATTTAATCAGCTCCTTGCCTGGGTGAATAGTGTAGTACATGCAAGGTCAGGGTAATGTGTTACAGCTCCACAGTTTCTCTAGCCCTATAGCAACCAAAGCAATCTGTGGGGCCTTGCCTAACTAACCAGCTGGGGGCCTAGCAAACGTCCTCCATAGAATAAAGATGAAATATGTAAAGAGCACTTGTACTTGTCTAGGCTTAGTAGTTCTTACCAAAATAGAAGACATTAGGGGTAATCTACAAACTGGAAGGCAGGGTTTAAAGTGCAAAACGTGGCTAGAGATTTGTTGCTGCCACAATTAATACATCTCTGTGTGCTCAGCAGCACTGTAGTGATAAGGGAAAGCTAAGCAGTGGTGGTGGCTGCCGGCTGCATTGGTGCCCGGTACTAATCTTCTGCCCTATGGCTGGTGGTAAGGGCAGGGCCAGTCTACACACTGCTTTCCATAGCCAGTCCGTTGACAGAAGTAGTCTGTGCCTAAGTGTCAAGAAGAATGCTCTTGCATTTCTATGTAAAATTTGCCCTGTTTTTTTTTTTTGCATGAAGCAGTTAGAATATAAAGATAATAAGTAAATGAATGTTTAGACAGAAAATTACAAATTGTGGTACAGTATGAATTAACAGTGGGAAGTCTGTGCATGCTTCAAGACCAATGCTAAACACAGAAAAAACATGTTTTTTTCTGTGCTTTTGTTTTCAGCGTTGGCGTACGGCATTCTGGTAACTGATTCATAAAGTAGAGGAAATCAATAAATTCCCCATCTAAAACTATAGGCATGGACAGATTTTTAATAAGATTAGGGAAAGCTAAGCCTTCTCAAACGTAACTGACAAAAAAAGAATAAGAAAAAGCTTTACCGACATTTGAAATGGACTTCAGCCTAGCCAATCCCCTAGTGGCAGGATCAGGACTTACACTCTGAAGGGAAAAAGCTGAAGTAGTTTGCTGTTCCCAGATTATTTTTGGCAGGACCAGGCAATCACCAAATTAAAACATAGAAATATCGAGGGAGGGCACCAAAATGAAAGGATGGTATTAAAAGAAAACAAAACAACTTCACAGTCCACCTGGACTGGTAAATGAAAAAAAAAGAAAAGGAGTTAAAAAAACTGGAATGTATGGTGATGATGAAAAGCAAAACAAAGAGAAAGAGGAAATTTCAACTTAAAAGAGGGGTAGAGGCAAGATAGTAACTAGCAAGAGAGAAAAGAAAACAGGAGAGTAACATTGGAGAATATAATAAAAAAGTTCTGTTGAAAAAAATGTGTCTGTGCTGTAGCTCCAGCTGTTTATCTGCAGTGTGCATGTTTTCCCTGAAGCAAAATAGGGTGCAACAAATGCATTACATGAACCACTGCCTACAACATTCTGCCCTTTATTATTTTCTTAACTGGCGATTCTGTTAAACCCACCTCCCCTGTACATGAAACACAGTCTTTTATTGTGTATAATGTCCTTGGAGTGTTGGTATCCATGGCCTTTCACTACTTATTTTGTGCCTGAGGTGTCAGGCACAAGGTCTCTAACTATATGATGCATTTGGGCAGTCACTACCCACTCTGTGTTTGTGGTGCATCTATACAGTACTTCTGGTTGTATAATGTATTAAATGCTCCTCACTGATGTCACATTATTACATGTTGGGGATGCTAGGCCTTTATCTATTCTGCAGACCCAAGTTAGTGTTCAACTATGCCTCTCAATATCCTTGGACAGGGGAAACTGAAGCTACTCCTGATGTACCTGGTCTATACAAGGCAGATAATTAAATTCCCAGTTTCCCCTTTGTTGTTAGTGTTTTCAACGCAGCAGTCTCTTATGCAGGAGGAATAAGCATTACACATACCCATCTTGCCATAGGTATAGAAATTCCTTAGCATTTTATTTATTATTGGGTACTATCAGAGAGTCATTATAAAAATGAGAACAGCTTCCTATATTCACCTAGCTGCAACAGATATTACATTCTAGATTGTTAGCAATCATGGACCTAACTGCCAGCACAGTAATTGTTCTTTCTTTTATGACATACCCTGTATATATTGGACATCAGTAGTGATGGGCGAATTTGCGCTGTTTCGCTTCGCCGGAAAATTCACGAATTTTGCCCCCGTTTTTGATGCCGGCGCACGTTTTTTTTCGACGTATCGGAAAAAATTTTTTGACGCTGGCGAATTTTTTCGGGTGAATTTCTGCGGGTGTTTCGCGAATTTATTCGCTGGCGGCGAATCGTGCAAATTCGCTGCGAATTTGCGCCTGGCAAATAAATTCGCCCATCACTAGACATCAGCAGAGAGATATGATCAAAGTGTCTTGGTAAGTAAGGGGTTAAATAGCCTCCCCAAACACAAAAATCACCCTCCGCCCATGACTATAGGGTATACAGAGCACATGACCAAAAAATAAGTCCGATTACAAAAGAAATGTGATTTAATGGTATTCACCTGCTAGATTTATCTAAAAATTAAACATAATACTAACTTTTATTTAGACCTGCCTGTGTTATTATAGAAGTTTGAATTGTACAAAGAAAATACAATGTGGTTATTATACTCTAACTATACAAAGCAAAACGGTTTCCTTCTTAGTATTTCACATTCTTTAGTCATCCTTTAAGATACCATTATGCTATTTCACTGCACATTATGAGCAGCTATGGGTATCTGTTACTGCTGGAATGAGATAATGCAAATGCACAAGATTTGTTCCTGTTTCACTCTGTATAATATAAACTGATAATATTACTAACAGCAAAATACATGGTTTCCTAATGTTTTGTTGCATATACATACAACTACTAAATAAATGTCATTGCTTACCTATTTTTCCTTCTCAGCACAATGTTAAAGCTTACCATTTATATATCAATGCCTTTCTAGGTTATAAATCATTACACAAAAATGCTTTTATGTTCAAATAACAATGCCCACATTTGCTTTGGCAAAGTAACCTTAAACATAACTGTACACAAATTAGTTTTAAGGACACAGTCTGACCATAAACCAAATTTCCAATTTCAATGACTTACCAAAATGTTGTTTTTCTCACATGACCACCACCAAAGGTATTTGGTCAAACTGACAGGTCATGGTGATTACCTGGTGAAACTCATTCATATCTCTTGCGTGCATTTTGTGTTCCACAGATTAATTGCCAGTGAATAAATGCTCGTGAAACTTCATATGTAAGGGTTTAATCTTTATTCACATAGCAAAAGAAGCATGGTGGGTCCGAACACTAACCCTTATACCAAGCTTGGGAGTGGGCACAGACATTGACTCCACAATACATTGACTCCACAATGTCCTACTTAATAGTGATGGGCGAATCGGCGAAAAAACGAAAAATTTGTGAAACGCATAGAAGTCAATGGGCGTCAAAATAATTTTGACGCGTGTCAATTTTGAAGCGAGCAATAATTTTTATACGCTTGGCTATTTTGTCCAAATCCAGTAAAGTTAATGGGTGTATGAATAATTTTGATGCATAAAAATTTTTATGCATCAAATTTTTTTTGTGGTGGCGGATTTTTAGTAATTTTTCCCATGGCCCGCTAGGCTAGTACTGGCAAGGCAAATTAAACTTATAAAAGCTGAAAACTACTTGAAAAGTTGCTGATATTGTACAACAATTAAAAGTTAACTCAAAGCTAAATTTTCCCTTTATAGGGCTAATAATGTTAAGAAAATAGAATAAAATTAAAATGCGTTTACACATATTTATTGTGGTTTTAGAGATTTTTGAAAGTACTACTAAACTTACTTTCTCTAAAACCACTAATGTCATGAAATTAATTTAAAAAATCCAAATTTTTAAAGTGCTAATTAAAAAAAAGCTGAATGATGCACTAAAAATATGAATACTTAGAAAACCTCTACAAATAATTTTTTAAAAAACATTTTAGAACAATTACTAGTAAAAAAAATCGGAAAACTTCTAAAAACTTCTAAACTTCTAAAAGTCAGAATTGATCAAAAACAGTCCAGTAAGATCAGTGCAGCTCCCGTCGACTTCTAAAGGACCTCAACTGGTGATTTGTGGAAATTTGTTTTTTAGTAAATTGGCCCCCTAAAGTTCACAAAGTTTATACTTTTCCTAATTCGTTTCATATTAAAAATACCCATAATTTCTTTTCATTGGCCTTCAGGGGTATGTTGTGGATCTATATCAGTCATGACTCCTCTAACCACAACAAGAGATGCCTGTTGCTTGGGTAACACATAGTAGGGCCCTTGCCTTGAATAATATATCTGGCAGGTTCTATTCTTTAATATGATAAAGAAAAACTCAGAAATAAAATGCAATAAATTGACTTCCAGAATCAGTTCAGCTAAATGTAAAACACATTAGTATTGCATTTCTTTTCAGTGACAGGAAATGTAACTTGTAGATATTGGCAGTGTTATGACCCATATGCTTGTTTTGGAATAATCGGATTATTAAAAGCAAAATAGCCAGTCAAAGAAACACTAACATAGATTTAAAATTGGAATGGCAAACTGTCAGGGAGAAATATGCTCTGCCAAACCAGATTTCTCAGCATAGTGTTGCCATATTTTAATTACAATATGAATTTCCGAATGTGCTTATTGTTCTTATTGTGACTCTTCTATATGGAAAACAATATCTGCACATATATTTGTCTGTGTTTATTTATTATCCATATTCATTTACATTGTCACTAATTCCCACCATAATTTTCTGAGGGGGTTATTTATTAAAATCCTAAATTTTCCCATTATTTTAGTAAAACAACTTCGTTCAAACTCATATCCACAATTATACCTTATATATCAATAAAACAATTCTAAAATTCTAATTCAAAATTTTGTGCAGGTAAAAGACTCTTGATAAAATTGTGAAAAAATGTGAATTGTGTGATTTTTTCAGAAGCGACTCATAAAAACTAGTGATGGGCGAATTTATTCGACAGGCGTGAAACGCCCGCGAAAATTTGCGGCAAAATTTTTTTTCCCCGTTTCGCGAAATTCGCCCATCACTAATAAAAACTCTTTTTTGGATTATCACTCAAAAAGCACAATTTGTTCTGGATTCTCATAGCAAATTCAGCACAGATCATGATATTTTCCTAAATTCAAGTTTTTTCCACCATGAAAGAAATTGCGTTTTTCCATTTAAACCCCATGAATGTGCTCTACATGAGTTTATTTATTATGGGCTTTTATTCTGCCTACACTATTATTCAAAATCTTTGTATTTGTTTCTCCAAATGTTGAACAATGAAATGGAAAGTACTTTTATTTGATGCTTGATCTCACCTATTTGGTTATTCAGAACAGTGATTGTAAAAAAGAGGCTAATCAAATTATCACCCCCATGCATAAAAATCCCCTCCTACTCCTAACCCAAAACAGGGGTATTAATTTGGCAAAGTGATTAATTTATGCAGATGTTATTATTTTTGTCTACATGAAGTATTGTCATTGAGTAGTAGAGATGTCGCGAACTGTTCGCCGGCGAACTTGTTCGCGCGAACATCGGGTGTTCGCGCTCGCCGGAAGTTCGCGAACGTCGCGCGACGTTCGCCATTTTGGGTTCGCCATTGTTGGCGCTTTTTTTTGCCCTCTCACCCCAGACCAGCAGGTACATGGCAGCCAATCAGGAAGCTCTCCCCTGGACCACTCCCCTTCCCTATAAAAACCGAAGCCCTGCAGCGTTTTTTCACTCTGCCTGTGTGTGCTGAAGAGATAGTGTAGGGAGAGAGCTGCTGCCTGTTAGTGATTTCAGGGACAGTTGAAAGTTTGCTGGCTAGTAATCGTTTTGATACTGCTCTGTTATTGGAGGGACAGAAGTCTGCAGGGGTTTGAGGGACATTTTAGCTTAGGTAGCTTTGCTGGCTAGTAATCTACCTTCTACTGCAGTGCTCTGTATGTAGCTGCAGTGGGCAGCTGTCCTGCTTCTGATCTCATCTGCTGACTGCTGCAATAACAGTAGTCCTTGTAAGGACTGCTTTTATTTATTTTTTTGTTGTTTTACTACTACTACTACTACTACTATAAGAGCCCAGTGCTATTAGTCTAGCAGTGTTGGGGAGTGGGACTGGTGTGCTAATCTGCTGCTCCTAGTAGTTCAGCAGCACCAACTTTAATTTTTTTTTTAATATTCATTTTTTTTTTATTTTACTTTTTTTTATTTTACTACCGCTGTAGTAGTGTATAAGTTGACCTTTTAGGCATTATTTGCCCTGTAGGCATTATTTGCACACTGTTTTCTTCAACCCGCCATCTAGCTGTGTGACCTTGTTCACATTCTGTCTAAATATCCATAATATTACCGTCTCCAGAAAAAACACCGGAGTGACTTTTTTCAAGCAGCCATAATATATTTTACGTAATCCGTATCCACCGCTGTAGTAGTGTATACGTTGACCTTGTAGGCATTATTTGCACACTGTTTTCTTCAACCCGCCATCTAGCTGTGTGACCTTGTTCACATTTTGTCTAAATATTGATAATATTATCGTCTCTAGAAAAACCACTTGAGTTACTTTTTTTCAAGCAGCCATAATATATTTTACGTAATCCGTATCCACCGCTGTAGTAGTGTATACGTTGACCTTGTAGGCATTATTTGCACAGTGTTTTCTTCAACCCGCCATCTAGCTGTGTGACCTTGTTCACATTCTGTCTAAATATCCATAATATTATCGTCTCTAGAAAAACCACTTGAGTTACTTTTTTTCAAGCAGCATTCATATATTTTACGTAATCCGTATCCACCGCTGTAGTAGTGTATACGTTGACCTTGTAGGCATTATTTGCACAGTGTTTTCTTCAACCCGCCATCTAGCTGTGTGACCTTGTTCACATTCTGTCTAAATATCCATAATATTACCGTCTCCAGAAAAAACACCGGAGTGACTTTTTTCAAGCAGCCATAATATATTTTACGTAATCCGTATCCACCGCTGTAGTAGTGTATACGTTGACCTTGTAGGCATTATTTGCACACTGTTTTCTTCAACCCGCCATCTAGCTGTGTGACCTTGTTCACATTCTGTCTAAATATCCATAATATTACCGTCTCCAGAAAAAACACCGGAGTGACTTTTTTCAAGCAGCCATAATATATTTTACGTAATCCGTATCCACCGCTGTAGTAGTGTATACGTTGACCTTGTAGGCATTGTTTGCCCAGTTTTTTTGGCCGCAGCCACTGAAGCACAGAGGCCAGAAAAAATATGCCATATAAATGCTGAAAATAGTCATTTTTTGCCATACGTTGACTCAACGTATATGGCAAAAAATGACTATTTCAGCATTTATATGGCATATTTTTTCTGGCAACTGTGCTTCAGTGGCTGCGACCAAAAAAACTGGGCAAACAATGCCTACAAGGTCAACGTATGGCAAAAAATGACTATTTTCAGCATTTATATGGCATATTTTTCTGGCAACTGTGCTTCAGTGGCTGCAACCAAAAAAACTGGGCAAACAATGTCTACAAGGTCAACGTATGGCGAAAAAATGACTATTTTCAGCATTTATATGGCATATTTTTTATGGCAACTGTGCTTCAGTGGCTGCGTCCAAAAAAACTGGGCAAACAATGCCTACAAGGTCAACGTATGGCAGTTGTTTAAAGAGAACAGTAGATTACTAGCCATCAAAGCTACCTAAGCTAAAATGTCCCTCAAATCCCTGCAGACTTCTGTCCCTCCAATACAGAGCAGTATCAAGCAGATTACTAGCCAGCAAACTTACTATCATCTGTCCCTGAAATCACTAACAGCTCTCCCCCTACACTATCTCTTCCAAGCACACACAGGCAGATTTTTCAGATACATTTTTGCCCTTGATCCCCCTCTGGCATGCCACTGTCCAGGTCGTTGCACCCTTTAAACAACTTTAAAATCATTTTTCTGGGCAGAAATGTCTTTTCTAGATGTTAAAGTTCGCCTTCCCATTGAAGTCTATGGGGTTCGCGAACCGTTCGCGAACCGCTCGCGTTTTTGCGCAAGTTCGCGAATATGTTCGCGAACTTTTTTTCCGACGTTCGCTACATCCCTATTGAGTAGTGTCTAAAAAACTGGTCCCCCCTAATGTCTGAGCCTTTTCTTATGCTTTACTCTACAGTTATTCCTAAACAGTAGACTAATCTTTATTTTAAAATGTCTTTGTATGCCACAGGATGTACTTTAAACTTCTTAAACTTTGTACTAAAATTCTAGCATAAACATAGTTTTAGGTGAAACTACTTTTATGGGTAAGTTAACCTAAAAGCTGCCAAAAACTTTTTCTTATTTATGAAATCCCAATCAGGAAAAAATACCTCCCCCCAAAACCATACATGAGTTTCTTAACTCACATGGGTTTCCTTTATGATTGCTTGAGCAAAAAACTATTTATGTACAGATTTCTCAATATGTGAGAGTAGAGCTCACCACTGAAAAACTTACCCACTTTCTACTTATTCCTATGAGATATTTAGACACATATATTTATAAAATGGTGAACTCTAACTTTAACCCATTGATAAATACGCTTCCAAAAATCCCACAAGAAATTAACTGAAGTGAGTCAGTGGTGAGCTCTAATCTGACATTTTGCTAAATCTACCACTAAGAAGATTAGTGTGTCGTCCCCTAATATTCAGAAGTGTGTAGCCATATTGTGTGCACCATGGCAAGTGTTTCAATGAACAAATTAGCCCACATTGTACCAGATACATTTTAAATATAAATCCGGTTCCCCATAGGCTTATTATATAAACCATGATAGTTTGTCTGACTTAATCAAGTCTGGCCCCTTATGCGAAAAAAACAAAATGTGATACAGTTAAGACATCAAGAAATCTGAATACCATATTTAAATATGTAATGCATGTCAGTTCATATATTCGAGCCTCCTTGATTTAGGAGATTTTTCTTTACGAATTGAGTTCCTGTCATACAGTTATGTAGGACATACTTTATTGTGCTGTTCATTAACAGGCAAAATGAGAAAGGAAGATCATAATTTAAACAGATTCTTTATCCTTCCAATGTATGCAATTTCTTCATTGCTTTTGCTGACATGACTTGCTAATATATGCATTGGCCTCTAGATAAAGACGCATTAGTTCTCCTTAACCATGGCTCTATGCAATTTCTCCTAACTGAAATGGTTTTAAATCATCATAATGCCTGCTGGTGCTATTTTTGTCAGGTAATCCAGCACAAAAGCTAATCAGTCCTTGTACATTCCCACAACCATCTGTAGAAAATGCAAATGAAAAACATCACATTGGCGCATAATGGTGATACTTATCAGTAAGAATGTTTTATTGCAGTCCTATAAATACTGCTACCAAATATGATTCACAAAGCCATCATTAAGAAGGAAATTAAATGCACATATTCATCTTATGGTGAAGAATAACAGAGAAGCAAACATGCTCATATAAATACAACCCCACCCTGCCATACACACTCATACATACACACAGCCACAGAGTCAATTGTATATTTAATGAGAATGAATGAGACATTTATGACTTTTTGGCCTACTATTGTTACTATATTATTTCTTGTTTACATTTTAAAGCTTGAAAAATCAAACATTTTGGCAGGCACTCAACTGGACTGCAGTGCTGATAAGTACTAATTAGTGCCTATGACTCAGTTCCCCTTGTTAGACATGAAAAAAGGCACTTTTTGCTTTGTGTTAAATTACTGTGAATAAACACATTCAAGCTGATGTATGTTGTGTTTTAGTTTGAATTCCTGCTTGATATGTTGAGCATCTACTCCCTTTGGTTAAAGGTCTGGACCATATTGACCTGCATCAAGATTTAAGAATTAAAACTGTCCTACGCTGACCATTGTTTCTGGAATCATAATCCAACATTTTAAAGATGGCAACCTATGCATCATACATTAACAGCTTCTAGCAATAAGCACTCATTTACTAGGCTGTATCATTTTTTACACCCAAAAAACAGCATTCTTTCCTAGCATAACAGCATAATAGCGCTTGCCAGAAACTGCATGCAACACAACTTGCAGGTGATTCATCATCAATACAGATATAAAGCTTGTGCTTGTTTGAAAAGTCCAGTTCAAGTTAAGGCGGCACCAATGTGGGCATACCAGAACTTGTGGCAATATTGAAAAAAGGTTATTCCGGGTCTCTCTTGCACTTGTACAAACTGGAGCTTTCACAGAGGCAACATGCATTAAAGCCAGTGCACTTGTGGCACATATAGGTACCTTGTTTGAGTGACATTTAACTTATGTAGTTCTTCCCATTTTGTACCTGCACCTAGATAAATTAACCCTACAAAACCTGAAATAAGTGATGGACTGATGGCAAATGGCTTTTTATAGGGGTGACACATTCTGTGTATGAAACTTCATAAAATAAACAAATAAAGATGTGTCTAAGATAATCGTATTTAAAGGAGATATATAGGATTAGCGAAAACCCACCTAATATTATAGACAATCATGATTAATATATGGTGGTGGCTTTACTTTGGTTTAGAAATTAAAATCTTTAACAATGGCTATTCTGACTCCAGTCACTGTGAGAATTTTCCCTGAGACCTCTCTGCTTGGCCTGTATTGAGCTGCTACAACCACTGTGTGCAATCTTTGCCAGACACTAGGGGGCAGATTTATCAGGGGTCTAACTGAAAATTCAAATTTCAAATTTGAATTTTCACATTTTTTTTATGGCCAAAACTGTCAAATTTGATTAGGGAATTATTTAAATTTGATTCGAGTTTTTTTAAAAATTTGAATTAGATTTTTGTGATAGATCATACTTTGGCCCTTTAAGAACTCAAATTCGACTATTCACCACCTAAAACCTGCCGAATTGCTGTTTTACTCAATGGTAGACGTCCTGCAATCAATTGAAGTTGTTTGCACCCTTCCTGACATTCAAGTTTTTTTCGGCGAAAAAACTCGAATCGAGTTTTTAAAACAATTCAAATTAGATTAGATCCAGTTTTCAGGCCGATCCTATTTACCTATGTTTTACAAATTCTATTTTTTTTCATAAATTTTGAATTTCAAGTTCATGGGAATTTATGGGTGTTTTTAAAAACTCACATGAATTCAAAATTCGACATTTGATAAATGTGCCTCCCAAAATCCACCAAGCTTCTTTATTTGGGGTGGAAGGACAAATGTTAGAACAAATGTACAAATACTGGAGTGGATGTACAAATGCTGGAGGTCAGCACAGCTCTGGAGCAGCTCCTCATTCATGGAAGGCAGGAACAGAAAAACGTGATGGGAGGTACTAACATCACATATAAGGAAAGGGAATAGGAGGGGTTTTTGCAAACAAGGAAATTAAACAATTTGCAATATAGCTTTTGGTTACTAGGTGGCACACATATAAACATAAGCAATTAAACATATACATTTTAAACATAATAAAACAATCAACTGCTGGGGCACCTTTGTTGAGTTCCCTATAGATCTGCTATGGTCATTGTCCATGTTTCAAATCCCAAAGTGCAGTGTGCTGAGTACCGCTGGCTCCCTTACACTACAAGAGACTACAGCAGGCAGGAATTAAAACAGATGGGATGGGCTAGTAGGATTGTGAGAGGATTTTTTTTTAATAAATCAACCCAAAACACATTTTTAAGCAAATGCCTTGTATATTTTAATGTATATTGCACTTGCACATTATTGTTTTTATACAATGGGACTCATTAACTGGCAATCAAATTGGTTTTCCTATATTTCTAAAAAGCTCTAAAATTTTGAGATTTATTAAGGGGCCAATTCAGTAACTTCGATTGAAGGAAAAAAAGAAAAAAACTTCGAGTTCGAGTTTTTTTGGCTACTTCGACCATCGAATGGGCTACTTCCACCACGACTTTGACTTCGATTCGAAGGATTCGAACTAAAAATCGTTCGACTATTCGACCATTCGATAGTCAAAGTACTGTCTCTTTAAGAAAAAACTTCGACCCCCTAGTTCGCCACCTAAAAGTTACCGAACCCAATGTTAGCCTATGGGGAAGGTCCCCATAGGCTTGCCTAACTTTTTTTGGTCGAAGGATAATCCTTCGATAATCGTTCGATCATTCCTTCGATCGAAGTATTTGCGCAAAATCCTCGAATCCTTCGAATATCGAAGTCGAAGGATTTTCATTCCCAGTCGAATATCGAGGGTTAATTAACCCTCGATATTCGACCCTTGATGAATTTGCCCCTAAGTGTACAAAACCACAATATCCTCTGAGCATAACTTTGCCAAGTAAAAGTTGTCAAGGTCCTATAGAAGTCAATGGGCTCTGCGCTGATCTGATTGGACAGCTTTAAATCAATTCTGACTTTTAAAGGTGTTTGGATTTTTTTTCTCTAGGAATTGTCTCTAGGTATTGCCTCGTTCAGCACTTTTTTTCTTACACATTTTTTATATTCTGATCTTTCAATAAATTCAATGTTTTAGAGTTTATGAGTTAAGTTGTGGTTTCAAAAAACCTCTAAAACCACTAAAATCCGACCTTTAATAAATAAGTCTCCATATGTCCCCTTTAAAGAAACCATGAAATGCCGAGATTAATGATGGATCTTAGTTTCAGAACATGATTAATCAATTTAACCAAACTGATAAAAAAAATTAATTAAATCACTTATATTGCAGCAAGAATTATCTCCCACTTATCTAAAATGCCTGTTAAACATTGAGGGCAAGTGATGAGCAAATCTCTGCGAAATCCTCAAAACTCTGAAAATATTAAAGAAACTGCAAAAAAAAATCACAAAACTTATAGAAGTCAATGGGCATCAAAAATGTTTTTAAGTATGCGACTATTTTTTCTCACTGCAAATGCATTAAGTCAATGGACGTTTTTTCTTATGAGGACTTTTTTGTCTCTGCGTCAATTTTGCATTCGTAACTTTTTTGTCTCGGCTACTTTTTTGTTCAAATGCAGTAAAGTCAATGGGCGTTTTAGCTTATGGTGACTTTTTTGTCTCAGCGACAATTTTGGTGAGACAAAATTTTCTGTGGCAAAATTTTGACGCAGTTTCGCAGTTGGCGAAGTGCAGAATTTCGTTGCAAATTCATGCCTGCCGAAATAATTTGCTCATCACTGTTGAGGGCTAAACACAAAACACTTGAAAAAAGAGAAATTATATTTTTTAAAATAAATAATACTGCATGTGAATTTCCTCCACCTTCACCCATACAGTAACCAAGCTATACGCATTGAAGGCCTATCTGACATTACACATTTCAGTAACCAAACATATTCTTTTAGAATCAACAAGTGGACACCTTAGACTGAAGAAATGAAATCAGTCAAGTCCAAAAAATAACTAAATTACTCTGAATTGTTTATTTTTAGTATAAACTGGTTCAATTCTAGAAACTCTGTGTAGAAACCAGCACAGCTAGAAAAATTTTGTACAATTTAAATTTTTATGTAATTGCTATGAAAGTTTACTAGACATTACCATTTCATCTATACACTTCAATGTATAAGTATACTGTATATACTTTATTGGGCAGATGTATCAAGGGTCGAAGTGAAAATTACATTTTTCAAATGTCATATTTGAATTTTGAGTTTTCTTCAGTGAAATTCGAATAGGGAATAATTAGGGCCAGATTTATCAAGGGTCAAAGTGAAAATCCGAAGAAAAAATTTTTTCTTTTTTTCGAGCTATTTTTGTGTACTTCGACTATCGAATAGGCCAAAATTCAAATCGAATTTGAAAAAAATAGAATATCGAAATTTATCATGCAACCATTCGCCATCTAAAACCTGCCAAATTGCTATTTTAGCCTATGGGGGACCTCCTAGAGCTTATTTGGAGTCATTTGGTGGACTTCAAAGTTTTTTATGGCAAATCCTTCGATTCGAATTCGATCATATGCACTAAAACTTCGATTCGAATGATTCGAATACGCCTATTAAAAACCTAGATCTCATTCACCCGAGTTTAAAAAATTCAAATTTTGTGATAAATTTTGATTGGTTGTTTTTTATTCTAATTTCGAGTTCATGGGAGTTTTTACAAACTCCCATGAACTCTAAATTTGACCCTTGATAAATCTGCCCCTATGTGTAAATTCAAGCATAAATCAGGCACATTCCAGAATCTTTATATATGTAATTTACACCAAAAGTATACCATTTATATTGGTGGAAATTTGGTGCTGAAGTGCAACTTTCTTGCAACCCGCACTGTGTCAAAGACAGAGCACCAGTGGGACTAAGTATAGGACCCCTGTCTCTAGTGTATAATGCTAGTGTGAAGGATATCCTACTGATATTTACTAGATTTGCATGTATTTGTTTCCATATGCTTTAATAAAGTGTTTACTTTTTGGCTTAAAATATTATAGAAAAATATTCTAGTGTTATTTTTTTTATTTTTTTTATTGCACAGCCAAAGCTGTTTCATATAGGAAAGACAAAAGGAAAGTTTGATACACCTTATAAAGTGTATAGTACCACTTGGGGCCTTAAAGGAATTGTTCAGTATAAAAATAAAAACAGGGTAAATAGGCTGTACAAAATACAAAATGTTTCTAATATAGTTAGGCAAAATGTAATCTATAAAGGCTGAAGTGACTGAATGCTTATCATAATAGCCAGAACACTACTTCCCGCTTTACAGCTGTCTTGGTTTCCACTGATTGGAATCCAGGCAGTAACCAATCAGTGACTTGGGGGGGCACATGGGTCATAACTGTCTGCTTTTGAATCTGACCTGCATGCTAAAAATCAACTGCAAACTCAAATAGTTATGTCCCATGTGACCCCATTTTTTTGCCTAATAAAAGAAAACACAATTATAAGCAACTTTGCAATTTGAATTTATTAAAAATTGTTAGTGCTTTAAAAGTGATTTGTAAATGTAATTGCTATTGAAAGCAGCATTTGTTAAACTCCTGGTTGTTATTTTTTAAACAATGTTGTAAAAGTCAGTCTCCTCCAGCAATTGATTTATGTTACATTGAATAGAACGTGACAGACAAACTGCTTTCAATAGCAATATATATACAAATAACATAACTAAAATAAAAAAAAATGTAATGAATGTATATTGCAAAGTTGCTTAGAATTCTGTTTTCTTTTATTAAGAAAAAAAGTTATTTTTTGGGTTATATAGTTACATAGTTAAATCGGGTTGAAAAAAGACAAAGTCCATCAAGTTCAACCCCTCCAAATGACAACCCAGCATCCATACATACACCCCTTCATACCTTCACATAAATTATATATACCCATATCTATACTAACTATAGAGTTTAGTATCACAAGAAATCATCCAAGCCACTCTTAAAGGCATTAACTGAATCAGCCATCACAACATCACCCGGCAGTGCATTCTACAACCTCACTGTCCTGACTGTGAAGAACCCCCTACGTTGCTTCAAATGAAAGTTCTTTTCTTCTAGTCTAAAGGGGTGGCCTCTGGTACAGTGATCCTCTTTATGGGTAAAAAGGTCCCCTGCCATTTGTCTATAATGTCCTCTAATGTACTTGTAAAGTGTAATCATGTCCCCTCGCAAGTGCCTTTCCAGAGAAAACAACCCCAACCTTGACAGTCTACCCTCATAATTTAAGTCTTTCATCCCTCTAACCAATTTAGTTGCACATTTTTGCACTCTCTCCAGATCATTTATATTCCTCTTAAGGACTGGATTCCAAAACTGCACTGCAACCCTCCAAGGGTTGACATGTCTTTTAAAGTCGCTGACTAATTCAAAGTTAGAGAGCTGCAAAGCAGGGAATAGTGTTCTGTTCTGTTATGTTCAACGTCCAGTCACTCCAGCCTTTATAGAGTACGTTTTTGGATAGCTATCTATATTAGAAACATTTTTTATTTTGCACAGTTTATCTATTTACATAGTTTTTTTTATTTTTACACAGAATGGTTTATTTAATGCATTTCTCAGGGTAGTTGGCACATGGCTCTCTCCCTTTTATGTTATATTATATTATACTGTTATGTTGTATTCCTTGAAACCACTGCAAGGAACTGTTGAGGAAATATCCATTGATTTTGGTACCCCTCTTGAAATTCCATTAATGCACTTATAATATCAGTAGTAAATCAGACCATAAGGGGCTGATTCACTAAGGGTCGAATATCGAGGGTTAATTAACCCTCGATATTCGACTAGGAATTAAAATTCTTCGACTTCGAATATCGAAGTCGAAGGATTTAGCGCAAATACTGCGATCGTACGATCGAAGGATTATTCCTTCGATCGAACGATTAAATCCTTCGAATCGAACGATTCGAAGGATTTTAATCCAACGATCGAAGGAATATCCTTCGATCAAAAAAACTTAGGAAACCCTATGGGGACCTTCCCCATAGGCTAACATTGACTTCGGTAGCTTTTAACTGCCAAAGTAGGGGGTCGAAGTTTTTTTTAAAGAGACAGTACTTCGACTATCGAATGGTCGAATAGTCGAGTGATTTTTAGTTTGAATCCTTCGATTCGAAGTCGTAGTCGTAGTCGAAGGTCGAAGTAGCCCATTCGATGGTCGAAGTAGCCCAAAAAATACTTTGAAATTCGAAGTTTTTTTACTTCGAATCCTTCACTCGAATTTAGTGAATCAGCCCCTAAATGTCTGGAGGTCACTTGGTCAAGTGTTTGGTGAGAATGCTTGCTTTGTGTTGTTTTACCCAGGTCTTGATATCACTTGATATCTGTCATATGTTATTGCCACATATTTGGCCAAAAGGAAAATTCCTTTTTGTTTACTTGTCAGGAATGATAAATTGAGTACCAAAAACACGATTTCTAAAATCACGGTAGAGAATGACTCTTGTATTGTTTATTAAGAAAAACATGCCATATAAAATCAAAATCAGAGAATTATGGTTGACAGAGAGACACAGTATTTCTGCTTGTGACTTATCTGTCCTACCATTTCTGCTTAGTATTGCAAGAAGCTATAAATGGTATACGTTATTTGCATGTTGCTCTCTAATGGCAACATTTACTAACACTGAAAATGCCAGACAATCGCAACTTATAATAGACACCAACCAGCAATTTGACTTTGAATTTCTCATGACTATGTTCATTTTTTGTCTTCAGTCACAATATCCCCACACCTTATATCACATACGACATCTCCTTCAGATTGTAAGTGCTAGAGCCCTGTATCCCTTTATACTCTTATGTGCACTCTTCTAGTGTCCAACATTGTAGAATATGTCGCTGTTATATAAATGCTTGTTCATAATAATAAAAGACAGTAAAAGGTAATTAAAAATGGACACATGGTGATTGCGAGGGAGAGCTTTTAGACAATAGAGAGTACAGGAGAAAAAGGCACATTTAAGGAGATAATGCAAAGGAAGGGAATCTGGATGGCAGATTGTGGCATGAAAGATGCAGCCAGGTTAACCTTGGTACGTTATATAAATACAATTTAAAAAAGGCTATACTCAGCCGAGAATGCCAATAGATCTGTATGTACACCAAATGGCTCAGGGATATGAGATTATTATGAATATAATAATATAATTTCTTAATAATATTATTTATATAATAATATAAATAATATAATGTATTTTTGATGATATTTCAAATGTCTAAAATATCTAACAAACATTTACACTTTACCTAAATATGCATCATGGGAGACCAAGAGCATAATGTATTTTTTTGTGAAGGTCTAGGTCTGCTGACCATGGCCAGTTCATTTAGTAATAATAATAATGATAAGCAAGCAATAAAATGAACTACAGTATGTACAGTATGTGTAATAATGATCATCTCAAATAGTAGTTACCTAAATAAAGCCATCGGACAATATACAGTATGCTTATCTTCACACCACTTCACTACCCCACAGGCCATTTGATACCTTTGAACTGGTATTAAATGTTTCAGTTGTGAGCAGAGAGGCATTTCACAGCTGGAAGACATCCTATGCTGGAGAAACTTTTATAGATTATGTGAGTGCAATTTTCTCTTATAGCCACTACTGTAAACATTTTAAAGGCTTGCTGTGATTTGAAACAGTAGGATATAAGAAAAACACAGCTCAAGTAGACTTTGATAACATCTTGGCATTTAAGTTTCTATAATGAGATAAGACATGGGTAACACATTCGAATATATTCCAAGTAAGTCAATCATCCTTGGTTTGATTGACAAAGTGTTTTAATATTGCGTAATAAATAAGAAAACATAACCTTTGGAAATGGTTAGATTTGGAATGCAAATGACCATTCCTTAATTCCAAGTAAAGAAATAGCTCGCTCATGTGCAAGGTACTGTAATGGGTGAAAAAAATGCCGCTTGTCAAAATAAATGTGTTGCCAAAATAATTTTGACGGCCATAGACTTTTATTATTAGATTATTAGAATCATATTTATCAATGGAGTTCACCATTTAATAAATATTCTTTTCAAAATCCCAGGAACCAGGAATGATTAGAAAGTGATGGAGTTTAAGTCAGAATTATGAGATAAGATAAGGGGGTTATTTACTAAAACTCTAAGAATTACTGCTGAATTTCCATGTTTCGCCGCTGGCGAATAATTTCGTGTAACTGTCGCAAAAATTCCAAAAAACTGTGCATCAGAAAACTCACTCACATCAAAACCATTGCGCGTCAACATTATTGAGATGCCCATTGACTTTAACACCAGTGTCAAAAAATTTGTTTTCCCTTTTAAAACCCCAACCAGAAAATTCGGTTTTTAGTAAATTACCCCCTAAACATCAGACTTTCGATTTTTTTAAAGATATAATTATGAGTTTTAAAAGTCATAATTCATCAGATTATTTTTTTGCTGGCCCCAGTGCTCTTCTGTACTAAGATAATGAAGGTAAGGTTTAAAATGTAAAAGTTTCAGACTAGCATACAGTTACATTGCCAGTAAATTATTTTGCAAAGACAAGGCAGTAACCTGAAACAATCAGTCAGAATACTGGGATTTACAGCATTACCTCCTAGTCCCCATAAGTGCCATTTGGCATTCAATTGTACATTACAAGCAGCAAAGGACAATGGAGCTTTTATCAAAAACTACTAGTGGGTAGGTTCAGTAGTTTGCAAAAGCCACATGAGAGGCTTATTATTCTGCAGGAGCAATATGAAAGTAGTCAGAGACTGACAATAGCTTAAAGGGTTCCTCTGTCTGCTTTCACTAAGATTTAAAAAATATAACGTTTTCACTACTGGGTGGCATATATAACTAGTCAACTTCAAAGTCAGTGGCATTTACTACTTAATGCAATACAATTTATATACAGTAAAAGATATACAAAATAATCACTTTTTGTCACATTAGTGTGAGCAGTTTAGGGTTAGATGCCTAATGAAAACATGCTCCATCTGTACTCAGTAAATAACTTACCTAAAATGACTTACCAATGTACACTCAATACATATTTTTCTGTAGGAGAAGAGAGGTACACACCCCAGAAACATCAAGTTGTGTTATGGCTAAATGAAAGGTTTTGGAGAATCCAGCACCAGGAAATGATTGCCCTCATGAATTTCCTTCACAAAGAGTGGGGATTGTTTCTTATAAGCTCACCATTGGGGCTGTACAACGTAAGGAATATTCAGTCAACTGCACAGCATTCTCTTTGCTTAAGAAATATTGAAGAGATATAACTCAGAATACCCTACTCTTCAACACTCACAAAATCCAAAAAGAGTCGCTGAAGTGAAGTTCAAAGGGAAATTAAGTTTCCTTATTTTTACCAATATACTGTTTTATCAAAATATCTAGAAAGTATTGAAACCAATTCAAAATTAATTAAATAATACAATTCTGCTATCTCAATGAAGTAAAAATTGAGTGATGCGTTCCTGTATATCCCAGGATAGGTTACTGTTTCTCTTTATTTTATTTTAATTTAATCTAAGCCATACTTATAAAATTATAGTACAGGCATGGGATCTTTTATTGGGAAACTGAATATCCAAAAAAAACATGCATGCCATTAAGCAAACAATTCTTATTTTTATTTTGACTGATTTCCTTTTTTACCATATTAATAAACCAGTACCTTACTAATCTATTTTAAATATTCAATATTCAATATTGACATGTTATTTTCGTAGCCTTAATGCATGGTGCTCCAAATTATGAAAGGACATCTTGTGTGAAAAACTGCAGGTTTCAAGCATCACAGATAATAGGTCCCATATCTGTATAAACAAAAATGTACAAACAAAAACTGCATTATTCAATCTTTTGTGTCTTTTTTGTGTTTTGGTCTGCATTGATCTGAAGATTTCTTTCTATATTTGTGCTTAGGCCTAATCAATGCAGTATGAAGTAACTGTTGAATACCTAACAGCTTTTACTAAAGAGAATGACAGCTTTTCTTCACAAATGTTGTGTCTCAGAAGAATTCCTGTCACAATGCATAGTTCAACTTATTTAGTGGTAGCTCTTAGGTTTAAATGCTTAGAAAATGTGTCTAGGTTGTTTTCTATTTTCTCTAAAAGCCATTAATGATAAATATGTTTTTAAAGTCCCATAAGAATGAACAGAAAGTGAGTGAGTTTTTCTACGGATGATAGATCTTTCCGTAATTTGGATCTTCATATCTTAATTCTACTAGAAAATTATATAAACATTAAATAAACCCAATAGGCTGGTTTTGCTTCCTGTAAGGATTAATTATATCTTAGTTTTCATCAAGTACAAGGTACTGTTTTCTTACTACACAGAAATAGCAAATCATTTAAAAAAAATTGGATTGTTTGTATAAAATTGAGTCTATGGGAGACAGCCTTTCCATAATTCAGAGCTTTGTGCATGACAGGTTTCTGGATGATGGATCCCATGCCTGTACTAAAATACTACATTTTATTGTGTTAACAATAATGGTTGAACACCTTCATGTTCCCTTCCAGGAGTGATATTGTTTTAAGTAGTGATGAGCGAAATTTTTCGCTGTGTTTCACCTCAAAAATGACGCCCATAAACTTCAATGGGTGAAAAAAATTATTGAGGAAAAAACAGAAATGTAAACACTGCATCATGTGACAAAAAAAATTTGATGCCCATTTTGGTGAATATACACCCTCGAATTTTTGGTGAAGCGAAACAGGTCAGATTCTGCCCATTGTTAGTAATAAGTTATCCAAAAATGTTGTTTGGTCCATTATAAGGCATAAAATGGTGCAGATATATGAACATGTATAATAAAATCCACATTGTTGTAGTGTTAAATGTATCCAGAACAGCTAGACCACAAATGCCCTGAATCCCAGATTCCAAACCCATCTCTGATTCCAAACCGAGGGTCAGCCTGGGCTGGTTGGACAACCAGTCAGACAATTGACTTCAGTGTTCAACTATCAACTGGCTGAAAAAAATCTAATCACTGATTGGTTGCTATGGGTTGCTGTCCCGATGCAGATTTGCCCAGTGTTGAAAAAATTCTTGAAAGCATGACTAAATACAAGAGAGAAATTATTTAGTTTTTTGTAAACAGTGTACAGTCTGTGGCAGAAGTGCATTCTAACAGCTGGCATCATGTATCATTTTTATTACCCTACATTTCTTGGCTTTGGCAGCCACAAGCAAATATTTAGTTTAGCAACAGAACAGAACATCTGATAATGGACCACATCAATAAATGGCCACTCATCACTTTGACAATGTCAAAGATTTATATTTACCCTTCTTCTGATTCTTTTCTTTTTACGTGGCTCTGTTTTTTCTAACCTGCATTTATTTTGCAAAAATAATGGTGTTAAACTACAATGGGGTAAAAGAACATAATGCTTTATAAGGTAGTAATGGTAGGACACCAGGTCTAACAAGTTTTGGACGCCATGTCCTTTATCATAGGCTCTTTGTTGCTTATTCAGAACTTTCATTGTCACCTCCTTCAACAACATGTATATGGAACTGGTATAACTACTGCATATTTTAATAGGTGTGCATGAATGTTATCTGTATGCCAGATTTTTATGACAATATTAGTCACACATTCACGTCAGCAAAATTCTTTATTTATTAGTAAACAAACATCATTAACATAATTGCTCATAATTCAACACAAACAGTATGTCGAAAATTTTGATATAACGTGAATACTCATTTGCTGCTGAAGGCTACCCAGAGTAGAATAACTCCACATCACTTAAACTTAAGCTCAACATTCTTAGCTTAAAAACCCTATGCCAAGCCTAGGAGGCAGATTCACTAACAGGCGAATTTTCACCAGCGTCAGCTTTGCATCCATCGCACCACTTTGCCAGGCACAAATACGCTATGAATACACTAATTCACAAAAATGCGAAGTTTCGCCCCGGGCGCGAACACTTTGACTTCACTAGCATTACTTCGGCTGTGTGAGCATTTCATAGTGATGATGCGCCAGCATTCATTTGTGCTTAGCGGAACTTCGCTAGTGATCTTGCGTTTAGGTCAATTTGCATAGAGCTGGAAATTTAAAGTTGTATGGACATCTTTATTATAAAAGTTACCAGTTTATATTAAACATGTCCAGGGAACCTTAATAAAGACAAACAGTTAATATAATGCCCTATACAATAGCCCACTGTAAAATTAATGGTTCCATATGTTAGGAAATGTCTGGAAAAAAACGGTTCCCAAAAAAAAATTTGTTAAGACTTTTGCAGGCAATCAAGCTGAAAAAAGGAAAAGATGCCAGCGTTTTTTGAACTTTGATGCAGGATATGATGTAAGTGACATAAGCTTGAAGAAGATCTAGCTGCATTATAGCACTTTAGCTGGTCTGAGGTGGCGAAGGCAACTCTGGCAAAAGAGGTAATGTTCAGTAAAATCCACATTTTAGTGAATTTGCGGAGTAACGTCCGTTCACCACAGCGAAAAGTCGCCTGTCCACAGTATGAATGACCACTAGCGACGGTCTATTTTGCTAGCGAATTGGCGCTTGCGCCTTTTAGTAAATTGGCGATGTCCCTGCGGGTGGCAACGCGGGCAAAAAGCCACTTTGTTTTTTAGTAAATCTGCCCCTTGGACTAAGCCTCTATTCTCCTTATTTCGCTCAATAGACCTGATTTCAGAGACTCCTTGCTTAAAGAACATGTAAGTCCTACATTTTCCTACCATGTATATAATTTGGGCATATCTTCCCCACCCAAGCCACATCATTTGTACTACATATACCCCCTCTATTTGCCAACACCTTCATATATTTCTAAAACAAATAGCAGCTTTCACCCAGTGGCCATTTTCCATCTGACACATCATCAGCAACATTGACATCTGCAAACGTATACTTTAAAGTTCTAAGATGACAACTAAGCATGCTCATAAGCCAACAGCCAAAGCAAATTCCACTATGTGGCCAGCTTAAATAAAGAAGGGAAGCCATTGCAATCAGTTTCTGTTTTTTACATCAACATTAAAATAAACAAAAAAGTTCCAAACCCAACAGTTGTTTGGGTTTCAAAACTAGTCTTTCCATCACTTTTAATGATACTTTCAATAGCTACACAATGGCACTTGAGAATATGAAATCTAATTATAATGTATGTATTCATTACATATACAATATAATCTATTTTTACTATAAAAGAGTAAAAGGTATGCATTTTCATATAAAAAATTATATGTGGTTTAAAAAAAAAAGATAGTGGTTTTATTTACAGATGCCTAATCTTGCATGTGTACTGGTATTTGCTTTCTGCTGGTACACTGAGCAGCAAGATACAGTCAATCAATTCACTCATCCCACATTTTGCACAACTCATTTGATGTTGGTTAGCCAACCATATAACATGCTAACAGGATATGTTTAGTCTGTTAAAGCAGATTTATTGTTGCATAACAGCTCATTTACCAAATTTCTGCAATTTGCAGCACATCTGGACTGTAACTATGCCTTGCTTGTACATGTTACCAAATCAGATAATTATTAGCTGTTCTGCTGACCATAAACCTAAAATCAACAATACAATTACAACAGTAATGAAACAAGACTTACATCTCAAGGCAAAGGTTTCAGCAAACTAAATGTAGGTTTATTGGTTCCAATGTTTCAGTTCCACACTGGAACTTTCATTGTATTCATCATATATGTCATATAACAAAAAGGAAGCAATGTAAGACTAATGAAAGCTAAATTGGATAGCTAATCGAAACCAATCTAACATCGCCATGTACAAACATTTACAGTATAATAATCACAAGGTCATTCTAAGAACAAAGAGGTCTGAGTTATTAAGAATAATGCCACTTTGAGAATAAGGGAAGGTTTTTGTTCACGCAAAATCTTTCAAATTTGATAGACAGAGGTCAGCTAAAAATGTATATCTTCACCAGGAGTGATAGCTTGAAGGTGATCTCAAGAGATGTGCATCACAAAGAAAGTGCACTTTAGCAGACAGGGATAAAGTCATTCACTGAAGTGGAACATCTGTGTGAAGGGTTTTGAAGTGAAGGTTTTTGCTGTGAACAGAGTGGATAACAGGTATTGTTGAACAGAGGTTCGCAGAGGTGTGTCTTTTCAAAAAGACATATGTACAATGTATATATATATATATATATATATATATATATATATATATATAAATATAGAGACATAAACAGAGACAGAAATAGGGAGAGAGCAATGAATAGTTTTGACATAAGACTTTAGTGTGTTAGAAATGAGTAGCACTTTATATATAAAGGAAAATGTAAAGATAATGTAGGAACATATATTTCATGCAAAGTGTATAGTGTTTATAGAACACAGTTTATACTGGTAACACAGTATATAATGTTGGTCAGGCTAAACCAATATTTCCTTTTCAAAAATCCCAAAGGAATGAGTAGAAAGTGGATGAGTTTTTTCGTCATCTGTAATTTCACATCTGCCTCTAATCCAGTAGGCAAGGGCTAATTTTAAAAATTCAACTCTGGTGCAGGGCAGGAGGAGAGAAAATGTGCTTTGAGGAGGTGAGGACATATTAAAAGCAATATTTTAAAAAAATCTTTGTAGGTGATCCCTGTAATGTGTCAGGACACCATACTTTACATATTAGAACATAATGTGAGAGTTGTTCTGCACAAAAATTTTAACTAGCACCATGAACTTATTAAAAGTGTGAAAAGAAGTAATGATAGTTAGGTACAGTGGTCTTTGTGTAGTTACTAATAATGAACTTGAGCTATAAAGTTACATATATCACATACATAATATTTGCTAGTCTAATTTATAACATATGAAAACAATACTGTTTTTATTTTCATTTTGGATTTACAGATTCATTACAAATTAGCAGATCCAAATGTAAAAACCTTTAAACATACACTTTCTTAAGTAAATATGTTTAATTTATTAGCAGTATATAGTATATTCCCATTCTGGTGAGTATTCTTTAGTCAATATTTACTTGTCAGAGAAACAACAGTTGTTCTCACTCCTAAGATCTAAAATAAATGGTGTCTTCCAGGAGTCAATTTATCATGAAGAATAATAAAATACTTGCCTGTCTTCATCAAGTAAACAGCTTTTGATCTAAAAAACCCTCAAACATGGAAGTGCCTTTTGTTTTACTAAGTGAGAAAGACCTGTATAAAATTTATATATCAACTTGTATATTGTTTTCCATGTTCTCAACAAATCAGTAAAATGCCTCTTAAAAAATAAAAAGCGAGGGTCATATTTAAGTTGTTTTATATTTATGTCACAGTGTATAATAAGTGATATTAAATAAATGGCCTACTTCTACAAGTTCTGTTGTTGTTATCCTTTTCTATGAATTAATGCCATACATTACAGTCAAAGAAGTAATCCATTACAAAGAGCTAATTAGGACATTTATAAAGGTGTACAATTTATTTTACACCAGGTCTAAAGTGGCATAAAATAATGATGTAATTTAAGGCATGAATTTATCATGAAAAACACAACTTTAGAAATAATACTATTTAGATTTTTGTAATGAATTATTATGATGCATAGCATAAATTCAAGCTTAAGGACAAAACTGGAGCTGTATAAATATTCCAGTCTTACATCAACACGTGTAAACACAGATATTTGGCAAATATTTGTCAGACCTTTATGAATATGTGGAAAAAACAAAATAAATATACTGACTGTATCTTAAATGCTTAGCAATTCTTTGAAAGTCTATATAATTTCCTTCTTAGAAATGTTCCCTTGTGGTTCTTGTTTTTTAAAGGTTGTACAAACTGTACCAGTTGGGTTTTCAAACACAGGGTGTACTTTGAACAAATTGGATAATCTGCATAATGTACAAAAGCATGTGCCAAAATTCAGATACTATTAATGGCACCTCTTTGATGGTAAACATGAGGTTTGTAATGTCAAAAAAATATAAATTCTCATCATACTCTAATGTAAGAGGGATAGTCATAGTTTTTTCTTGCGACTTGATTGTTGGGTTTCAGGTTTATTAGTGACAATCAACATTATCCATCATACAGGTTATGCCAAATAAAAATCAGAGTATGCTTGCTCGTAATTTTTCTAAACACACATGAAAACCCCACAAGTTATTTTTTTTAAAGTAAATAATTCCTTTGTTTTTTTTTTTGTTTTACAACATGCTGATAAAGTAATTCCTACTTTGCCACAGAAGAGCAGTATTCTTGCATTTTTCCACAATCAATTGTATCTGCCATTACAACCACTTTAAGAATAAACCACAGCTTTGTCATTCTCTGTATAAAACACTCTTTAAGCATCGCATTAAACTTGATTTATTCAGAGCTCTAGTTTATAGTTTATATGTGAGTGTATAGAGAGGTTGGTATGTAAGTATGTGAATATATGCGTACTGGGGTTCATTTGGAGGGGTTAAACATGATGGATATGGCCTTTTTTTAACTATGTCACTAGTAAAATAGTAAATATTTGTGATAAAATCATCATACCATAACATATACAACATACAAATAATGCATGTTAATATTTTTATTTAAATGTTATCGCTCATATAGTTACATGAATAACAAATGCTTTTTTTAAGGACTAATTTTGAGTATATTTTATGATCTTTATCTAGGTCTTGTTTTTCTAGTAAAAGTAAGCTATCAGAGTCATGTAAGCTCCCTGGATCATGTAATGTACATATTAGATAACTGATTATTATTTGGTTAATATGCTTACAACACAATGAGTCTACCTTTTTTAGAACTAGCAAACTTTCTTATTAGCATAGATAATATATTTTACAGTTGCTCTTTACTAAAAGGACATTTTGATAAGCCTTTTTTTACCAGCCAGCTCAGCATGATTTTTGTCTCTCTCTCTCTTTAAACAAACTAATGGAGATAATGGAGACCAAATAAACAACACAGACACTTTTGCACTGGCAAGTTATTTATCAGTCTTATATTCATATATTGAAAACTGCACAAATAAGACCTCTGTGCTTGCTGTCAGTTATTAATCCAGATTTACAATAAGCACTTTCTAAAGTAGCTTTAATAAAGTAAACTTTAGTTATATGTTATGCAGCATTACAGGTTATTAGACATACTTTTGATATACAGGTTATGTGGCTGTAAAATGCAACCATCATTTCCAAATAGCTTACATATTTACTGATACTAACTAGGGATGTAGCGAACTGTTCTGCGGCGAACTTGTTTGCGCGAACTTCGACTGTTCGCGTCCGCCGAATGTTCGCGAACGTCGCGCGACGTTCGCCAATTGGTGTTCGCGTTCGATTCGAAGTAAAATTTCGTTCGACCATTCGACCATTCGACCATTCGATCGCTAAAATCAAACGATTTCCATTCGTTCGAACGATTATAAGCATTCGATTGAATGAAATCATTCGATCGAATAGCTTCGATCGTTCGATTCGAACGAAAATCCTTCGATCGAACGAATAAAATCCTTCGATCGTTCGATCGAACGATTTTATCGAGCGTTCGAAGTTCGCGAACAGTTCGCGAACTGTTCGCTTTTTTTGCCGGTGTTCGCGAACGGCGTTCGCGAACACATTGGCGGCGGTTCGCTACATCCCTAATACTAACAAACCCCAATAACCAATATGAGCAAAACACACTCCCAACTAATTAAAAGTAATAATTATTCTTGGTTTGTTGGGTAAATTGGAGGAAGGCTCAAAACATCACAAATCAGAAACAAACTAGATTTTGTTTTTGATAGTAAATGCTACTTTTTCTTTTCTTTTTTTCTTAAAGGATTTACTGAAGATTTTGTTTAAATGCAAATGTTTGAATCACTTTTTATGTGTTTGGATAGTGGCTCTATATACTACCTTGTGCTGGAACGGAGTACAATATATTACTAGTTATTTGGGCTATTGTTAAAGGAATTTATGATAGATTATGAAATAGATTGCATTTATACAGCAATGTTACTGCTGCTAAGAAAATCTCTTAGCAATTGTATTTATCCATAGGTTTATAAAAGTATTTTAAATGTTAGAATTAAGCTTGTGATTGTCTATTCATTTTGTGGTTGTGAGATAAACTCCATTTTTCTTCATGCGGTGACCTACAGTACAGTATGTGCATCCACATTCCATGCAGCATCTTCAGGTATTATCATGAATTACAAAGGAGCTTCCTTCTATGAGCATAATTGAAAAAAAAGCATTATCTACTACTGCAGACTACTAGGTTACATATATAGACCCCTGCCATGCTTGACAGCTATTAGTGAAATATATTCAGCATCTGCTAAAACTGCACTAGGAGTTTTTCTCCAATTAGCTTTTGGCTCCAATGCAGCACAAGACAAAAGCTGCAACTGTCAAGTGAAAATGATACATGAGGAATCATTACGTAGCCAATCAGTATTACCAAATACACATTCAAAGTAAATTTCCAGACAGTCTAGAGAAAATCATAATTTAACCACATAAACAGTGTGCAATTAGAATAGAATTTATATCATGTGTTTGTCAGAAAGTCTTGTATTTTGATCATTATTACAAAATGTAGTGTTTCTCCAATTAGTTTCTATATATAAAGAGGTACAGTATAAGCTAGATCTGTATACTGGTATTCAACTTTGTGTAACAAAGGAATCACATGTGGTTTAAAGCACAACAAGCAAGCATTAGCGATGGGCGAATTTGGGACGAAATTCGCGAAACGGCAAAAAAGTTTTTGATGCCGACGGATTTTCACTGGCGGATTTGCGAATTAATTCGCCGACGGCGAATCGCGGGAATTCGCTGCAAATTTCGTGCCTGGCGAATAAATTTGCCAATCACTAGCAAGCATGATTCTCATTGCTTAATCAAACTCATAATTAATTATATATTGCATCTTTTTGATTTACAGCTTCAGTTTGACTGACTATCTCTTTCCTCCTACTGTGGTATTTAAACTGTTGTACATAATATTCCCATAATAACATTGATTTGTGATGGTTTCCGCTTTCTCTTTGCACTTGATAAACTGAATTTAGTTACCAAAGGTGTGGAGACAAATCAACATTTTGGCACTTGCCTTAAATACAGAATGCTTCAATTCTGCATTCCTGGAGCCCTTCCTAAGAAACATTTAGTAATTGTATTTTTAAGATGTGAAACTGAGAAGATGTGTGGAAGTTGAATGTACAAAATAACCACTTAGGGGCACATTTACTAAGGGTCGAATTTCGAAGTGAAAAAACTTCGAAATTCGACCATCAAATTGCAGTAGTACGATATTGGAAGTCGAAGTCAACGTTTTTTTTGATCGAAGTTGGCCATATGCGATCAAAGTAAAATCGTTTGATCAATTAAATCCTTCGATTCAAACGATTCAAACAATGTAATCGATCGAACGATTTTCAAAAAAAAAAACTTCGACTTCTAAAAACTTAGTCAAATGTTGGCTATAGGTTCTAGGAGGTCCCCATAGGCTAACATAGCAATTCGGCAGGTTTAAGGTGGCGAAGTGTCAAAGTCGAAGTTTTTTAAAGAGACAGTACTTGATGTTCTAATGGTCGATTATTTGAAGTATTTTCAATTCAAATCCAAGTCGAATTTGGCCTATTCGATGGTCTAAGTACCCAAAAATTACTTCGAAATTCGAAGTATTTGAATTTGAAAATTCACTTAGAATGCACTTCGACCCTTAGTAAATGTGCCCCTTAATGTGACGTATACAAATAGTTATTTCTAAGTTATATATTAAAACTGCTTTTCAGCTAAAAATAGGGCATATACAGACTTGATTTCATAAATAAATATATGGCTAATAAACTTTAATGGAATTGCTGATGCAATTTATGATAACAAAATAAAATGATATTGCATTCTGAATATTCAAACCCCATATCCTCAATAAAACTAAACTTTATGATCTTCTTTGATATCAAAACTCATTACATTGCTTTTTCTAATGTCCAGGCCAACAGCCAAAACAAAAGATTATTTTTATCAAGCAAAAGAAATGGTAACATTCTTAGGTTGAAATATGCTTTATAATTTCAGATCATTAGGGAATTTAATTTGCGGCAGTACTTACAATTTACTGTGACTTTTACTTTTTTCACATCTGGGAACGACACATCATTTTCAGCAGAACATTCATAATCTCCTGCTTGGTCTCTTGTAATGCCATAAATATCCAAATATTGTCCACTTCCAAACTTTTTGGCTGCAAGGTAAATTAAAATGCATCAAAAACAATGTAACTACTGTACTAATAAATACAAAGGTAACATTAATTACTGCTTTGAGGACATTGTTAGAATGTTGCCATAGTAAACATGTTGGCCTTGTACTGCTAGAGTCCAGAGTTCTATCTGCATGGATATTGTAGGGTCAATATACAAAGGCCCCAGACAAAATGATAGAGCACTAAGGGGAGTTACATCCCTAATTTGCTAATTATTTGTATCCCAGAGCTCTCTACACTTTGCACCTCACATTAATTAACAATAACAATAGTAATAATTAATTTTTATAACTTGACTTTATATTCAGGCCTACAACTATTTGTCTTCCATGGCCTGCTTGCTAGGGTAAATTTGACAGCTGGGCAATGGAAACAGTGTTACAAAGCCACCATCTTTTTAGTTTTCTTATGTCAATCCAAGACAGGTTGACTAAGTTCAAGTTTAGCCATCAGGTATATTTTAAACCACTTAGCCTGAAAAAAAAGGCAGATTTAGAAATGGAGATTGTCATAGCATTAATGAAGGTTTTATCTATATAGTCTGTGCCAGTATTGATCTTGGCATATATATGAAATTATTAACACCACAGTAGAAATGCTATGATATCAAATATTTTATGTTCGAAAAAACATTGGATGAGTCCTAACCCTTCGACACTGTTAGAATGATTTGCAATTATCAACACGACCAAATGTTAAAATGTTTTGAATCTTGCCTAGGACAACTCCCATTGACTTTTACATAAACTTGGCAGCTTTTAGCATTTGTGTTTTTTGAGTGTTTGCTAGTGATGGGCGAATTTGCGCCATTTCGCTTCGCCGAAAAATTTGAGAATTTCGTGCGAAATTCGCGAAACTGCGAAAAATTTGCGAAACGGCATTTGACGCTGGTGCCCCATTTTTGAAAAAAAAATTTTTGCTGCGAATTTTCGCGGGTGTTTTGCGAATTTATTCGCTGGCGGCGAATCACGCAAATTCGCCACTAATTCACGCCTGGCGAATAAATTCGCCCATCACTAGTGTTTGCACTTGATAAATACCTACAAAAAAACTGAATCACTGCAACATTTGGAATTCAAATGTTAATTAGTGATGAGTATTTGCTGTGAAAAAGCCATGCATCAAAAAAAATTGTCACCCATAGGCTTCAATGCATTTAGCAAATTTTTCACCATCTAACGAATTTTCGGTGAAGCAAAATAGGCCAGCTTCACCCATCACTTATGCTGAATTTTTTAAGGTTTATGCAGTCAGAAACAATGGTTTCTTACAGTGGCTTTGCATATTAAATATAATTGTGGTGTGAGCATTTAGGGATTTTAGGGCATTTAGGGATCATTTTTTATAATAAATGGATACAATTTTGTCTATGAATTTTGTGTTTCACAAACACAACTTCTATTCTGTCTAGAATCAGCTTAATACTTAAAGGGATACGCTCATGATTTTACACTGCAAATGATTCACTCTACCTTATAAAATGTTATTCCTAAAGCAACAAGTATATTTTTGTTGTTTCAAAAAAAATATTCAACTTCAGAAGGGAACTGCTTTCAGGCAGGTTATTGATTCTCAAACTCATTGTAACTGAAGGAGTGGCAGTGGGACTTGGATTTTTTTCTACTGATTGCTATTCTCATATGTACCAAGGAGCTGTTATCTTGTGTCATGTATCTGTTATCTGGTTATCTTCCAATTGTTCTATTGTTAGGCTGCTGGGAAAGGAATGGAGGGGTAATATCAATCAAACTTGCAGTGCAGCAGCAAAGAGTGACTGAAGCTTATCAGAGCACAAGTCACATTACTGGGGGCACCTGGGAAACATGTCAGATTTCAAAATTAAATATAAAAAAAATTTGTTCTCTTGAAAAACTGATTTCAGTGCAGATGTCTGCAGGAGCAGCACTATTAACTGATGCATTTTAAAAAAAATGTTTTCTTGTGGCAGAATCCCTTTAATGGTACATTACTGCATTTTATGCCATTATACCGTTTTCTCTTCATCTGCACAGATTTCTTGTCAACTTTACTTTTGTATAGAGCTCATAGAATTTATAGTGACAGATGCAATCATGTTTTTATTATATGAAACCATTGTAAAATGACTGTGGAAGCACACATACATTAATAGGAAATCACATAAACATGCTCTAGAGAGCTAATATAAAGCTAAAGGAATTTTAAATCAGTAATTTCTGTTAATCTTTATGTACCTGGCTCACAAATGTGAACAGTTCATACAATTAGATTTTAAATCCAGTTATAGTGGGTACAATAATTGTAAATATGTAAAAATGTCCATTCCTAAGTCAAATTGATGTTGGAAGCCCTTTTATATGTATGTATAAATGTATGTGTGTGTTATAACCAATGCATGTATGAATATTTAATGCAGACTTGGACAACGGACAGTGGCACTGGAGGAAAGGATTAATTATTTATAAGGGAATTTTTAAAACAAAACAAGCTACAGTCTATTGTAATAATCCTCATTAAAACAAATTATCCAGAAAGCTTGAGACCTGCGATTTACAGATACCGGGTTTTTTTTGGAACACCTTGCCAAAAGGTTCTGGAAAAATAAACATATTAAATTAAAAAAAAATACATAATGGTTATATTAAAAAATGCTTATATTTAAAAAAGTATAATATCTTTCCAGCAAAATAGATTTATACATGCTTACTTATATTTATAAATCCATAAAAATGTAAATATTTCAGAGCTTTCTGTCTTTTAAGCTGTTTGTGGATAACAGACCCCATAATTCTCTACATACAGTATATATGTAGACAAGATGACAATGATGTGATCTAAATGTTGGAATTTTTTTGTTTGTTTATTAAAATGTATATATTTATATAGATTTCTTTTGTTCAGTGACGTAATGTGAAATCAATTTGCTAGCTTTCAGAAATTTATTTTGTAATATGCAAAGAAATACATGTTATTTATTTGCCAGCCAAAATGCTCCTTCTGCTCATTGGTATTTGAATTTACCAATATTTGTCATTGAAGTTATATATTATGTATGTTTGAGGTTAACTATGGAAAGCAGCTTGCAGGGATGTTTCTGACTGAGGTTAGCTTTAGTTAGCATTGAATGCACGTAACAACCCTGTGCTCTGCTTAGGGATGTAGCGAACGGCGGAAAAAAAGTTCGCGAACATATTCGCGAACGTGCGTCCAAAAATGCACATAGACTTCAATGGGAAGGCGAATTTTAAAAGCTAGAAAAGACATTTCTGGCCAGAAAAATGATTTTAAAGTTGTTTAAAGGGTGCAACGACCTGGACAGTGGCATGCCAGAGGGGGATCAAGGGCAAAAATGTATCTGAAAAATACATTGTTGACACAGCGCTGCGTTTTGTGCTGTAAAGGGCAGAAATCACACTACGTCACTCAGGTGATGTTTCTGGACACGGAATGTGAAAAAGCTCACACAGCTAGGTGGCACTTGGTTAAAGACTGGGCAAACAATGCCTGCAAGGGCAACGTATACAGTAGTGGATACGGAATATATTATTGCTGCTGTAAAAACATCACTCAGGTGATGTTTACGGACACGGAATTATTATTGTTATTTAGACAGAATGTGAAAAAGCTCACACAGCTAGGTGGCACTTGCATACCTCCCAACTGTCCCTCTTTTGACCACTCAACCCCCTGTCCCTCTTTTGTACTGGAAAGTCCCTCTTTTCTCTGCACTGAACAGCCAGAAAAAAAACAGTTTCTAACTTAATTGGCTTTTGGCAGAGAGCTCAGAACAGCTAACAGGTGCAAATAAGATACTTTGTAACTATTTTGACTCTGGTTGGTGCTGGTGGTGGTGAACTACTAGGAGGAGCAGCACACCAGTCCCTCTTTTCTCTGCACCGAACAGCCAGAAAAAAACCAGTTTCTAACTTAATTAGCTTTTGGCAGAGAGCTCAGAACAGCTAACAGGTGCAAATAAGATACTTTGTAACAATTTTGACTCTGGTTGGTGCTGGTAGTGGTGAACTACTAGGAGGAGCAGCACACCAGTCCCACTCCCCAACACAGCTAGACTAATAGCACTGGGCTCTTACAGTAGCAAAGTAAAAAAACAAAAAAGAAAATAAAAGCAGTCCTTACAAGGACTATTATGTTATAGGCAGCAGTCAGCAGATGAGAGATCAGCAGCAGTGCCCACAGCAGCTACATACAGAGCACTGCAGTAGAAGGTAGATTACTAGTCAACAAAGCTAACTAACCTAAACTCACTGTCCCTCAAATCCCTGCAGAGTTCTGTCCCTACAATACAGAGCAGTATCAAGTAGATTACTAGCCAGCAAATTACTATCCACTGTCCCTCAAATCACTAAACAGCTCTCTCCCTACACTAGCTCTTCTAAGCACACACAGGCAGAATGAAAAAATGCTGCAGGGCTTCAGTTTATATATGGAAGGGGAGTGGTCCAGGGGGTGTGGGGGTGGTCCAGGAGGGAGAGCTTCCTGATTGGCTGCCATGTATCTGCTGGTCTGGGGTTAGAGGTCAAAAATAAGCGCCAGCTAAGGCGAACCCAAATTGGCGAACGTCGCGCGACGTTCGCGAACATTCGGCGGACGCGAACGGCCGATGTTCGCGCGAATTAGTTCGCGGGCGAACAGTCCGCGACATCCCTAGCTCTGCTGCACACAGAACAGAAATGCAGAACATGCAGGCACCTGCCCTCCCTTCCAAGGTCTCCAGTATGGCCGGGCCCCCATTTAGACACACAAACTTTCCAGGCGTGGAACGACTGTGCCCATGTCCCTCCCTGAGAGTGGCCCTCTATAGAGAAGTTTGAAATTATTAGTAATGTAACAAAGATAACTAGAGGTTATTGTTATTATAAGTGCACTGCATGGTACTCTCACAGCAATCATGAGCAGTGCATAATAACGATAGACGAATTTCTCCTCTTTTGCTTTGCTGAAAAAATTAGCAGGAAATTTGTGAACGTCTAAAAATCAGCGAAACTTGAAAACTGACGCCCGGGTCAATTTTGATGCCGGTGTTAAAGTCAATGGGCGTCCGAATAGTATTGGCGCTCAGTGGTTTTAAAATGAGCAACTTTTACAACACGTGTCCAAAATTTTTTGACAACAGCAAATTTTTGTGGGAGTTTCGTGGATTTATACGCTGGTGGCGAAATGGGAAAAATTGCCGTGAATTCACACCTAGTGCACTAGTGCATAATATATGCATTTAATTCCTCAGTTTATACATGTTAGCAACCCATAGGTTTAGTATTTCCCTTTGGCTTTAAATCCTTACATTTCCTTATCTCCCTAGTTGCTAGGCAGATGCCCATGTATATAGTTATTTAATTAACGTGTTTCAATCATTGGCCTACAGGCCTTATGACCACAAGGCCGGCATGTTCTCTGTCCCATAAATATGTGGTTGTGAGTAATTTTTGTAAGCAATGGAGATACTCATTGGGAGTAGGAATCAGCCAATCAGGGCTGACCCTGCCCTATCGAAGGCCAGCCCTCCTCAACACCAGTGCCTAAGCATTGGCCTTTTTGAGCACTGTGGCTTTCCCCTAGCTCTGGGTTCCTGCTCAGACCCTGAACCTTGAACCTCGTCTGAACTGTGTACCCTGTCTGCCTTGCTATCCAGTTCTGTGCCTTGCTATTCAGTCCGGCTCCAGTCCTGCTCCAGTCCTGCCCCAGTCCTGCCCCTGTTCCTACTCCAGTCCTGCTCCTGTGCCTGCTCCAGTCCTGCTCATGGGCTGACCCAGCTCTCTTCAACCACACCATCCTGTTCCATTCCTGTTTGCATCCAGTCCTGCTTTCTTTGTCTGCACCATCCTGCTTCTGTGCCAGTCCTGTTCCTGTCAATGCTGACTCTTTGCCTTTATCACGCTGTTCCTGTCCTTTCCCCTCTGTATCCCATGTGCACAAACAGCTCTTGTCTATAAGACTCACTCTTCCCACCTCTGCCTCCAGGGTCAGACTGAGCCAGTGGGACACTGGGAAAAAACCTGGTGGGCCATGGTTATTTTAGGCTTCGTTGGCCCAGACCCACTCATTGCACTCCCTCGCCTAATCCCACTTCCAGACACCGGCAGCTCTTGTTCACCATACAAAGTTACATGTATGCAGTGAGGGGGATGGATGGTGGGTGGCGACATAGAGAGGACTTTGCGGCTGGGGAGCCCCTGTGGCTGCAGGCCTGGACCCAGGCCACCAATGTTTTTTTTTTTTAATCTTATATGGGGCCCTTGACCACCAATGGCTTTTTAACTTGTAGGGGGGGGGCAGGCTTTTTACATTTACAGGGCGGGGGACCTGGCTAGTGATGGGCGAATCTGTGCAGTTTCACTTCGATGAAAAATGTGCAAATTTACAGCGAAATTTGCAAAACGGCTTTATACGCATGACTATTTGGTCCAAATGCATTAAAGTCAATGGGCATCCGAATAATTTTGATGCATGACAATTTTTATGCGCACACCAATTTTTATTTGACAAAGTGGGTTTTTCTCCAGCTAATTGTCACCACAGTTTTGCAAATTAATTCGCTTGTGGTGAGCATGGCCCAGAAGATGTTATCATACAGGGCATTGTGAATTCTGATAGCAGCCCTGCAGCCCAGTTTACCATATTACAAACTTTTCTGTGATTAAACTTGTCATTCAAAAGTTTCAATTTGCAGTACAAATAGGGGGTTATTTACTAAACTCGAAATGCAAAAATCCCGAATAATTTGTGATTTTCTTTTATAAAATCTGACTTTAAAAAAAATCACAAATTTTTCGGAATTTATTATACTCAGAGGATGGAAAAGTCTGAATCTGAAAATCCGACATCTCAGAAATTTCGAGGCTGCATATAAGTCAATGGGAGAAGTCCCAATGATTTTTTTGATGTGTGCTGGGTTTTGTGCAATACCCCGAAATTTTTGGAGTTTTCAGGCAAAAAATCATAAGAAATCTGAGTCTTCGGGTGAAAAATCCGAAAAAAAATATGTAAATCGGATTTTTTTCTCCGCAAAGCAAATTTTCGGGAAAATGTAATAATAAATAAGCATAAAAAACCGAGCGGATTTGATCGGAGTTTGTAGCAGAAAATGTTGAGATAAAATCGGACTGATAAATAACCCCCACAGAGTAAAGCATGTAAAAAAAAAAAAAACATACATAACCCAAATTAGAAGCCATATGTGGAAAAATCTAAAATTTTTACATTTTACATTAGATCAATAAATATTTGTATTTATGGATGTAAAAGAACTGTGCAGACACTTTTCTCTTAATGTACAGGGCTGTAACTTTACAGAGTGCATATCCTTGGTTTTAGCCCCCTGGGACCTAATTATTCTATGTATATATTTGAAGAAATACTAATATTGCAGCAACACAGAATGTTAAAAAAAGTCAAATTATGACAAACAGTTTACTTTAAGGTGTAAAGTGTAAATATGTGCAGCAGTATCAGCAAGGTTTTGGCATTCGGCACTCTCTGCATTGTCAATATCATCTATCAGCTAAATCAGTAAATGATAGTTTATACAGTATGAATAAGAGCAGGAGGCAAAGGAGAATGCCAAAGTAAACATTTCACAAAAAAGGAATTTATTATAAGGAATACCACTACAATTTACTTTCTACACATGCCTTCACATTGCTGGTATTGATTGTCTCATACAAAAAAAACCCCCTACAAATTGTAATTCTGCCAATAGATATTTATTGTTATCAAATGTTTCTATTAACAATATTACATTCATCTTCCAAGCTGTCATTCATACAACTAGCCACCAAATAGAAGTAAATGCCAAAAAAAAGTATACTTAATAATTTGTTAAAGTTCAATTCATGCTATTAACTACATATTTTGCCAATTTCCCAAATATGAAATGTGATGCAATCACATTTAATTTCCAAATTCTGGACAGCACTCCAAATGAATCTCTTCATATGCTGCTCCAGCTACAATGCGTTCACCGTTTAACCCTTTCCCTGTCAGCCGTTTTGTCCTAGATTCGAACATCTACTGCCAAGCAGTTTTTAGATATTTTGTACTCTTTCACTTTAAGGGCCTTTCCTGGGGCGGTCTTTTAGTTTACCCAGTAAAACAATATATTTTTTTTTTCAGGACAACCTGAACTTTAAAAATATGCAAGAATTTTGGTGTAATTCTACTTCTGTAAAAAAATGTAGGCTTCTAAGTGTCTAATAAAATGAAAAAAATCATGTTTCACAAAGAACAATCACATATATCAGAAACATAATTTATTTTATGTACGAGAACACAGCCAATTTGGAAAGGTCTATGTCTCCTGAACGCGGCAATACCAAATATATATAGTTTTATGGAGATTTCTCACTTGTATAGATCAAAATCTCTAAACAGTACACTACCAAATTTCCAAAGCACCGCTGCACAAACGGCATACTTCTGATTTCAAGGCCAAACATTCCACTAACAGTAGGTTTACCCAAGAAAACTACCCATTATTAGAAAGAACAGATTCTGGTGAATCAAAAATGGGTAAATATATCTTTGTACTCCAAACTCTCTGAGCAGAGAACGTCATTGCTCAGGAGGAAGCCGATAGGCGAAACGCGTCAGCGTGATTACGCCCCTACGCTCTAACCATGCAGAAGCACTGAGTTTACACCTGCGATTCGGAGCAGCGCCGCTCGTGATTTCTAAAAAAAGCAACACAAAGTTCCAAGGGACGCCGAGGAAACCCAAGTGCCAGAAGGAATTTACAAGGACATTTCAATGCGCTGTACCAGAGTGTGTTTGTGAGTGTGTTTTTACTTTTTTATTAAAATGTTTTAAAAGCGCTTCAGCACAGGATACTTTGTTTTATCTCCCTATCAAGAGACTTAGGAAGAAGGAGCCTGGAGTAGAGACCATCCTGTCTGTGTTTCACATTAGTTGAAACTCACTTCTTGTGAGTATATAATCCCACCGGAAAGCAACAATCCGGATTTGTGTTGCTAACCTCACTATCCCCTAGTAACGGATCCACCCATCCCCACCTGTTCTCTTTCTCTTCCTGATTGAAATAAGGGTGAAAAAAAGTTTTAAATGAACACACATGGTGATTAAGTTAACTTAACACACAATTGTATGTTTCTTTTTGTATCACAGTAAAAAAGTGTTTTTAGTAAGTGTTGGAGGACACTGTGGGTGTGTATTTAATATAGAAATTACTACACTTTATAAACTTTCTGTTATCTCCCCCCCTCCTCTCTGAGGGATACAGCAACATCATCTATTTCTGTGAAGCTTTTGTTTGGGCAGAGGAGGGCCCTAAAAGAAGTTGCTGGATTTTGGGGGAACTTCAATCCAGGATTCGTTTTTTACATTTGGTTTATTACATATACAAATGATAATTCATTTTGGAACCTTTTGTCCAGTCAAAATCTCTACCCAGAGGGATTCTACACCTTCACCAGTGCCAGCTATTGTTATTTCTTTAGCGCATGGCTTTAATTCAGGCTTTACATACAAACACACTCCTTCACCTTTTTTACTCCCTCTGTCCCTCCTAAAAAGGGTGTAACCATTTAAATTCACAATCCAGTCACATGTTTCATCCCACCAGGTCTCAGTGCAAACTCTGTGCATTTGCCAGCATACAGTGTAGTTTACTACTTTTACTTTTGAAATTTGCATTACTTAGTGGAGAATTATATGTTAAGTAAGTATTATTCTGTTTTCCTTGTAACAGAGGGACCTCCTTAGCTGGTAAAGTGTATGCTCCCCTCACTCCTCCCCCATGACCCCTTAGTAATCCCACTGCCTCGTCTACTCTAGCTTCCCCATAATTCTTTATCTCACCCACCCCCCCTTGCCTAGTTTAAACACTCCTCCAACCTCTTAGCCATTTTTTCCCCTAGCACCCTCTTCCATTGAAGTGCAAACCGTCACGACTGTATAGGTTGTACCCCAAGGAAGAATCAGCCCAGTGCTCTAGGAACCCAACCCCTTCCTTCTGACACCAAGGGGCAGATTTACTAAGGGTCGAATATCGAGGGTGAATTAACCCTCGATATTCGACTAGGAACTAAAATCGTTCGACTTCGAATATCAAAGTCGAGCGATTTAGCGCTAATCCTACGATCGAACGATAAAAGGATTATTCGTTCGATCGAATGATTAAATCCTTCGAATCGAACGATTCGAAGGATTTTAATACAACAATCGAAGGAATATCCTTCGATCAAAAAAACGCTGGCAAGCCTATGGGGACCTTCCCCATAGGCTAACATTGACTTCGGTAGCTTTTAGCTGCCGAAGTAGGGGGTCGAAGTTTTTCTTAAAGAGACAGTACTTCGATTATCGAATGGTCGAATAGTCGAACGATTTTTAGTTCGAATCGTTCGATTCGAAGTCGAAGTAGTAGTCGAAGGTCGAAGTAGCCCATTCGATGGTCGAAGTAGCCCAAAAAACACTTCGAAATTCGAAGTTTTTTTTATTCGAATCCTTCACTCGAGCTTTGTAAATGTGCCCCCAAGATTTGAGCCACGCATTTAGCTACCTAAACTCCCACTGTTTTCTTAAACTTGCACGTGGCACGGGCTAAATTTCAGAAAAGATGACATTGGAAGACCTTTCCTTGATCTTAGAGCCTAGATCTCCGAAATCACTCTTTAAGGTCTTCCATCTGCCATTTATCTTGTCATTAGTACCAATATGCACTAAGACAGCTGGGTCATGCCCAGGCCCACCCAATAATTTGTCTATCCGATCAACCACATGCCGAACCCTGGCACTTGCTAGATAGCAAACTGTTCAGTTGTAGCGATCCGGACAACAAATTACCCTGCCCACTTTCCTAATAATTGAGTCCCCTACAACCACAATCTGCTTAGGCCTGACTCTACTCTCCTCCCCACCACTACTAGAGAAACTGGTCTCCCGGCTGTTAGAGAGATCAGCCCCATCTAGAATTGCCAATCCAGAGTTCATACTCCCATCATCTTCACACAATCTGGCAAATTTGTTAGGATGTATAAGCTCCGGATCAGCCTCCATTTTCCTACCTTAGATTTTCTAACTGTCACCCAGCTAGCTGCATATATATATATATATATATATATATATATATATATATATATATATATATATATATATATATATATATATATATATATATATATATATATATATATATATATATATATATATATATATATATATATATATATGTTTACACCCTTCTGGTGTCAGAGCAATTCTATCGGGAGGTATATAGACTTGAGTTATAAATTACCAAAAGACCATACCTGTTTGTTTCAAAGCGGAGTATAGTAAACAGCTTTAGTGATAACAGTAGACAGTGCACAGTAGGTAACATTTTTCTTTACATCACCCTTTTTGCAACCTGTTTTCCTAGGCTATGCCTGTATCCAATAACTAGATGCTAAGGTAATTTTAAGTCTAAAGGATTATTTGTAGGAAATTATTAGTAAAGCTCAGGAAGCCACGCAAAACTTGCATAACCAGGAGTGCTGTTTTTGTAGAGTGTTTAGATAATATACAGTAAATTTGCTGCACTATACAAAACAACTTAAGTTGTCATATTCTGTAAGTTTCATCCTTATGCCTCTTTATCCTATTAAATTATGGCAGCCTAGAAATCAATTTACTTCTGACACCAGCACTAAGGGGCATATTTATTATGCTGTGTAAAAAATGACAGGATAATACACCACACATTGCCATGCTTTACAGTGTAAAAAACAGCATAACATTTTTACATGTTTTCTCTTATGTGACTTCCGCCAGAAGCAATGTAAAATAACAGCATCAAATCTGGTGTTCAAACAACGTAAATTACACACAACTTGATAAATTTTCCATTTATTCTCTACACCATTTTTTTCAGCAAATTTCATTTTATACCGCATAATAAATATGCCCCTTTGCTGCATATAAATAATACTACAGGTGAGAAAAAGATGCAGAACTTGCAATCAGTGTTTCAGACAGCATAGAAATAAAATATTTTTTTTTCTATAAAAAACCCCCCAAAAATTCAATGATATCAAGGCACAGGCAGAGAACAGCATTTGCTGGCATCTTAAACACCATTATGGGGACCCAGAGCACTCGCTTTTCCTTTGAGGGGAAATCTCCCAGGCATGCATACAGCACCCCCCCCCCCCCTTGCCCCTCGTCATCAATTAAACTAGCATAAAAATTATTTAAGTAAGATTTAAAGATAACAGACAACAATTTTAAACCTAAATATGAACATGGAGTAGGTTTCAGGAAGATTTACTGAGTTACTGAGCAACTTTATATTTGTAAGTTAATTCAAAATACCTCATTGAGTATGTAGTTTTATGAACAGCTTTTCCCCCTGCGTGGGTTAAAAGTGTGTTTAAGAAGAAGTTTTTTGGCAAACACTTGCATGAATACCATCTTACCAGGAACCAAAATAAAACAAATAATGTAAACATAGCCTCAGATTAAATGTAAGGTCTAGCTTTTTGGAAAAAAATTAAAAACAGAGTTATTATGCAAATGATACACAGAGAAACACAGTGGGGGGCACAGCTGCTCCATTTTTCCTCAGGTGGCAGAATGATGAAGTTGACTCAGCCTGCACAGAAATACAGAATTGCCAGAATCGTACCAAAGTCTCAATGTACCATAGCGGATTCCAGATGACATACAGTGTACAGTTAATATTCCACATACAAGTAGCTCTTATTTTTAAAGAAAAACACTTTATATTGCATGATAAGAGGATAGACAACATGCTGTATGTGTGTTAAATTGCTTTTTGTTTTATTTTTTTTTAACTTGTATATAACTGATAATTAGAATCAGGCCCAGATTTGTGGCTATGGAATGTGCCCAGTCGCATCCCTGAGCAGCACTGGATGCATTCCTGAGGAGCACTCGGTGCATCATTTACAAATTCGCACTTTACTGAATTTGTGGAGTAACGACCATTCACAAGTAGTGATGGGCAAAATTCATGAAACAGCGAAAAATTTGCGAAACGGCGCTGGCGTCTCATTTTTGATGCTGGCGTCCGTTTTCTTTTTTTTACACCGGTATCCATTTTCTGATGACGGCACACATTTGCTGGCGAAAATGCACCGACGAATTTTCTCGGCCGTTTGACAAATTTATTCGCCAGCGGCAAATAGCACAAATTCGCGCCTGGCAAATAAATTCGCCCATCACTATTCACCAGAGCAAAAAGTCACCTGCCGATGGAGTGAGAATGAACGTGTAAGAAACTTACCCTGGTGGTCTAGTGGGCAGCGGGGTCCACGCCGCGTCCTTGGCGTGGACGCCCGCTGCGCCACTCCTATCCTGCCCTTGCCGGCACCATGTTGGATTACTAGGGTGCGCACCTGCGCGCCTCTTAAAGGCGCAGGCGCGCTGGCGTGATTGCACCAGCGCGCAACGGCGCGAAATTGCGCACGTTTTGGCTCCAATTGGTTCCCTATTTAAGGCCCATTCAGACCTGTAGCCAGTGCCCGTTATAGGATCTTATCCTGAGGTTTCCTGAGCTTTTTGCTACCTGTTCCTGAATTTGCTATCCTGACTGTTTATCCGTGTTGACCCTGCCTGTTCCTGACTACTCTGCATTCTGTATCCTGACCCTTGCCTGCCTACGACAACGATTCCTGCTTAACCCTTTGATTGACAACCCGGTTTGACCCTTGCCTGCCTGACGATTCTGGCGGTTTGACCCCTCCTGCCTCGACCCAGCCTGTCTGACCATCCTTCTGCCTTATCCAGTCTGTCTGATTATCTAGTTTTGACCCCTTGCCTGCCTGACGATTCTGTTATCTGCCTGTCTTGATCCGGTCTGCTCCGTTTCCACCTGACGCCTTGTCCTTGACCTTTTGCCCAAAGACTCTTGCTATCCGGTCGTGCCCCTTTGCCAGCCAGAACTCCCCGTCTTGTACCCCTCGTTAAGTCCAGGTGGGACGCAATTAAGCTGAGGGCTCCTCCCGAAGCCCAAAGGTGGTCACACTACTGGTGAAGCCGAGCCGAGACCAGGGTCCTTGGCATTTGTTCTGGTATTGGGTGCCGGCCGTGACAGAACGCTAGTGATGCCTTAGAAGCTAGCGAATTGTCGCCTACACCAGTTAGTGAATTGGCGATGTCCCTGGGGACGAGATTTCTGGAAAATTTACACTAGCTTTGGCCACTTTGCCCTTTAGTGAATCTGCCCCAAATTCTTAATGTCATCTTGCTTATTTTAATGTCAGGATTATATAATAGCAGGGATGGCATACCATTTATAAGGTTTATTATCTAAAGAAGCATAGCTACTACAGTACCTTTGTTAAAATTTTTATCTTAATGAAACAACTATACATAAGTATCCAAAATTGTTAGCTTTCCATTTTATTTTGTCTAATGATCCATTTTGTTCTATAATGGGACTGAAGATTGTCCAGGATCATTGTTCTTGGATGGGAACATTATTTGCATTCCGTTAAGATGTATTACACTAAAATGTAGCCAGAACAGTATTGTTGTGATGATCCAGTAGTGCAATATATCTTTGGAGGTTTGCTGATACCTTGCGACAGAAGGGAAAGCACGGAATGCTCTTGAATAAAGAGACAAACAAAAAAAAAGAAAACTCTACAGTATTCATTTTTGGAGAAAAGGCTATTGAAGGTTCAGAGCCTAAGAATAAAACTGGGACAGAAACATTCCTAATTATTTTAAGATGTAGTGACTGGAAAATATTTAATTTTAAAAAGCCAAAGCAGCAATCATACACTAATTAGCTGCCACAGTTAAATAAAGCACTTACAGGGCAAAAAGTGTATAAAGAATCAGGAAAAGCTGATGTCATTTTTCTCCTAATTACTTGTTTTACATTGCACAAGTTTAATGTAAAGTCTAAGATACTGTATATGCAGAGCCATGTGAAGGAGCAAGACAAAGATGCAAGCAGCCATTCCAAAGCTCTGTTTAGAAATTCTTGCTGTGATGTATTTATAAAAGCTTTTGAAAGCTGGAACGTGTATCAAAACTTGCTTTCTAGAATATTGGAAATAAAACAACATTTAGATTGCAGTTCTCAGAAATCTTATTGTTATACTGTTCCAAATCTTTCCATAAATTCTATTTTTTTTTCAAAATAAAATCTAGTTTTGGAACATATAATGTAATCATGTGTCTGCTTTGTTTATTTAACAAAACAACATGTCTAATAGAGAGCATTTTTTTTATAACTTGCACAGGGTTGGTGAAAATGTCATCTTACATTTGTTGTTATAGAATAAAATGCACTGCAGTATATGAAGATTAGGTATAGGGGTGCTGAAAATTGTAATTTGAATTTACAGATACAGGATATCTATTACATTAAATTCGCAACTGGGAGCTATGTTGTATAAAGTATATCTATACTAAAGAAATGATTTATACCAGTCTTTGCAAATAAGGAACTTCTGTATGAGCTGGATATGAGTTGTGAATTAATACTTTATTATCAGGTATTACTGCATTTTATTAAAGATAATAATGGGGGAAACACTGATAACAATGAACGGGTGGGTGATAGAGGAACAAGACAAGGGAGTATGAGAGAAAGCGCGAGAGAAAGAAAGGAAGAGAGGCTCAGTTGCTAGGACACTAAGCTTTTAAGCAGGGAAGAAACATCTGATTTTTGCTTCAGCTCTTTGTGACCTTAGACAAGCTGCTTTCTCTTCCATTGCCTTAAACTCCAAAGATTAGATAGTAAGGTTAAGCACTAAGCCTGAGTAAAATTAAATATGTGCATCTCATATAATGCAGCATTTATTGTTTCAGTCGTGTAAAAACATACAATGTCAAGCACTTTATACAACTAGATGAAACACCGTCTTCTTAGAAATATGTTTACATGTTATGATGAAACAACAACAGTATCTTGCAACAATAAAACATTATAAATGATACAGCTACAATACATTGTTCAAGTGAGAACTCCCTGCTATCATCTTTGTAATGGCATTTTGAATTTTTAAGACTATAGATTTATTTGGTTGTAGAGGTGTGATTTACCTTAGTTTTGCTTTCATTAGTATTAAAGGATGCATATAGGATAACCATAATTGTGTAGGCAGTAATGAACATACACTGTGCTGGTTTTACTTGAGGCTAATTGGAGTTCCATGTTTCAAATGAGGGGTGAGCATATCCAAAGGTCCCTGCAAGAAGCACAGTAGGAGGGGGACAACCAATCATAGCCCTGCAGTCACACAAGCAAAGACAGGCTTCAGTTTCCTATCAGGTCAGTCTAGCTGCTGATTGGTTCTCCCCTGCTCCCCTGTACAGTCAGATAATTCAGTGGGCAGGAAGTGGAACATATGGGCAGGGCTAGTTAGGTTTTAGGGGAATTTTTAAATTAATCAGCCCCAAACACATATTTTGAAAGCTCATTCCTTCTATAGTTAAAGTAGTATAATGCACTGGGAAATTTGTGTTTTTGTTACTAGAACAACTGCTATTGTTTTGCCCTTTGCACCGTGACCCGTTGTCACTTGTCAAAAACGTTGTTGTGTGTATCGTTGACAGTAGCCTAAATTCGCAATTTGCAAAAAGTGTTTTGTGCGTATTTTTTCCGCTACCAAAGTTTTGGCGTAGTTCAGTCGCAGAGTGCGCACATAAATATTCGCAACCAGCAATTTTTTACATATTTAAAAAGCTCCTATAGACATTCACATTGTAAAAATTCTGCAATTCTGTTTTCATCACACTTATTCAGCTTTATACTGTAAATATAACCATGCGCAGGGCCCATTTCATTTGGTCTGCAATCGGCAGTGCTGTATTCCTTAGGGGTGGGAGAGAAACGGCACTTTGATATCATTTAGACACAAAAGTTAGAGGTGTATACTGCACCTTTCATCAGATTTTTTTCAATACAAGGCATAGGTATGGGAACTATTATCCAGAAGGTTTGGGGCCTAAAGTTTTTTGGATAAGGGGTCTTTCAGTAATTCTCTTATACTTAGTCTACTAAATAAGTATTTAAACATGAAATAAACCAGATAGGATTATTATGCCTCTGATAAAGGTAAATTATATCTTAGTTGGGATCTAGCACAGGGTACTATTTTATTATTACAGACAAAAAAAGGAATATCTTTTAAAAGGTTGAATTGTTTGTTTAAAATGGAGTATGGGAGATTAACTTTCTGTAATTCAGAGCTTTCTGGATAATGGGTTTCCTGATAATGGATCCCACACCTGTACAGGGAGCAGCCTGACCCAGACTGAAGTGCTTTCTGAAGGAGCAATACGGGCCATGCTTTTGCTAAATGAAAACCTTCGTAGACATCATAAAGTTGGTGTGTTTAAACACTAGCTCGAGTTAGGGTTGCCACCTGTCTGGTTTTCACCTGGACAGCCCAGTTTTAAGAAGGGCTCAAATTAGCAAAACCGTTTGGCATTAACTGAGATTGGCATGGTAATTCACCAGTCGCCGTCATAGCCCCGACCTTGATGTAACTGACCCACCCCTAGAATGTCAATACCCCGCCACCACCACATTACAGACCCACCCTAGACATCCATACCAGTAAGGAATTTCCATGAACTGTAAATAGTTGCTATTTCTGCCTTATAGAGATATGGGATCTGTTATCCAGAATGCTCCATATTACAAGAAAACCACAGTTCATCAAATAATTTAGAATATAAAAGCATATCTATTTTTTCTCTGTAGTTTTTAAACAGCACCTTGTATTTGTTCCCAACTAAGATATAAATTCTTTTTGGAGGCAAATCAGTCATATTGGGTTTATTTAGAAGCACATTTATAAAGGGTCAAATGTCAAATTCATGTGAGTTTTTCAAAATTAGACAAATCTAAATTTATCAATAAAAACGATTTTTTAAAAGTCCGGTGAATAGGCCCAAAACTCTAAACAAATTTGAATCAAATTCAATTTGAGTTTTAAAAACTCGATTCGAGACAGTACGGCCGCAAACATCCCCAAACTGATCCATCGACCTCTCCCAATGACTTTTACAGCAATTCGCAGGTTTAAGGTGGCGAACAGTCAAATTCGAGTTCTTAAAATGCCAGAGTATGATAAATTGTGAAAATCATATTCAAATTTTTTTTTAAAACTTGAATTGAATTTGGATAACTCTAGTCAAATTTGCCAGTTTTGGACATACAAAAACTCGAAAATTCGAATTTCGACTATTCACCACCTAAAACCTGTGGAATTGCTGTATAAGTCAATGGGATCGGTCCAGGGATTAATTTAGTGATGTTTGCAGCCTTCCTGACATTTGAGGTTTTTTTTGGAGAAAAACTTGAATGGAGTTTTTAATACTCTAATTGAATTTTCTGGTTGATCCTATTCGACCCTTGATAAATCTACCCCTTAATGGTTTTTGTTGTACGCTTAAGGTTTCGAGATCCAAATTACAAAAATATCCCTTATCTGGAAAATTCCAGATCCTGAGCATTCTGGATAACGGGTCCCATACCTGTATTATATATTTCTCATTTATGTTTTTTATTTAATTCTTTAGAGTTATATATATTGTTACAAAAGTGAATTGAAAAAGAGGAGTTTCCGGCAGAGTTAGAAAGATGAAGTTGTCTTTGACAGAGCACAAAATGTTTGCCATTTATCACAAAGTAGAAAACTCAGCTGGCATTAAAAGTGTTAAGACTTCTTAGTTTTGGTTTTCTGAATAATTTTCTTTTTTCAAAGTGTGATTGAACAGTGCTTATGGCTAGGAAAGTACATTTTTCTTAATTAAACAAAACTGGTTGGGTTAGCCTGGAAATTTCAGGTGTTTAAAGATCTCAGTATTTTCAGTGTAACTTCAAACGCAATAAATGCTTCCTCTGCTTCGCGTGTAAAAAATGGATGAAACAGAATAGAATGAAGGTGGTCTCTTGGCATTTAACTCTGACAATCTGTTACCATTCTCACATGTAGAGATATGAAAATGAGAAATTTACAAAATGTGGAAGCCAGTGTATCTTGAGTATGCTCTTTTGCTGTTTTGAATATGAATTTATTAGTTTAGCTTTCTAGTTCTGAAAAATTAAATAGGATAAAATATGTCCTATATCAAGCATGTCTGTTTTTAACCTTTTTTAACTTTTCTTAACAATTACTGTATTTGTAATGTAAGGAAAAAAAAACTGCTGAGGTTCAGATTTTTCCTTTGGTTGCTATTAGCACTTGCATTCAAAGACAAAAGTAATGCATCTCATATACTTTAGTGATATCTAATACACTTGCTGTTCCCTGCCTGTTAATTCTACAATATATGGTGAATGGTCATTTAACTTTCTGTGCCAAGAAAAACCTAATTGACAACAAAATATACAGCAGAAATGTGAAACTGTTGGGGAAATGGGGTATCATATGGAATCATTAAAATGGGCACATAATGCCAAAAATAAATAATGGTTTCAAGAGCACCAAGAGACACAAAAGTTCACTCCTAAGTGCTCATGCAGAGAGCACCTCTGCTTGGGGTCAAGTACCAGTCTTGTCCTTACCCCCCACTAGAGGGCAAGCGATAAGTATCAAGCCGCACTGTGGACCATGTCCTCCTCTGCTCCCAAAAAACATACTACTGTAATTGCTGAACTTGAGTAGGAGACTGAGGCTGAAGCTATGAAAGCAAAACATAAACATAAAAAAATAATCCAACTTATGCATTCAGCTTTCTGCAAATATGGAAATGTGGAAGCATACAATGGAGGTCATTTATTAACACTGGGCAAATTTGCCCATGGGCAGTAACCCATGGCAACCAATCAAAATGCTGCATTCATTGTTCTACTTGCAGCTGGCTTCAAAAAGCTAATCACTGATTGGTTGCTATAGGTAACTACCCATGGGCGAATTTGCCCAGTGTTGATAAACGAGCCCCAATGAGTTTGCTTCCAGGCCAGTAAGCTATATTTAATATGGACAAAATATTAAATAGCGTAGATATCATATTATCAACAACGGTTAATATAATTAGAGCTGTTTTCCCATTGGTAATGTATGGCAGGGAGAGCTAAAAGGCTCACCACTGGAAAATCTATGCTTTTAAACTATTAGAAAAAACTGTTCTTGCACTGTAAGAAAAACAAATCAAGCCAAATATCAATTGCCCCTACCAGTAAAGAAACAGAAAAAGATGGCTCTAATGGGCTCTCAAGCTTAGCAATTCAGAAATATATAATTATATGAAATTTCAATTCACTTAATTTTATCAATGAAATACTGAAATACTTTTGTTATATTATATGTACACCAGTTCATCAATTCGTATGTATAAAAGCAGTGAATGCATAATTATAGGCGATCCATCAAAACTATTCATCAATATATAATATGACAATTCCATAAATAATATTATATAAGTTAATATTGCACAATACACAGATAAAGAGTTTTGCCACATTGAGCAAAAGAAAGACTTTAAGAAAAAAGAAAAAATCTGATGCTTCAAAGACTGAAGGCAGGATCATAGAGGCTGGATGGATAGTACACTATTATTGAAAGAGCCTGAATTTGCAAAGACTCCGAAACACAGTTGCTTACACACTGGCTTGTCATGCCAAAATGGCACCAAAAGTCAAATTTGGCTAATGAACTGAATCAAAGACGCTACTCTGTGGATAGTAAGGTAAGTAATGTTCTGAAGCTACAGGGGAAATATTTTTAAATATTAAAGGCTTTAAAATTGATTTTACTACTACCCTTCACATATATTATTACATATTATCATATTGATACTATGTATACACAAGAGAGAAGAATATATTATTTCTGAGGTCAAAATATTTTTGTGGCCAATAGGGGTTAGCATAAAGTAATAAAGATTAAGCTGTTTAAGTTCATACAAATGGTGGATGTACATTATACACCCTTGAGAGAATATAAAGAAAGGGATAATATGTATGTTTTTAATATACTTTGCTTATCTGAAAATTCATTACAGATGTTTTTAATAGATTCTTCAAATTTAAAATCAGAGCCTGAAAACTTTGGACAATTTTGATCTTATATTGGTCTAATGAGCCTACTGCTCATATCAATGCTCTTCAAAGATGGTCACTCATGTACACTTGAGGTCTGCTTGTGTAAATCCTGGTCAAAAACAGACTTTTAAAGCTACAAATCTACTCTCATATAATATGCTTAGACATATTATCCTACTTTACTGTCATTATTTACTCATTAAAAAAACCCTGTGGTCTTTAGTTATAGCTCAAAATGTTGCAGAGCACCTCAAAAGCAAAATGTATCAAAAAATAACACCTGCTTCACAGCTGCATTATTTCACAACACTCCATTGCCTTTCTTTTGTTCCTTCCCCTGTGCGACTGAGACAATGTCTCAAAACTTCTGATTTCCTTGCATCTTACTACTAGCCCTCCACATCCCATTCCTTCCAAACTTCTTGGCAATCTATCACCTGCCTAATCAGAATATTAATCCATCGATTTAGTTTTGCCCTCTTAACTGGAATCTTTCCCTTCCATTTACTCACCACCCCGATTCTGAAAAAACAACAAGGCAGACTGCTCTGATCTAGCCCTCCAGCTTTAACTTGCCAAATATAACACTTCACCTTACTGCACATTTAATATCCATACTGGGTGCTCCAAGCAAGAGCTTATCTTTGAATTCTTGGTTTGGAGACAAGTTCTGGTTAGTGATGGGCGAATTCGCGGCCAATTTCCGCGTTTCGCCGCCAGCGAATAAATTCGCAAAACGCCCGCGAAAATTCGCGGCAAAAATTCGCCGGCATCAAAAATTGCCAAAAACGGGCACCGGCACCAAAAACGGGCGCCTGGTAGAAAAGAGGTTAACTATACTTTGTGTTAAAGGAGAACAAAATCTTAAATAAAAAGTAGCTAGAAATGTTGCACATTATGTTTTGGAATTCTGTACCAGCCCAAGGCAACTACAGCCTTTTAGCAGAGAAGATCTGTGTCTCCAAATATGCCCAATAGCTCCCCATCTTCTTTTTCTGCTGATTCATTGCACATGCTCTGTGCTCCTGACACTTACTGAGCCTAGGGACTGATGCACAATATACTGTATATAAATATAATAATGTCTCACTATATACAGTAAGGATGATTAGTAATTAATACAGATAATTACTACATGGCAGCATAGAAAGTGTAATTAGCATCAGAATTTAATAATCAGCCCTGTAGCATCATCTTATATCACAGCTTATTTTACAGACCCCGAAGCTTAGCTTCCCAACAGCTGCTCAGAGCCCACTGAGCATGTGAGTCGCAGACACTTTCCAAGATGGTGACCCCCTGTGACAAGTTTGAAGTCCTGGATCATTTCTACCATTGAGAAGCTGATACTTTAGGCTGCTGCCATAAGTTCTGTATATAAAATATATCATTTTTAGCCATATTCATATTTAGGGTATAGTTATCCTTTAAGCTGACAGGAGGAAAGTTAGCAACACTAAGACAGTATTGCAGTACAATGCTTTCTGCAGTGTGGATATTTGTAACTAGTATAAACTAGGCTCAAACTAATCTGTGTGACATGGGGAGGCAGATTTATCAAGGATTGAATTTTGAGTTCATGGGAGTTTTTTAAAACTCTCATAAACTCCCATGAACTCTAAATTCAACCAATCAAACTGTATTAAAAAATTTGAATTTTTCAAAGTCGGGTGAATACTATGGACCCAAAAATTTAAATCAAATTCAAATCAAATTCAATTTGAGTTTTTCAAACTCGATTCGAGTTTTTTCTGTGCAAAAAATTTGAATGGTCCCAGAACGTCTTCCATAGGCTAAAACACCAATTTGGCAGGTTTTAGGTGGCGAATAGTCGAAATCGAGTTCTTAAAGGGCGTGTGTAAGATAAATCTCGAAAATTAAATTCTAATTTTAAAAATATAACGCAATTCAAATTTTAACAATTCCCTAGTCAAATTTGACAGTTTTGGCCATAAAAAACTTGAAATTTTTAATTTGAAAATTTGAAATTCAAATTTGGAAATTCAAATTTGAAATTAGAATTTTCACTTCAACCCTTGATAAATCTGCCCCCTAGTTAAGGGCAAATCTGTCCCATTGCCGCACAACAAGTTTTTTTTCACCCATTGGAGTCTTGGGCTTCATTATTGTGGTGAAACTTGGCGAAAATTTTCGTTCATCACTAGTGACATCATTTAGGGACAGATTTATCAAGGGTCGAATTTTGAGGGTTAAAAAACCCTCGAATTCGACCCTGGACGTAAAATCCTTCGAATTCGAACGATTTTAATTTATCAATCGAAGGACTTTTATTCGATCAAAAAAAAACGTAGAAAAGTGCTCTGGAAGGTCCCCATAGGCTAACATTGCACTTCGGTAGCTTTAATGTGGCGAAGTATGAAGTCAAAGTTTTTTTTTAAAGAGACAGTACTTCGATTATCGAATGGTCGAGTAGTTGAACGATTTTTACTTCGAATCGTCCGAAACATTTGATTCGATCGAATTCGAACAAATTTGACCAATTCGATGGTCGAACTATTCACTTGAGCTGAGTAAATCTGCCCCTTAGTCTAAGCAGACTTCTTATAGCAGAACATATAGTGACTTATAAAAAGACAAGACATTCTGGAAATTCAACACTGATATACTGATATATTGTAGTAATAATAGAACATATACTTTTCCAATTGTAATTTCAATTTGTTTTATTTAACGCTACCATTAGATACCAAAGCTATTTGTATAGCAAAACTTTAATGATTATCTAATCTTCACAAGGGTTTTTTAAAGTACTGGAGGGCATGGTGTCAAGTACAAGAACTAGGCTGAATTTTACATAGTTACATAGTTACATAGTTAAATTGGGTTGAAAAAAGACAAAGTCCATCAAGTTCAACCCCTCCAAATGAAAACCCAGCATCCATACACACACCCCTCCCTACTTTTAATTAAAATTCTATATACCCATACCTATATTAACTATAGAGTTTAGTATCACAATAGCCTTTAATATTATGTCTGTCCAAAAAATCATCCAAGCCATTCTTAAAGGCATTAACTGAATCAGCCATCACAACATCTCCTGGCAGTGCATTCCACAACCTCACTGTCCTGACTGTGAAGAACCCTCTACGTTGCTTCAAATGAAAGTTCTTTTCTTCTAGTCTAAAGGGGTGGCCTCTGGTACGGTGATCCACTTTATGGGTAAAAAGGTCCCCTGCCATTTGTCTATAATGTCCTCTAATGTACTTGTAAAGTGTAATCATGTCCCCTCGCAAGCGCCTTTTTTCCAGAGAAAACAACCCCAACCTTGACAGTCTACCCTCATAATTTAAGTCTTCCGTCCCTCTAACCAATTTAGTTGCACGTCTCTGCACTCTCTCCAGCTCATTTATATCCCTCTTAAGGACTGGAGTCCAAAACTGAACTGCATACTCCAGATGAGGCCTTACCAGGGACCTATAAAGAGGCATAATTATGTTTTCATCCCTTTAGTTAATGCCCTTTTTTATGCAAGACAGAACTTTATTTGCTTTAGTAGCCACAGAATGACACTGCCCAGAATTAGACAACGTGTTATCTACAAAGACCCCTAGATCCTTTTCATTTAAGGAAACTCCCAACACATTGCCATTTAGTGTATAACTTGCATTTATATTATTTTTGCCAAAGTGCATAACCTTGCATTTATCAACATTGAACCTCATTTTCCAGTTTGCTGCCCAGTTTTCCAGTTTAGACAGATCACTTTGCAAAGTGGCAGCATCCTGCATGGAACCTATAGTTCTGCACAATTTAGTATCATCTGCAAAAATAGAAACAGTACTTTCAATGCCCACCTCCAGGTCATTAATAAACAAGTTGAAAAGCAAGGGACCTAGTACAGAGCCCTGCGGTAATCCACTAACAACACTGGTCCAATTAGAAAATGTTCCATTTACCACCACTCTTTGTAGTCTATCTTTTAGCCAGTTCTCTATCCAGGTACAAATACTATGTTCCAGGCCAACATTCCTTAATTTAACCAGTAACCTGTTGTGTGGTACTGTATCAAATGCTTTAGCAAAGTCTAAGTAAATCACATCCACTGCCATCCCAGAATTTGTCCATGTTTGCTGTACTTTGCCCCTTCCCTGCACAGCTCTCTTGCTCCATTTTGAAGTCTGCATTTGACAGCAGGAGGTGAAGGTATGTAGACAACCCACTGTCCTGCACCCTACCTTTTCACCAACTTGTGTGTCATTGAGATGTCCAAGTTAGGGAGCAGTGGCCGATTAGGCTATAATGGGACTCTGTACTGACCACCTCTCCTATTGTGCCTCTTTTATATGGCCAGAGGTGCTGAGCACATCCAGACGTCAGGCAGAAGTGCTCTTTGAATAAGCATGATTTTTGTATGTATTTGGTATATTCACTGTATACACCTATTTGTTGTACAAAGAATATGTTTATAAATAACAATATAATAATAATAATACTGCCAGAAGTGAAATTTACCTTTTTCCAGGAAACCATTATAAGCAAACAATAAATGCTAATGATTTTTGGAAACAAGAATGGGGCAATTTTTATCTGTACATATGTATCACACCGTAAATATCAAATTACTTATAAAAATAGCAAAATAGTTTTGCACCATATTTGATATTAAATTTACAATTCTTCCCACCTGAAGGAGAAATGTGTCTCCATGATATTGAAGGTTCTGGTTTTCCAGTGGCCAGACATATTAATGACACATTGGTTCCTTCATTAACAGTCATGTCAGAAGAGATGTCATAGATCTTTGGAGAAACTGAAAAAAAGAAGGAAATGAAATAATTAACATACATTTTATACGTTGTATCTGCATCAAATAAAGCTATAAAAGATGATTGCTACATAACCTCGAGGAAAGCAAAATCAATTACTTTTTTTGGATTCAGTTTATTTAAATGACATACATTTTGTAATCCACTGCTTTCCATATTTTACCTTTAGCTGTGAATAGTCCTTATTACATTTAATTTAGTAGAAATAAAAATGTAAAATTTAAAGCCGGCAGTAATAGCACCTTATCATTATCCTAAATATATTTTACAAATCCAATACACTATGCAAAAATAGAAATCTGGGCTTATCAGCTACTACTCTTGCCAAATAGTTTTTAATAAGACTATGACTATGAAATTTCCCCCCTGGTATTTAACATTTAAAGGGCAGATTGATCAAAATACGAGTTTGTGAAAAAAAAACATAGATGAGGAAAAACTTGTGTGACTTTTTTAAGAATGCTAGCTTATTTAAGAAAAAAACTCGACAAAATATTCCCACGTGCGATTTTTCGGTGAAAAAATTATATTACACGTGTGTGTGATGTGAGTATTGGTTGGTGTAACTATTAGTATATATAGATGAACTTTAGTCTTTTTTCAAACCAATTTGTATATCTATATATCTACGTAAATAAGGCAAGACTGAAACCACCCTTTATAGCTGCAGATTTGGACATTAATTTAGTCTTTGAAGCAAATAGAAAGTAGCATTGGCAAACAACAGTTCTTTTTGTTTGCTTCTGAAACATAAAAATATTGAACCTAAAATTCATGATGAATCCATAGGGGTAGATGTACTAAAGAGCGAAGTGGCTAAAGCTAGCGACATTTCACCAGCATGGACATGTATAAAAAAAAGTGGTAACTTCAAGCATTTGCACCAACACTTATAATAAAAACCTCCATGCAACTTTAAATTACCCACCATATGCAAATTCGCACTGCCGAAGTAATGGTAGCGAAAAGTCGCCACCGTTTGGCGCCCAGGACAAAACTTGGCATTTTAGTGAATTATCGTTTTCGTAGCTCATTTGCGAATGGCGAAGTGGTGCTATGTGTGCGAAGCGGTCGCTTTGCCCTTTAGTAAATCTGCCCCATAGTGTGTTCAATATTTTAGTTGTAAGACACATTGAATATACAAAAATGCAGTGAATACATGAATAGCAAATTATTTCTCTATTTTAAAATGATGAAAATAAATGATGAAAATAAACAGGAACATGTCATTCATACTCCCTTCTAATCTGGGGGTCATATTTTGAACTTGAACTCTACAGAAATTCTTTAGCAAATATCTTATATACAGTATCTCCCAAGACTGCCTTTATCTGGCAGAACAAGGCAATATTGTAAAGTATTTGCTCTGGAAGTATTTGGACAACTAGTGCATGATAGGCTAGAAATTCCTTATTTTAAATAAAAATCCCAGTGTGCTTGTTACTGAACAGAATGCAAAAGTCTCAGATATTAAAATACATTGTTTATTGCTCTGACGTGCTTGCTGAAAAGTTTAAGTTTTACTTTCAGCATTACATAAGGTCAAAGAAGCTGCTCAAAGACAAAACATTTCCTGCATTGGTCGAACTGAAGGCCCTGGTTCCATTTCTTGCAGTCAAAGATTAAGGAAATTTTTTCCTTTGTTCTAGTAAGGGGGAGATTTGTTAAGGGTCGAATTGAAAATTTAAATTTTTAAATTCGAATTTCAAGTTTATTTTAGTGTAATTCGACTAGGGAATAATCCAAATTCGATTTGAGTTTCTTTAAGAATTCAAATCTGACTATTCACCATCTGAAACCTGATGAACTAGTGTTTTAGGAGACCTCCTACAACCAACTTGGAGTCATTTGGTTGACTTTTGAAAATCAGTAGCACCTCTTCTGACAGTGGAAGAAGATTAATTTTATAGTTTGCACCAGTGAGCAGTGGATGTTATAAAAATTATTACTGAAAAAGTTGTTATGCTTGCTCCAAAAGATAAGACACCCTCAAGCACTTCTTCAATGTGTGAAATTAAAATTTGCAATACTATGCTCAACAAAAATTCTCAATGCAATAAGTGTTTAAGCAAGAATATTACATTGTGAAATGCAATTTTGTATTCTTATTTGTGCAATTTTATTTTCCAATTATGGCCAAATGCTTTTATTCAAAGCATTTTAAAATTTTGAAAAAATATTATTTTGTTAATATTATTTATTTTTAAGGGAACTATATATAAGGTGACCATAATATATATTTTAATACAAAAATATATTCTAATTATGTAACATTACGCTGACCACATTCCTAAAAATATGCTTGGTGGAGGATGTTCCCAAATGAGTTGATCATTGCTGATTTGGACATTTAGGCCCAATGCAGTCCTGTCTAGTGATGGGCGATTTTGCGGCGTTTCAATTCGCCGAAAATTCGAAAAATTTGTGAAACGGCAAAAAATTCGTGAAACGGCGCCGGCGTCTAGATTTTTACGCCGCCGGCCATTTTGTTGGCAGAATTTTCGCGTGGCGGCGAATCGCACAAATTCACCACGAATTCGCACCTGGCGAATAAATTCGCCCATCACTAGTCCTGTCCATATGGGATTTTTAAACATGTTTGATAAATCTGGCTAATTCCTGGCAAAATTATGTTCACAGCCAGTAATGCCACAACCAGTCTGTCATTTTGACACCTATAGGCGTGAATAATCCCACTTTGTGGGATAAACCCACTTGGTGAGAGCACATTGGATTGTATTTGGGGAGTTTTACTGGGAGGCCTATTTATCTAAATTCAAATTTGTGAATTTATTTTTTCTAAATTGAATGCATTCAGTGTTTTACAAAACTTGAATCCAAATTCAAAAATTGACAAATTAGCCCCTTAGAGTGCAACATATGATAGTATGATAGTTCTATATTTAGGATATACATCATGCACCTTTCATATGTTTATGCCAACAGGTAAGAAAAGTGCATATATGCTTTTCATTTTAATTAGAAACTGCCCCTGACATTTTGTACAGAGGCAATTAAACACGCAAGTTACATAATTCACATCATGAGCCAGTTATAAAAAAAATGGCTAAAAGTTTTGCCTATATTAGAAAGAATAAATTCGGCACAAATTCATGATGAATTAGTACGTTTTGCCACAAGTGAATTAATTTGCGAAACTGTTATGACAATTCGCAGACAAAAAATCTGCCGCATCAAATAAAATTGACGTGCATCAAAATAGTTGCTCATAAAATTTTTCGCGAGTCAAAATTATTCGGACACCCATTGACTTTACTGCAATTTGACCAAATAATCGCATGTATAAAAATTATTGCATGAGTCAAAATTGATGCACATCAAAATTATTTTGACACCCATTGACTTCAAAGTGTTTCACGGCACAGATTCGCCCATCACTAATTAGCACTATATCCCCAATTAAGATTCACTGAGACATGGAACATTTAAGGAACAGTACAGAAAGTGATAGGGAGGAAAGCTGGAGGAACGCAAACAAAATAATATTTAATACAACTAGACTTAAATAGAATTATTTCCAATATGTAAATTGGGCACAATTCCACTTTACAGCTAGTCCAATTAAAGAAATAATCCCTTTAGAGGTACAACAGTTTATTAATCATTGCGTGTTACAAACAAATGTCACAATAAATGACAACAATAAAATAAAGGATTTTTTTCCATTCTATTACTGCCCCAAAACATTGTTATTCAAACAAGGAGGCAAGTTAAAGTAAATTTGAACAATATTTGTTCCTTGCCTTTGACTACTTTACCATCTACTTCAGTGATGATGAGGTCAAACAGATCACCGAGATAACAAATACCAGAACTTGACATGACAAAAGCTTAAAATTTCAATCTATGAAGTTTCATTATAGGGTGGCTAAGGTCGTTAGAAAATTTAGTGAATGAGTTCCCTTTAATTTTAAGAAAACAACTGAAAATATTGAAATATTTCAATAATATTGTCATTTGAATTTCATTGCACACACACTTTTTGATTATTTTTTTCAAATAATTTTGAAATGCTTATCCTTAATGCTCCACGGAAGTCTTTGCACCCTCAGAATTTTTCTCTCTCTATATAAATGTATAAACACAATTGCTTCCATGAACCAAAAATTTTTTGTAATGGATGGCAAAGTCAGAAAAATCTATGGTAACCAGAGCAAATCTTTTTTCTTATCTCACTAACACAGATTTTCATATAAACCCTTTACACACAGCACTGTCACATAGTTTGAATGAAATGTAACATCACTAATGTTTTTGCAAAGAAACAAACATCCATATATATATATATATATATATATACACACAAGCAAACATATAAACTATGTAACTGTACATTCACAACTTAACAAAAACCTACTTTATGCCATGGATATTAATAATATTAATACATCTAGCTGTATCCATGGATTTTAATATAGTCCCAGATTATTTGCATGATTCAAGTCCCACTTAAAGGCATAAAGGGAATCTGCCATCTGAACATAGCAGAGTATTAGACACCCTCACCAACCTTATGATGAAGAACTATGTGCATTGCTAGATGTGAAAATTCAATTTCCTTCAGTCTAAAATGATGGACGTTTTTCCCTTTGTTCATTTTTTACATGGCAAAAATATTTTCCCCCATCTGTTTGTACTGTATTATTGTTTTATTATTGTATTATTGTTATGTTCCCTCTCAAGGGACTCTAGTCCTGGAATAATCTCGTTAGTATGTCTCACATGTTAAGGGAGTTATTTATTAAAGTTTGATTGTTTCTGGTTGGAATTTGAAAGGGGAAAAACATCACACACAAAAAAAATAGAATTTTTTGTGATTTATTAAACACAGATGGTGTTAAAAGTCTGAATAAAAAAGTACTACAACATAGACCTGCTGAGTTCATGTAGAAGTCAATGGCAGATGTCCCAAAGAGATCTGCGCTAGGTTTCATTCAATAATCCGAACATTTTGTGGTTTTTGCCTCAAATCCAAAAAAGTCTCAGGTTTTGGCGCATGGCACATAGAGGCAATGCCTTAACCCTTGTACACTGCAGTATGTTTAACCTTCTGTTTGTAGGTTACCCACACTTAGGGGTTTATTTAATAATGTTCAAATTTATTTTTTTCAACAAATCTCTAAAAATATGTGGTTTTTCTATATTGCTTTTCTATATACACTAAAGATTTGAAAATTATTGAAAATGTTCTCATTATTTTATTAAAACAAATTTTTAGACAAAACTCCAATCCACAATTTTACCTCATTTATGAGTAAAATAATTAAAAAAATTTGGTCCGGGAAAAGAATTTCGATAAAATCGTGGAAAACTTCTAAACATACTTTTTCACATTTATGCCTGGAAACTTTTCCGGATTATTGTATGAAACCCAGCTCAGATCATGACATCTTCCAATTGTAAAAGGGACATCTGCCATTGATTTCTACATAACCTTGGCAGGTTTATGATGGAGTATTGTCAGGGGCCTATCGGCTCCTAGTGGAGAAGTCTGGATCAAGGAGAAAGCTTCAGGATCCAAGTTTGGGTTAACCAAACGGAATCAGGACTAATTGCAGTCAATATCCAGTCAATAGTTCAATAGGCAGGCAGAAAAGGAGCAAAGTCCCAGGTTCAGGCAAGGTCAAAAGTCCAGGAATAAAGTTAATATAAATTTAGGAACACCCAGGAATAATATCAGAGGGCATTGAACCTGTGACCTGGAAGGTCTTTTGTTTTCTAATTTTGTACCGTTTCTCAGCGTGCTGACATCACACTGCCATCTTGGACTGGAAAAGCTAAAAAATACTTGTCTCGAGTGCCAGAACGCTCCCGGCACTCCTGACAAGTATTTTTTGAGCTTTTCTTTATTTTATGGACTTAAAGCAGCCTTGAGGTATAATAAATCTCTAAAAAGTTGAATTTTTTTCACAAAAATTATGTTTCCCCTTTAAAACTCTGACCAGAAAAAATTGGACTTTAGTAAATACCTCCCTAAATGTAAGAACCACAAAAAACTCTAATACAAAAATTCACCTGTAAAAGATATTTTAATAAATTCCATGGCATTCATGGTTTTAGAGAGAGTGAGCTGTATGGAATATCCAAACAATGGAATGTCTAACAAAATCAAAATCCAACAAGTTCACACTATTTTCTAAAAAAATGTGGGAAAAACTGGATACAATCATGAAAAAACCTGAATTGTACAAATTTTTCGGATATAGTTACATAGTTACATAGTTAAATCGGGTTGGAAAAAGACAAAGTCCACCAAGTTCAACCCCTCCAAATGAAAACCCAGCATCCATACACACACCTCTCCCTACTTTTAACTAAATTCTATATACCCATATCTATATTAACTATAGAGTTTAGTATCACAATAGCCTTTGATAGTATGTCTGTCTAAAAAATCATCCAAGCCATTCTTAAAGGCATTAACTGAATCAGCCATCACAACATCACCCGGCAGTGCATTCCACAACCTCACTGTCCTGACTGTGAAGAAACACCTACGTTGCTTCAATATATGTCTCTGAAAACTGACTTTTTTGAATTTGATGCCTGAAACCACTGACTTTTTCAGATTTGATGCCTGAAAACCCACAAAATTATTGAATGAAACCCAGTGCAGATCAGGATATCAATGGGACATCTGCAATTGACTTCTACATGAACTTGGCAGGTCTGAGTTGAAGTACGGTGGATTCATTTTACCCTGCAGAATTTGTGAAGTAACAATGAATACATGTACAGCAAGTGCATTTTTTTCTTTTACAGGAGGTGTATACATAAAATAGAGTAGGTTACTTGTTTTTCTATATGAAACCCTTATACCAATCTCTTACTGTTTCAGTTCTTCAATGCTCTCTATCTGCTTAATTTAATTGTTATGATTATGATATTATAATGGTTAGCTAACATTGCTTATTATCAATATCTGACAATTGAGAAATTATTCCACTAGGAACTTGGATTTGTGTTAGCTACTCATTCTATTACTATGAGCTGTTATTTTAGACTTACATAGTTACATAGTTAAATCGGGTTGAAAAAAGACAAAGTCCATCAAGTTCAACCCCTCCAAATGAAAACCCAGCATCCATACATCCACCCCTCCCTACTTTCACATAAATTATCTATACCCATACCTATACTAACTATAGAGTTAATATCACAATAGCCTTTGATATTATGTTTTTTTATGTGTATTTGGTACAGATGGACACTGTATACTATGGGCCACATTAAATTGCTTCCAAAATCTAAAGGTCAAGGAAATGCATACAGGTATAACAGATGAAATGAGAGCTTCTTATATTTTTCATGTTATTAATAAAGGACCACTTTACCGTCATATTTTTTTTATCATTTACTCCGCTGTAAGGATTATCAATTGTACATTCAAAACCGTTCAAAACCATTCTTAATGTATTCACTTATTTCAACCACCACATCCTTTGGACACCTCAGCATGTGGCATGGTCAGTTATAACTATGCAAATGGTTGTTCACTGTGAGTACAATGATGGCAGATTCTATTAATGACTTTATGAGTGCTTAGGTGACTCATTGAAAACTCATAATAGCCAAAGCCACAGTAGTGTCAAGCTGTACAGTTAGTTTAGTATATATCTGTTTTATATATAAATAGATGCAAACTGTCAAGAGGAACCATAATTGCAGGACTTACTCAATAATTTAAATATTTAATACAAAATATAAAATTATTAAGTCCTGTGAAGTGTGGTTCTTCTCAACATGTTATATATATATATATATATATATATATATATATATATATATATATATATATATATATATATATATATATATATATATATATATATTATACGTATCAAAACAGTAAGGGATTCACACTGTGAAGAAAATTTTGTTTTATTCTCAATGTTTTTTCTCTTAGACGTGAGCCGCCATCAGGAGGTGCAAGCAGTGAGTAGTGATGTAATTTTTGTCACATGACTCACTAAAACATTTGTATTATAATAAATAAAGTACCACTTGTTATAAAATATGAGGATATTAGAAGTAACCTCGGAGTTCCGTGACCTTTGGCCTTGCTTTTATATGGTCATTGAACTCCTCGGTGTCAGGCCCGAAGGCTCAGTTTGAAGTGACGGACCAAGGAGGAAGCTAGCAGGTTACACACCAAAGTAACAGGAAGGGATCAAGAGAAAGAGTAGTCAGCCAGGCAGGAGATCAGTTCAGGCTGCAGGTAGTCGTAAACAGGAACAGGCAGAGGTCAAATAACAAGAATCCAAACACGAATCCAAACACGATATATATATATATATATATATATATATATATATATATATATATATATATATATACACACATACATCAATAGATCTGAATATGTATGTGTATGTACAGTATATGCACTGGGGTTCATTTGGAGTGGTTGAACTTAATCAACAATAGTCTTGTCAAACTAAATTAACTATGTAACTATATAACCAAAAGGGTACTTTCTTTCTTTGCTTCACATATTGATATATTTTAGAAAGTTATGTTTGACTAAATATTTACAGCAGAAATTTCTACTCATGCATTCCTATAATAATAGCTCAAAAGTAAGTTGATCACAGGCCACCAGCTATAGCCAAACAGACAAGTCTGCTTGCCTAGACTTGCTCATACTGACTTTATGTGATAGTATTTTTGCAGAAGACTTTAGGCGACTTATGACATTTCGAACTGGGGAATAGACTTTTTGGGGGTATATATTTTCAGCAAAGATAAATTAGATTCATAGGAGAATTGAGACATTTACTATTTGAGGAGGTTGTCCTTAACATAACTACTTACGGTGAGAAAAATATTGATTTTGGAGGAATTGTTTTTGCACTTTGTACACTGCCTCCTGCATTGTAAATGATCCCTGGTTTTATTTAATGAAAAAGGTGTGTGTTGACCAAGGATATATTTATTTAAATATGTATATTTATTTTAATATACACATGTACATAATCATTCCTGGTTATACGGTTTCTTTAATGAAAAAGATAGTTCAATCAAAACATATATTCATTATTGACAGATATCTACATAAATAATACACATTCAAAAAAGTTACACTACATAGAATGTATAGAATGTTATAGAACATTACAAATATGTATATGTTACATCTAAATCCACTGCCTCCCTGATACTAATCCTTCCATTGGGTATGGCATCTGTGTCCTCACTGCTCGAACTCCAGGAACTGTCTAACTAACTTAACCTATTCTTTTACCATATAGACTGACCATAGTTACATGTGTCAGATTAAGTAAAGTAAGTAAATGTATATGTTTCAACTTACATATAAATTCAATTTAAGAACAAACCTACAGACCCTATCTCGTACTGCCTGTATAGAATGCTGGGGGTAAACTGTATACAGCATTTATATATATGTTTTAATGTTTTAGGGGAGAGATGGTGATGATGAAAAAGATGAAGAGCATATATTACTTCTTATTTGAACACTTTGATTAAAAATTGCCACATAATGTTGTTTTGTACTTTTTCTTGCATTATCATGAAAATAAACTAACAACAATAATACATTCAAGATTCTGAAGCAGATATGCCAGTGATTGTCAAGGAACAATAGATATGGGTTGCCCTAGGAATGCTAACAGTAGAAAGTAATATTTTTACATTGAAGAATTTAAAGGACATTTGAGCTTAACAGGCAATCAGTGACCAGCTGGGAAATCTAGTGATGTCTTAGATTTACATGATTTCACACTTTGATTGAAAAGCATAACTCAAAGTTCTCCCCTATTGATTACTATATATATATAGGGACTTTCTATAGAGAGAAAACTGTTGATGCTGCTAAAATATATTCTGTGTTGAAAGTGTGGAAATACATTAATCATATTTTTGCTGCTTGTCTTCATATTTCATTATGAAAACCTCAATTACTACACATTTGCTTTTGGATCAACCTGAATTACAGAAAGCTGTATTATTTTCCCCATATGCTGGATGATTATTTTATTCTTTTTAATTGTAAAAGATGTAAAAAAAACATTGTGTGGCCAGACTATAGAAAAAAGAAAGCATTAAATGTAATATAAAAATGATAACAAAGAGATAGCTTTCCATTTTTTTAATGCAATGTTACATAGCTATATACAAAACAACAGCACTTTAATATTTCTATAAATCTGCTCTGACACTTGACATTCTCCCAGTGACTCCTCAATTACTAACCTAAGGTGTATAGGAAACTGCAGGTTAAGCAGCAGATGCTATAGAAAAAACACAATCTCTGTGGATGAGACTCTGGATTTTTTTTTTAATATCAACAGGATAAGTAAAATACATTTGACAAGAGGAATGTAGACTTTTCCACAAGCATATATCAGTACTATGGATGAAATGTGTAAATCCTGATATTGACCACATCTATTGCAAAATCATTTATCTATATTAAAAAATACCCATTGACTGATTTGTATGCAACCAGTCTCTTTAATAAATTCAAAACAATAGGATTATACCAATTCTACTTTTATACAGTGTAACCAAATCACGTTTAGATAAAATTGTTGGTGTCTAGTTTTAATATCATGATGTAAAAAAAGACACTATACAGTACAGTACAATGTCTTTTTCATAAGAATGTCTACTTTAGCAGGATAGGTAGTGTACAAATAATTATGAATAATTATTTCATGAACTTGCTCCGCTTTTGAACATAGAAACCAACCAAAATTTTAATTTGTGTGCTTAATTATCAAGGACATAGAAAAAAAATAGAATAGAAAAAATTTGAGCGAATAAAAACATAAAAAAAAACTAAATGCAGCAAATTGGTATAATACTATTTTCAATGGGTCTACCAACTCTCAACAAATTTTGAAAAACTTGAAAAATCCAAAATGAAAAAAATCACTTACATTTTGCCGAGGACTAGTAATGAGTTAATCTGACCCGTTAAGCTTCGCCGAAAATTCGGAAAACAATGAAAAATTTGCCAAATGAATTAAAGTCTATGGACAACAATTTTTTTTTGGAAACACAACATTTTTTTTCACCCATTGGAGTCTATAGGCGTCTTTCTCAAAGTGAAAAAAATGTCCTCATCACTACCCAGGGCAGCTCCTATGAACTCAGGTTTCTGATGCCAAATTTTTACATTTATGTTTTAAATATTTTGTACTTTATAAATCTCCAAAATTTATGAATTCATAGTCAGCTTTACAACAAAAAAATGCCAGTAAAAATTCTAATGCGAACGTTGATAAATCAGTCCTTTAAAGAGATACTGACACCAGAAATGAAACTCTTTTTTACATCTATCATAATATTAGCTTTGCCATAAAGTATTTGCACAATGCATTTACATTACCTGTTTGATGCCCCATGTTCCTGTATGAGGGGGCTGCCATATCTGTGCAGCAGTAGTCCATTAGCATTAGAAACTTTAATGGACAGGCTGAGATGGGACAGTCAGGTTGGCAAAACAGTCAGGTTTAGAAGCTTCAAGTAACAATTGCTTACAAAAACAAACCTCTCAGCAAAAGATGGTCAATATGACCTTTAGGTAACATTTAATGTACATTTATATTTTAAAAAGTAGTTTTTTAGTGTCAGTATCACTTTAATATGAGTCAATTATTTTTGTTTCATTGACCACATTGTATTGTATTACTTTCATTCGGATAATAACATTTCTGCTAAAATATTATGCATTAAAATAAGCACCACTCAAAAGAAGTTCCTAAATGTTTAATCTAAAAAACAATTCACATTGTGTCTTCCCCAGATAAACCCTAACATAAACTATCATTTGGATGCTATGTTAGGGTGACTGTGGCATCACAGTCTTAAATTTTTTTTAAATAAAAGTGCTTCAAAATACATCATTTTTGGGGTGATTGTGGCATCACAGTCTTAAATTTTTTTTTAAATAAAAGTGCTTCAAAATAAATCATTTTTAAATAGGGTAAATATAGAATACATTGAAGTTTATGTGCTAAACAATTTTATTGATTTCCTTTTTGTTAATAGCCTCTTACACAGAACAGTGATAACAGAAGGTCAATTTTTACTTTCCAACAGCTCAAAATCTATATTTGTACATAGGTATTATGGGATCAGGCAGAATGAAATGTTTGATATTACACATATCAATGATCAGGTAGAATAAAGTGATGATTAAAAGTTCACATTTCCCAAATGTTCAATAAGATGCATCATGAAGTTCAATGGTATCAATAGGAAGATCAATTTCTTGCAAACTGGTTTCATATTCTTAAATTTACATTTATATAAATGTATTATCCTTCAACAATGATTTAGCTCAATTGTCCACATAACAGAGATTCTTTACCTAATATTGAGGGGCACATTTACTTACTATTCTATAGTGAAGGAATAGAATAAAAAAATACTTCGAATTTCGAAGGTTTTTTTGGCTACTTCGACCATCGAATTGGCTACTTCGACCTTCAACTACGACTTCGACTTCGTATCGAACAATTCGAATTAAAAATCATTTGACTATTCGACCATTCGATAATTGAAGTACTGTCTCTTTAAAAAAAACTTCAACCACCTACTTCACCACCTAAAACCTACTGAGCATCAATGTTAGCCTATGGGGAAGGTCCCCATTCAAATGATCATCAAATGATCTTTCCTACAATCATTCGAACGAACGAGTAGCGGTAAATCCTTCGACTTTTAAGTCAAAGGATTTTACTGTGACGGCCGAATATCGAGGGTTAATTAACCCTCGATATTTGACCCTAAGTAAAGTGCCCCTTAATGTCAGGGAAATCAAAAAGTCACATTTTTAAGCATAAATAATTTTCTTTAAGTGAAAAACATATGGTTTTTATATGTATGGCTTATCTTCAATTTATTTTCCCTTAAATGAAAAATATACCCCCAAACAATGTAGGGCTTTATAAAAACAAATTGCCTAAAACAGCCCAGAAGAAGCCTGCTTCATTAAATAAACCATTTTCATTATAAGAAAATTGCCATTTTAAAAAATAAGGGCCACCCCCTGGGATCCTAGGATTCACTGTGCACACAAACAAACCATACACATTAGATCAGATGAGCCAAATAACAGACAGTGTTTTGTCTTTTGCTTCCACACTTCTTCCTTTAACAGTTACAGCTGTAGTATTTCTGGTCAGCTGATATCTGAGGCAGCAAAGAGACCATTAGGAAATGGTGGTTCAAGGCAAGAGATATAAAATGGCAATATTTACTTAAATATATATTTCAGTGCGGTAAGATTCTTGATTCTGTTGCTTAAGTATTAATTTTGGGGGTATAGTTTTCCTTTAAATAGACAGTATAGACATTGATTATTGTCTGCACAGAAAATTCAGCATATTGTTGCTACAATGCTTGCTTTGACAAACGCAACATTTACAATTCTCTATATCAATGAAAATATACAGTTTCAATGGTGGAAATTATTGATGGTGCAATGGTACAGTGTCTTTCATATAGTTTAACACAAAAATGTCATATATAAAGTGATTATATCTGTCTATCTGTCAATAGCAGCGCATTATAGAACAAAATCAGTAAAAATATTAATCAAATCCCTTTTCTACCAGACTCTTCCCATTATACTTAAGCTTGAGTCGTGCTAGATTAGCCAAGATTGCTCTTCTTAATTGATATGTATCTGTAAAATCCTAAAAATAACTTTGACCATACACAGGATATCTGTTTAAGTAATATCAAAAATATTGATATAACCATGAGTCAATGTTTGGGGCATCTAGAACAGTATTTAGAAACTTTTACAATGATCAAGAACAAGATCTAGTTGCCCCCAAAAAATGTCTAAGAACATCTAAGTTATAAAGGAAGTGCAAATTGCAAGATACAAAATGTATTTTTTTAACCCAATGAGGAATCAGCATATCCAATTTTCAAAAAGCTCTGAAAAGGAATACCATGTGTCATAGAGTTAATTTAAACAAAATAATTACAATTGTTTAATGACTTCCTTTTTCTCTGTAATAATAAAACAGTAGCAAAAAAAATTCATATTGATCCAAACAGTAAAATGTGGCTCCCTTTCACTATAAGGTACAAGGTTGCAGTCTACAATTACTGGTGCAGTATAGCTAACAATGCTATTACCAAGAGCAAAACAAGATTACCACAACCTCGGCCAGCCACTCTCTAAAAGATTGTACTGAAAAGAAGTATAAATCCACAGATGCTCTCAAATGACATTTTATACATACAACAAAATATAAATTTTGTTGCATAAGTAAAACAAGTATATTATATATTCAATAGGATTTATAAATATGTAAGATATCCTGTGATATGTACATGTAGGTTTATTGCCAAATTACATTTAGACACTCTATATTTATTTATATTAATCCAATTTTAGGTTCAGCTTCAAAAACACTTTGGGGCATATTTTTTAAAATTAGACAATTAAAAAAAAACATCAATCGTTTCAAAAATGTGATTGTGACTTTTGATCATAGAGGTAATTTACAACAGTAAGTGGGGAAATACACCAACGAAACTATCAGCTCAATTGCATTCATTGATGCGTCAGGCACCATTGCATCAGGTACAGTGCCCCCTTGCAAACACAATGATGCTGACGTTCTGGGAAAAATGCTGCATTATTGGAAACATTTATATATTTATCAACAATTCTTAAGTGGGAATTGGGAAGTTGCCAAATAGCTTAATGTAAATTAAATTTTCTGTGAAAGGTCTTTTTGCTAGGGCTTTTACCAAAAGAAAAGAAAAAGTCACTGTTTTTTCTAAGCGGCCAAAAAAATAAATCAGACTCCAGTTTTAAAAATAAGATCAGCTTTCCAAACAAAGAACAGATGCAACAAATATGCAAATGGGCGGAAATATGACTACAAACCTATAATGACCAATTAGTCAACTTGCCTTTGGTTATTTTGCTTAATATCAAAATCAAATCTTTTTATTTTTTTTAACCAGTAATGACTGGAAAGAAAGATTTAAATATTAATAATAGATGCTTTTTATGTACCTGTGGGACTTTATTTGTGATGGAATGCAGTAGTGTTTTTATAATTGTTCCTTCAGTTTTCAAATCACGTAAAGATGATGGAAGAGAATAAAGATACATTACTACAAATATATGTGGCTAATTAAAATACATTTTGTGGCAGATATCAAAATAAACAACTAAACGTCAGAATACTGTAATGTGTATCTGGATTTTATTTTGTGTTTAGTAGAAAAAAAATACAAGGAGTATAATATGATATTGTTATGAAATCAAAGATTTTAAAGATATTGTAGTTATTACCTGATGTACCTCCTGGGGTTTTAATACATATTATAAGTAGGTATGGCTTATAAGAAGAACTCAAGACTTAACAAGAGGCAGACTGCTATAGAAATAAAGAATGATAAAAGAAGAAGAATCCCATAATAGACATGAGATTGCCTTGGGCATTTATCTTAGAAGCAAGCTATCACATTCAAGATGTTACACTTTACTAAACCTACACAAGCTTGGTAATATATTATTCATAAAATGAAAAGCAAAACTATCACTGCTGATGCAATTTCAAGATAAGTTGCAATTATATGAAAAACAAAAAAGCAACCCACATGAAGAATGACATGAAACAAACATATAAGGCAAAAACAACAACAAAGACAACAACATAAGAAAAAAAATCACTAATAATAGTGAAATAAACATTCAGTTCGAATTTTCTCTCCACCAACAATATGCATGGATTTGCTTTACAAAATAAAACTTTTTTTAAGCTCCCACTCTGGAACAGTTCAACAAAGATGTACATCTGTTAACATCTCCACTCTTGAAATATTTACACATCTGTATTTTTACACTGGACTTTTTCAGTTGACATTTGCATCTGACAAGTCGTGGATATGGAGAACACAAGCTCTCTCATGTGGCAGCATCACTTTCTAACAAAGGGCATGACATATTTATCCTTTCATCTGTGGTTTAAGATAAACTAACACAGTATTATTAACAATTCATATGGAGGATTGGAATATGTCTAAAGTATGTTTTATAAAAAAAAGCTCCATTAAACACAGGAAAATTTGCAGAAACACACAACGATTATAAATCAAAATGAATAAATTATTATATACACTGAAGGCATGTTCTTATGGCTCCATAAACCAAACCAGCACTGAACCACTGCTGTTATTAACTATGTAGGTTTAGTTCTTTTAACAAGAAAATTTATATTTGGAGAACCCAGAGTAACAGGGTACTATTACAGGGTAACTATAACAGGGTTGAGGTTGACATGTCTGTATATCCCAATATCCACTAAAGAAACATCCCTACAGATTTACTAAGCTCGAGTGAAGAATTTGAATGGAAAAAAAATTCGAATTTGGAAGTATTTTTTGGGTAGTTCGATCATCGAATTGGTCAAATTCTATCGCATTTGTTCGAATTGAAGTAAAAATCATTCTACTATTCAACCATTCGATAGTCGAAGTACTGTCTCTTTAAAAAATACTTCGACTTCATACTTTGCCACTTTAAACCTACCAAGGTGCAATGTTAGCCTATGGGGACCTTCCCCAGCACTTTTCTAAGTTTTTTTTTGGTTGAATAAAAATCCTTCGATCGATCGCTTGAATTTGTTCGAATCGTTTGGTTCGAACAATTTTACCATTCGATCGAACGATTTTTATTTGATCGTTCGATCAAAGCTTTTGCAGTAAAATCCTTCGAATTTGATATTCGAATTCGAAGGATTTTACTTCGAGGGTCGAATTCGAGAGTTTTTTAACCCTCGAAATTCGACACTTGATAAATCTGCCCCTGAAAGTCTAGCCTGCAATGTTTAATGCGTTTCGCTAATTACTTACTGTTTCACAGTTTTTTTCAGAGTTTAGCAGATTTTTCAGCGAAGCGAAATGGGACAGATTTGCTTATCACTACTTCAAACGCTTCTTAAAATTAGCAATGTGCAATTAAAATTTACGGTTTAAGGAAGGTTATTATATTGTGAAAATGCAAATTATTATTCTTATCTGTGCAAATTGTTTTCTCCTGGTGACTTTTATTACATTCCTCTATTAAAGGGATACTGTGATGGGAAAAAAAATATTTTTCAAAATGAATCAGTTAATAGTGGCACTCCAGAGAATTCTGCACTGAAGTCACATGACCAGGGGCAACTGGGAAATTGACAAAATGTCTAGCCCCATGTCAGATTTCAAAATTGAATATAAAAAAATCTATTTGCTCTTTTGAGAAATGGATTTCAGTGCAGAATTCTGCTGGAGAAGCACTATTAACTGATGCGTTTTTGAAAAAAAACATGTTTTCCGATGACAGGATCCCTTTAAGCATGTATAATAATGTATCAGTAGATAGCATTTACAGGTCACCTGTTTAAAGGAGAACGAATGCCATTTTACCTTCAAGTGACGACTTTTACTTACCAGACACCATGGGCCGTGACTTCTATCAGCAGAAAACCACACCAGCCCTGGGTTCTTCTAGTGAGGAAAATATATTTGTAGTACTTTTTACTACAGTGGTGTGATTTTTAACAGACAACCTGGAATAAGCATCATTGATTTTTTTTCTGATCAGATTTTCAGAAATTGAAATATATTATTCAATCATCTTCAAACTTTTTTATCACACAAAATAATCTATAGCTACTCTAGGGAATGATAAACTGATTCATGTACTGATGGAAAAGCAAGCTCCTTTTTTAACATTAATGCATTCTGCTGCACTGTCATTAATGTAGAATTATATAGTATACAAATAGTAATATTTGTGCCAGGGTTTGCCATTAGTACAGTTGTGAGGGTCTATTGCGCTGTTACTTCCACATTTCAAAATACCAGTAATCAGGTATTTTCAAAAGTCATGATTCATATATGCTTTATTAGAAATATTACTAAAAAGAATTATGCATTTTATTTGTTTGATACACCTATTCTAAATATATTAAATATATGTCAAGCAGGGACCCATTGGCATAATTGCAAGTAGGTGGGTTTTTCATTTTATGCATACCAAGGACAATGGCAATGCTGGTGTCCCTTTCTGTGGGATCCCAGTTTAAGTCTTTGTGTTTTTTTTATTTCCTGGTTCATTGACCTATTGCCTAGATTATTCATTATGCCACTTGCTGCTTTGCTTGGAGTATGAAAGCTTCTGCCTACCTGATCTAGTTGCCTGGTTCATTATACTCTATGCCTGATGCCAACTGCTATTTCCTCCTTCTGGTGTCCTGTATAGATATTCTGGAGCCCAAAAAGGCATTGGTGAATGCCTACATTTGCAGAGATTTTCAACTTTGCAGATTTATATAGAACAGATAAATTCCGCAGTATTTTACACAGTTTATACATGATTTACATAAACTGTACCATTTTAGCAGACAATATTTCATGTATTTCAGGGTCCATACATTTCTAATGGATAACAGTTACAAGATAATAATTATCTTTAGAAGCTATAGGATATACTGTAGTTGTGCAAAATTTATAAATCTGTAATAATTGTAAGGAATCAGTTGTAATGCAGAGACAGCTTGATATTTTGTGCAAAAAATCTAGGTCATAGAATTAAGGAACTGATTCCTGGTTTGCTGTCTTTTATTACATGTCCACATAATTCAAAGGACATTTTAGAAAAATACACAAGTGCTAGAAATGATGTTAGGGTGTAGTTAGAGAAAGAGAGAGAGAGCGAGAGAGAGGCACACACAAAAAAAAATAATAATAAGGATGTTAAAAGATTTTTCATAAAACTGTTTTTATATCAGGTTTATTTCCCAAATGTTTTGCTCTGGTGATAAAGGTGGAGGAGCAAAGTCATGATAACTTTTAATTAGAAAAGGTATCCATGACCCAATATGTTTGAGTTTGTGTAAAATCAATTGGTAAAACACTACAATGACAATCTGGGTCACATGTTAAGGGGTTCATAGAATAAAGCTGTAGCACCACTGCATTCTATTGTCTACTTTTTCCTACGTTAACTTGCCTTTTTCTCTGTATGTGTATAAGTTTAGTAAATATAGCAGGCTCATTTTTAGGCTTCTTGCAATGAACAATTATATAATGTTTCAACTTGTACTGTGGTGGAAGCATAGCCCTCCACATTAGTATTTAGGAACAATTGTAAAGCTATCTGCTACTTTGTCCACACCGCAGTCTATGTGGTTATTAATACCTCAAAATTTGCTAAACCCATACAAGTTAATGGAACATTTTAAAACACAGATTTATTGCACTAAACATAATGTAAAAACAGTAACACTCAATTGAACTTTACAGTTGGATACACACAGTTTTTTTTAAGATGAAGGATTCTATATGGTGTACCATGGCATAAATATGGTGATACAGTATGGGGCCCATTTACTTAGTTCGAGTGAAGGAATAGAAGAAAAAAAACTTCGAATTTCGAATGTTTTTTTGGCTACGTCGACCATCGAATGGGCTACTTCGACCTTCGACTACGACTTCGAATCGAACGTTTCTAACTAAAGATCGTTCGACTATTCGACCATTCGATAGTCGAAGTACTGTCTTTTTAAAAAAAAACTTTGACCCCCTAGTTCGCCACCTAAAAGCTACCGAAGTCAATGTTAGCCTATGGGGAAGGTCCCCATAGGCTTTGCTATCTTTTTTTGGTCGAAGAAAAATCGTTGGATCGATTGATTAAAATCCTTTGAATCGATCGATTCGAAGGATTTAATTGTTCGATCGAACGATTTTTGGTTCGAACAAACGAATTGCGGTAAATCCTTTGACTTCGAAATTCGAAGTCAGAGGATTTCAATTTGGCAGTCGAATATCGAGGGTTAATTAACCCTCGATATTTGGCCATAAGTAAATTTGCCCCATTATATGTGTACTAATGTGTTTCTTTTCCCAAAAGTTTATTTTTTGGGTTTTGTCAGTTTTCTTTTGACTAGCATAATATGATTAGAAAGTAATCATGCAACATGCATGCAAGTTCATGTTGTGTGTGTAACTCCCACTCTTCAAAAAGGTTTGAACAAATAAATAGGGACAAAGCAATATAGTCTATAAAAGGCTATTTGTGGATCGATAAATGAACTGAACCCACAGAGCCCTGTGAAAGAGGAGTTAAGAAAAAAAATCATATGGGAATAAATATTATTAGTCTGCAGGAATAATGTTTCTGTTCCTGCTGATATTTAGTACAAAGAAAGTTCAAATGTTGTTTTCATAAGAATTTTTTTTTCTCTGGTACAAGGAAAGTTAATATTTTGCTTTCATAAGATTTTTTTTCTCTGGCTATTAAATTTGACACATAGCAAGGTGTCATAATCAGAGTATTGCTGTAAGTCATATCATGTATCTGTAAAACAACATTAGTTTGTATTCTGATGGTGTTTCTGCACTGTTGGAAGTTTGTAAGCTTCGCTAGATAGAGCAACAGCAAAATAAACCATGGGGCTGAGTAAATGATGCAGATGTGTGCCTACTGTTTAATATATTTTTCCTGTTCTGTATAGTTCTGTATAGTTTCTGCATTTTTAAACCCCCAGCTATTAAATTTTCATTTGCATTTTAACTTTTTTTTTTTTAAAATGTCATGGCAGTTGTATTTGAATTTAGCAAAGTTCGTTAAATTGGAATACACATACTATCTTATGGGAGTAATCCACACAGACAAGGTTCTCCATCCCCCATAACTCATTTACCTTTGCTAGCTTTTACCTGTAGATACAATTATTGATATCAACTTCTGATTTGTTATTGTTGTTTAAAGGACTAGTAGCACCAAAAATGAAATCTGAAAAACATTTTTAAGGTAAACATTTTTTTTCTTTGAAAAATGTATCTCAGCCTTGCTGTGTTCAGCCATCTTTTATCACACCAGTCTGCTATATTAAAGAAGCCACAGATAAAACATATTAATAAGCTGTCAACAATAGTCCTACTAAAAATACGAATAATCTGTCACCAATAGTTCTACAAAAAAAAACTATTTTAAAATGTAATTTTCATGTTTCTATAAATAATGTTGAATTTTTTACAGTACAGCCCATGTTGCCTTGCATGTTCTCTGATTAGCAATTTTTTTCAATTTCTTTTTGTGTTTTAAAAAATAACTAACATTCATATAACAATTTATATTTCTCCATGTACAAAAGATGTTCAGAATGATATAGCATGGTTTAGCATAGGTACATCTAGAAACAATTTCTGTTTAACCATTAACAGGGAGTCAGAAAATCAGCAGTGTCAATAGGGTTTAAGAAAGCTATGTCCATGCCAATATACTGTAGTAGGAGCATATGTTGCTTGTATATAAACAGTGAATTTAAGTTGAAATCAAGGCCAAAATTTGGAAAAGGGCTAATTATAATATAGTGAAACAGCGTCTTCTAATTTTGTATGGAAGAGAAGCTATTCATCCTGCCAGTCATACATACACTAGGGCCAGCAAAAATGAGGAGCAAAAAAGCTGCAAAGGGAATTGTGTTAACATACGGAGAAGAAAGACACAGGGAACTATGACAGCTGGGAAAGATCAAAATTAGGTTGAAAGCAATGATGAACAATCCCTGCTTGTGTGAGTACAAAATGCTGTTAGCAGACAGATTTAGTGACATACAGTAACAGGGTTGCCTATTTGCAAAAGCCCAAAATACAATGCTGGTATTTGTTAAGCCTGTGTACATGCTTAAAATGTATTTTCAGATAAGTAAGTGAGCAAGTTTTTACTGGCTTATACTGTATATCATGCATGTGTACAAAGAGGACCATTTGATTTTATAAATGTCATTTGATGTTACCAGATTACCAAGCTTTAGAGAAAATAGCATTGGTCTGAAATTATAATCAGAGCTATACATGAAGCCTTTGTCACCATTCAAGGAACAGTGTAACTCATGGAATTCTGTTGCAGCCCATTTCTGTAGGTCCTTAATAAAATGGATTTGAGAGTCACAATATTAATGGGAAATGATGTTAGGGTGTAGTTATAGAAAGAGAGAGAGAGAGAGAGCGAGAGAGAGAGGCACACACAAAAAAAAAATAATAATAAGGATGTTAAAAGATTTTTCATAAAACTGTTTTTATATCAGGTTTATTTCCCAAATGTTTTGCTCTGGTGATAAAGGTGGAGGAGCAAAGTCATGATAACTTTTAATTAGAAAAGGTATCCATGACCCAATATGTTTGAGTTTGTGTAAAATCAATTGGTAAAACACTACAATGACAATCTGGGTCACATGTTAAGGGGTTCATAGAATAAAGCTGTAGCACCACTGCATTGTATTGTCTACTTTTTCCTACGTTAACTTGCCTTTTTCTCTGTATGTGTATAAGTTTAGTAAATATAGCAGGCTCATTTTTAGGCTTCTTGCAATGAACAATTATATAATGTTTCAACTTGTACTGTGGTGGAAGCATAGCCCTCCACATTAGTATTTAGGAACAATTGTAAAGCTATCTGCTACTTTGTCCACACCGCAGTCTATGTGGTTATTAATACCTCAAAATTTGCTAAACCCATACAAGTTAATGGAACATTTTAAAACACAGATTTATTGCACTAAACATAATGTAAAAACAGTAACACTCAATTGAACTTTACAGTTGGATACACACAGTTTTTTTTTAAGATGAAGGATTCTATATGGTGTACCATGGCATAAATATGGTGATACAGTATGGGGCCCATTTACTTAGTTCGAGTGAAGGAATAGAAGAAAAAAAACTTTGAATTTCGAATGCTACAGCACAGAAAACAGTGCAAGAAAATATGCTAGGAAAGAGGCCTTAAAGGCATTTAGCACCAACATACCAGAAACACTTGCCAAGAGTACACAGGTAAACACATGTACACCTTAAAAGTAAACAACACACACACAAAAGACTAGTAACAAATACTCAGGGGTACATAGGTCATAATTTGTCTTACTCTGAACTTAAAGGGAAAAGATACAGTATATATTTTGTTTTGTTTTTACACAACCACAGGTGATTTTTCAGATGGAATAGATGGAAATTATGATAAGAGACCACTTCCCAGCCATTAAGCTCACAGATCCAACCACTTCCTCACTTGTTTCCTTGTGCAGTGATGGATTCTGGGTATTAAAGGGATACTGCCATGGGAATTTTTTTTTTAAATGAAACAGTTAATAGTGCTGCTCCAGCAGAATTCTGCACTGAAATCCATTTCTCAAAAGAGCAAATAGATTTTTTTTATACTCAATTTTGAAATCTGACATGGGGCTAGACATTTTGTCAATTTCCCAGCTGCCCCTGGTCATGTGACTTGTGCCTGCACTTTAGGAGAGAAATGCTTTATAGCAGGCTGCTGTTTTTCCTTCTCAATGTAACTGAATGTGTCTCAGTGGGACATGGGTGTTTACTATTGAGTGTTGTTCTTAGATCTACCAGGCAGCTGTTATCTGGTTACCTTCCCATTGTTCTTTTGTTTGGCTCCTGGGGGGAGGGGGTGATATCACTCCAACTTGCAGTACAGCAGTAAAGAGTGATTGAAGTTTATCAGAGCACATGACTTGGGGCAGCTGGGAAATTGACAATATGTCTAGCCCCATTTCAGATTTCAAAATTGAATATAAAAAAATCTGTTTGCTCTTTCCTGCTTAGAACTAGAACTAACATGTTTTGCCCCATAAGGCTTTCTAAACTTCTGAGAACAAGCATCTTATTATTATTATTATTATTAATATCAGGCACACTGTAGCAACTAGAGCTTTTTTTTATTGTAGCATTTTCATAGTATCCATGCACTACAAATTTTAAAAATTTTAAAAATGGGACTAAATAAGGTTAGCTATAGAAGTTAAATCTCCCCTCCAAAATAATACAATCCCATGAATAAAAATAACCTCTTTTCATCAAGTATGTATTTCACCAGACTGGATTACAGTGAAATACAGATAAATGTTCTTTCATGTTTAGTACTGGGACCAAATGATAAGACCTGTGACTTGTAGTACACACATCCTGCTAAAGCATCAGCATTCAAGAAGGCAAACTATTGTCACTTATCTAGTAAGTATCCTTTACATTTCCCTAGCAAATCACATCACTTGACTTCAAGTAGATCTGTTTAAGAATTATCCTATTAGTTCCACATTCTAACCCTGCAAAGCCATATCAAGAAAACACATTATACTTTGCAAGCTGAAAAAATCACTACATTAATATTTAGATTTCATTCTGTAGCCATCTTAAACCTAAGAGACATAGATTATCAGGTGCCACAAAACACATTTACAGTACACATACTGAGGCTTTAATAGGAAACCCTTAGACGTTTTTCCTCTTTTCTGATCCATGTTTTGAAGAAAATACAGCAGCATGTTTCAAAGCTCTGCTTACTTTTAGCCCCTGATTAACTTGAGCTTGATTTATTATGCATTCATTTAATTGCTGTGAAGGGAAAGGGAATTTAAAATCTGCCTATGCATTTGTTTATATAATTTGCTATATTAAAGCCTCCGGTTCAGTCATGCAGTGTTTACAAATACTGATTTTAGAAAGCACTGTGGAGACAAGTATGGCATGAGATGCCCAAAAAAAAACACGTGGCTGATTTTAATACTTGCTAACTTCATTAATAAGCCCTTTTGGCCCCTGCTGTTTTATAAAACAATGGTCAGGCTTATTTCTGCTCTTGCAAAAAACATTATTTATGCCAAAAAGAGCAACTTCACAGCCAGCATCACAGTTCAGTGAACAAACTTATATGAACATGATGCCAGTATCAGATAAACAGGAAGAAAATTCATATCCTGTATTCACTATTACATTCCCTTTTATTAGAGTAATTACAAATGCTCCCAGTCATGAACAGGGAGAGGAGACAGATAACCACTGAACATAATCTTTCTGAACATGCTTGACGCTAAATCAAAACCCTATTTTAATTAAACCAACCTAAAAATGTCCATGTAATGGAATGCTAGTATCTAAAAGACACCCCTTAGAGACTGTTCTTTTAATATTAGAGCATTTATCCTTTTTACTATGTCACTGTTTTAGCTTAAAAAACAAAATACATGTAATAACAGGATCCTCATATCAGTGTAGGACTGGAGTGCCTGGGGCCCACCAGGAAACTGTAACTCAAGGGCCCACGCCCCACGTACAAATTATTATATTAGTCATGTGACGTGTGCTCTGATAAACTTCAGTTACTCTTTACTGCTGTACTGCAAGTTGAGTGATATCAACCCCTCGCTTTCCCCCCCCAGCGGCCTATCAGAAGAACAATGGAAAGGTAACCCTGTTAGAATAGCACTCGATAATAAAAATCCTGCTACAACCCCTTCAGTTACATTGAGTTCAAAAAACAATAGCTGATCTACAAGCAGTTCCATCCTAAAGTGCTGGCTCTTTCTGAAAGCACATGACCAGGCAAAATGACCTGAGATGCACCTACACACCAATATTACAACTAAATAAACTTGCTGGTTCAGGGATTAAATTTTACATGGTAGAGTAATGTATTTGCAGTGTAAGTAATGTAATTTATAAATAAAAACTACAGCATAAAAATCATGACAGAATCCCATTCAAATGTTGGTATGACCCAGAGAGTGATATCCTACGAGAATTTGCAATTGGTCTTAATTTTTTTATTTGTGTTTTTTTAATTTCTTAGCATTTTGTTCAGCTCTCCAGTTTGGAATTTCAGCACTGATCTGGTTGCAAGGGTCTAAATTACCTTAGCAACATGTATTGGTGTCAGAAATACCTGTGTCAGAAAGCAAATAATTAGAAAATTATAAAAATGAAGACCTATTGAAATGTTGCTAAGAATTGTCCATTTTATAACATAATAAAAGTTAACTTAAAGGTATAATATCACCCTGCAACTTTTTGTCTGTTTATCCCCACCCTATTAACAATGACACAAAACATTTTTTGTATTTTGTTTAGTTAGACTTAGGCAGAAGTCAGTACCTGTGCCACCTTCTGTGATGTAAAGAAGAGAAGATACCCATGATCGCTCCCACTATGTGCTTGAAAGCCACACCTAATAGAATGCCCATGTCAGGTATACGTTGGCTGCCTCCTGCCTGAAACGTACAATTAACGTGCAAAGTGAAAGTGAAGCGATGACTATTGAGTGATGGACTGTGGACACTACGTGCTAGGAGGCGATGTGGGCCCACAGTCACAGGAGCGGTGCAATTCTGATTTTGCTGCCCACATGTGTGTTCCTTCCCCCTTCGCACCGTGACGTCAGCGTCTCAGGCTGCACACAGCAGCAGCATCCTCGGCTCCGCCTCCAACCAGTATTGGCAGGCATTGTGGGCAGATGTGAAGCGACTAGTGATGGACACCAGGACACTAGCTGCTAGGAGGCAGTGGGCTCACTCACCGGCTCTGATTTTGGTGAGGCCCACACTCTGCCTGCCTGCATATGTGTTCCATCACCCGTCGCACGCACTGCATGGTACAGAATAACTTATTTTATAATAATGCTGTCGCAGGTAATTAAGTAAAGGGCCTAGGGGCCCACCGGGTTATTTCCCGGTGCCCCGGCAGGCCAGTCCGACCCTGCCTCATATTGTAGATACCAAGAATCACAAATAATGATGGAGGAACCCATGATGTCCTTTCTCAACAAATAGTTACTTATTATGGTTCAAAGACCAGTGTTCAGTCAGTAACTTAATCTATTTTATGGCCTGTTAAATAAAGTTAAACCCATGCCACTCTCTAGACATGTTCTTGTTCAGCCATACTCTTAAAGGGACTAACATCAACGTCATAACTAAAGGAATTATGAGTCACAACAAACATTACAAAGCCTGTTAGGCTTTCAACACCGCTGCTCAATTTAAGTGTAAACTGCAGCTATTTCTGACAACCCAATCAAGGAGCTGATTAAGGTCATGCCTTCATGTGTCTGCTGTAAGTAAGCTGTAAATGAATTAACTAGCTAGAAACATTTATCTGATGACAGAGTCATTTAAATAAATGGGCATTTGTGAAGGATTCACCAGGACTAGGTATGGGCGAATTAATTTGGCAGGCGCAAATTTGTGGCGAATTTCTGAGTTTCAGATGCTAGTGACAATTCTAGGCGCCCATTGACTTTTATGGACGTCAGAATTGTCGCCAGCGTCAGAATTGTCGCCGGCGTCAAAATTCGCGTTTCGTGAATTTTTTGCCGTTTCACGAATTTCGCAAGAGAACGGGAGAAATTCCCCTATCACTAACCAGAACTGAAACATCCTTCAGAAATTTTAAGCAGCTAGAGCCCTACAACATACCCATATGCATTTGTTTTCCTTTCTTTTAATGCAACTTTCTATTAGAACAGTGTTAACACTGCTAAAGATAGGAACATAGGTTTTGCACTGAACAGAAGGGAAAGTTCACATAGAAGCAGTTTTTAGTAGTGATGGGCGAATTTATTCGCCAGGCGCGAATTTGCGGCGAATTTGCGCGTTTCGCCGCCAGCAAAAAACGGGTGCCGGTGTCAAAAACGCCATTTCGTGAATTTTCCGCCGTTTCGCGAATTTCGCGAATTTTTCAGTGAAGCGAAACGGCGCAAATTCGCCCATCACTAGTTTTTAGCTCTGATTTTTCTTGTTTGTGGTATCCCATGTAGACGTGAGCTTTGAGGTTCTGTTATGTCTTCCAACAATGAGCACAAAATGAGGACGTGTTGCTTCCTTCCATATCATATCAAGTTCAGCTGTTTGTTGTTAGCTCTATCATAAATTTTATAGGGTTGCTACAGGGACCCACTAATGAGATCATTGTCTTGGATCCACTAATGGTACTCCCTGATGGAATGCTACTCAGATTCCTCCAACTGCTCTCTGACATTATAAGCCATTCGTTCATATATTTAGTCAAGTTTTGGGGCAGTGTGTTTTTGTTATACAGTAAGGGGACAATTTACTGAAATTAAATTTTTTGTATTTTTTTGTTTTTCTCTAAAACTCTAAAATTCAAGATATACTAAGCATAAAAACCACAAAAACCTCTAATAAAAAAACTGCACCAAGTAAAAGTTGTGGAGGTTCCATATAAGTCAATGGGAGCTGCGCTGATCCTATTGGACCATTTTTAATTATCTGAAAAATTCAAATTTTTAGAGGTTTTAGTATTTTTCAGTCCATCTTTTCAGACTTATTATATTGGATCTTTTATTAAATTCCATGGCATTCATAGTTTTAGATGTATAATTGTAGTTTCAAAAACCTCTAAAACCACTAAAATTCGACCTTTAATAAATAGGCCCCCGTGGATTTTTTTAACAACTTTTATATTTTCTATCACAAATTAAATTTTTGTTGCTCTAAAAATCATGAATGTGAATAATGGTTTTACAACTATTTTCAATATTTATTAAGGAAAAGAATAAAAAAAAAAAACTTGATTGCAAAAATGTAGCATCTGAAAGCATGCAAGGTAATATAGAAATGAATGGGAACTGTCCTAGACAAAATATAAACTATTTATTCAATCTGAGTTTTTCAAATTTATTTGATATTGCTGATGAATAAAATAAAAATGAATAAAATGCATTTATTTAATATCATTATCTATATTTGTATTTATTAATAAATATGCAAATATTCAAGTTTTTGAGTTTAGATAAAAATATTCAAATGTGAAGATTCGCAAACATGAAAACATGTTTATTTTGTGAAACTTTGAATAGTCATTATATAAAATCATGAAAATTTCTCAAAAAAAACCTTGGCAAGTTCTAGCAAGTGTTTAACAAAGTCAATGGGAAATGTCTCTAAGAACAAGATGCAAATGTTTTGACACATTTTATTTCTCAACCTTGGAAATTTGTAAATAGGCCTCTATTTAAAAAACTGCAGGATACCCAGCCATTTGCTCTTTGCATTTGCTCAAACTGCCCTTTCTATTTGAATAAACTCTTAGGGACTGATTTATTATGCCTCATTATTATTATTTTTTTTTTAATAACGTTAGCGATGTATGCAGCTCATAAAAAAAGTTAATGATTTTGAGTTGATTTGTCAAATCCAATGGAAGATACCAGACAATGTTTTTACCTGGGAATTCAGTAGATACAGAATCCAATTTTAGAAATTGTTTTTTTATTATTTTTAATAAATCCTAACATCATTATGCATCAATTAGAATGATTATATCCTTAATGATTTTTAGTACATTTTTTATGAGTGTATCTTTTGTGGGGAGAGAAACTTAGAGGAAGCACATGAGTAAAATATCTAATCTAATATAACATTTTCCAACATATTGTTACAGCTCATAAGACTATATTAAAATGGCACAAACAATGTACAAACTGGCTGCAAAAAAAAAAAAGCAACAATATTCAGAATGTCTAACTGGTAAAAGCAAACAAAAGAAATTGGAAAGTAAGTGGGATTTCATGAAAGGAAAAATAAAAGATGGTAAAAAATAGAGATTCAAACTGATATAATTAATCAAAGTCAAGAAAACAAATATGAGAATATAAGTACAAATATTGGAAGTGGCTTATGAATCAACCCCCAATTACTGAACATTTAGGGGCATATTTATCAAGGGTCGAATTTCGAATTGAAAAAACTTTAAAATTCAAATTCAAAAAGACCAACCAAAATTAAGTCAAAGTTTCTTTGAGTTGAATAGGTCCGTATTTGGTCGAATTCGAATCGTACAAATCAAATGAATAGCTCATTTGATCGAATTCGATTCAAGCTTTTTCCCCAAAAAAACTTTGATTTTTCAAAGTCCATCAATTGACTCCAAATAGGTTCTAGGAGGTCCCCCATAGGCTAAAACAGCAAATTGGCAGGTTTTAGATGGCAAATGGTTAAAGTGGAATTTTTAAATGGACAGAACATGATAAATTTCGATATTCGAATGTTCGATTTTTTTTCAAAATTGAATTGACTTTGGACTAAACCCTAGTCGAAGTACACAAAAAATAGCTCAAAATTCTAATTTTTTTTCATTGGAAAATTCATCTTGACCTTTGATAAATTTGCCCCATATTGTTGAGAAAAAATAAGCAAGGTATATATTGTGCTGAGAGAGCAAAAATGTTTAATAGGCACTACAAGCGCTTAACTCCAGGCTAAAAAATTTACTTTATAAAATGATAGCATGTAATATCCAAAGACTGCTAACACCAACACCAATGATTGCTGATCTGTCAACTCTGACTTTGATGAGCAAAAACTCCCAGTTCATTCCAGAGTGTCAATGATAATAATGCATATAGAGCTATTTATCTTATGCATGTTTATTTTAATTTAAGAAAATATAAATCTAAAATGATGCATATCCTTGTGACAAACACAAGTTGTGCACTGAAGTGGCAAAATACACAACAAAGAACATTTTACTGGTTGCTTGCCTCCTTTAGGAAACATTTCTTGCTTGTCCCTAAATTAGCAATAATTACAGATGTATAAAAATTTAAATAACATTCTTTTTATTGATTGGTAACTAGGAATAGAAAAACAATGCAGCAGAAAACATAGACAATACAGTAGAATACACATTATTGTCCTTAGAAATGCTGTGGCCCTCTTCTCCATAATCAATTAAGAACAACCCCCACTTTTATGTCCTAAGAGCCCTGAAGTTTCACACACAAATGTACTGAGTGTGGATAGTTCAGTTCTGTATAACAGGAATAACAAATTCAAATGAGACTCTACAGAAGCCACAGAGCTGAAATGCATGTAAGACAGGAAATAAAACTAAAGTTTTGCATTAATGTGTAATTAGAACAAGCTATGAATATTGGCTTTACTTTTAGTCATCTATGTACAAATAGAGCCTTGGGGAACTTGAAAGAGTTCAGAGAGGAAAACACAAGCTTTTAGTATGATACAGACAGTAATATTCTAAGACATTTTGCAAATTATATTCATGTTTTACTTATTTAATCATTTAACTTTTTGATCTGAAGTGCTCCAGTTTTAGAATTTCCAAGTCTATTAAGATAATAGGGTCCCAAGTCTCATGTAACCAGACACTGTTTTGGAAATAGAATATAGCTTCTATAGAAAGCAATAACAACAATTACAAAAAAAGTTTACAGTGAAAATTATTTAAAAAATTATTTAAAATATCCTGTATAGACATGTGCATGACATTCACAAAGAAATGTTATTGTTTGGGTCGGAAAAACAGAGACACTGAGAGAGGGAGAGAAACCAACCTGAGATTGTGCACGCTCTCACTAGGGTCACAAGTACCCCGGAGCTAACAAAAAGGAATGCAATATAAAATAAATTGCCCTTACAGGGACTTGATTCATGTATATATTTGTATATATTTGTATAATTATGATTGTTATTATTTTCTCTTTTTCTCCCTCTATTTATACTTTCCTCATACTCATTCACTATAGTCAATAGAAACAAACATTTAAATGGGATCAAAATCTATAATCTTTCCTAAGCTTTGGGGAATGATTATAAGGTTATTTTTAATTGCAATGCATTATTTTTTTTTTTTTACGGTTTTGATGCTATAATAGCCATCACCTTCCTTGCCTGTCAGTGTATTCCCCCACAATCTGCTCAGTTCACTTTTAAAGAAAACCTCACAAATCAGAGCTTAATATATGATAGTATATTAAGTTAATATTGCATTAATATGTATTAAAGGACAAGAAAATATAAACACGTTTTAAAGGCTGCAATTTAATAACAGCCACAGTGTAACATATATAGTTTAATTTAAATTGTATCAAATACATTTGTTAATTTTTTTAAATATATGTACAATTTCAAGGCAAATCTCTGAGAGGCACCTGCAGTACTAGGCATCTGGTCAACTGTCCAGTTAATAACAATTCCTAACAACTTATAGTATTCTACAGAGTCTAGTTATATGGCAATGTGTGAAAAAAATAGTCTCAAAAGAATAGCACAGGAAATATAGTTTTATTTGGCACCTTATGTAACTAAAAGTTAAGAAAAGTACATAAGTACATTTTTTAATATAAAACTGAAGATAAACAAAAATCATGTACATTTGCTAAAGTTCTAATTATGCTATTATACTGTATTTTAATTAAGAAGAAATTAATGTTTTTTGAATTATCATCATGTTAAGTCTATAAGCAACAAAAAATAACTAATTCTGATATCATGCTCTGGCCTTCAAGTCACTAATATACTTATACATTTACATTACCCATTTAAGAGGGATATATACAGTGGAACCTCAATTTTAAATCCCCTGATTTTAAGTTTTCCCTCATTTTACATAGTTGTTTTATATATTATGAATAATACATTTCCCTGATTTTACATTTTCCACCATTTTTTTCTTGTCCCTTGAAAAACGTAAAATGGGGGTTCTACTGTATCTACTTTCCTATATTGTAATTTCCAAAATTCCTCATGCTACTGGCCTGCTTGGTGTGGAAACCTAACTCCAGTTCTTCCTATTTTATTTTTGTAGAAACTTCTCACTGAGTGGTACCAATTTTACAATAATGAAAGTAGCTCACACAGAGTGAATTTCAAGGTCCAGATCAATTTGATAAGTCAGGGAGCTTGCAGTCATGCTGTATGTCATCTATAATGATAATGTTATCCAGAGAGTGCAAGGACAGCATTTTCCCACAATAGTGATGAGCAAACTTTTTCACCAGGTTTTGCAGAAAAAGACATCCATAGACTCCAAAGAGTGAATAAAATTGTCGTCTGTCAAAATTTTTTTTGTTGAGGTCAAAAAAAATGTGTTGCATCAATGCATTTGGTGAAGTTTTCATTGTTTCATGAATTTTCATCAAAGTGAAATGAGACAGATTCGCTCATCATTATCCCAAAATTATTTCAGCTCTAGATTTCAATCCTAAACCAGACATGCTGAAAAATGTCTATCATGGCCATTTAATAGACCAACATGAACCATTCAGGTAGCTGACTGGCAACAGTCAGCTACCTATTTATTATGAAGTAACTTTGTGAAACCTTAATTTTTTAATTTTGAAAGCGCTCATATTTGTGGTATTGATAACCCACACAGCTGGAGATTTGATTTTATAAAACAAATAAAACAAATGCGATTTTCTAATGTATCCTATAGAGGTTGCTGTTGAAAGTGCTTTATAGCACATGGTGATCTCATCCTTGTGAGTCTATGATTTAGGGCATGATGCCCGAAACACAATATACTCCATGTCCTTAGCAGTGTTCAGAGAAAATATGTCATTCTTTTTTTTATCAAGTGCTGTGTAATTTGCAGTAATTTCCAGTAATTTCCAGACAAGTTCTAAGTTCACTTAGTAAACACATCAAAAGCATTGCTAAATTCACAAGGCACATTTTTTTTAATTTAATTTTTTAATTTAAACCTGTGCATGAAATACAGGTGTAGCAACATTCCACAATCAACAACTATAGCAAAACTAAGACTTGTTTTGAGCTTCCCATATTAATTGGTAAGAAGGTATACAGTGCACAGTTAACCAATTTAGTACAGGTATGGGACCTGTTATCCAGAATGCTCGGGACCTGGTTTTTCTGGATAATGGGTCCTCAGTATTTTGAATCTTCATACTTCAGGTCTATTAGAAAATCATGTAAATGAAATAAACCCAATAAGCTGTTTTTTCTTCCAATAAGGATTAATTATATCTTAGTTTGGATCAAATACAAGAATCTGTTTTATTATTATGGGGAAAAATTAAAAAAAACAACTTTAGTTTATTTGATTATAATGGAGTTTATTGGAGACTGCCTTTGCATAATTCAGAGCTTTCTGGATAACGCATCCCATACCTTTATTTGCATTTAAATAAGACTGGCACTGCTGTATTTATTTACTGAAAAGTTGGAATCTTATTTTGGTTCTACCAGGTCATTGTATAAATCAGTTGTATGTCTGCAAATTACACACATGCTAAACAATTTGAAGAAAACACTGTACTGTAAGATTGTAGACATTTTTCATACTGTACACATAGCATATAAAAAAAACCAAATATTTTATAGTATATATACCTACCATGAACTGTGAGATGTACTTGCAATGTCCTTGGACTGTGCTCAGTTTGTACTGAACAAGTATATGGCCCATCATCTGAAACATCTACTTTTTGTATCCGTAGACTATATTCCTGTTTGCCTGATGTTGCAATTGAAACTCTAGGGTCCACTGACCACTTGTCACCCCCCGCAAATATAATACTTGACCGATTAAGCCAGGCACCTTTTGAAGCTCCCTCTTCCAAGAAACACCTATGGAAATACAAAATGAACTTATTATAGTAACATTTGAAAAACATTTATTTAAATGACACAATTTACCATCATAAATCTAACTAGTTATAGACAGAGGGGTTTTAATTTAAATTATAAATAGTAAATAATTTAAGAAAATGTACCAGATAAGAAGCATTGTGACAACCGCCAGTGCCAGAAAATGTTAGCAGAGTTTGTATTACTAGCATTAAATAGAAGATATTTTAATGCTAAGAATGTAGACATATTTATTAAGAACTGTATAGGTCAAACTCCTGAACACCTGAAAGATGCTACAATATTTTTAAACAAATTTCCACTGCCCTTTACAGAGATGATACTTTCACATCTGTCCCTGTTCCAGTGGCGCTTACAATCTTAGGTCCCCAATACATACACAGACAAAGAGTAGGGTGGAGTCACTTCACCTGCCTGTATGTTTTGGGAGTGGGATGAAGCCATAGTACCTGGAGTTTGGAGACATAAATAAAATCTCCTTGCATATAGTGCTCTCAGGATCCCAATGCTTCCAGGTCACCTTGCTGTCTATTATACATACACCTCCCAGATTAGGATAAAAGGACCGATTTAAAATGTGAAATTAGTACTCACGACAGGAAAATTCCACAACTCTTTATTGATTCCTATGGGATTTATACAGGTATATTTATCAATGGGTGAAAACGTTCAAATTGGAACTTACTGTGGCCTCTAATTTCATATTTTTATAAATCTGTCTATTGTTAACAAGTGTTGGCACCTCCAACCTAGTGAATGCCAACAATGATGCTGTATAAGAATAGAAGAAAGAAACAAATTCTATTGAAAGCCTTTCTCAGCTCCCATGAGAGAATAGAAGACATTTTCCCAACAGATTCAGAACACCCTTTGCATGGAACGTCTATGCAGAACAAAATTATACAAACCTCCACCTTTTTACTGTATATGATTATTTTAATCAGTGATAAATTCTATCTAACAAATATAGTAATTTCTTATCTTATTTTGTGCCATTATTTATAATGTACATATATTTTAATTGTACAAGTTATAATGAAAAACATTAAAACTAAATACTGTACCTTGAGGTACTTACTATTCATTCCTCTTTTAAACAACCCCTATTAGCTGGGACTACCTGAAACATAACCTTAATTCAGTTTTTCTTTATTACTCAAATGCTATGTATTTGACCCTTAAAAGTGATAACCAGTATAAAATATAGGATACTGCTGAATACAATGTATTTTCGATTCACAAGATATATCTCTCTCTTTAAGACATACTATCAAACTTGCCAGACTAAATTCAGGTAAAGTTGTCCATATGTGCTACTGACATGGTCATTAGTGATGAGCAAAATGTTTTTGCAAGGTATAGATTCTTTGTGCCAAAAACATTATAAAAGAATTGCAACAAATCTGCAATTCTTTTTTTTTTTTTGATTAATGCAAAGAGAAACATTCATGAAAACATATCCATACTGCATTTGGGCTACCTTGTGTCCAAATACAACATTCGTAGTAGCCATTTTATGATTAAGCCTAATCCTAGTTTGTTAATTCAGAACAGAGACACAATAATCGAAGAATCCAAGGAATACACTGGAGCTTTTGAAATCCACCAAACCTTAAAAGATAGTCCAGCTGATTGACTCTACCCTGGCCTTTATTAATATATTCAAGACAACCAGCAACAGGATGTAACACAAGTTCATTTGATAGAAGAGATTTCTACAAACCTACAGTACAGCAGGTATACATTTATTCATGAACACATATGTAAACTATTAAATTAAATTTATGACAATAGGTGCTTCAGTTCAAATCAAATATAGAACTTTTTTTGTCTTTAAAATATGTATCACCTCAACATGATTGTGATGATTTATCAAAGGCCGAATTTTGAATTTATGTGAATTTTTTTTACTCTAATATATTTGAATAAACTCACAACTCGAATGGAAGGTTATTTAAGAAAAAAAAGTCTAATATTCATTCGAATAGTCCTGTCCTGAAAATTCTAATCGTATTCAAATCAAGTTTTTCCCAGGAAGGCAATTAACATATTCAAATGGTTCAACGGACCTCTGCCATTGACTTGTAAACAAACTCACAGGTTTTAGGTGGCGAATATTTAAATTATAACTGTTTCCATGGCCGAGGTCTGTTAAATCTCAAATTTGAATTTACATTTGAGTTGGGGGATTAAAATTCGAATCTGTGAATTTTGACATCAATGAGAAATTAGAAAATTCAAATTCGAATTTACTATTCAACCCTTATTAAATTTGCCCGATGTGTAAATGATGTGTGTTGTCTTTAAATTATATCATATAAGATATGATTGAAAAGCACAGTGGTAAACTTAAAAGAAGCACTAATAATATGCTGAATAAAATTGTGCTTTTCCTGTTCTTAACATTGCCATTTCTTGCCATTATTAACATAATTCACATTCAGTTCAACAGACTTTTTTTTTACTGACAACTGTATGAAACTAATAACCCAGGAAAAAGAACAAAGTGTATTGCAAAAACTAATTTAACATCAGCTTCAACATCTCCCATATCAAATAGCAAAAGCTTTAAAGGTCATTCTTAATTGAAAGTCTTTCCAATTCGTATTGAGTGAAAAAATGCATGTCCCACTAAAAAGTAACAAAAAAGTGAAATATCCAGCACTCTGACAATGGGGTTATAATGATTGGTCTTTAAAAAAAAATGTAAAATCTTGAAAATCAACAAAAGGCACCATAACCTTATCTCAGCATTTTTTTTCAAAATGATTTCAACGACAGAGTTCAGTAGATCTCAGCATATTATCAGAGAGCTAGAAGATGTAAAGAAAATTGTGTGTCCTGCCTCCTGTTACATTCACAAAGAGATGGGGTGTCATCTTTCATTTTTAGATACAATTGATTTTTCTTTTTGTTAGGGTGTTTTTGTCTGTAGCAAGGTAAAAGTCATAAAACTGATTGGCAGCATTGCACTATTTCTCTTTGTCTGAAAAAGGTAACAGCCATAATACTGAGTGGCAGCTGCACACCATTACTAAAAGAATAAAGAGGCACAAAGTGCTAATATATTTTTTGAGGGGAAAAACATTTAGCAAATTCCTTGCAAACTAGTTATTGATTTGAATATCCTGGGGTTGTTATCTTTAGTTGTTCAGAAAAATAATTGTACAGATATGCCCCTTAAGCACGTTAATTAGTTGCTATGAAGTGCATTAAACAAAATGTTAAGATAATCTGTTGAAAAAAATGTGGTATTTGCTTTTTTCAGTCTATGTTGTTTTCACACAAATTGATTACTGGTTGGTATGAGTTCTTATGTTGTTAACCTGCCTCCTATATCTAACAGTTGCTCACATTGATCAAGACCATCAATAGTAGTACCTAAAAAATTATCTGGATTATTATATATTAGTACTGATAATATACAACAATATATAAAAAAAAATGTATTTGCATTTATAGGCCATTTCTCCTGATGGGGCATCAAGTCTCCCCAAAATATCTATTTTTTGGCCTTGAAGCTTAAGACTTCACTCCCTAGTGCTTATCTACAGATCAATTTTACCACCTCTACAATGCGCTCAGCACTGAACATCACATGGAAAATCAGGACACACATCTATTTCTGTTTTTACATGCCTACCTTGTGCTTCAGATTGAGAAAGGAGCTAATCTTTTCTTGCACTAACTCCAAGAGATCAATATAAATGTATAAACAATGTATCTATCATTTTCAATGTTAAATAAAACTTTGATTTTATTGTTAGCAGAACACATATTACCTTCAAACCTGTATTGCCCATTGAGTGCTTCATCCAGGAAAATCAAATACAGGGCTTCCTGAGTCCAATGAATTAAACAATCTACATATCACTGATAAAGATATGAAATATTTTCATTTTCTGTATGTTATTTTCATATTGACACCTACTTGCACTAGAAAGTATGAAATTTATTTCTATTTAAGTGGCAACCATTTGTATATGCAGGCTTTGGGTCTCTCTAAAACTATATGTGTAGGCAATGCCCAAATGATATTCATGATCCATTAGTCTGTTTTCCACTGACTGCAGTTTATCAATGCCTATACAGAACACTGATGTGTATATATTCTGTTTCTTTTTCATTTTCTGTACACCTGTATATATATGTAATCCCTGAATACAATATGAAGTGACTCCTTATTGTCTTGAAAGAAGACATTGATTATGCATTAGTATTTAATTGCATAATGAGACTAAGCCCCTGTTTCAATTCATAAATTAGTGTCATTACAATCTGGCTACTAATACTTCTGTTTCCTGAATGAAGCCTATTGAGGTCTGTCTAAACAGATGAGATAACTTATAGCAGCCAATAACACAATTTTAATGTAATACCAGTTAAAAGTATTCACTGGCAAAATGAAGACAAACTTACATTTTATTGTATATGCTAATATATTTATTAGTGTAATTATCCACTAGCTCTATTTCACTTTTCACACATAAAATATCAGAACAAATAATAATAATAATAGCGATAATAGCGATGAGTGTAATTGACTTGTTTTGCTTTGATGAAAAATTAGCAAAATGGTGAAATTTCAACAAATGCATTGGAGCATTTTTTTGGTGAAACAAAATGCATTAGTAAATTCTGCCACAGATTTGTGAATTATCTTGCCACTGAGTGAAACTCAAATTCACCCAGTAATCTTGATCATGTGAAAAAATTTACAAAACTGAGTAAATTATATTGGACCAATGGGATAAATGGTATCTATGTTTTTATTAGGTGTTCGGAAACAGGTTAGTAGATATTCAGCTATTGCTTTTCATGATAAAAATATTCTCTCTCTAACTATTCATTATTAACTATAATTTAGCAATAACCACAAAAGGGTAACCAGAGATTAAGAGGAACATTTCTTTATAAGATGCATGTTTTGTTAATGAGGAAACAAGCACATGCCACGCTGTTCTTAGAGCAATACCAAAATTCCATTTAAAAAAAGCTTATGGAAGTAAACTTTCCTTGCTGATGCTTAAATTCAAGATACCAATAATCTGCCAGTTTCTAGGAGTTACTATACCACATTGAAAGGAGCAATTAAATCATACAGCAAAGGTGAATCATTAAATATCATTATTCTTAGACTTTTTCACTAAATCACAGAAAGTTCCAGGAAGCATGTAATTTCCAGCTGTCAAGATCTTCATTATAAAATGTAAAAGCTGAATATAATATTGAATTAAGTAGCCTCACCATCTTATCTTATGAAGCTGTTTTTTTTCTGTATAGAAATGTGTCATATAATGCAGAAAACCCTCTAGAAATAATAGGATATATAAATGCAGATAAGCATTTATATAATTCAACCGAAAGACTGCAGTCAGGGCCACCATCAAGGGAGAAACAGAACACACCAGCACAACATGACCCATGTTGTGCCGATGTGTTCTGTTTCTACGTTGCTTCTGAGGTTGCCAAATTCCTCTATCACCGAGCACCTGGGATTCGCGTTTTTCTGGACGGCCAGGGTGTGCGAATGTAAGTTCTTTCTTTCTACCACCATCAAGGGAGTACAGGAGGTACTGCAGTCAAGGAAGCTGTGGCATAGTGGGGGGGGCAAGATGTAAAAGCTGAATTACAGATCTCAAAAGGGTTGGGTTTGGCGTAACTGAGATGTTGCTGGGGCAGATCAGGGATGGAGTTTTGTATATTTGGAGTGTTGCTGGGGTTCAGACAGTTTATAAATTAAAATACAGTAATGTTTAAAGTAAAATAGAATTTTTTTAACAATTAGATATTTATCAAATGAATGGTAAAATAGTTATTATACAATTCCATTACAATTTATATCGAACTCCTACCGTTTATCTTTAATCTTTAAATAGGTTACTTAAATCAATCCTTATAATTTCATGTGAAAAATGTGGGGGAGATTTATCAAAGTGCGAAATTAGAGCTCACTACAGAAAAAAACTCACCCTAGTTTCTATTTATACCTATAGGATTTATAGAATCATATTTATGAATAGGTGAAAGAGGTCACCATTTGATAAATACACTTTATCATATCAATGAATAGAAAGTGGGTGTGTTTTTCCCTGGTGAGCTCTAATTTCACACTGATAAATCTGCCCCTAGTGTATATATTGGGATTCACCTAGAACCACATGAAAACACTGCTAGTAATTAAACATAAGAGCAATGTTAAATATAATATATAATTTGGAAGACACTCATATGTCCTTTAGGGTATAAATGTGTGTATCCGGAGCTCAGATTAAGCAGGACACCTTTCTACTGAGCTCTGTCACGATGGCTACGGAAAACCGGTAAATTACTGCTTCAATCAGCACCAGACAAGTTGCATGCAACAAAAAATAAGGTAAGTGAATGCACTGACGCATGGTGTCGCAGCATTGATCTGGCACGACACGACTGTCGGATGCAGATGCTGCAAACATTTTGTCGCAGCGCGTTGGATCGCGTCGAAAACGTCCGTGTATTCATACCCTTAAAGTACCTTGCAATTCCTGAGTGCTAATGTGCTGTAGGCTGGGGTACCGGGAGTACTGAGGTAGATGTGGACAGGAGAATAGGCGAGTACAGGCCTGTGTCATCTTGTTCATCACCATCTTGAGCTGCACACTGTAGTTACTGGCTGGGATATTTGCTGAGGTACGGGATTTTTCGATCCCTTCTGTCCCATTATGCACTGCTCTCACTACTCTGTTTGTCATAGGCGTTTTGTTGCAGCAGCTCAGATCACGCTGAAAACGTTCATGCAGTCCTACCCTAACTGAAATCACTCCTGTAATGGAGCTGAATGCCATTAAATACTCTCTTACCAATACCATAACAGACCCAGTAGCCCAGGCATTTTCTACAATAAAGACTGAAATTGCTGAGCTAGGAGACAGACCAGACAAAGTGGAAAACTCCCTTGATGAGCTGCTTTCTTCCTATAATATTCTAATTGAGGAACATAAAGCTCTGCAAACAGATCATAAGCAACTGAAATTGCTTTTCGAGGATTTCAAAAAACCAAAATAATAGATGCAATTTGCGCATCAAGGGAATACCAGATGCGGTCAAATAGTCTGATTTTCAAGCTTATCTATATCTATATAATCTATTTACCACATTGGCACCTAATTACCCATCAGACCTTGCACATGGATTGGGCACACAGGGCACTAGGAGCCAGACCCCCAGACGCTAAAAACAACAGAAAAATGTGATCACGTGCCTCCGCTATTATGAGAGCAAAGAAGAAGTTACAGAAGTATCTAGTAACTGCCAGTCCATTATATACCAAGGGGCCACTCTCCAAATCTTTAATGACATTTCAGCTATACCATTAACCAAAAGGAGGGCTTTAAAACCATTAACGGAACATAGTATTCATCATAGATGGGGGTTCCCCTTCAAACTAATTGTTACCAAGAATAGTACGTGTTACAGGATGTTACCCAAACCAATCTGTACTTATGGCTTTGGAATTACCAATTAAAGATGCACCTGCTCATCCATCAGGACACAAGCCGACCACCAAACTGCAACCAACTTGGGAAAAAAAAAACCACGCAAAAAAAAGGCCCAACAACAATGGATCAGGACAAATATCTAATATCCAAATGCGCTAAGTCTCTGCTGGATACAACATTCTTGGGACGGACTCTGTAGGAGTTTACTTTCTTCATTGTTTCTTATTTGCTGCACGTTACAACACATATCCTTCCCCTGAGACTGAATTTGGGGATCAAATACTTATTTCCCCAGTTTAGACTTGATTCTAAAGTATTAATGCTAATAGAAGCATAAAGTGGACTGTAACTCCACTGAACATCTGTCTGCTTTCCTGCACCAGTAATCGGCAATCACATCACTACCAACATGATATTTACTCCATACCTATTCCTAGAAGGCAGATGAGTACATTAGCTTTCCACGTTCCTTCACTTTATATTTTTTTCTTACTGATTGTAAATTTCTTTGGGCTTTTTATAATGTAACAGGTGCTATGGATATATCCAATCCACGTTTGCTTGTAAGGTGTTCTATGAGAGCAATTTATCACTACACAAATTGTTAATTTCATGTCATCTCAAGGGAGCAAACTCTCCCCTTAAGAAAAAATGAATTCTTAAAGAACTTAATACTTTGAATGCAGATGTGGCTCCAGGAGACACATCATAAAAAAATTTAATTTTGAGACACTCACATACAAAGAAGTAGATGCAGAGGGACACTATGGGGCCGATTCACTAACTTCGAGTGAAGGATTCGAAGGTAAAAAACGTTGAATTTCGACGTTTTTTTTGGGCTATTTCGACCATCGAATGGGCTACTTCGACCTTCGACTACAACTACGAATCGAAGGATTCGTAGTAAAAATCGTTCGACTATTCGACTATTCCCCATAGGCTTGGCTAACTTTTTTTGATCGAAGGATATTCCTTCGATCGTTGGATTAAAATCCTTCGAATTGTTCGATTCGAAGGATTTTATCGTTCGATCGAAGGAATTATCCTTCGATCGTTCGATCGAACTATCTGCCCTAAATCCTTCGACTTCGATATTCGAAGTCGAAGGATTTTAATTCCTAGTCGAATATCTAAGGGTTAATTAACCCTCGATATTCGACCCTTAGTGAATCGGCCCCTAAGTCTTACTAAATGGGACTTTAGAGGGCATAAGTGTAAGGTTGTTAAATTGTATGTTCCCTTTATAGGCCAGATCCAGTTCTTGCACAAATTAAGTTCAAAACATGATCCTATTATCTCCGGGGGAGATTTTAATATAGCCATCTCCCAATTTCATGATGTCTTGAGGATTAATAAAGCTCCCCCACCAAGGGACTCAAAATTCATTCAAAATTGTTCCGACAATTCATACGTAAAATACCAATCCTAGACATTTGGAGGATCAAATATCCTAGGCAAAGGCAATATACTGTACCTTATATTCCCATCCTCATAATACCCATAGCAGAATAGATTATATTTTCATATCCCTCCAGTTAAGCAACCCAAAACTCAGAGCTAAAGTAGGGCAAACCTGGTCGGATCATGCTCAGCTTATAGTTAATATACCCCTACAAGAGCCCCAAAGGAATAAATTGTACCAATGGAGGCTTATTTAGGCATTATTATCTACTCATGAATAAGGATTGTCAAATTTGACCAGTTTCATCAAAAATTCGTGGCCGAAGAAATGTCGCCAGCACCAATTAAAGTCTTTGGGCGTCAAAGATTTTTGTTGAATGTCAAAAATTTTTTGACGTGTGTCTTTTTTTTTTTTTGACGCACACCACCATACAAGTCTATGGGCATTTTTTTCACGGTGAATCAAGGCGAATCAAGGCAGAAAAAATTCGCCCATCCCTACTCATGAACATTTAAGAACTTTAGAAAGTAATTTTTTAAACTAAATTTAGGGACTCACACTGTGGCGTTAACCAGCTGCTATAAACACCATTGTGCCAGCACTCGGTCTAACCCACATTCAGGATATTCACAAAATCGCACCCAGGAAACTAATCAGATTAGACCTAACAATAGGAAATGAAGTGAGCAGCCATGTGTGCCATAGAGGAAACCGGTGCTCAACTAAGAGGGTAAGCCCTTACAGGCAGAAGACCAAACTGGGAAATATGATCCCCAAGTCCTTCAATTGTAAACCTTGTGTAGTACCACATACTGTACCTACTGTATCTATGTTCAATTGTTATGCTTTAGGTTTGATCACATGTGCACATCATGCTTACTTACTTACAATTGTTTTCATGGATGTGTTTCGTTTACTTTTCTTATGAGAATAAAATAAATATACAGTTGAAAAAATGTATGGTCTGTGATCAAAAGTGGTTATCATTTGATTAGTCTAGACAGTTTATTGGTTGACAAATGATATAGTAATTGTTCTTATATTTAACTAAAGTGTTTAAACAAAGCTTATCTGCTTCATTTTAAATTGATGATATAAAATAAACTGTATATTGATATATGTAACCACATTTCATTACACATGAGTATTAATCTGACTACTTGAAAAGATAAAATTAAGCTAATGCAAAAATTTTAAAACAAATATATGTTCCCATGTGAAAATGGCAGTTTTATAAATACAAACATTTTTAAAACTGGACTAATAATGTGCACATTAGACTAAAGATGATTTTGATTTTAAGTAGAGGAAGTGATGTGTGTGCCTCTGTGACAAAAAAAAAACAGGCTTTCAAATTTACTGTATACTGTCATGCTTTTGGGTTCAAGTAGAAACATTTAATAACCTAAAAAACACCAGAAACATTAATTATTTACTGTAAATAAACAGAAAGAGAAGTCATGGGAAGCTACTAGAGGGAATATAGCACACCAGCTTAATATCTTTGCCTGTTGGATGGCCAGTTTGGACTCTCATAATTTGACAATTAAAGAAGGCTTTTCTGTGGCTGAGTGCTGTGTTTTCACAGTAATTAACACCATTGGGAACACTGAGTAAAAATAAGGCTTCCATAAAGTACTGGTTATCTCTATCATTTCTCAAAAACTTCTTAAATTATAAATGTGAGATATAATTTGCAACAAAATGAAAAGACAACTGGAATTACACCTGCCTTTCTAAGATTTCTAAAAATATACTGTTAAATTCACATTTCAAAACTGAAAACATCATGAATCTTGTTTTACCTCCTGGTCATCCAGCAGAACTACATTATAAACCAGTTCTTATGCCATATTTGATCTCTGTGCTCCAATATGTTTGATCTTCTTCCATCCATCCATGAGAAGTAGCTAAATGTTTTTCATGCTCTATCTGGGCAGGGACGTCCTTACTACTGTGTGTCTTATCACATAGCACTGAAGCTCTGTGCCCTTATTTAAGCAATTTCTACTTTGTCAGAGTTAATACTAACTAATTCAAACATTTAAGAAATAAGTTCCATGTACCGTATGTTACATGTTATGTTTTTTGATTACGCAATGTTCAGCAATTTCTTACACCTTACCAGAGGACTTTGTTTTACTTATTCTGCGAGTAGCTCATCCCTAAATGGATTTTTATGAGATAGCCTCCAGAGATGTGTCACCTTCTGGAGTTAGGTCATCAACAGTCACTGAAAGCCTTGGGTTATACAACCTTTTATATGTCAAAATCTAAACACACTCTAAGCATTGATGATGTATCAGGATGTAGTAAAAATATATCCCAAGGACACAGTTGCAAGCTCGATTTGTCTAAAAGCTTCAGAGTTGAGAAATGATTCCATTTTGGGGAAGAATATATTCTTAAAATGGCTTGTTAAAATGAATATGACAAAGCTGTTCATATCATTCATTGTTAAATAAATTTTATATTTTTGAAGCCCTACATTATATCTTAAAGTTGGATACTAGCTGTTTCTAGACAGGTGTTACTCATTGGAAATGGTTTGCTTTAAATATATTTTTCCTTTTCATAAACCACAGGCTAATGATGCATAAATGCATACACTGAACACCCTAGAGGATCGAGTTATATAAATAATTACACTGGATTCACTGGTAGATTTGGAATTTAATATTTTCCTCTGAGAAAAAAAACATGTTCTTGCAAAGAAAGACTTTCCTGGCTCTATATTTATTGTCAAATCGTTGCATGACTATAAAAAGTGCCAATGTTAATGCAAAACTTGCATGAACCTATTGAGAACAGAGATAACACCGTTGTTTCTGTCTAAATGGCTTAGACCTTGTTTTGCAAAGTATAACATCTGTTTGGCAGTAAATGTGGTTTTATATACCCAAAACTTGCCTCCAAGCAAAAAACAAAACACCTGCTTTTAGGCCACTGGAAGCAACAGCCAAGGGATTGGTTAGCACTGGCACATATGTGCACTGGCAGTTTAAAGGATGCTCTTCTGACAGTACATCTGGTTTTATACACCAAAATTTGCCTCTAAGACAAAAATAAGCAACTGCTTTGGCGTTCCTGAAAGCAATAGCCAAGGGGTTGGTGAGCAACATGTTGCTTGTGAGCTGCTGGTTGGGGGAACACTGCGTTTATGGTTAGTAGGAATCATCAAATTTATTTAGCACTCAAAATTTATAACATTTTTGCAATGTAATGCAATGAATCATGAGGAAGGATCACTATTATGATATATGTATCTTTAGACAGTTACCACTATTAAAGAACTGATCAATTACTGATTGGTTGAAATGATTTAATACAATGTACAACTGGAGAAAACTTTGCACCTATTATATCATTAGACTGCACATCATTAAATAACATTTTTATAAGCAGTATCAATATGCCATTTTAACGTGTGTTAAACATGAGTCACTTTCAGATGTAAAAAAAAGTTGGGGAGCAATACAAGCATAAAAAATGTTCCTGGGTGGTGCAAAATTAGTGTTTAGCAGCACACTTGGTTTGTATGCAACCACCTTCAAATCAAAAATTCAAAATGTAAGCATCTGCTCTGAAGCCACTGAGAGCAACACCCAAGGGGTTGGTTAGCAACATGTTGCTCACGAGTCACTGGTTGGGGATCATTGCTTTAAGTGATTCTGGAAATACATATTTGCTTATTTGCATAGATAATCACATGGTGGAGCCACCATACTGGTACCTATAATAAGGTACATATATGTCAAGGTACAGATAGTATGCTAAGCCGTGTGTCATGTAAGGACCTTCCAAAGCACATGGAAACCCCTGAATACCAGTTTCACCATCAACTTCTCTAGGGTTAAAAAGAAACTGCATATCCATATAGGCCAATTCGTTATCAGGACAACATGCAGCAGTACAAAGGCTTTGAGAAAGCAACACATGAGCTTGACCTAAAGATTGGGAAAGAAAATGGTTGGTGACTACAATTGATCAGTATCAGATCTTGAACAGACTTTGGTAATGTCAGGTAGGCTAAATGCTGCAGTTCCCTAGTTCTAACCCCACCAAAAACTGTCTGTAAGATAGTTTGGAGTGATGTGTGAATTTATTCACCAGGCATGGTTTTGCGGCAAATTTCCACACTTCGCAAATGTTTTTACTAAACTGCTGCAAAAATTTGGCATGGAAAAATTAGCTGCGAAAAAAAAATGCGTCAGAATTGCACATAAAAATAATTGTGCATCAAAATAATTTTGATGGTCATTGACTTCAATGCGATTCCGTATGTTTTGCCATTTCAGTGAAGTGAAAGGGGACAGATTCGCTCTCTAATTGTTTGTTAGCTTTTTTAGTCATCTGAAAAATGTTTATATTCACTGGGTCTCATTTATTAACATTAGGCACATTTTTATCAGTGCAGTCAATCAATGACAACAATATTGATACATGACCAACATTTGTTGATAAGGGCTAATCTCTTCTTTTTATACCTGCTCAACAAATAACAACCAAATTATAAATATGGAGTAATGGTACAGCACATCTGTATTATGTGCTTTCTCTTGTACCCCCCAGCAACCCAGTTCGGATAACTTCAACCTATAAAGTCAGGACAAATATGTACTGTATATATATATATTTCTTGTTTGTCCACATTCTCCTATTGAGGACTTTTGTTTTCTGAATTCCTATCTATTAAAATGTACATTTGCTCTAAGAAACTAATCATAATAACACATATAAAATAACCATTATGCCAAATATCATTAAACATTAATTGTGAAAAACAGGTACAATTATATAAATACACAAATGCCAAATTCTAAAAAAAGATGCATTCGATTTCTAAGATGCTTTAAAGCACCTAAATAAGAATAAAGTGTATGGGGACTTGCTATCAGCATTTGCACAACCATCACATGTTGACATTTTTCCTGATTTTCTTCAATTGACAAAGAAGGGATAATGGGATTCATATTTCTGAATGTCATCAGTTGTAAATATCTTGCTAAAGCCAACTTGTAGCAAACACATACATGGTTTATGATAAACCTTACATTATTTTTTTGAAGCCATGTACAGTATTATATCAAGACAAGTGCTAGTGCTTCTTGCATCATCTGTACTAAATGTATAGAGTAAGTCGTGTTTATATGTGAGTAGGATACAATTCATTTCTTGTATGGAATTTGCCCTTAGCCATAACATTTTACCTTCATTGGCATGTGTCTAATTCATACAGTGGTAGCCATATTACACAGTCCTATAGATGAGAGAGGTCATTACAGCTTGATAAGCACACTGAACTGAAATGCATTATCAACAGAACAGAACTTCCATTTACAAAGAGCTTTATTTGGCAGAAAAATTCTGTAATCAACAAGAAAAGCACAAAGCTCTGTCATGTGCACTAGGTAGATGTTTTGTTGACCTTCATGCCTCCCCAATTACAAGTATGAAACTGCAGCCATCAAATGCTTTAACCATATGTGCATGAAACCCTAGTTTTTTTTAAAAAAAAATAAGCTGGGCAGCTATTCAGATGCTCTCTTCTCCTCCCAGTTCCTAACTAGAGAAATAATATTTGTAGAAATGCATTAGACAAGCTTGATTGAATTGGTAAGAAGAAAGAGCAGTTATTGATCTGTAGCATTTTTGATGGCTGTACCTGAGATCTGTATGTAAATAGAAATGGGGAAGACATTTGGAATTAAAGTGGCATTTAAACTAATGGTGCTGTTATAATTAAGTAGCTAAAGAAAACATGTAGTCCAAGGTGGTATAATTAAATACAGGCCTGCTGGTTAGTAATATTTTGCTATTACTACATTGTTCAGTTCTATACATAACACACAACCCCATATGTAATAAAAGCCACTAAGTTTGCCCAACTGCAAAAAAATTGGGCGAACGTCAGAATAGTGGTGTGCATAAACATTGTCGCATGTCAAAATTATTCGGACGGCCATTGACTTTAGTGCATTTGCCCAAAATAGGTGTGCATATAACAATTGTCGCAGGTGTCGCAATTGATGCATGTCAAAATTATTTTGACTCCCAATGACTTTTTTTTTTCTGAAAAGTGAAATGGGACAAATTCGCTCATGTTTTTTAGAAACATTGGCAAACCACAAATTTTTAAAGATTGTTAGAAAAAATTGCCTGTTCAGTTGTGGGTTAATGATAGATAAATGTAATGAAAGTTGCCAACAAAATTTTTTTTCATGCATACAAATTATTCCTTTGCGTGAAAATTTGTTTTACGGCATTGTAGCTTTTGAGAACCTGGAAAGTATTTAGTGATTCCATCTGCAAGTAGACTAAAGATCCCAAACCTCATAGTTTTACCAGTGCGCAGTATATGCAATAAAAATCTTTACTGAAAAGACCCTTAAAATTTTCAGTGTAATAATAATAGTCTAACAAATTTCGTGAAATTTGATTATTTGTTCTTATTTGTGTGAATCTTTTTTTCTATTTACTACATTTGTAATTCAGAGGGGATCTTGTGTATATCAGGCAAAATTTTGCAAATTTGCCCATCACTAGACATATAATTAATTGGACTTGCCTTAAAAAAAATCATCTACAGTAAACTAGATTTAGCAAATAAATCCTGTAAATCTGCCTCTAAGGGGCATATTTATCAAGGGTCGAATTTAAAATTGAAAAAACTTCGAAATTTGAATTAAAAAAGACCAGCCAAAATGAAGTTGAAGTATATTTTTGTCGAATAGATCTGTATTCGATCGAATAGGTCCGTATTTGGGCCAAATTAGAATCTTACGAATCGCAGGAATAGCGCATTCGACCGAATTGGATTTGAAGTTTTTCCCCAAAAAAACTTCAATTTTTAAAAGTCCACAATTGACTCCATAGGCTAAAACAGCAATTCGGCAGGTTTTAGATGGAGAATGGTTGAAGTTGAATTTTTAAAGAGACAGTACATAAATTTTAATATTCAAATTTTTGAGTAATTTTCAAATTCAAATCGAATTCAGACTATTCCCTAGTTGAAGTACGCAAAAAATAGTTTGAAATATTTTTCTTTCATTCGAAAATTCACCTCGACCTTTGATAAATCTGCCCCTAAGTATCTGGTTCCATATGCTGCCTGGAAAAACCGAATGCCAATAAAGATTAAGTCTGAAACTGTTATATTGTAAATAAAGTATTTTTTTTTACTCAAGTACCATTAACCTACAGTTCATTCTCTTATAATATACTGACTATCTCATATAATATACTGACCTTTATGTGCCAATTAACAGCAAAATAAAAAAGAGAATATTGCTATTGTTCAGCAGACACTTCATGGTAAGAGGTATCATCCACAAGAGATTGCAGCAAACTACATTTACACTTTATTTCAAATGTAGACATAAACACTCCAAGTAGTAAAAACATGTAATTGTATGCTCCTCATAACGTGAAGGAGAAAGTCAGTTACAACAAGCGGGTACAAAATAGCAGGTTGAAGTGATTATTGAAGATGTATTAATTGAGTGCAGCAAAAAAAAAAAATAATAATGTGTTTATAATTAGAGGATTACACAGTTGTTCATATCTTAAACCAGTTTTGTGTTCATCTACTTTAGGTATTATAAAAGTTGTTTCTATAGAAACAGAAACAGGTATAACATTACAGTAATATTCAAGTACATCAGAGCCTCTTTCAGTTTGTTATACATTTTTTAATGAAAATGAAATCTCCCCAACAGGCTTCTAATTTCAGCTTATTAACATGTATTATGAAGAATGTTTCAACAATAATTGCTTAGGGCAGTTTTGCCGTCTCTGCTTCATGAACATTGTTTGACAGGCCATTACAAACGTTGCTTTTTAACAAACATATATGTCTGAATGTATCCATTGTTTTACATTAAATTCAACAGCAACTCGACAAAAAATCTTGAAGGATTAAAATGTAATTCCTGGGCTCTGTTATTAAATCATAAAAGCATCCATTTAGTCTTGAGTGATGCTATACAATCTATTAAACTATTTAATTTTATGGTGATGGAAGCCATCACTGTTAGAAATGAATCATTATTTATTCCTGGAAATCATTACAGCTAATTATTGGAATTTCTATAGAGTATGTATTAGTTCAAATCATAGGAGACATTTCTTCTAATTAAGATGTCTATTCTGTTTTTGGAGCTCTGCCAGGTAATGTTTGTGAATGAGTAGACAACCATCACACACATTTGAGATCATAATGCAAGAAGAAAACCACACCTTTTGAAGACCTTGTCAGTGCTAATCTAAAATGATGAAAAACTTTTTAAAAGTGTTTTAAATAAATGCTAGACTGTATCACCTTACATAAATATAGGACACATAGAAAATAACGGATTCCTTGTCATGGGGTTACATTTATTTACTAAAAAAACTTAACGGAGAACTAAAACGTAACTAAAGAAGTAGCTAGAAATTATGTTTTGTGCTTCTGTACCAGCCCAAGGTAACCACAGCCCTTTAGCAGTAAAGATTTGTGTCTCCAAAGATGCCCCAGTAGCTTTTCTTCTTTTTTTTACCTTCTTTTCTGCTGATTCACTGCACATGCTCTGAGCTGCTGTCGTTTAGGGACCCACTCACAATATACAGTACATATATATATAATAGAAATGCCACAATATCAGGCTGATAAGTAATAAATACAGATAATTACTACATGGCCACACAGAAACCAGTGCAACTAGCATCAGAATTGAATAATCAGCCCCGTAGCATCAGCTTATATTACAGGCCAACCTCATTTTCTGCTGGATAATTTGTGACGACCCCTAAGCTTAGATTCTCAACAGCTGCTCAGAGCCCACTGAGCATTTGAGTGTCACAGACACTTTCCAAGATGGTGAACCCCTATAATAAATATAAATCCTGGATCATTGCTGCTACTGACAAGCTGAAACTTTAGGCTGGTGTAATAAGTTCAGCATATAAAATATGGCATTTTTAGCGATATAAATTTTTGAAGCTTTAGTTGTCCTTTAAGTCATTAGGAAAACAAAACACTTGGGGGCAGATTCACTAAAGGGCGAATTGTCGCCAGCTACTGCTTTGCACACATCGCACCACTTCGTCAGACGCAAATTCGCTACCACTATACTAATTCACTAATATGTGAAATTGTGCCCTGGGCACCAAACACTGGCAACTTTTCGCTAGCGTTCGTTTGTGCTTAGCGAAAATTCAGTAGTGATCTTGAGCTTTGGTCAATTTGCATAAAGCGGGTAATTTAAGGTTTTTTGGAGGTCTTTATTATAAATGTTGGTAGAAAATGCTTGAAGTTACCACTTTTTATTACAAATATCCAGGGAACCTTAATAAAGACAACAGAGTTGTTATAATGCCATACACATGACCCACTGTAAAATGAATGTTCCATATGTTATGAAAACCTGTTTTGCAGATATTTTTTCCACCACCAAAGTCATTGCACAACTTAAATAAAGATAAATATTCGCAATTTAAATTTTTTTTTTGCCACATTTAAAAAGCTCTTACGGACATTCTCAGTGTAAAAAAAATACTTACACATTAAGTACACCACTCTTATCCAGGATATAAATATAACCATGGGCACGACAAATATATTCATTGTGTGAACCATCCTGTGCTGGTCGAAGTTTATAAATGAGTCCTAGGGGGTTATTTACTAAACTTCGATTGCAAAGATCATGAAAAATGTGTGATTTTTTTAAAATAAAATCTGACTTAAAAAAATCACAATTTTTTTGGAATTTATTAAACCCAGAGGATGGAAAAGTCTGAATCTGAAAATCCGGCATCTCAGGTTGAGGTTGCATATAAGTCCCAATGTTTTTATGATGTGTGCTGGGTTTCAGGCAATACCCAGAGTTTTCGGATGAAAATTATGAAAAAATCGTGAAAATTGGATGAAAAACTCCGAAAAATTTGTGAAAATCTGATTATTTCCTGCAAAGCAAATTTTTGGGAAAATGTAATAATAAATAAGCGTAAAAAACCCAAGTGGATTTGATCGGCGTTTGTAGCAAAAAATATTGAGAAAAATTCAGACTTTGATAAATAACCACCTTAGTGTATTTCATTATAATGTAATTCATACAATAAAAAGTCCATCATCAAAAAGGTATCATATGTTTTGTTCTGGCTATTTGCTATTGTTTGTAATTTCAAAGGATAAAGTTGTGTGTGTGCATGGAAATGGCCGTTGATTCATTCTGAGATTTTGATATAAAATGGAAGTACTATGTACAGTATGCAGCTGACATACAGTTATTTTTTTTAAAGTAGACTGGCTGTAGATTTTATAGGTACACAAATACAGTTTAAAAATGTCATAACCTCATAGGTCTCTCCTTTGCCAGAACATTTAAGTAGATGGTTTGGTGTTTTGAGAGCACAGTTCCTGTTCCAATTACTGACATTAAAAAAATCTAGAACATATATTTAAATCTGTCAACATGTAGTTCTATATTACTGAAATTAATGAAACAGTATTAAAAATATTTTATTTGCTATACATTTATTAAACACTTTTTTTAGCCAAAACGCCCTCACATTATATTTTGTAGTCTGCAATTCTGTGCTTTTCATCTAGTGCCAGCACTTAACCTTAAGGTTTCAAGTCCCTGCATGGTAAATAGATTGAACATTTTAGCATCAGCTGGAGAACATATTCTAATTTCTTTTGCTATGCTTTCATTTCATTGTGTTTTCATTTTCATTTCGTTGTGCAGTCTAACCTTTTATTCAAAGAGTGTTACAGGAACTAGTTAACTTAGTAAAATTTCCTTTCCAATGCAGTGGTGCTTTTAATCTTTTCATAGCCGATACTTAGATGGCTGCTCTATAAATCCAAGCTTTGTTCAGAAACAGAAACAAAAACTTGTTCCCTCTGTCTCTAATATGATACATTTCTTATTTATTCATCAATAATAGATCATGAACAGATCATGATTAATAAAATGTGCATCAAATGCCACATTCCCTAAAATCCCAAGTGTTAATACATCTAAATAAACGTTACTCCTCATGAAGCCCATGTAAGGCAATAATCATGGAGTGTCTCACAGGGCCCTTGTTGCCTGGATGTGATATTGAATTATTCATTGAAATCTGAATGCAAAATGAGTTTTTTAAGTATAACATTTTTAGTGAAAAAAACTAACATTTTTTTCATTATACCCCGAGGGTTGAAAAAGTCCAAATCCAAAAATTTGGCATCTCAGACCTACCAAGGTTGTATATAAGTCAAAGGGAGAGGTCCCTATCCTATTCGGAAGTTTCTGTTGACTGTGCTGGAATAAGCATGAAAATTCGCCTATTTTGAACTTTTTAGGCAAAAATCTTAGAAAATCTGGCTTTTCTGGAAAAAGACAGAAAAAAATTGAGTGATTCAGGAAATAAATTTGGGACTTTGGTCTGATTTTTATCAAAGTGAGAAAAAGTCACGTTTAATTGTTTTTGTTGCTCCACACAAATATGAAGAGCTTCTACCTGTAGAAAGAACCCTTTTTTGATGGGTATGGTGCTTAACAGTGGAAGCACCATCCGCCTGTAGGGGTGGGTGAATTTGGGCCGTTTTGCTTCACCGAAAAATTTGCGAATTTCCCGCAAAATGTTGAAAAATTTGCGTCTGTTTCGTGTATTGATTTATTTATTTATTTATTATCACTATCTGCCTGTGATCCAAGAAACATGTAGAAAACCAGGTACAAAGACATGAAGATTAGTGCATCAAAGTTGCTTTATTGGCTCCATTTATTTAGCCTAGTATATATCTACTTTTTTGGGGCCAATAAAGCAACTTTGATGCACTAATCTTCAAGTCTGTGGTGTGATACAGTGTACCTGGTTTTCTGTTTTCTGATGGTATTTGTAGTGACAGCACAGACAACAGCATTTTTTCTGCACATTGGTTTGCTTTACATTATATATTATGTCTTTTGATTTGTGTAGCAAATTAGCACAAAACATAAATATCATAATATTTTGGTGAGATTACATTTCTCACATGGATATCATTATTATTTGCCATGCAGTTTAAAATATGTTTTTATGTTTTTAAACCTCCAAGCTTTTACATAGAGCAATACAAAGGCAGTTTTATCTTAAACAATCTTTCTTGTGTTATATTCTGTGCACTTATACTGTATCCTCAGAGGGCTGTAATTGAAGAAAAACCATTTTGACAACAAGATAATCCCTTTCACCTCAAGGTTTAAAGAGAAGACAGCAAACTTGTACAAGTGTAAGCCTATCCTAAAAAATAATCCACTGGAAAAAAACAACACCATCTCCCTATTATATATACATCCAACCTATACTAACATCTAAGGGGCCGATTCATCAAGAGTCGAATATCGAGGGTTAATTAACCCTCGATATTCGACTGGGAACTAAAATCGTTCGACTTCGATTAAATCCTTCGAATCGAACGATTCGAAGGATTTTAATCCAACGATCGAAGGAAAATCCTTCGATCAAAAAATCACAGGCAAGCCTATGGGGACCTTCCCCATAGGCTAACATTGACTTCGGTAGGTTTTATCTACCGAAGTAGGTGGTCGAAGTATTTTTTAAAGAGACAGTACTTCGATTATCGAATGGTCGAATAGTCGAACGATTTTTACTTCGAATCGTTCGAATCGTTCGAATTCGATCGAATTCGATCGAATTCGATCGAATTTAACCAATTCGATGGTCGAAGTACCCAAAAAATACTTCGAAATTCGAATTTTTTTACATTCGAATTCTTCACTCGAATTTTGTAAATCTGCCCCTAAATGTGCCACTTCCTGGCTGTCTTTCTATACCCCAGAGGGGTGATTTTGCCATGATTTGAATTTTTTGCACAAAAACTCAGAAATTTTAATTGTATTTTCAAAAACTCGAATATCTGATATTTATAAAGCAAAAGAAAACTTAAAAACTCCAATCTAAAAAAATCGGCATCTAAAAGCAGACAAGTTCATGTAGAAGTCAATGGAAGTTGTGTTAAGCAAAATTCAAACCAATATTTTAATTCGAGTTTTCGAGTTTTAATTCAAGTTTTTAGTTTGTAAGATCACAAATTCTATTTTTTTATGACTTTAAACTCGAGTTTTTTTACGATTGTATTCAATCAAGTTTTTTACATTCAGGTTTATTTATAAATAAGCAAACATGTGAGTTGTTTTAAATTCTGAGTTTATTAGAAACAGAAGGTCACTCTAGCCTTTAATGTCTCCCCAGGTACTGAGATAGGCTCCAGGAAGGGAGTTATTAAACAGAGAATCAGCCGTCTGTTTAAAGACTTTAGTAGCCAGGGACTCCATTCCGCAGATCCAGTCCAGAGATTGGAGTTCACCTTCCACAGGAAAGCTGTCCTGTGGAAAGACTATTTAAAGTTAATTAGAATGGGAGAGGGTGTCTCTCATCAAGGCGCAGCAGGTAGGAGACCTGGCTGTGTGAGGAACTCTCAGAGGAGCTGGGAGTGCTGCCTGATCCTGCATGAAGCAGAGGGAGCCTGTGGCTGTGACTAAGAGCCAGATTTGTTGTCTGTGTGGGACATTGAAGAAAAGCCAGGAGGCTGAAAAGTTCACTCCAAGACTGTGAGTACAGGGGTGAGCCACAACAATTGTTTTGTTTGCTGGTAGTCCACAAGGGGCCCAGCCTAGTCAGGGACTGCTCCAGAGTTGAAAGGTAGTGCCCAATGGGCTAGGTTTTATTTTATGATTTGTTTGAATGATAAAATGGTCACCCCTGTGTCTGTGGACAATACACTGTGTTTGTGCAAAGTGGGAAAATAAACGTGTGTTTTCCTTGAAGAAGCTGTGTGTCCCTGTCTTTATGCTCCTTTTTCCTATGCTGCCTGCTCACCATTGACTAATCCCCCCAAAAGTTACGTGTTCAAGCCGCCTGCTTGCCACAACATATATATATATATATATATATATATATATATATATATATATATATATATATATATATATATATATATATATATATATAGACAAATACAAGATTCCTCTGCACTCAACCCATTTTCAATATATTTAAGACAGAGACATTTTGTGCATACTGCTACTGAAAAATGCCTTACCCTTTAAACAAAACAGGGATTGTTTGTCCATATATTGCAATATATTTAAGCTGGCCAACTACGTAAAAGTCATCCCATATCTGGCCAGTCCTATGCTCAATTTTCATCTGATTCATTAAGAATTCTATGGTTTAATTATACATTTTATAAAAGGGACGAATACGTTTTACCTGCAACTTACTAGCTGCTTTCAAAGTAAAACTCCCAAACTTGGCTGCCCTTTTATTAGACACCAGTGGGATCACCTGACTATAGTCAGGTGATCCCACTGGTGTCTAATAAAAGGGCAGCCAAGTCAGGTGATCCCACTGGTGTCTAATAAAAGGGCAGCCAAGTTTGGGAGTTTTACTTTGAAAGCAGCTAGTAAGTTGCAGCTAAAACGTATTCGTCCCTTTTATAAAATGTATAATTAAACCATAGAATTCTTAATGAATCAGATGAAAATTGAGCATAGGACTGGCCAGATATGGGATGACTTTTACGTAGTTGGCCAGCTTAAATATATTGCAATATATGGACAAACAATCCCTGTTTTGTTTAAAGGGTAAGGCATTTTTCAGTAGCAGTATGCACAAAATGTCGCTGTCTTAAATATATTGATAATGGGTTGAGTGCAGAGGAATCTTGTATTTGTCTATATGTTTTTTGTGGTCACACCCTCATTGCACCCCCGCCTAATGATTTTAAAAACTAGTGGTGAGCACAACTTTCCCCTGTTTGTTATATATATATATATATATATATATATATATATATATATATATATATATATATATATATATATATATATATATATATATATATATATATATATATATATAATATGACCCGTTTCTCGTTGCCAAAAATGTAAGAAAGTGAAAATTTGCCAAAATGCATTGAAGTGTATGGGTGACAAATTATTTTTCACCCATTAGAGTCTATGGGGATTATTTTTGGGCAAAACTTGGAAAAAAAATTCTCTCATCCCTACAGTTAACTAGTAATAAGCAGATTTTGTCACTAGGCATGGACAAAAAAGTTGCCAACACAAAATTTGATGCATATTGACTTCAATTCCATTTGCAATTTTTTTTTTACAGTTTTGCAAATTCTACAGCAAAGCTAAACAGGACAGATTCCCTCAACACTAATAATAATCTATATAATGGATCAATCTTCTAGACCAGTTCTATTGCATGAAAGTTCGCACAGGCATGTGTATTCATTTAATTATTGTTAAAATCTGAAATGCTTATTTGGATTTTTTGTAAACTACTTATACATATAACCACCATGCAATAAATATGAATTTTATTATTTAAAGTAAGTGAACAATTTCTTTGTTTTAGGAAAAAGCGGCGTTTGTTCATCTGTGTGTTATACTGTCGCTGCTGTTTTGACTTATACTATTGATTTTAAAACATGACCTGCAAACATCAATATCCTGAGATGTGAAGAAGTGCAGAAGCAGTACAATAACACACCACCTGTGAGCCCTGAATACACTGCCAATATGAAGAGATTATGGTTACATTTAATGAAAGAGCAAAATCAAATGCTGGAGGAAAGCACTTGAATCAAAAGCAAAAAGTGAAGACAACAACATCAAAATTCAATGCTGTTAACAGAGAGATTCAAACATTTCATTTTAACACTAAAAATGAGCCTCAAAGCTTTTAAAAAATATAATGAGATCTGATATCAAAGTTTAAGGGGAATATTTATCTGGAATCAAATTTGTGAGTTGTGTGAGGACTTTTATACCACGGATAAACTCAAATTTCAAATGTTTGCGTGTTTATGGAAAAATCTGAATGTCAAAAACTTGCATGAAAAACTACAGGGGAAAAGCTCTAATGATTGACTTCAGGTCCCAGGAAAAACTTGAATTGATTAAATTTATGTCCCATGAACTCGAATTGATTGAGTTTTTGGATAAAACCCGAATTCTTACATTTGTACATTCTCTATTTTCTATATATATTCGAGTTTTCAAAAATGTAACTTGAATGTGTAAGTTTGGGTGCAATAAAATTGTGAATTGTGGAAAAAAAAATCACATTTGTTTTTTGATAAATCTGCATAACAAAATCTTCTATATAGTAGGGTCTCTTAGTAGTACAATGGTTACTCACCACATCAAGGAAGTGGCCCAGGTGCACCGCCCTGGGCCCTCAGCACAAGGGGCGGATAAACCGAAATCTCGAATAGAAGCAGGCACTCAAGGGCAAAAACTTCCACCAGGCAGATGTTCCAAAAGTGAAAAAGTTTATTGTGTCAAAACAGCCTGACGCGTTTCGTGTTCCAAACACTTAATCATAGGCTCATGATTAAGTGGTTGGAACACGAAACGCGTCAGGCTGTTTTGACAATAAACTTTTTCACTTTTGGAACATCTGCCTGGTGGAAGTTTTTGCCCTTGAGTGCCTGCTTCTATTCGAGATTTTGATAAATCTGCCCCTAAATATAATAAATAAATACTTAAAACATACAGTATATAAGAACACATCACTAACTTTAGATTTAATAATATAGATTTTGTTGTGACTTTAATTAAGATTGAAATTACTGTAAATTGTTTCTACCAACTATACACACAGTTTTGAGTTGTTTTTTTAAATCCAATGCAGCATTATTTCCTATATATAGCTCATTCAACATCCGCATGTAAATATTTTGACAAATATCTTTGCTGCTGCTATGACAAAAAAATGTACATACATTTATATTTAAAAGTGCTTTATTTATTAGAAGTTTAACTATAAATCATGAAAAGCAATATATTTCTTTTGTAAGTATTGATATCATACAAGCCACTGTAATAGGTCTATATTCAATATTTTTAATTACTGTTCGGACTTCTGGTCATACAGATTCCCTTCTTGAAAGCTGAAATTAACTCGCAAAGTTTAAAATACTATTTCAGCATTAATTTGATTCCTTTGTAGAAGAATTATAATAAACTTCACATTTCTTGATCTCACTTTACAATCATCTGCAAAGAAAACATTTTTCATTCAATTTTATCCTTAAAAATCTTTTTATCATTTTATTAAAGACTTATTACACTTCTCTTAGGAAGTTAAGAATCTAATTTTAATTAAAATATCATATTCATATCTCATTTTTCAAATAAACATTTTATCTACTATTACTGTCTATGCCTTATTATCCAACCTAACAACCAGTTGAAGAAAAATACCTGTTCAATCATTAATCTATAAGAAAACCCTCAATATGTCTGTAAAAATACATGTGCCACATAATTGTAGGGGACTGATAACTGTCTCCCCATTTATAGTGCATGCCCCTAAGGATTGGTCCCCCAGGGGACCCTTAGTTATTAAAGGGAGTAATTCCCGACTTTCTGGGTCACGGTATGACTCATAGCTATCCTGGGGTTTGTACACAAAGTGGCAGTGTGCTCTAATATGAAAGGGTGAGCCATGTGGCTCTAGGGGCTTCTTGCCAGATATTTCTCCCAAGAACTCTCCTAAGGGGAAAGAGTCACCGTGGAGCCATACTTAGTCAGGACTAGTGAGAGGTAGCTAAATCCTGTTACAGGCTCTCTAGGAGAGCCAGTTAGGCATAGGGCTACTGATACTGAGCAGCTTTGGGTTCCACCTAGTAGTGTTAGAAGGGATTAGCTTTCACAGCGCAATGTGGCCTAGTTAAGGAACCAGTGACAAGTTATAGGGACTACCTAAATTCCCACCGTTCCACATAAGAAGTGTCCACAGAGGAAACAGAATAAACTCTGGGTGGACTGATCTTCCTTTCTCAAGCATTACCAGAGGGAGGATTCTGTTATTTGGTCATTGTGGTGAGTATATAAGATTACTTTATAACTGTATTTGGTTCAGTTGCTAAATTTTTATGTGGATTGTGTTGTGTTCTTCACTAAATCAGTTCTATGATTAAGTTGCAAGAACCACTGGCCCCCAATTATTGTGAATTGTACTCAGTTACAGTTGCGCAACACCCTGCCTCCACAACATTGTGATGGCTCACCCCCTGAGAATCAAGGTCTTATCTTGAACAAAGTAAAGAAATAAAGTATGCTAGTTGAGAGTAAAGGTGCAGTTCATTTTACTATAGTCTTACATTTGGGGCCTGTATAAGGTGAGGCTGTAACTACAGGCACTGCGGGTGTGGACCCAAGAGGAAAAAGGCAAGGAGAAGATGGCATGAGAATTCTGTGGTTCTTCATTCTCATGCATAGTCCTAGGCAATAACCATCAATGTTTATATCTGGGCAGTAGTGGAGCAAATTAAGCCGCAACAAGCTTTTGCAGTGGACCGGGTCCCCAAGAGTCTTACTGTGGGGGAAATGGATCAAGCCCTGGCCTTTCACCCAAAGCTGGCAGATGCAAGCTTTGTCGCTTATCATGTCTGGGCTAACAGAGCACTGTATGCTATTGTATTTGCAGGTAAATTATGCTGTACCATTTTAGCCAGTAAAAATGTTACAGGGCAACCCTCTTCAAATAAAAAAATAACAAAAGTGGTATAAAGGTGAAACCTTTATTGGCTAACTAATATAATCATAACAAGCTTTCAGAATATTTTAGTTCCTTGACCCACATTATCTTGTACCTTATCTGCTTATCTCTTGCAGATCGTCTCGTGAATGACTTTGACACCTTACACATAGATTGATATTCCTTTTTGTTGGTCATTTGACTTATGAGCTGAATGTTGTATATATACCAGAGAACACCACAGCTTCATTGTAATCCACTTGAAAAAGGAACTAAAATGTTCTGAAAGCTTGCTATGATTATATTAGTTAGCCAACAAAGGTATCACCTTTATACCACGTATGCTATTGTATGAAGCCTCAGAGGAGTTGCAGGACAGCATAGGGCTGTCCACTATTAGCCCAGCAGGGACATACCCAGATGGTTGCCCCATTATCTATCCCAGACCTCCCAAGTACCACAACGTCCAGGGAGCCTGGTCAAAATGGAAAATTTTACTGCAGAGCTAAATCTCCATGAGGAAGACCATAATAAGACTTCCACCAGCACGGCCCTTGTTGTGGCTCACACCTCTCAAACCATTGTTTTAAAGGGGACAAAATATCCCAGGTTGAAAGTCTTCTTCGGGGTGGTGCCCACGCTGGAGGGGGAGCAAGAGTTTGAAGAGTTTGAACAAAAAATACATTTATTGGTTTAATTATAAAATTTTAGATGGTAGAATTATGTACAATGTACACAGTGTCATTAAGTAATAAAAACTATACCAAAAATAATGACAGAATCCATTTAAATAGACTTTTTGCTCCGTAGGTTGAAAATGTAAATATTTTGTTTAAAACTTAAAAAACATTTTCACCAGTATTAGCTCACATCAGCTGAAGCTTGCTTCACTGCTACAAAAGATATACAGTTTATACAGTATATAAAAAAGAAAATGAAAAACTACTATATGGAATTGTTCAATTCAGCATTCCACTTTTTTTTACTTCTGTTATTAAATCCCATTCTGAAGATCCTGCAGGGTTTCAGTCAAGTTTTCTGTGAGTGTTATGGTCTGAATGCTTTGTTATAAAGTTAATTAGGATCTGAGTCATAAAGCTTGGAACAACTGCTTCTTTGGGATGGGAACCATAAAGTTTAACCATTTGATTATATGCTCCTACATAAAGAAGAAACTGTGTAAACTTTACCTTTTAACTAAATATGACACAAACAATTTAAAGAAATAAATATGGATGTCCACGGCCATCTCAGAATTGGGTTGAGGGTGCACAGTTGATTGAGTTGGATATGAGTTGGAATAACTCCTTTCAGAGTGCATTATCTGGAGAAAGAACTCAAATTACAAAGGTCTTTAGAGCAAAATAATTTATTAGATTAGATGATTGGAATTCATCAGACCATATAAAACATTATATTAGTGTGTGAATTCCAAAATGAAAAAGGGTTTGAAAAGGCTGATAGTAGAACTAAGGCAGGCTATTAGCAGTCACCAACAGTAAAACATCATACTGGTTACAAAAACATATATTTTTACAAAGAAAATATGATTTTTTTTGTTTGCTAATAGTCATCAGGTTCAGAAGTAGAACTTGCCTGGACAACACAAACATCTCTCTGTCAACTTGTAGTGGTACAGAAGTGAAAGTAATACTGCGTGCAGTATCACTTAAGTCAATTGCCAGAATACATTAAGAATAATCAAAATGAGTTGCCAAAATGTATGTAAAGTATTTATATAAAATTTTAAAGCCACAGTAATAGTACTATGTAGACTGAATGATGTTTCAAACTAACATTCCTTATATAGGATTAACATAGGGTTACCTTTAAAACTGAAATGTAGCCTTAATAAATATGGCACATATAAAGAATTTATCTTAGAAGCTAAAATTATAGATATAATTCAAAATGGGAACACATGGGGGTATTCATCAAAATTCATTTTCTTCTCATTTTCATTAAAAGAAATTCAACCAAACTCCCAACCATGAATAGCATTAATTTACTAAAAAATCTAAATGAAAAATGCATGCATGGGAAAAGTCTCAACAAAATCATGGAGCTTTTGAAACCACAACTAGTTAGTTCTGGATTGTTGCACACAAACTAGTGTCAAAATGTCCGAAAGTCTCAAAAATCCTAAATGCAAGAAACATCTTTCAACTGTAAAAAGGGACATCTGCCATTGACATCTACATGACTACATATAACAGGTTTTAGCAGGAGTATTTTTGGATTAAGTTTTGTTGCATAATAAATCCAGAAAAAGTTGTAGTTTTTTAAATTTTTTGAGATTGTATTTAAAAAAAAATTTTATTTTCAGATTTTTAATAAATAAACAGAGATTCAAGTTTTTAGAAGTATAAACAAACTCAAAAACCTCACAAATTAAAATTTTGATAAGCCCATATATGTTCTTTTGTGCTTGCAATGGTTTCCTATGGGTACTCTGCCCCCCCCCCCACACAAAAACATACAGACTGGTTAATTGGTTCATGATACAACTGGTCATAGTGTGTATATGAATGTGGTAGGGATTTAGACTGTAAGATGTATAGGGAATGAGAAGACTGCTGTTTTATAAGGAAGGCAGGGAAATTGAAGGATACTACAAAAATAATTAGCATTTTAGCATGCAAAAAGATAAAGCTGTAAAGCTTTTCAGGATTAAAATCATTTTGAACATATTTGCTGACTCTTTTCAAAAGAAAGGTAAATTGTGTTAAGATTTATAATTTTAAGTTAGAGTTATAGTCACCCTATGCCAGGCTATGTTAATTCAAACAACTTGTCCACTTGAGTGTAATTCATTTATGAATAATGGAGTTTCATGCCATGTTGTTAAAAAACTCTTGACCTTAAGCTGTTTTATCTTTAAAAACCAAGTACATTGTACACTGAAGTATGTTGTCAGACCATTCAGCTAAATCAATGTCTTTGTTGACACTAATGATATACATTTGATTCTGATTTACAGCCAGATCCTTTAGCAATGAAACAGAATTGAAGAACAATCTTCAAAGAAATAACTACCTTTCATTATAAATAAATATAAAGTAGCATAAATATGTCAGATATATGATTGGCATGCAGACCAACTGAGTTCATGTGTCACAAGAACCTCAGAAGTCAAAGACAGATAATGTAAATCAATGAATTAACCTTAAGTATTCAAATGATTCGATATAATAATGTTGTATTGCCTTAAACATATTAGTAGAATTGATACGGGTTAGTAACATTAGGGGGGTATTTACTAAGATTCAACTTTTTCCCACTATAATAACAAAAAAGAAATTTGGAAATAAAGTTGCAACAAAATTGTGCATTTAATTGAATTGTGTGTCACCCAAAAAACTCAACTGATTGACATTATCAAACAAAAACTGGCCAAAGACCCTCGAAGATCATGAAGGCAAGAAACATCTTGAAATTGTTTTTATCTGCCATTGACGTTTACATGATTTCAACAGGTTTTAGCATCAGTCAGTGCGCTGTTTGGTTTCTGATCAGTGACAACAAACATATCACATCTCAGATGCAAACTGGAAAAGAGGCAGAATTGAAATGCTAATAGTCCAAAAACTATACAAAATAAAAAAGACCAATTGAAAAACACAGCATGACTTAATAAACATAGCACAGTTTAGTGACTGTTAAATTAATTTGATAACGTGATTAAAATTGTTACTTTCTCTTAGACAATTTAAGGAACACTTTCTCTCGGAAGCCACTTCTACAATACACATTATGGACCCTCTTCATTGTGCAGAATTGCTAAATGACACTTCTCTATCCTTATCCTCCTTGACCTATCATCTGCATTTGATATGGTTGACCACTCTCTCTTGAGGCAAATTCTGTAATTGTATGGTATCCTTAACCAGGTGGCATATTGGTTCTCTTCTTACCCTTCTAACAGTTCATTCAACGTCTCTAATGCTAAGGAAACACCATCCCCAGTTCCCCTTAATGTAGGGGTGCCACAAGACTCTGTACCAGACCCATTGTTGTTCTCCCTGTACACTCTGTCTTTGGGAGATCTCATCCACTCATTAATTATCTGTATGCTGATGATACCCAAATATATTTATCCACCCCTTAATTAATAGCTGAAACTGAGGCTCAAATTTCTAATTGCCTCCTAGCAATCTCCAACTGGATGAACCAGCATCACTTCAAACTCAACCTAACAAAAACTGAACTAATCATCTTTACACCTAAGCATGGTCCTACTCCCCCATTTACAATTTCTTTTGATGGCATGCTCATTAACACACTTTCTGGGGGTAATCTTTGACTCTCTCTCTCTCTTTTTCAGATCATATAAGCACCACTATCAAAACATGTCACTTGTTCTTGTGAAAAAGTGACGTTCCAAAATCAGTCCCTTTTTTTCTCCTGCTACAGCAGGCGAAAGCTCATGAAATGCTCTCATCCTATCCCAACTAGATTACTGTAACCTTCTACAAACTGGCCTCCCTAACTCCCATCTCTCCCCTCTACAGACTGTATTAAACACTGCTGCCATTCTCCTCATCTCATCCAAAAGGGTAGAGACCCCTCCCCTCCTGAAGTCTTTATCATGGCTTCCCATAAAACAAAGAATAGCCTACAAACTCCTCCTCATAACCTTCAAAGCCCTTCACTCCTCTGTACCTAACTACATCTCATCTCTTGTCTCACTATATGCTCCTGGCCAAATCCTCTCCTCCTCTCAAAGCAACTGTTTGGTTGCACCCCCCACTATTAGTGTTGTTTCCTGCATCAAACCTTCTGTCTTGCTGTTCCTTATATTTGGAATGCCATTACTTAATTTCTCCAGAGAGAATCAACCCATAATGCCTTCGGAACTGAACTCATAGACCACCTCTTGGAGCAGTTGCATAACACCTGAACTGGGAACTTGCACTTATATGGCAGTGTCACCATATGTTACCTACAGCTCTTAATAACCCTCCTATTTGTCTATATGTTACTCTCCCATTTGCACCGTAAATTCTATGGGGCCTGGGACCGCCATCTTTTTGTCTCCTTGACAATAAGCACTTAAAGGGTTGTTCACCTTGAAATTAACTTTTAGTATGATGTAGAGAGTGATATTCTGAGACTGAGAATTTGCAATTGTTTTTCATTTTTTATTATTTATGGTTTTTGAGTTATTTAGCTTTTTATTCAGCAGCTCTTCAGTTTGCAATTTCAGCCATCTGGCTGCTAGGCTCAAAATTACCTTAGAAACCATGCATTGATTTGAATAAGAGACTGGAATATGAATAGGAGTTGCCTGAATAGAAAGATGAGTAATAAAAAGTAGCAATAATAATACATTTGCAGCATTACATAGTATTTGTTGTAAGATGGGATCAGTGGCCCCCCGATTTGAAAGCTGAAGAAGAAGAAGAAGGCAAATAATTAAAAAACTGTAAACAAATAAAGACCAGTTAAAAAGTTGTTGAGAATTATTTATCAACGGTCGAGGTGAATTTTCGAATGAAAAAAATTTTAATTTTAAGCTATTTTTTGTGTACTTCGACTAGGGAATAGTCCAAATTCGATTCGAATTTGAAAACAATTCGAAAATGTCAATATCAAAATTTACTTTCTCATCATTTACTGTCTCTATAAAAATTCGACTTTGCCAATTCGCCATCTAAAAAATGCCAAATTGCTGTTTTAGCCCAATAGAACCTAATTGGAGTCAATTGGTGGACTTGACTTGGACTGAAAAATCTAAGGTTTTTTTTGGGAAAAACTTTGAATCAAATTTGTATGATTCAAATTATACAGAATACAGACCTATTTGATCGAAAATAGACTTATTCAACCAAAAAAAACTTTGACTTAATTTCTGTTGGTCTTTTTGAATTAGAATTTGGATGTTTTTTTCACTTTGAAATTCGGCCCTTGATAAATATGCCCTTAAAAGTTAATTTAAAGGTGAACTACCCCTTTAATATGTATTGCAACTACACTTTATATGTATGTGTATTGTATTTTTGTACTTTTTTGTACTTATTATCACACTGACCCCTATTTCTTTTACTAATTTATTGTTCTGCTGTACAGTGATTTGCCCTTAATGAGCTATACATATACAAATATACATATATACAACTCTGGAATATCAAGAGATTTATAGACATTGAGATTCACACAAGTTACTCTCAAACTTGAAGCAAACAATGGCGGCTTCTAAAGTACAGAATTTACCAATAAATTCATAGTCTGCTTGAAAAGATTATTTCCAGTTATCATAGTGTGTATTATGGGAGAATCCTTGCTTGGATTCATTAATGATGAAAAGGAAAGGGCCAATGAATGTCCTAATAAAATGTATTAATAGGCCCTTACACCAGTCAATTGCTTTATTTCAAATTCTTCGATTATACAGTAACTAAATAATAAATGCAACAATAATAATCATTAATTAAATGAATATTCCCGCCTCATATACTGTTCCATAGATATAAAAGTAGGGAAACTAGAACTTCAATCCAGTAAAATTACAGTGGAACACGATACTAAGATAAACACGTACCTTCATGATCTCACTGCAGCAGTTTATAAGGAATACACAAATATACTTTAAATCAGTTTAGGACTGAATTTCACATCTATATCATGAATAGCACTGCAGCATCAAATAAATTAAAGGGATACTGTCATGGGAAAAAAAAAATTTCCAAAATGAATCAGTAAATAGTGCTGCTCCAGAAGAATTCTGCACTGAAATCCATTTCTCAAAAGAGCAAACACGTTTTTTTATATTCAATTTTGAAATCTGACATGGGGCTAGACATATTGTGAATTTCCCAGCTGCCCCAAGTCATGTGACTTGTGCTCTGATAAACTTCAATCACTCTTTACTGCTGTACTGCAAATTGGAGTGATATCACCCCCTCCCTCCCCCCTCCCAGCAGCCAAACAAAAGAACAATGGGAAGGTAACCAGATAACAGCTCCCTAACACAAGATAAGATCTAAGAACAGCACTCAATAGTAGATTTCAAGATTGAATATAAAAAAATCTGTTTGCTCTTTTGAGAAATGGATTTCAGTGCAGAATTCTGCAGGAGCAGCACTATTAACTGATGCATTTTGGAAAAAAAAAATGTTCCCATGACAGTATCCCTTTAAACATATTAATGGAATGTATATTCTCCATACCTGTTTAATAAAAGTCTCCAATAAAGGGCATCTATAATTTAACACTGGATACTTTAAATTCAGCATATCCCTTACAGCACCATCAATTGTGGTTTAGCATTTTATGTATTATTAACCTGTTACTGCTTTGGCGATTCCTCCTAACGGAACACCTAACAGGGGATATTCACCCAAAGAATGAAAAGAAAATGAATTCTAAGCAACCTTCTAATATAACAAAAAATCCGATCAGGTTAAAACACAGCACTAAGTCCAGTAAGGGTAAAAACAACAGTTGTGAATCTACTCGACCACTTATACAGAAACAATCCCAACATGATGCTCTCAAAGTCGTAGCCCACAATCTAAAAGAAAATGTGGCAAATAGTGTAATATTGTGAGAAAATGGAGCCGCCACACGTGTTCTAATTTACTTACACAGGGTGATTTGAATAGTTGCGCAACAAAAGTGCTTCTTTTTCGGTCCTTCGACTTTTCTTTTAATGGCACCACACCTACAGTAAATCTAGAACCTCCAATAATGAAGAACCACTATGTTTGTGTTGTTCACCCAGTACTGCATAATACTTAAAAGATCATTAGTGTTTTTTTACAGCTCTTCGCGTTATTTTGCTCTGCCATAGGTACACCTCTTCGATTGCCGTTCTCCTCTACCTGACCCCATGTGCGTCTTTATGCTGTCAGTAGTGATGGGCGAATTTATTCGCCAGGCAGGAATTTGCGGTGAATTCCCACGATTAGCCAAACCGATGCGAAAATTCGCCGGCGTCAAAAATGAGACGCTGGGGCAATTTTGCGAATTTTTTGCTGTTTTGCGATTTTCGCCCAACACTAGCTGACAGCATCCTCTCCCATATAGTTTGTGCAATGTTTTATAGTTGTTGTGCCTGTTGCAATTCTCAGACTTCTCTTCTCCTCTGTAGATTCCACAACATGGATTAGTGCCCTCTTCTCCCTGCAACACATCATATTGGAACCTTCTAATATACATTATGTATTATTATTAATGTCTTTTTGTCTTTTTATAATTCCCTTCTCTCCTTTCCTGACTACTCATAACATTGAAATATTGTATCTTTAGCCAGCTCTCCTCCAGCCAGACCTGATAATAAGGGGAAGAACATGATAGTACAATGTATTGTGGGAATCAGTATTTAATATTTATTTAATTTAATTAAATCCAGCTTTAGACTGGCCACATATAGGGATGTATGCTTGTCTGATCCAAAAGAATGGTTTCAGCCCCAAACCCAACAATGGAAATACACAGGTTTCTCTGCCCAAACAATATCTGTACTGATCTTGTACTGATTTGGACAGACATTGTATTACATTAGCCAATAGGAATACCTTCCTTGTAAAGGTCAGTTTAACATTCAGTTGTCTGTGCCGAACCACTTATGACATACTTGCTTCCAGACAACTGTACTGATATTAATGATGAATAGAAAACAAATTAAAAATAAAATACAAACTTCACGAGTGAACTGGCAATGACTTTAACAGATATATGACATATTAGTCAGTCTTAAATTAAACATCCACCTCATAAATAAACATATATACTTTAAATAGAATAGCCTCTAAAAGCTCTCCCCTGGGGAACATTAGAAGAGTTCTATTATTTGCAACTTTGAAGATAAAATACCATCTGCCAGTTCAACTTTGTTAATGGGTTCTATCAGCCTTTGAAGAATACTAGGGGGCCTATTTATTAAATCTTGATTTTTTTTCTGGTTGAGTTTTAAAAGGGGAAAACTTGAATTTTTAGCAAATTTTTTTTCAAGATTCATTATGTTCTGAAGCTGCTAAAAATTTGAATTCGAAAATACCCCAGCTAATCAAAATCATGTATAAATCAATGGCAGATGGTCCCTTTAACAATTGAAACATGTTTTTTACTTCAGGATTCTCAATAGTTTTAGGGGTATTTGATAATCTGATAAATTTGATAATGTTGAATTTTCAGAGCAACAATTTGAAAAAGTTCCTAACTTTTTAAATCTGCCCCTAAAAGTTAAATTCTATATACTAAGGAGGTTATTTATTAAAGTTCAGATGCCAAAAACTCCACATTTTATGGAATTCATTAAGCCCCAAGGGTGTTAAAAAGTCTGAATGAAAAAGTACTCCAACTCAGACCTGTCTAGTTCATGTAAAAGTCAATGGGAGAAGTCCCAAAGATAACCTGATCTGCGCTGGGTTTCGTGCAATAATAATGTGTTTTTCTGGCAAAAATACGAAGAAATCTGAGTTTTTGAGCATCTAATCTGAAAAATTAGTCTACTCAAATTCAAAAAGACAAACCGAAATTTAGTCAAAGTTTTTTTTGGTCGAATAGGTCTGTTTTTGATTGAATAGGACCATATTCGGCCGAATTTGAATCATAGGAATTGCACATTTGATCGAATTCGATACAAAGTTTTCCCCCAAAAAAACTTTGATTTTTTCAAAGTCCACCAATTTACTCCAAATAGGTTATAGGAGGTCCCCCATAGGCTAAAACAGCAATTTGTCAGGTTTTAGATGGTGAATAGTTGACGTCAAATTTTTAAAGAGACAGTACATGATAAATTTCGATATTTGAATTTTTGATTTTTTTTCAAATTCAAATTAAATTTGGACTATCCCCTAGTCGAAGTACACAAAAATAGCTTGAAATTCAAATTTTTTTCATTCGAAAATTCACCTCGACTTTTGATAAATCTGCCCCTAAAAGTTCAATTCTATATACTAAGGAGGTTATTTATTAAAGTTCAAATGCCAAAAACTCCACATTTTATGGAATTTATTAAGCCCCAAGGGTGTTAAAATGTCTAAATGAAAAAGTACTCCAACTCAGACCTGTCTAGTTCATGTAAAAGTCAATGGGAGAAGTTCCAAATTTTTCACATTTTATCGAGTTTTTTCCTGCTTTTAATAAATAACCCCCCAATCGAATTTTGATGTGAATCAAGTTTAGTAGAGTTTTAAAAAACTCACATGAATTTGAAATTCGACCCTTGTTAAATGTACCTCTAGTAGAGCAAACATTGTTCAAAGTGCTAAATCCCATAGCACACTGGTCACCATTGGTGTCCATTGGCAGATATTAAATATCACAGTGCTAGACTGTAGAGGATTGACCAAGAGTCTGCATAGGAGAATAAACTGGTGGTGTGAGGACTGTTGGTAAACCTGTGATATATATTGCACCCCATATAAAGTGTAAGTAGATAGTATATGTAAGTAGATACTTCACATTTCCATACAGTCCAATTTTTTTTACGGTTTATAAGATGGACAATGATGTTAAAACATGTGGTCTGTTCAGAGACATCCTAGCATATAAAGATTTGGTAAGTATATATAAGTACTAATGCAAATTAGTCGACAATTGTTTTCGTGAAATTATCTTTAGGTCTTTAACTCTTTTTATAGATAGTTACCTTAAATTCTTTAAATTCCATTTACACAGGCCAAGTTAATCCCAGGAACAAGGAAAAAACGAGGTTAAATAAATCAAACATGCACAAGTTTAATTTGAAATTAGCAGTTTTATTACCACAATTTACAATATTAAGAATTTTTCATTTAATGATGAAAAAGCAAAGATAAAGTATGGGTTCTCAATGAGCTTTTTTTACTTGATAAGAATTTTATTACTCAGAAAATGTAAAATGCAATTATCCTTTGACCTGACCTAATCTCTGTTAATTAATCTGCTCTGTTCTTATAGAAAAACTTTAATGAAAACTCCCTTTCTGTTCTAGATGATGGCCATGGCCTCTGACATTTCCATTTTTGACTCAATTTAGTTGAGGTAATATAGATATCAAATGACAAAAATGTTAAACCTGTAATTAAACCATAAAATATAAAAGTTTAATTCATCACTAAATATTTTTCTAGCTGAGACTTCCCAGCGGTCTATTAATAAAATAAATTAGCACTATATAGCCTGGAACTACCTTTCAGACTGACATATGTTAATTAATTTAAAAATAGCGTCTCTTAATTGTAAAGTTACAGAGTCCGAGCATATTATGCTGAAGAATGGTATTAAATGTAATATTACTAGAAATGACAGACATACATAGACTGAATTCACCATGACAGACTCAACCCCCATGGCAAAAACTTCACTGGCAACTATGCAAGAGCTGTTTCCTCCTTAGATTACCATTGTAATCATTTTAACAGCACCAGCCTAATACATATAACCTAATGTTGCCTTCATTGCAACATGATTTTTTAATACACTGTATGCAGCTCGTTTTTCCTTACAGGGGCACTAAAATACACACCCACCTCTTACCTAACTAAAGTTGTGTGCTTTAACCTAATAAATATAATAAGCAAATTCAAAATGATTTTTCTGATTCCCCATGCCACTCTCCTCAAAAACCACATTCAGCTGTCTGCACTAACAATGATATTGGACCATGCTCCCCAAATAGCATCAGCTCTTGACCCATTCTCCAGAACAGGCCATACTGTACCTTTACAGAAACTAGGAAAGCACTGAAGCAGTAGTATACATTATTCATTTACATCTTTACATTTCCACTAATGAGTGATAAATAATTGAGTGCTTGGAGTAAAAATCACCCTTTAAACTAAAAGAAAACAATATAAGTGGCAGTTTTTCTGGCTGCTTTATTGCTCAGTATAGCAATCTAATACAAGCCCCTTTTCCTTCCCAAAACCAGATAAACCTTGTCTTGCTTGTTGCTGTCATTATAACCTTTTGGTTAATGAAAAATAAGAAAATCATTTTGTGAATTATTGAGATCAATATTTATAGGTAGTTGTTTACAAATGCAAAATTCCTTAGGGACAACACTTTTTTTTAAAATCATTACTAGATGCTTAATACACCTTCCAGTAGAAGAAATTCAGATTGTGGTTCTGACAGTTAAATGAATTACCTTTCAATGCATTTGACAGTATCTACAAGCTATCACCCTCATTGCTGTTACTATGTACATACTGTATGCACCTACTTACAATGTACTTATATCATACTGTCTTTGCCAACCTTTTTATCTGCTTCAGTTGAAGACCTAGAAATATCTCTCTTGTGGCAAAGTCAATATTTTAAACCCATTGAATATAATTATACGATAATACAGCTCTCATGTAAAAGTTATTAATGCCTTTTAAAGTAATGTGCCCTTTATATAGCTTGTCAGAGAAATAACCTGTTCTCAAAGATGAAAACCCTATAATTGCACCTTTTCAGCCAACATAAAAGACATTACAGCTTGTTATGTTGACCAAAATGAATAGATGTCAAAGAAAGGCACATCAGATATCATTTATATTTTGGTATGTATCTGGGGGTCATTTCATTTCAAAACTTAACCTGCTTCTTTATTTATTATTATTATTATTAATGTATTTCTTGTCATTATGTATATAATGCTGACACGTTTATGCAGTTTTATAGAGCCTGTTCATCATTCATATTTGTATCTACTCTAATGGAGCTTACTATTTAAGGCAGTACGGGTCACATTAACATAACACAAGTTCATCAGCAGCAAATTAACCTATGTTTAATGTTGGGAAGAAACACAGATTAGGGGTAGAACTTCTTGCATACAATTTCCAGGTTTAATCTGAATCCAAGAATCAAAGCAAATTTACAGCTGGTAATTTAATTGATAATTAGCACCAAAACCAGAAAAGTGCATTGATAACTGTGCTGGAATGATGTGCAATCATAGAAAACATTTTTGGACCATCTGCACAAGAGCAAGTAGTACCTAGAGGTTTTATATTACTTCTATTAAGAACTATGAATGAAATATTTACTGAGGGATTCAAAAGAACTTCTGTGGGACACAATGGGATGTGTGATTGTGCAAATGCACAATTGACTCTTTTTATTAAAGGTACTTGCATTCAACTATGCTCTTTGTACGTACATATAGTTGTGCCAAGTGTCAATGCAACCATCCTGTTTTTGTTTTGTTGAATTTCACACTAGTGCACCAATTAATATTTTGGATCCCTAGAGCTACCACAACCCTGAATGTGTCGGTAATTCCAGTGTTGCCACAGGCACAACAGACACTACGATATAATCATATGTCACTGTAATGCGAAGTACTGAAAGTAATATAACTAATTAAACAAGCGAAAATGTTTTGCTGCAGCTTCATACAATTTGCTACTACACAAAACAATTGGGTTTATTCTGATACATTGTGTGCAACTCCCCTATTAGTTAAAACATACAGTAACAGAATTCACCATTTGATAAATACTCCTCTAAAATAAAACCCATATCCCATAGAAATGAAGAGACAGGAGTAGAATTGTACTGTGGCAAGCTCTAATTTCACACTTCAATAAAGCTGTAGTTTTAATAATGATAAAAAAAAAACATGTAATTTCGTTTTGTTTCTTCTTAAATAGATTTGGCTTTAGAACATATAGATAAGATTATAGATAAGATTTTTTTTCTCAAGTCACTGTAAACAGAATGACCATTGAACAATTACTCCTTACAAAGCTGCACATAGCTTACAAATACTGTCTACTGCTATGGTTTTTTAAAACCCCAATGTAACCAAGATATACGTGCCATTAACAACCAAAAGCTTAAAGGAACAATAACGCCAAAATCTAATGTATTTTAAAGGAAAAACAATATAATATAGTGGTGCCCTGCACTGGCAAAACTGGTGTGTTTTTTTTTCTTCAGAAAACAACTATCTTCTCCATTATCTGCTGTCTAACCTGTGCCTTTTCTGCCTTTTCAGCTTTAAATGGCTGCCCCTATGGCTACACAGCAGCTTGTTCATGTAAACTATAGTTGTGTTTCTAAAGCAAACACACCAGTTTTACCAGTGATGCACAATAGTACATTATATATTCATTAGTTTAGGAAACTTCAATTTTTTGGTGTTACTGTTCCTTTAAGGGTCTTGTGATTATATGGGTGTACACTACACTCCCTCAACAGCTACAAGGATGAACATCAAAAAAGCAGGAAAACTTCTGGTGCATAAAGTATTTTTGATGCAAAAATCTTACATAAATTATTTAAAAGTGTTTGGAATTTGAACAACAGCATGAAAATAATTTTACCATACAGTACACCCCATTCATAGAGTAAATCAGTGGCATAACTATAGTTTTATAACTATAGGCCCCCTGCAGACAAACATGGGGGCCTCCTCCAACTCGGAGAACTAATGAAGCGCCTGCTGGCCAGCACATGTATATCTTGCAACAAAAAAACAGACTTGCCAGTAAGATCAGTGCAAATATGTCCAGTGACCAATAACTCCAGCCTTGACAGTAAAATGATGGCAGAAATGGCCTCTGGGCACTGCATTGATAGATTGAAGCATTAACTCGCCAAACTGAAAACCACACTTTTCTTCTTTCCCAAGCCCACCTGTGCATGTCTCTCTCTCTGTCTCTTCCACCTCGCTGAAACTTCAAAGAAAAAAATCAAAGATTGCTGTACATTCCACATGTGGAATGCACGGCCATCTTTGATTTATTCCAGCCTGAATGGGAAGGTGAGAAAAATCTGCTTAAACCATGACGGCAGCAGCGGGGGCCCCTCAGTACCTGGGCCTCCCACGCAGTGTGGTCCTGCGGAGGCTTTATTTAAGCTACTGGGGTAAATATTGTATATGATAATGAATTCTCTTATTGTCTCTATCAGACATATTTGGTCAAGAATACAAATGTCAATAGGATTAAATAAAGATATACAATTACAAATGTGTGTGATATATTTCAAAACTTCCTCATTCATGCCTATAGAATGCATTGCAACACTTAAGAGCATCAGCTTATGGCACACTTTAATATTTAATTAAAACTTTTTTTGATAATACATTGGAAACCAACTAATAAGTATATAATTATCAAACTACAAATTGCCAAGCTCAAATCCTATTCATGATAATATGATGTCATAACAAGCAATTTCTGGTGCAATGTAGCTGTGTTTTACCAGGAAAAACCACAGTGGACAAAATATCATGTGTGCCAATTCCCTACTGTCCTTATACAATACTTTAGCATAGATATTATCTTCAAGATATATCTAATATGCAAAATGTCTCATATAGTGTGTAATGATAAAAGGAAATTAAACATAAAGCCCACTTTTAGCTCACAATCTCAGAGCAGATAATTAGAGAAACTATCATAAAAACACCTTTCAAACTGTAAAAATGACCCTGATACATATACAGTATATATATCTTTTAGTTCCTGAAGACGGCTCAAGTAGTAGAGCTGAAACGTTGAAGAATAAAATCCTTTTTTATTTTGTACTAAGTCCTGTTGGTGCAGTTTATTTTTCATGAGAAAAACAGTGGTTGCAGTTTGCACAGCAGTAAACATAATTTAATATCAGAAATAGGGTGATTTATCTACTGTTCAATGTTCACTCCATTGTAACAATGTTTTAAGCCAACTTCCTTATTTTTGTAGAAAAGAGTTTTGGAACTGAAGTACAGCATTACCACTAAGCAATGTAAGTCAAGACATTATTTTGATTATACTTGTGCATGCAGTCTTTTTTTTTTTGTTATAATGAGCTATGAATACACTCTGCCCCAAGCTGTATTTTGAAATCAAAAAGCTGTTGTTATTTTCATCTCAGCTTGGTATGGTTCTAGGGTGGTCTTATATTGGAATTAAGAAGGAGGTAGTAGGGGCATGAAGAAGGACAGGACCCATTGACTCTATACCAGCCAAAAATTAAAGAAAATATTTTATGGTATGGTAAGACCTCCTCCATTTATGTGTATTTCCTTTTTGCACATGATAGTACAGTGTAGATTAATTATTTTACCTTTTTATCAGGGTGCTGCTGCCATGAGGTGAGTTGCAAAAAGGTAATAAAACCAGAAATTTGGCTCCTCTAGTGCAGAGAGTACAATTGTGCTCTCTGCACTAACGATTCGCCCCCCCCAGACCCAATAATGCACAAAAAGTTAAGCACTGGGGAGCGAGGGGGGCAACATCACAGGAGCAAGAGGCATAGAAACTCCCCTGCTTTTCATTCTTTACAATGTTACAGTTACAGTATGGATTCTTGATCATTAACCAGTAGTATGTACACTTTTCTCCATAGCTATTAATACAATTTCATTTAAAACCTCTTGATAAATAAGCTTGTAAAAAAAGATAAGTGTACAAAATATAGAAAAAAGAATGCAAAATATAAACATGTACTTACTATGTGCATATATGTACAGTATGTGGGCAAAAGTTTTTATAACCAAATCAAACAGCATCAAAAAAGATCAATTTGGTCAAATTGCTTGAAGAAGTGAATGTTTCCCTAAAGTACCAAAATAGCTATCTTAAAATATAATTAACATAATGAAAATATGGTATTTATATAATTGTCTCAATAGTGTAATTTTTAGCTCAGCGAGCTGGCACAGAGATTACAATTTCATATTTTCTGAGCTGTGAAGAAAGTTGAATTTTGTTTCTGTTAGTTAATTCCCATTGGGGACTTTAAAATGGAGAAAGGAAAACAATTACAAATGTAAAAAGACTGGCTACATTTTTCACATGTTAGGCTGTAAGAAAAAAACAGTAAATAAAATAGACTTGGATAAAAAAAGAATCCAAATGGACCTTAATAAGATGTATCTAGGAAAACATTTCCTGACAATATGGTTTAAAAACTCTATTGCATTGTAAACATTTCTTACTTTTACTAAACCTTAAAGGGGAACTGTTCCTAATATAAAAATCAATTTGTAATAAATGAATCCTTCTTTTTCACAAACAGGTTTTATACTATTGTTACAGTTTTTGAAATATAATTATGGTGCTTCTTTAACCTATCATTATCCCTACTGCAAGTGTCTGAATCATGCTGGTTGTCAGTCTGGAGTCAGTCAGTTTGTCCGGGTGAAATCTGTTAGTGACTTGGAGCATGAGTGAGTTGGTTGCAGTTGGAAAAAAAATATTAGGTTGGGCAACTTACAACAAATCAAATATGTAAACGACAGTAATTAAAAATGATTTTTGTATAATAGTTGCATAGTTTAACATTTCCTTCAACCAAACTATTTTATCTTCAATGGGCTCATGTATAAACTTTGTGTAGCACAGAATGCTTCGCACAGTGAACATATTTACACTATGCTTGTTTATATTTTTAAAGCTGGACAAAATTAGTGTAATTTGCAACCATTATTGTTCATTTTTAATCACGCTGCCATTGTCCTTAAGAGCTTTTAAATATTGCATATTATAATATAATTAAAAACTATAACATACGTTATAAACTACAGTCTGCCAGCTCCATATTGATGATGTGATCACACAGAAGGCAGCAATCCTTTGGGTCTGATAAAGAGGTGCATCTGAATACTGAATCATGCAGACAGATTAGTAGCTGCTACCTGTATGATCATGATTTCAATGGGTCAGGCAGCCTGAATTTACTGAACTAGATCTTTATTCATGTGCATATAATTATAATTTCATTTGAAGGAGCGTAGGTGGTTCTTCACAGTGAGGGCAGTGAGGATTTGGAATGCCCTGCCAAAAATTCGCAACAAAATCAATTTGAATCGTGCAACTTTTTCAAATTGTTGCTCCAAAAACTCTAATTTATCAAATTGTCAGCGGAAAAACTCTAATTATTCAGATTATCGAACAAATACCAAACAGCCGAAACTATCAAGCATCCTGAAGGCAGAAAACCAATTGTTAAAGGGACCACCTGCCATTGACTTATACATTATTTTGACAGGTTTTAGCTGGAGTATTTTTGGATTCAGATTTTTAGCTTCAGAGTATAATATAAAAAATTGAGGTTTAATAAATAGGCCCCTTAATGTTACCACTTATGGTTTCAATAATTCTTAACTTTAGGCTTTCTAATAAAGCGTCTCTCTCAATTGTTTATAATAGTATAATTATAGTAGAAACCCCATGTTACATATTTCAGAGGACTAGAAAAAATGGTGTGAGATCCACTAAAATGTAAGATTAGGATAATACATTATGCATTATACATTGGTGGGACAGTATAAAACAGTATAAAATGAGGGAGAACTTTAAACCTGTGTATGTAAATTTGAGGTTTCACTGTATAGTAGAGTAGTAAAACCATATTAAAACTACTGTTTATACTCCCGTATTATTAAACCACACCAGATCAAGATAACATGATGCTTCTTTTGTTTTATCAACAATCATATTTAAATATTTATTTTGGTTTTCTGAAGCAAACTAAAGATTTAGCAATACTTACAGCAGTGTTCCCCAACCAGTGGCTTGTGAGCAACATGTTGCTCACCAATCTCTTGTATGTTGCTCCCAGTGGCTTTAAAGCAGGTAAAGATCAGTTTCTCAAGCAAAGTAGCACAGTAGACAACAGTATCGCATGGAAGACAAAAATGTTACGCATGAGACAAAAAAAAGTTGACCATAGACTCTAATGTGTTTAGCTAATTTTTCAGAACAGATTCACGCATTACTAGAATTCTTGACTTGACAAGTTTTGGGTGGAAAACACTGTGGGGCAGATTTATCAAGGGTCGAATTTCGAAGTGCAAAAAGCTTCGAAATTCGACCATCGAATAGGCTAGTACGACATTCGAAGTCGAATTTGAAGGATTTTTAAGATCGTACTTCGATCGTACTTCGATCGTACCTCGAATCAAACGATTTAATCGTACGATCGTATGATTTCACTTCGACTTCTTAAAACTTAGCCAAATGTTGGCTATAGGTCCCCATAGGCTAACATAGCAATTTGGCAAGTTTAAGGTGGCGAAGTGTCGAAGTCAAAGTTTTTTAAAGAAACAGTACTTCGATTATTGAATGGTCGAATAGTTGAAGCATTTTCACTTCGAAGTCGAAGTCGAATTTGGCCTATTCGAGGGTCGAAGTACCCAAAAATTACTTCGAAATTCAAAGTTTTTTAATTCGAATATTCACTTCGAATTCACTTCGACCCTTAGTAAATGTGCCCCCAGGTGTACTGCCAAACAAAGCCTCCTGCAATCTGTCATTCCACATAGAGGCTAACAAATAGCCAATCACTATTTTCATGTTTGTGTTGCTCCCCGGCTTGTTTTACATTTTAAATTGGCTCAGGAGTAAAAAAAAGGTTGGGGATCCCTGACTTACAGGCTGATTAAAGGCTCCTTTTTAAAGAATAAAGCATAATCAAAAATAAAAATAATAAAAATAGATTTAGAAAACAAGGGTGCATGACCTTATGGTCAGAAGTACTGCTAGATAGGAGTGGGGTGGATATAACCAAATAGTTGCATGTATCTGTTTTAAGGTTAAATGTTCATTTTATTTTTAAATCAACTTACAATTCTAAAAGATTAAAATATGCATTTGGGTGATGTTTGTGTATTTCCTAGTTTACTAAAATTAATGACACTACAGCTCTTAAGTGAATTGTGCATAAATTTTAGAAACTTGTATATTAGCTCTTAATACCCACCGCTGATTAAGATTTGCATTTTTATTAGGGCCTGACAAAACTGTTTAGCTTCAATTTTCTGTACTAATCTGCCTGAAGACTTGTCCACTGTAATTCTAGAACTTGCTGTTTATGACAGATATATTGCTGCTCAAACTAAGGGGAAAGATTGTTTGAAAGTAACGTTTAAACATGATGAAAAATGACAAAAATATCCAAGCATCTGTAGCACTGGCAATTTCAATATCAATCAAAAATACAGAAAAACTTGTGATTAGGTTAAAAGTACAAATTTTATGCAGCCCTGCAAGGAAATTTGTAAATGGCACTGTTTTTAAGTTCATTATATGATTACATTATTTGCAAGCTGAAGATATACCTAAAATGGGTAACTTATATAGAACACTTTCTCAGAAATGTAAAAAAATAGTAGAAAGTCAAAAAAATATTAAACTTTTTATACTTTCAGATAAAATATGTTGCACAAAACAGTGGACAACAACCAGTAAAATCTTTAATGATTTGCATCCTTCTGCTTCGGTGATTTCATAAATTACTTTTCAACTTCTAATCTTGCCAAAACGTTTACTGATTTGAACAACAGTCATGAGCACAACTGATGGCTCTTATATTTAATAATTGGGAAATGTTTTGTTGATATCTTTGTGTTTTTAATAACAAAATTATGCCTGAGGCTAGAAAGAAGAACATGTAGCGCTTTGCAGTAAAGTCAATAGAAAAGTTATTAACATCTAAAGTTGCTCATAATGCTCATAATAACTTTTCTCTCATTTCAAGCTTTCTGTAAAAAAACACTGTGCTGCTTGAACTCTGGCTTATTCTTGCAGTGTTTGCTATGGTGCCCTGGGAATAGTAGCCCATGTTCTAGGAATGAGCAGGCTCCCAATACCTAGGCTAATAGGGGTGTCAGATGTACATGTACACTTTACAATAAACCCTGGGTTTTGTCACGTTCCGTACATTGGTAAAATTTAAACAGTTAAATATCACTGTGATATACTGTCAATTATGCTGCAAAACCAACGTTAACCATATAGTTCCAGGGACTGAAAGCAGCAGAATATGCTTGTATATTTCAATACAAACTGAGCAATATACATTTTCTGCAGAAGTCTGGTATTAAAGGAACAGTTCAGTGTAAAAATAAAAACTGGGTAAATACATTGGCTGTGCAAAATAAAAAATGTTTCTAATATAGTTAGCCAAAAATGCAATATATAAAGGCTAGAGTGAGCAGATGTCTAACATAACACAACAGAATACTGCTTCCTGTTTACAGCTCTTTAACTCTGAGTTAGTCAAAGACTTGAAGGAGGGACACATGGGGCATAATTGTTCAGTGAGTTTGGTTTTCATTCTTAGCATGCAGGTCAGATTCAAAAGAAAACAGTTATGACTCATATGGCCCCCCTCAAGTCATTGATTGGTTACTGCCTGGTAACCAATCAGTGGAAACCAAGATATATGCAAAGCAGAAAGTAGTGTTCTGGCTATTATGTTAAACATCAAGTTACTCTAGCTTTTATACATTCCATTTTAGCCTAACTAACTAATTTAGAAAAATATAATATTTTACACAGCCTATCTATTTACCCAGTTTTTATTTTTACACTGAACAATTCCTTTAAAGGTAAGATATGCATCTTCATTAAAAATATATTTCTACATATCATTTATTGGAGATGAAAGCTATGTTGACTCAGATGGCCTTAATTTTATTTTGTGTAGTAAGATACAAGGTTTAGAATATAAAGCTTTATAATGGAAATAATTCATCTAATTTCCCTGATATTTTGCCATGCAACAGAAATTGCATTTTATAAAGGGGTGATATGGTAATCATATGCTTGTGTCCATATAATGGCAGACATAAATCTTTTTTTTTTAGGATCTTTTGTCTTTATTTTGCTTCCTTTGAAATAATAAGTGGCCACTTCAAGCATTTGCACCAGCAACATCACTAATAAAGACATATATATATATAAATATATATTACACAAAAGCCATGAATATCTTGTAAATTATATCCTAACGGTGAGTTCTGATGTCATCAGTTATAAACAGTGAGTTCTGATGTCATTTCTGTCACATGACTCACTGAAACTTGTGTATTATAATAAATAAAGTACCCCCTGTTGCAAAACATGAGGATATTAGAAGCTACCTTGGCATTCCATGACCGTGTAGAAAAACACTCAGCCTTCGGCCTCGTGTTTTTATATGGTCATGAAACTCGTGTTTTTATATGGTCATGTAAATTGTAATATCCTTATATTTTACAAGAGGGGGTACTTTGTTCACTATATATATACATATATATATACATATATATATACATATATATATATATATATATATATATATATATATATATATATATATATATATATATATATATATATATATATATATATATATATATATATACACAACCTATATAAACCCTCCCTATTCAAATTGACCTAAGCACAAGTGTACTAATGAAGTTTTGGCAAGTGGCAAAAAAAAGTGCCCTAATGAAATAATGCTAGCAAAACTTCACCAGCGTTTGGCTGCAGAGATGCAACTTTGCATTTTAGCGAATTAGCGTAGTGTAGCGAATTTTCACCTGAAGAAGAGGCGCAGAGTGTGGTGAAGCTTTTGCAGGCAAAAATTCCCCCTTAAGTGAATTTGCCCCTCACTGTGTACATACCTATATTATATATAAGTATTTTCATACCTTAATAGCAAAAAGCTTATAGTCTTTTTGTACCTTAAATAAATTGGGGATAACTTAAGGATGTCTTCAAATTTATGAGTTTCAAAGCTATTTCATTTAAAACCTGCAGATCTTGAATGTGTTTCTATAAAACATTTTGAGTGGTCTATAAATACAGAATCATTAATAGTTACACTAATGTAAACCAACCAGTCTAATCAACCATGTTAAGAAATGATTTTCTTTTTTTAGAAATATATTGAAATCAATCATTTACTTTTACTGTTTATTCATGACATTTCCTTCTTAAAGCTCATTTACAGAAGGTGCATTATGTTGCCCATTTCCTCATGTTTCTTTTCTTATTTGTGATGATGGAAGTCATAGAAGATGAACAGTGAATGAGCAATCAATTCCTCTCCTAAAAAGCTGATTAATCTATTGATTTCAATTGTAGTTTATCAAAGATCATATCAAGGGTGTTATTTATCAAAATCGGAATTTATCTAACTATTTTTGGAAAGCCACTCCGACCAAATCCACGTGGACCATCCCCCCTATTTATAATTACATTTTACCAAAAAATTCTTGTGTGGGAAAAGTCTCGATAAGATCGTAAAATTATTTTTCAGATTTGATGCCCAAATATCACAACTTTTTCGGAAACCCAGCACAAATCAGGCTATTTTTGGGACGTCTGCCATTGACTTCTACATGAACTTGGCAAGTTGGGGTATTTTTTTTTATTCTGACTTTTAACATCATCTGGGTTTAAAAAATGACAAAAAAATTTAGGGTTTTTTTTTTCTACAAAAATCTGTGGTTTTCCCCTTTAAAGGTCCAACCATAAAAAATCTGACATTGATAAATAACCCCCCAAATGTATCATGAACTGTGGAACATTTCCTAAATGGGAATATAGGAATATATTAATAAATGTGCATATTAGCCTGATATATAACTTTGGCCTACATAACCAGCATATGGTATTTTCTTAAAATGTACTATCTCACCAGCAATATGTTGCTTTGACCAAAAAATAACAGCTTTAGTATCTAACTCAATTGACAAAAGTCAGTCTTCCCTATGGGTACAGGTTAGGGAACATTTGAATTACCATTATGTTCAGGCTGATATTAATCACAGAGGTCCCTTATGTCAATGTTCACAACTGTGCTAAATTTGTTAGAGGAAGCTAAAGGGGGTCACCTTAAGACACTCACCTGGATTTAAAAACCTTTGAGAATAGCATCAATGGGTGCATCCATTTGCCTTGCACATGTTTATAAATGAAACTTTACACCATTGAAACATATAAAATAGATTCTGGTCATTGTGCTTTAGTTCATATACTGTAATTCATGTATGGTTAGGGGTTGTAACCTCACCAAAAGCTATTCACATGATAAATTAATCTGATTTATCAAGTGTTTTCTTCCATGCTGCACTTGTTTAGCCAAGTTAATACTCTTTCAGCAAGTGCCCTGTTTGATCTTTTCGAAGGACCCATTTTGTCTATTCTCCCTTTCAGTTGTTAAATTGATACCATAACCACATGTGCAAAGAAGCGATAGCTCTCAATTTAATATAGCTTTTTTCTGGTTGTGCTGAAGTGTGGCAAAATTCATTATTTAATCCCATTCAGTGTTGCAGCAGAGGAAGACCAAGGTTAATACAGGTAAATGGCACATTATAAAAGCTTTAGAAAAGAAGCTAAAGGAACTTGAACTGCAGGTGCATGTATTTTGCTGTGTTATTTAACTATTCTCTGCATGTGCTGCTTTTGAGGTGTTACTTAACATTCAGTAACTCAAAGTCATTATCATAGTATAATGAATTAGTTTTTGATAGACCTGTTTCTGCTCATATAGTTTCTCTTGGAAATGTCTTAATGTAAAAAAACAGCAACTGATACATTGGAACATTTATCTTCAAAACATGAAACAAAATTCTATGAGGTTTGAGTGAGTTTTTTTTCTGTTTCCCACATTGGATGCAGATGTTTTAGAATAAGAATCTAATTATTTCCCTCCCCAGGTTCCTTTTACTGATACAAAAGCAGAACTGTCTTTAATTCTCATGCACGCAGTTTAATCCATCTCATTTTAATTTAGGCTGAGCAAGCGTTTTCATAGTTCCATCTTTCAATAAGAACTAAAGCTATGAAGGTTAGAAATGCTGTATTTCACAGTACATACCTAACATACTATATCAGCCCAGAGTTCAGTAACCGTGTGAAAATAAAATTCCATCCCTTCAGAGTTATTTATAGAAGCTCACTATATTTGTTTTTGTTGGCCAATTTTTGCAAGTCAGCAGTCAATGTTTCATGCTCAGTGTGCTCGGGGCTGCTGTTGAGTATCTAATCAGATCACATGCATACATTTTTCCTCCTAAAGAGTCACAGTGGTCGTGGACTGCCACTAAATGCCAAAACAACCACTGAGGGAGTGGAGATGGAGGGAGTGGATCTGGGCTGCCGGTGCTCAATAGAGCCGGGGCCCACCTGTTTTTTTCCCAGTGTCCAGGGACTAGTGAGATTAACTGAATTGTAAGTGGGAATATATTTCTTTTTTGTTCTGCAACGTTTTTCTAGCGGACCATTTTCTGGTGAAATATAACATGGATTTGTGGCTTTAAGAAGCTGGTCTTTCTGCATGTATTCCTTTCTGCACTGAAGCTTGTATCTGCTCAGATGCTATAAATATAGCCACTAAAACTCCTTTGGAGGCCTGATCACAAATTACAAGTATATCACAGGCCACTTACTGTATATTTTCTTCATGTAATAAAGGCACATTTTTCAACTAAGCATATGTAGTGATAATGTTTTTGTGCTGAATGGTAATAGGAGATAGGGTTTTATTTGTGATGGGCGAATCTGTACCATTTTGCTTCGGGCAAAAAATGGTGAATTTTCCGTAAAATTCACAAAACAGATTGAAGTCAATGTGCATCAAAATAATTTTGATGCACGTCAATTTGAAGCGAGCGAAAATTTTTATACACTTTACTATTTTTTCCAAATGCATTAAAGTCAATGGGTGTCCGAATAATTTGGACGCGCCAATTTTGACGCGTGACAATTTTTTTTTTGATGTGGTAGATTTTTCACTGGCGAATAGACGCTGCAGTTTTGTGGATTACAGTGAAAAGCAGAAATTCGCTGCAAATTTGTGGCTGCTGAATTTATTCGCCCATCAACAGTCGTTAACGCCATATATGTAATTGATGATAATGAGTTATTTGGCCACAGTACCAGAAGACATGTTAAAGACAAAACAGGATGTAAAACATATGGGCATATCTTTACAAAAACTTGTATTTTTGTATATATTGTTAAAATGCAAGAAATGTTTGAAAGATCCTGCTGGCAGAAAATTGTATATCCTACAATACAGGATAATACGACACTACAATCTTAAAAAAGGAGTGGGCACATTCTGGCTATATACTATTTGTGCTAATGATTTTTTACTTATTGGTAACAAGCTATTAAAAAGTCCCTTTAACAGTTCCATATCTATGCCCTCTAAACATGATGGAGGTGGCAGTGCACCAAACAAAATAGAGGACATGCAGGACATGTTTTTTAGTATAATCAGCTAATTGCTCTTTAAAATTGGTGGTTGTTTCCACACAAGGTTCTTACATTATCGTTGCATACAGTAGTTTAATGGTTAATTTGGATTGAAAAGAGACACTAGTCCATCAAATTCAATCCCTCCGAATGAAATCCAGTGCAAATGGATACACTTACCTATACAGACCTCTGTGTAGACTTGTGATGTATATAAACTGTATATACTGATACCTAAAATAACTGTAGATCTAAAGAGTACTGCAGTCATGGATGTTATGCTATTGGCATGTACATGTTTCCATATATATAGAACCCTTAGTAGAACATGTAATAAAATCATTAATCCTATAGGATAAGCTGTGATGATCTCACCCACACTTAAAAAAAGCACAAGCTTTACAATTTCTGCACTAATGATTCCCCACAGAACTAAACCACAGAACTAAATGGATTGCCATTGAAAGTGCTGTATTGGTGTAGTACCCCTTTTGCTTTTGCGGAAACGCTATTGAGATCAAAACATGGAGGCTAAAGGGAATTTTCAATTGTTCATGTGCCTTTTATTAATTCGCTTTTATATGAGTGCATTTTTAACTTTTAAATAAACACATTTTTATAGTATCACACTTGAAGTGCTCCAATTTTACTGTTTTTATGTTTATACTATTTTTTTTTACCAGTGATTAAAAATCATGTCTTTATCTATTTAGGTTTCTACCTTTGCAGCAACGTAACTGGAGGGGGGCGCGGGACGTGCAGCCGGGGCCCCCACCCCCCTCCGTATGCCCGTATGGACCTGGAGGGGAGTGCGGGCCCTGGCCCAATCGCATCCCCTGCTCCCCCAGTAGTTACACCACTGTACCTTTGAGGAGTGGAAAGAGATGATACCTTGATCACCTGATCGAGCATAGCAACTCATTTTTCAGAGTTTGGCAGGCCGTTTTGAGACTTTAGCTTTATTGAAATAGTATGAACTTCCCACCTATGTTTTAAAACTGAACGGGTAGATTCAGTCCAGACAATGACTGCAGGTTTAGTCAAAAATGTGTAAATAATATACTATATTTAGCTGTCTGGATCCTATATTGGGGAAGCTGGCACAGATCTCACTACCACTTTCTAAACTCCTTTCATGTATTAATAAAATGGGAAGAGCTTGTATGGAGAATTAAAAATGAATTTAGAATATTAACATTCTTAATAAGAGCAATGGTTCACTGAACTTCTCTGACAATCAAATTGTGATGAATATACTCAGCTCTGCTTCCTAGCCACCTGTAACAATGTAAGAAAATGCAAATAGAATCAAGGAATCCCGGCAGTTATTTGTTCTTTATATTAAGGGTGCACTGAATCATCAGCAAAAGTTTTGATTTAATACTAAACTAAATCTGAACCATTAATTGCATTTTTAAATTGAAAACCAAGATTCCAATAAATTGCGTCATGTGGAAAAAACCCTCAAGTTTAGCTGTCTAGCTGTTTTCTCCCACACCCAATCCTGGACCAAATCTTGAGGACATGCATTTCTTATAGGGTAATTATAACTGTTATGATTGATATCCCAAACCCAGCACCAAGGTCCCGGCTCAGCTTTCTGCCTATAACAACCACCAGATCTTAGTATGAGAGGACCAGGACCAGAGTTCTGGGCAGGCAAGGGAACCGCACTTCGTACTGGAATGGAGAACAAGGAGCATAGTCTGGGTCACAGACCAGGTCAATACACCAGAGGAGCAGTACAATAACAGGAGACAGGAGCGTTATCGGGGGCAAAGGCTGGGTCAATACACCAAACTGCAGCGAAGTACAATAGCAGGAGTCAGAAGCATATTCAGGGTTGCAGGCTGGGTTAATATACCAATATCATTGAGACTTAAACAGGATCCGAGAGAATGGTCAAAATGCAAGCAGAGGTCAGGACAAGCAGCAGACAGGACCTGGCCAGGATCAGGCAGGGTCAAACATAATTTAGAATACAGAGAATCGCACCCAGGAATGAATGAATAGACCTTTACATTGGGCAGTGATTTTTACACTTTAAATATTTGAATCTTACGCCACCCAATGACATCACGTTTGGCACCTTCCGGATATAGTCGGAAACAGCCAAACTCGCAAACCTGGAAGAAGATGCGCATTCACCGGAATGGCACCGCAGAGGACGGATGTGGCAGGCGTCCCGTCACACCCCCACTAGACCACCAGTGTAAGTTGTCACAATAACTATCTTTCAGGTCTCTGTTTTGTTTACTTTTTCACTATGTGTGCCACTTTCAGTATTTTTGTTTTCATACACAGTCAGGCTGAGTAGTATTTATCCCAATACTATGCCCCCTAGGTCTATTACTTTGGAAGCCATTGTCTATGTTTATTCAGGTTGATATAAATAAACATTTAAAAAATTACTTATTTATTGTGATCAAGAATATCAAGCTCACAAGCTCAGAGTTTACTCATGTTATCTTAACATCTACCCTGTGCCCCGAACCTTGTAAATTTATATTTTTATTTTGGGTAAACTATTAATACATTTGTTTATATAATTATATGTTAGATATATAGACTATTTCATTACTGAATTTGCTTTATAAAATCCAGCACAAAAAAAACAACACTCAACTTTTCATGTTCCATAAAAATTTATATATTTTATGCCATCATATTACAGAAAACGGCTGACCCCTTCTGGGAACAGCAGTTTATTTCCAGAAAATACTGTATGTGCCCGATAAATTTTTAATTCCGTAATTTGTTAATATTTTATTTGTTGTTGCTAATGTTCCTAATGCAAAATTCACAGGTCAATAGCAAAAACCTGACGTGCACTTAAATTATTGAAGGCAAAGTATCACGGCAAAAAAAGAAGATTAAAATGTGCCCAAAGGAGCAACAGTTACTACAGACAATATATTCAGAAAGCCAGGAGAGCTTTTGTGGCCACATTATTGTTAAATACTAGAATTCTATTGTATGCCTAATACTGTCAGTTTATTTTAGATGTATTCTATAAATAAAATAGCTACCTGTGATCCTTATTTTGGGAGATAATTAGGGTTAATGTACAAAGTGATGTTCATGATATCTGGCAAAAATCACATAAAATGCTTTGTTCTATTTTGATGTGGTTACAACTGCCACCAATAGGAAATGGAATGGGGCAATTTTAATGGAGAAAAATGACTGCAGGCAAACCACCAAGTATTGGTCTTGCATTTCATAGTCCTATAAGTAATACTGCATTTGTTCTAACAAATGGATAATGCAATTTTTCTTTGATTTTTTAATTATTTCACTTCATAGCAGAGAAAATAGGACATTCTTTTATAGAAATCCATGTCACAAACTATTTTTTTAAACAAATAATTTATTTTCAAATATACTAGTGTAAATTAAAAACTTTTCATATGAAAATTGCATGTGGAATCTAGTATCTATGAGTACGATAAAGATAAACATTAAAAAGGAAAAAGTCCGCAAGTACAGCCATTTAATACAACTGCACAAAAATTCTGGTCATAGCATCATACCTGACAGTTGTAATGACATATAGACCACATAACTCAACCATGTGATTATTCCTGACTGATATATAGGCACAGAAAATAAACAAGAAGACAGAGGAGAGTCAAAAATTAACTTTTGTATATGAATCACTGTCAGCATCTCAGTGATGAAAAATTAATTTACCCTTTTATATAAACAGAGATAAACAGTGAGAAAGCATTGCTGAATGCTCAGTTTTCTGTATTAAACAGTAACAAATGTATGCATTTTCGCACCAAAATCCACCCCATCTGTGGACTAAGTGGCTGATACCATGCCTGTCACATCTTCTGGTGTGATGTGGCCCTAAGGGGAACTCCACCCAAGTTGTATAATTACATAAAATGTAATTCTAATTTATTTTCCAATATAAATTAATTTAATTCATTTTAGAGTTATTCATACATGTAATTGCTATTGACTTACTTTTAAAAGCATATTAGCCTGTCTCTATATATTCTCAGTTACAATATAGCAAAAGACAGCTGATTAACAGTCCTGTTAAGATTATGCTAGGTATTGTTAGAATTGGCATTGGCAGCGGAAAAAAGGTACAAACAGTGCTTTCAATTGCAATTACATTTTCAAATATATTTACTTTACTGAGTTTCCAAATATATTAAACCCAATCAGTACAGTCATACTGTATATTAGTAGCATTTAAGTATTACAGCACCGCAATTAGTTGGGGTCGATTTATGTTCGATCCTCCAGGCCAAGCATTTGGTTCCTAAAACCCCGTGTCATGTGTGGTTTCTGCATCTGGATACCTCAGCTTACCTCTGAATGTTTTTTTCCCAGGCAAAAAATAATAACAAAAAATTGTCAGTTGGGTGCCACACTTTTTATGCAATTTTATTTAAATCACAAATCTGCAGCAAACTGAGTTATTCGGATGCAGAAACCATACGCAACCACATGAGCCATATGCTCAAACATGGTGGCTCCAGCATTAATAAATCAGCCCCATATGGAGCTGCCATGATAAATCTAGGTTACACTAGCCTAGAGGGAACATAACCTATCAAATTTTAATTGGGTACTTCTATCTTCTACTGTTAATTTCTACTGTGAATTGATCAGAAGAATTGAAGTTTTTCAGAAATCTAGCATCTTTACCACATCACAGGCATGTGTTATCTACTTTTCTAACTATAGTGTGGAGTCACTTCAGGGTGATATATAACTGATGTAGTGTTTTGTATTGGATTAAGGTCTCTGAGGAAGTGTGTAGACATGAAATGTCTCAGACTTTAGGCACTGTTTTTACCAGATGTGTTAATAAAGATGGATATTTTTGTTGAACACTGAATCACGTGGTCCTTGAGTTTCCTAGTGGGAGATGCAACTATTGGATATCTGTTGGTTGTGTCTCCCTAAGCGGCGGACTCGGGGCAGAGATACCTGGGTGACAGGATCAAATGGGCACATACACTTGGATTTACTGAATGAATGTTGTTTGCCTCAGTGAGTGGCTTTAGAACAAGGGGCAGGGTTCAGGCGGGATGCACCTGACCACACGTTATAATTGGTGTGTGGCTTCTGATACTGTATGTAATGGTTGTTTTGTTTCCTGGAGATAATTATATAGTATGCGTGTAAACTTTGTTTAAGTGCTGCGTATATTGTATTTGATATGATAGTGTTTTGAATTGGATCAGACTGTCTCTAGTATGAATAAGAAAATTGTAACAGTTATCACCTAACCATCTGGTGAATCCTTCTGATGATGTGTTTTTGCTGTTGCCAATTATTTAGGTTTGACTTCAAGCAAGAGTTGGTATATTTTAGGGACCAACTTGGACGTACAGTACTAATCCAGCATTACGTCAATTTAATAGTGGAAGAATACATTTGCAAATGTAGAGAATTGCAATCTAAATGTATACCTGATATGAAATATCTGTAGAAGAGAGGATGTTGAATTTTGCATCTGTGACAATGTTCGGTATATTTAATAAATTAGGAGATGGAAAGGTAATCTCCCAAATATTTGATGCCTTGTTGTAGCCAGAAAATGAAATCATGTGGCATAAGTGTGGAAAGTATGAGTTGCCCCATACTGGAAACATTTACCAATGTAAATAAAGCTATTTTGGTCCCTAGAAAAAGTTTGTCCATGTTTTATCCGACCAGAGATGACTGTTCTACCAGTTGTTTTGTCCCTTACAAGAGTTGACAATACATTCCTATATGCTATTATTTAGAAAATGACAGTTATGATTATTACCGTATATACTCGAGTATAAGCCGATCCGAGTATAAGCCGAGGTACCTAATTTTACCTACGAAAACTGGGAAAACTTATTGACTCTAGTATAAGCCTAGACACAACTACAGCCCTGTCTCCCAGCAGCGCACCTTCCGCCAAAGAGACTCCCCCAGCGATCGACCGGACTTCTTTGCAAAGTTGATGGTGACAGAGAATTGTGCAGAGAGTGCTGTGTGTCATAAAACCTGATCTTTCGTATAACCAACAGATGGCGCTGTGTGATATTGCCATCACTGTTAATCCTTTATTCAACCAACAGATGGCGCTGTTTGATATTGCAGTTACTGTTCTTCTTTGATATAACCAACAGATGGCGCTGTGTGATATTGCAGTCACTGTTATTCTTTGATACAACCAACAGATGGTGCTGTGTGATATTGCAGTTACTGTTATTCTTTGATATAACCAACAGATGGCACTGTGTGATATTGCAGTCACTGTTATTCTTTGATATAACCAACAGATGGCGCTGTGTGATATTGCAGTCACTGTTATTCTTTGATACAACCAACAGATGGCGCTGTGTGATATTGCAGTCACTGTTATTCTTTGATACAACCAACAGATGGCGCTGTGTGATATTGCAGTCACTGTTATTCTTTGATATAACCAACAGATGGCGCTGTGTGATATTGCAGTCACTGTTATTCTTTGATACAACCAACAGATGGCGCTGTGTGATATTGCAGTTACTGTTATTCTTTGATATAACCAACAGATGGCGCTGTGTGATATTGCAGTCACTGTTATTCTTTGATACAACCAACAGATGGCGCTGTGTGATATTGCAGTCACTGTTATTCTTTGATATAACCAACAGAGGGCGCACTGTTATTCTTTCATAAAACCAACAGAGGGCATTGTGGGATATTGCAGTCTCTCCCCAAGTGAACTGTTGGTATAGGAATGATTAAAAGTGACTGCAATCTCGGCTACTGCCCGCTGACCCGAGTATAAGCCGAGGTAAACTTTTTCAGCACATTTTGGATGCTGAAAAACTCGGCTTATAAAGCACAGGCATAACAATTCCATTAGAACAGCATGCTACAATATAAATGATCACCCTGTAATAAACACTCAGGTATGTACACGTATATGTATATATAATTTCATATTACAAAATAATACAGATTATCTGGAGTTCTGAACTAAAACATAACTAAAACTGTATCCAGACCCCAAGGCTTTCAGATACAACATCCTAGCATAAGCAATCCATCAGTATATTTATTACAAACTTTTTTGTAATGAAATTCAATAAATAGAATTGATTTGAAAAATTAATGATGCATACATAACCCATTTGCCAACACAGCTTTAAGACATAATGGAAGAGGTTTAAGAGGTGTCAAACAAGGGTTAACAGCTAAACTAACAATAAAACAGTTCTCCAGAGTGCAATAGCTGGTGGAGCAGGGACCATTTGTCTCAGCAGGGTGGAAGGTAAAAGTGCGGTGATACATGATGTTTCATCACAGCTATTTCACAAATGCAACCAGGGCATTCAAATCACATGACATAACAGTACGGATTCGCCATTAAATCTTCTCCATTGTAACAGTGTTTTATTTCTATAACTTAATGATTTATATTCTAGTCACCATTTCATGCAACAGCAAGATACTGCCTTACTTTAAATGACTGCTTATCCTTAAAAATGCTAAATTCTAGACATTTAATCACCTGCGTGGCAATTATAACACTACACAGCAACTGAAGCATATAATTGCTTAACACATAAAGCTGGAAAACATTGTAACGCATGACAATTAAGCAAGTAGAGTCTTTAAGTTTATTAAGCAAAAAACTAACTTTTGTAAATGGTTTCATTAAGCTAAATGAATGTACTATACCAAAATACTAATACAACCAATAATTGCATGGTATATAATATTCATGTCTGTTTCCCTGTGCACTGCTCAGGTAGTCCATTGCTTTCTCATGCGATAGAACATGACATGAACTTGTATATATATTTATTTTACAATATAGCACTTTGCAGTGCACAGAAAAATCCTGAAGGACAGTTGCTATAATTGCACCTGCTGTAAATGCTCTGAGCTCATTTTTATTGTATTACCAGATATATTCTCTGCCTTTTCCTCCCTTTCTGTTTAATGCAAAGTTAACTTTACACTGAGAACCATTTCTAGGCTGTCCTCACACACACATGTGAAAAATTGCTTTTGAAAACCCAATTAAGGCAAACAGGCAAGGTATCGAATATCATAATTCAAGGCTTTTTACCTAAGGCCCGTTTTTCAGAATGAATTATGTCTTGAAGCAAAAATGTCTAAGTGCTGAAATGGTAAAGCTCATATGCCCTGTGAGCCCTGCAAAGTATTCCCAGACAGTACTTAACAGGCAGGGTTATTGGTATGTGAACACCATAGAACCTAATGATACCATTTTCACATTTCATTAAAGAAGATCATGTTTCTTCTCAGCATAGGAAACAAGAAGACAGGATTGGATATTTGACTATTATCAAGCTTGATTGTCCAGAGGCAGAACAGATTTAGCAAAGCATTCTTCCTTTTAGCTTCTTTGTCTGATCCAAAAATATTCTTGAAAACAGCTCTTATTTTTTATTGACCGCAAACTTTCAGGTTCTTTATACTTATTCAACAATGAAATCCTTATACTGCAAATATAAAGGTTTGTGGGATTTTCCGTTCAGCTCAATGCATTCATTTTAGCCTCTCCTGTCTTTAGTCTGTTTAGAATTATATTCTGAACTATGACTTCAGTGTGATTATTATTACACTAAGGCAAAATAATAAGAAAGAAAATCAATAATTCCCAGTGGAAATCAGCTGGATATATTAATTAGAACCTTTTCCAGACCATCAGATTGAGTACCACACCGTACCACACTGCAGTATCATTTAGTTTTATGTGAAGACCACTAAATATTTTATTATTATTCTATAATTAATATTTTAAGAGGTAATTGTGTTATTACTCTTACAATGTCTTCATTGTTCTCATCCTTCCTTTCTCAGGCGCAGCCTTCCTTATCTCCTCCCACATCTTAAAGATAAACCAACATGGGGACAACCAGTCATTGACCACAAATATTGGACATCATTATTAATTATGGATAGCAAATTATGGCTCAAAATGGTTTTTAGTACCTTGTATCCACTGCTTTTGGGACATAGTGTTTGTAAACTAACAATAACATATAAAACCCCATTTTCCACCATAGTAAATATAGTACAGTATTGTTAGATCCAAGTTGGGGGGGGAGGTAGGCTACTGTGCTTTCCTACTGGGGAAAAGTTGCCTACAGGTAGCTTTTTGCTGCACTTCATAAAATGCAGATTGAGGTAGGTGGCAGATTCTTCCCTCTGCTTCAGCCATACGAATACAGTTGCAGTTGCTAGGCAACATGTGCCCTGATCTGGATTTACTCATGCCATAGTGTATGAATATTTGCAATAATCTGAGATTCATCATTACAGATCACCTATATCTGAAGTGATCCTTTTTTCCCTTACTTTAAATACAAGTACACCTTCGCGTAATACCATAGTGTACCATTATAATATTTAGCATTAATAACATACACACTGTTCTGCTTTACATTTTGTACACAGTAACTAATAAGCAGAAAGAGACCGCATGCTAACTTAATACTTAATACATGCAAATAATAAGATGCAAGCTTTTGTAATGGAAAGAATAATTACTTTCTGACACTGTAACAGAGGCTTACGTTAGTAATGCAAGAAACAGTCATTCTAAAACCCAACACACTGTATCTAAATTTATATTATATGTTAATTCTATACATTTGGTGTCAATTCAATAGTTTTTGTTTACTATGCATGTCATTCAAAATCTGTATTTGTTATTCAGTAGACTTGCCATGTTTAAATTTTCAGATAAAATAGTGTTACTGTGTTTTTATTTTTTAGCTGCAGTAATTTAGTTGTAGCTCGGTGTGTCATTTCTGTTTAGGATCTCTTCATCCCTCTAGAATAGAGAAAGTTGCAGAAATTGTTTCATAGTTTTACAAATGAGAATATATATATTTTGCTTAACGTCAAGCTGTATTTGTTGGGGTGGTAGCACAGTGTGCATTCTCTATGTGCATTTCTTGACAGATGTCCATTCTGACAGTGTAATATGGATTCTAATGGTGCCCTGAGGATTAAAGAACAAGCACATAAAAGAGTATCATATACTTCTGGAAATAACCAAGCCATTGCAAATACAAATGGGTATAAACTTCCAGCTATGCTTCTAAAGAAAATAATTGTAGAAATAGAGATGAAGTTGCAAGGAAAGCTATGAAGGGTCTAACAAACAAGACTATTTTAGGCTTAAATGAAGGATAAATTGGGGTCAATTACAAAGTGGAGTCAAAAGCTAATTGCTGTCTAGATTTACGCTTTTTTGTTTTCCATTTTTTGTACTCCTTTTTTGTTTTTGTTAAATTTATGTATTGCTAAATTAAGGCTCAATACAAACACATTCACTCAATACAAACACATACACTCTGTTTCTAGTGTCACTGATTTAACATACTTTGAGGATGTCAAAAAGGTCCTGACTTGAACGCTACCTGCTACAACACTTATTACTAACCTACCATACGTAATCCTCAATAATAGTTCCTCCCACTAGCTCTACTATATATTTTAAACTCCATCATTCTGGTTGTGTTAACATTAACCTCATGAGTGCTGCTCAATCTAGCTGTCCACTGAGGTGTATGGTAGGTTAGTAATAAGTGTTGTAGCAGGTAGCGTTCAAGTCAGGACCTTTTTGACATCCTCAAAGTATGTTAAATCAGTGACACTAGAAACAGAGTTACAAATTTGAGCTTAAGTAGCCGTTATATGGTTACAAAATAGATACAAAGAAATAGTGTCTTGATATATTGATTTTAACTTGATTTTAAACTTGTTTTTAGGTAAAAATATACTGTTAGATTTAAGTGTAATGCATATCTTATAATGAAACACAAATGATTGGGTGCAATATGCCCAAAAATTAAGTAGAGAAGTGAAGAAGCTCGCACTCACAGGACTTATCAAAATCAAAAATGGTGTTTATTTCAATATAAGTAACTAACGTTTCGGCTTGCACTCAAGCCTTTCTCAAAGTGAGAAAGGCTTGAGTGCAAGCCGAAACGTTAGTTACTTATATTGAAATAAACACCATTTTTGATTTTGATAAGTCCTGTGAGTGCGAGCTTCTTCACTTCTCTCTCTCTCTCTCTCTCTCTCTCTCTCTCTCTCTCTCTATATATATATATATATATATATATATATATATATATATATATATATATATATATATATATATATATATATATATATATAGGTATTGAGCAAAAACACAATATTAATTACCATTTTACAATCACAGAGATTAAATTATTGAAATTAATCTTTAATTCTCTTACTACCCAAGTCAAGTTTTATCTTGACACAAAAAAGAATACTCTGATTAACGTGAGATAAACTTACATAGATTTGAAATCAGAACCAGTTAAATAAGTATTGGATTCAGTTTGAATTACTTGTTTACTCATACTGTATATCACATGTGTTATAATTCATATCAAAACATGTGAATCACTTCACTCATTATAACATATGTGCAAAACAGGTTAATTGTAAAGTAATAGACCTTCCTTTGCATATGATAAAATCTTTACAGATTAATGCTAAGAAGTATAAGAGTCACATAATCAGATCTTGTTAGCTCTGTAAAATATGTATAACTTATACAAGATGCACATTTCTTAATAGCTTAGCAAAATGAATAGTCTCACTTCAGTACATAAAGCCAACTTAATATAAATAAAGCCATCAAAAGGATGCAATATTAAATAGCAGGTGGCTGCTTAGATACTGTACTTTAACCCTGAACAAATAAAAAAGCAAATAAACAGATTTCTTGCATAGATTCCTTTTAGTTTTGATGCTACTAGTATCTGAGTTATGCATTAAAGTGAACAATGCTTGCCCTAACCACTAAACTAACAGGATCTGGGTAGAACTTGTGAGCACGTGTACCTTAGTCTAGCATTTGGGAATATTTCATGCATTTTTAAATGTACATTAGGCTCCACAAGCTGAAAAGAGAACTTAAAGAAGAATGGTATCCTTTGAGAATAAATTACACTTCTTTCCACTACAGTAGCTAGCTTTGGTTTCAATCATATTTGTTCAGGTGTCTTGATGTAACTGTCAAAATGAAGTTTTGTATTCTTTTTTTCCAGGAAACCTTTCTCCCTAGTCAGTTTCAACATGAGGCATATTCAACATACTACACAGTTGATCAGCTTCTTAAAACAACAGAATACATATCTATCCTATAGAGAATTCCAAAAACAAGTTGTTTTTCACTGAAGCACTTCAACACAAAACATCTTCTTTTAAGGGTTTACCATTTACTTTATTTCCCCAGTTCAATAAAACATGTTTATTTTCACAGGTGCCATTATTAATATTTGTCTAATCATATCATTTGAAGCAATTATTACAAAAAGTACAAAGTAAAATGTAGGTGCACTTGCTAATATTACTAAACAACATTTCAACATTTTCAGTCTGTCAAACCCAGTCTGCACCAATGCCCTTATGGAATCCCAGAATTTTCTTTGTTGGAGCAAACCAGAAACCTGCACAATTGAGGAACAAAATCAGTGCAGACAAATAGAAGACCGAGACATAAACAGGAAAAGTTCAAGGTCTGGGTGGGCAGCAAAGATCAGAGTCAGTAACCAATTCAGCAACAAACACTAGATTAAGCAGTATTTGAGAACCAGAATGATTGTAAATGCAGTGTTTGGTAGCACCATGGAATAAATTGGGATCACCCCTGTTGCAGCATACTAATGTATTGGGGTTTTTTCTGCATTTGGATTAATTGCTGGCGTTTGGCTAGGCCAGTGCCATAGCCTTTTGCCCCTTAAACTGAACTTTTGAGAACCAGAAGCCAACTTATGCAAGGGAAAGGGAAAGAGAGAAGTATTTAAAGGGCTAGGGAACCAATCAGGAAAGTATACGTATGCTGGAGAGTGTGGAAAACCAATAAACACTAAAATTCTCCATCATGCATCGCATGATGTCATCAGCGCACAACGTCGCACCTGATGCAATGCGCAAGTGTGAAAAGGAGTAGCTGAAAAGATCCGTGGGTTAGTGTGCGTAAAGTTAAGAAGACGCACCTGACCGAGAGTTCCTTACAATTTTCCAAATCCATCATTTATTTTAATAATGTACCTTTAACTCTATGAATGTATTTCCCTATAAATGTCGAATTTCTTAGAATAAGAAGTACACATATTTTTAGGTTGCTTTGACTAGTGAGAAACTAATTTGTCCAGTTCCGCTTTGCGGTAAAATTTATAAAACCACAGGAAACTGCACTAAATGCACTGGATTCAAAGGATTTTTTGAAAAGAGGCTACTCTTACATTATATTGTTTCTCTTCCTAGCAACATTATGATATTTTGTGTATTATTATTTTATAATGGACAGTATATTCAGAAAGCTTTTACACAAATTTACATAGGTTCTTCTTTAGAAACAGCGATGCATGAAATCAGCTGCAATTTGATTTACATCTTAATTATTTTGTTGTAGATATCTCCAATTCACTGTAACTGATCTTGTAGCCAGTTTCCTATCCATGTGCAAACAATTTCATTAAGCCCAACATACCTTAGAAAGCAGTTATTTGTGGGGCACAATACCACATGTTAAATCCAAATAGATTATATTTACTTCTCCCCCACTGTCCAGCATCTCTTACCTAATCATAAAAAGCATCAGATTTGTCTGATTTGCTGAGATCGAAAATCCTTTTTAAATATTGGAATGACATCAGCTTTCCTCCAATCCAAAGGTAACATACCAGATGAAAGCAAATCTGAGAAAATCAGAAATAGGAGCGGTCTAAAACTGAATTAAGCTCTTAGAACCCAGGGGTGTATGCCATCTGGCCCTGGCAACTTGTTCACATTAATTTTTATTACCTGACTAGATTGAGTAGAGCCAACAGTGCAGCTATGAAGTAAGCCTTTGAACTCTGACTCCTCTATTGTATACACTTATAAAAGAAGTGATATAGCACATTTACCTTTTCTGTATCTGTTACAGATAACTTTACTAAGAAAGGACGGCACCAGGTCAGAAATACCAACATGTCTGGATTTGGACTAAGAGATCATATGGAATTCCTTTTATTCTACACTCCAATAATTCAGTCATAATTTATACTCTAGCCTCTTTGACCCACATTATCTTGTACCTTATCTGTTTGTCTCTTGCAGATCCCCTCGTAAATTACTTTTGACACCTTACACATAGATTGATATTCCTTTTTGTTAGACATTTGACCTATGAGCTGAATATTGTATATAAAACAGAGAACACCACAGCTTTATTGTAATCAGATTGAAAAAGGAACTAAAATGTTTTGAAAGATTGCTATGATTATATTAGTTAGCCAATAAAGGTATCACCTTTATACCACTTTGTCATTTTTTATTTCAAAAGGGTTGCCCTGTAACATTTGTACTGGCTTAAGCGGTACAGAAACTTTACCTGTATCTGTAACAAACAGACTGATACCATTTTTTAAAGGAGCAACACTCTCAACCTGCATCTTTTTACTATTAATATACTTATAAAACTTTTTCTGTTTTCTATTGGGCTCTGACCTCCAACTGTGCTACCCACAGAACCACAATCCTAAGAAGAAAGTAGGCACACAGCATACTATTTATACACTACTGAGAACTGCTGCAAATAGCAATGCTAATTTTAAAGTATCATGTAAATGTAAATATAAAATTGGTATATAATATTTAGCATAAAAATACTATTGTGCTTCATAGAAAGTTTTCTAGCACATTAAACAGTAGGCTATATTCTATAATGTTATTAAAACCACTTGGCCAAAATATCTGTTAATATATAAGTAGCTTATATAGTGTTACCTTTATTTATAGCTTTAAAGTCTTTTAAAATTGTGATGATTACACTGCCAGTTTACTGCACTGGAAAAATTCAAATATAAGCTTTGGGATCAATTAGATAAAGCATTCCCACTTTGTAAAACTGAGTGATCATTAATTGTGAAAAGTCAATTTTTTTCAAGAGACTTTTGCTGTACTCTCTATTGATTTATTTTAGTAATGTTATTCATATTTTATAAATCACCAACTTTTCAGAGGAAACAAAAGATTATCAAATTTATTTCCAGCACTCCAGTGATGTCCTGTTTATCTTATTAATATAAGACCTATAAAAGCTAAGGAGATATGGTCTTGCTATCTAACTAAGGGAACTGCATATTCATTGTAGACTGCATGCTCAATTAAAGTAGACATTAGGAAACTCTAAACTGGAATTTTTTTATATTCATTATATAAAAAAGAACTTGGCAACAGTTGGACGATCTGTTTATCTTGATTACACATGAGTAATGGAGACTCTTTGACCACCATTCTGCTGCACAGGGACAACCTTTTTTGTGGAAGATTAATTGTGGACAGATTTTTGTTATAAAGTATAAAATCATCATGAAAAATATTATATTCCTTCATTATATTTTAATCTGCTTTATGGCAACTAATACCTTCTTTATTATATTATATATTTTAAAAATGGGTAAATGTTAACAATATAATATGGTCTGAAAGGTTTTTGAAAATGCTATATTGACTTTTTGGAGCACTAATTTAATGATTTAGTGGAGATTTGGTTACTTGTTTTTAAAAGTTAACATAACAATAAACTTACTGCAGAGTTTGTGGAACTATATTTTTAGGATAAATATTGAGAAACTTTTTTAATCTGTCAGTTTTTTTTTTTTGCTATGCAATGGGGGAGGTATGCAGGATAAGAGCTGAACAATAGAGTGGGGGAGAACTCATTTTCTCAGGTGTAAATTGCTTGTTCCTTGTGGCCTCAAATCCTTATTGATGGATCTGTTGCAAGACTTCCAAATAAGAAATATGTTATTTTTATATTTTACAGTTGTGCATGTACTAGTACATTTATACCAATTTCATTAATTTACTTACTGAAAATGAAAGATCAACCAAGCAAATTGAAACATAAAATAAGTTCCTTTTAATGAAATGTCTAAAGGTGAAAGCAGATATCTGGTAAGAAAATTAAGTGCACCGGTAAAACTTCTGAACATCTCATATACAAAGCAGTCAGCAGAGAACAAATAGTAATTACTGCAGATAAAACAAAACTAAAACAACCACCAGTGAGGGTGGTGTTAAATATTAGAATGGAGTAGATTTAGAGACTAAAAAGTAATGTGTTGATGACAGATACAATAATTTATTTTGAAGGCAAGTTATATACCTTTTAGTCTTTAGATTTAGTTCACATGAAAAACCTTTGTTGAAAATGGTAACAATAGTGGAGACTGTATTATCTTCTAAGGAAGAAGCTGGCATCATCACTTACTCAATACTGCAAAACTCTCTTACAGGGTGCAGAATGTTTGCCTTACTTGCAACCCACTAGGGACATGCAAGAGAGGTTGGTGTGGTGCCCTTACAGATGCTGTGTACATATGGATGCCATATCACATTATCTGCAGTTCTATAAGACTCACACATACAGTATGTGTATGGGATCACACTGAATGCAATTACATGTGGTCATCATGTAATTGCAAATAACTCATGGGCTAGTGGAACACATATCTGATTATCAGCATTCCTCTGCCTATGTAGAAACAAATTTGTTCCTATCCACTCTTCTTACAAGTGCATAGACAGGCAGAGTGTTATTCAAAATTTGCTCCCTATGTCTACTCTGATTTTGTGCCTGTCAGTGCACTTGTGAGAAGGATGGATGGTCTTTTCACAGAGAGAAAAATGCAGGTGGAGCAAAGCCAGTCATCTTAATGTTACCACATAATTATTCAAGAGCATTATGTGACAAATGAATTTGTCATGCAGGATTCTTTTGGTCCTTTATCCTGCCTTTAAAGGGTTCGCACTGCTTATTAGAGCTAACATTTGCTTGGTCACCTTTGCATTCATAGATGCCATCTGTTCCTATTCGCTACTGGATCCATTCTTATCCTGTTGTGGTCTGTTCACCTGTTTCTGTTTTTTTATCTGTATTTGGCCTATTTCATCTATACCCGATAAAATCCTCAGATCCCTTACACTATGCTTGTAGTGTGCTTTAATTCCACAGAATTACGTGTTATCGATCAACCTTGTTCTGCCGAAGGCTCTGCTGCAAATTTCTCTTCTTCTGAAACCAAACTAGTCTTCTCATGGTTTCAAAGGTTTTTAACAGAGATACCCACATGCATATATACAACACAATGATTTTTTTTTCTGTTAATTAAGTTATCTAAATTTTCATTTTCTGGCAATCTACAATACATTATTTAAAACATAATCAAAGGCATATTAGATTACAAGCACAGATACACTTTATTAAACATGATGTAATACAGTATCTCGGGAGAATGTGGCATGACAACATTGATTTGCATTATCTGGGTAAAGAAATACAAAATAAAAAGCTCCATCTTGTCACAAACGATATTACACATGTGAAATATCTTTATGAGACAGAGAAATTATTTGGTGTTACAGAGGACTAAATTCATGAGACAGTGGACCAATGTTATTCATGATTTTTACTGTGCTATATGAATATTTAACAGTAATAAAGGAATACCAAGTATTCACATATCTAAGAGAAATTGCAAACAACACCAGCACTTCAAATCCTGGTAGAGTGCATGATTAGTGATTTTTGCAGTCACACATAAAAATGAACAGCAGCTGCTAAATGTTTAATATTCTGGAGCCTATTCAGGAGACTACAAAATCTGGAAATGCAGAAGCTTTTAACATTTAAAACAGTAATTTAAAATTCTACTGTTCTGGCCAATTCAGGTCAAAATGTTCTAGTTTTAATTACAGTTTTTGCTTTTGACAAGAGCAAAAATTTACTTTTATAATACCACACAGCTTATCAGACAGACCTTAAAATGGAAAAACCCTTCAACTTATGAGCACAATGCCTGACCAGTTTGTTGTGAAAATGTATTTAAAAATCCAGTGCATTTATTCTTAATTTCTGGAAAGATATCAACATATTAAAGGTATTCCGATTTATTCCATATTTATGCCAGAATTCCTTAATAGATTGCTTCAATGCATTGATTTTCTTCTACATAATGCCCCAGCTATCATGTCATTCAGACATGAATGCTGATGGCTGATATTACACTAGGATATTAGTTGCCTGTTTTAAAGGTCCTCTTCTGTGGGCAACTAATCAGCGCTGCTGCAAAAATTAGGCATGTTTTTCAATTTGCCTCAGGCAACAGTATCAAATAAGTTACTAGGGGTGGCAAAGTCGCCTGAAGTTGCCTCACAGGGTAGTCTTGGCAAAATTTAAAGTGAAACCCCCGCCCCTGCATTTATGGAAGATGAGGTCTACAAACAAGCAGAGATATGTTCTGTGGATAATTCTAAATAACTAAAATCCACTTAGGTACAGTAACTCAGTGCCTGGTTGTTTTTGTGGGTTCTCCTATTAAATAATGAGGAAGCTTTGGAGGGCTTTGTTTCCTGCCACTACACAAGGAAGTCCTGTTATTTAAACCAAAACTTTACATTTTTGGTTTTGGTATAATGCTCTCTTTGTGAATTACTCACGTACATGATATTTTTTATTTGCACCTCCAAAACTGCAAACAATTCAGAAGAGTAACAGTATGAGCCAATGACCTGCCCACTTGAAGCACATGCTATTTGACCTAGGTCTTGCACATGATTAAACAAACAATTTACCAACTGGAAAAAAAATGTTGTAGCATGATGAAACTAGGCAGAGATAATGTGAAAATAAAACATGGTGAATTATGACACTTTTTCTGCCAATATTTCCAAAGATATAAACCAATTACGATATTAAGAATTACATGCATAATTAATATAGGTAACCATTTTATTGCATATTAAGAGAACCAAACTGCACAGATAACTGATGCAGATACACAGACAGATGAGAAAGTGTAAAAAAATTTTTATATTAAACAACATGTAGGTTTAGAACAACACATTATTAATTAGTTTACCAAGAAAATAGCCACAATGTCTACTTTGCTCTCACTGCTAAAGGAAATATGTCTTAATTTCCTTTAAGATGAAAAGTTAAAAAAAGATTCAATTTAAAAAGATGTCAACAAGTTTTACCATGGGTAATTTCAACTTAATGAATTGATAAAGTAAATAACACATCCTTCGTTAAAACCTCACCTTTTCCATGAATTCATTTAGAATCCAATATGAATGCATTAAAGTTGCTTTAACCAGATAATTGCATACATGCCAGCAAAGAAGAAACCGAGATTGTGTTTTCCATGTGTGATAACTTAAATAAACCACCAGCAATTACCAATTATTGGTCCACAATATCCAGTTATTTAGATTATATGGGTGTAGTATATGTAGCTATAGCCCAATGCCAGAAAACAGCACTATGTAGCTCTTTGTGGTTCAACGTCTCAGTCTTTACTACACCGATATTAATGGTGTTGCCAAGCAACTGGATAGCAGAGGCTGCTCACAACAGTTTAGAGCATTGCAGCAGAGAATTCAGACTACTGAAAGGAAAAGGCACATAATACCATCCAAGATGATCCACCTGGCTCTGCCAGATGCATGCCAAAATTATCACCAATGTGAATTCAATCTTTAGCATGAGGCATGATTATGATGAAACATTGCTAGTAGAGAAAACAAAGCCAAGTCACATATGGCACAGCATTAAGATTTACCTTAGACACAACTAAATCAGTTTTAATTTTAAAAGTATATTCTATATAGCTCAGCATAACTTAGATGAATGTAATTTTATTTTTATTATACTGAAATAAGAAACTTTCTAAATATAGTAAATTAAAAATATTGTACTGTTTCTGAAATAATCAAGTTTACCTCCACAATCCCTCTCTTAGCATCTGTTTCTCTTTATTCTCCAAACAGGTGCCAAGAAAGTGAACCGTAACTGGATTATTTCAGATACTGTGCAGAATTTTTAATTGATTATATGTAGAAAATGCCAGTATGATGAACCTTATATAAAATGTTCATTTTTGCAATATAGCAAATACAGCAATACAATAAAATGGCACATGCAGTGGACATTTTGGTCCTCATCTATTATGTTTCTGTAGAGATAGATGATAGATAGTATCCCACATAAAGGGGTAAAGTAAATAGAAAGAGATAATGCTTACAGAAATGCCAGGTTATTTTTCTTTCTTCAGCTAGAGGTACAATGATATTAGTTGACTTAAATATTAACCTTTACAAAAACATGTGAGTTGAAATAAGTTGAGGAAGCTTTCTGTAGGAGACCAATTTTCTTTGACAGTTCATATTATATTTTCATGTTGTGACTTGTTTTTAAACAGTAATTATTTGTAAAGCTGTACATCAATAGTCAGCCCATAAATGTGTTAACTACAAGTCTGCTGCTTAGAAATAATTTTTAGTGCTTAATAAATTTTTTGGAGGGGGTGGTTATACATAATAGCAGGAATGCACTGTATGTTTGATGTTTTAAAATGTACTGTATACCTGATGTTATTCTATAGTGATGAGCAAATCTGTCCCATTTCAGGAAAAACATATCAAACCGAAAGTAAATGCTTGAAATGCATTGTATTTAATGAGTTTTTTTGTGCCCACTTTTTCTGTGGTGACTTTTTTTCAGAGAATACAGCACAAAATACATTGGAGCCTATGGGCTTCATATATGCTTTTTTTGGTGTTTTTTCAGGGCCAAATTTTGCAATAGTTTCATGCAAATATATACACAGACAAAATGCAGATTTTCCTCCTAAATTAATTACTGTCGAACATTTTGCTCATTGCTACTGTTTTTAAATGTTCTTCATAATGTCATTTAGCCAACCATCGACTACTGTGTCAACTAAATCACTGTGCTTATTTCATATGGTACCAAAAATGCTTCTTTATGGATTAATGAAACAAATATTGTCTTAGGTAAATACTGTAGCTATTTTATTTGTCTTTTTTTTTTATTTGCATTGCATAATCCTAAACTAACATAGAAATGTTCCCATCATTTGTACATTTCTCCAAAAAACAATTGATTCTCTGATTCTTTCTATCTATTGCTGTATTCATCTGTTTATCTGTACAATTATGTGGATACTCATATTTGTATGAATACAAATCACACATTTTAAAAGAAAAAATTAAACATGATGTCAAGTACTCTTAGGGGCATATTTATCAAAGATCAAATTTAGGATTGAAAAAACTTCGAAATTCGAATTCAAAAAGACCAACCGAAATTAAGTCTAAAGTTTTTTTTCAGTCGAATAGGTCCGTTTCCTTCTAATCGGTCTGTATTCAGACGAATTAGAATCCTACTAATCAAACAAACAGCACATTCGATCAAATTCGATTCAAAGTTTTTCCCCCAAAAAAACTTTGATTTCTCAAAGTCCACCAATTTAGTCCAAATAGGTTCTAGTAGGTCCCCCATAGGCTAAAACAGCAATCCGGCAGGTTTTAGATGGCAAATGGTCGAAGTCAAATTCTTAAAGAGACAATACATGATAAATTTCGATATTCAAATTTTCGAATTTTCGAATTTGGACTATTCCCTTGTCGTAATACACAAAAAATAACTTGAAATTCAAATTTTTTTCATTCGAAAATTCACCTCGACCTTTGATAAATCTGCCCCTTAGTATAAATATACTAGTATGTACTCTTCTGCATGCCTGCAATAAAGTAGGCTGTACTAACTATATTTAGAAGTCTATAGAATTGGTTACCTTTTCCTAATGGATACAGCAAAGAAACTTAGCTGAATGCATTTAGGTTTGAAGAACATATCAATAAATCATTTACATTCTAAGATAAAAATCCTGGCATATAAACAGAATTCAGTATTTTGCTAATGCCAAGCTATGAGCCATTTGCCTGCCCAGACAGGAAAGATATAATAGATGTTCTGCAACATATACAAATCTGCATTGCTCAGAACATTTTCTATATAACTGTGTTTATATAACTATGTTTTTATATTAAACAAAGATCAAACTATTTATATAGATTTGTATGCAATGTACTCTCTGGATTACTCTTACCTTTTACATTTTAAACTTTTGGAATACGGCCTTAAAAGAGGCCTGTACTTCAACATGTGAGTCTACAAATATAGACAAAGTGCAGTTTCCTGCAACTGCAAACAAATTACTTCAGTATAATTCTTTCATAGATGGATTTAATAATCCTTGTTAACCCTAAACATTTAAACCTTTTTTTTTTGCCAACTATGAAAAGTTATGAAGGCATGTTTATAATGCTACCAACAAAAAAATAATAATTACTGGTGATTTTTTTTTTCATAAGGGGTTGTCCAACAAAGATAAACAAAGATATTTATATTTTTTTCCACAATCATTCCGCACTTTTTTGTGTGTTGCTTTCCAAACCCATAGCAGTGGTGTGGCATACAACCAAAGATTCACACAGGGAACTGGAACCAGATAGAGACCAGGGGATAAATATAGGAAAAACATCAGCTAATTTTATAAATGTGGTCTCACTATTCCTAGGTATAAGTCTCCTACAAATATTAAAATGTAAAAAGAAAAGTCATGGTGGATAAAAAAAATTCTAACTGTCTTGATATTTACTTTACAGCAGGAAGAGACACAATTATATTAATAATGATAAACATAAAACATATAAGCAATTATAGAAGTAACAATTAAAGACCTTCAGTTTAAGGTTTAGTTTAGTAATTAAAGTTGGGTTTTGCATGACCTTTGATTTGATACCATAACTTCTTACATAAAGAACCCTATAGACAGTTTTTGAAAAAAGTAGTAAGATTATTTTACAACTATTAAATATTATGGTCATTGTCCTTTAATTAACAAATTAGAAACATGCAAAATTCTACATTATGCTAAAACCAATACTAACTTGAATGGTGATGACAGATTTGTAATCTTTCACTGCAGGCAAATGTATTGTTTGAATAGTTTAATTATGTAAGACTCATATATAGTTATAAAATATTTAACAGACATTTTATTACATCCTGGGCTGATTCTTTAATTGTAATTGTTTATTAAATATTTCAAGTGCTGGCCTGTTAATCAGAAGGAATTAGAGTTCTCCAAGGAACACATTCCAGTCATTACTGTTTCTAGAAACACTTTCTCTTGCAATGAAATACCTGATTCATGGAGTGGAAAACATGGGCACAATTTGCATTTTCCATTTAATATATCTTCAATGAACAACACTTCAGCAGTACATTTTAAGAAATATTTAAATATTTAAAATGAATATTGTGTTTAAAGTTGAGCTACCAAATGGATTGTTTCCTTCTACTGCAGTCAATTATAGATTTCACTTTTACTTTCCACGTGCCTAGATATTTAAATTGACTTAATTTAAAAATGAGAAAGGACCAAACTTTTGTATATTTTCTAGTAATTATATATAATATAATTGAGTTTTTTTTAATGCTCGTGTTTACATTTTTATAGAACTTTACTATATTGTTCAAATATATTGTTTATAGAGAAATAAATATGACAGAGGATGCATGGTATCCACAATGGAAATAACTTTAAACATTTCTTTCCTGTTACATGCCAACAGAAGCAATAAATCTACAAATTGCACTCTGAAAAATACCTTAACTACATATATTAATATTTAAAATATTAAATTTTTTAATAATATTTAAATAAACTCACACACACACATATATATATATATATATATATGTGAATAAGGACAAAGTACCACTTGGTTATTATAAATTCAGTGTCCATTTATCCCACATATATATATATATATATATATATATATATATATATATATATATATATATATATATATATATATATATATATATATATATATACAGTATTGGTGGTGCTAGGATGTTAAGGTAATTGCTTTCTAGTACCCAAAAGATAACTACTAATAGACATCCTATAGTCTTTATGGACTTGCTGAATAAATGAGCTGAGCTTCCCCTGTATGGTTTAACTCAAAGTTTAACTGTAAGCATAATACTAAGTATTAAATCAAAAGTGGGTGTAATTGTGTATAAGTTCTAGGAATACGTGTATTTGTACTCTGCAAATTTGCGCCTGGAAAGCATCTCATTATAACCAATCACATTTTTAATTCACTAATCTTCCTACATATGTCTGAAAAACAGCTAATCTAACACCCAGTCACTGATTAATGGTTACTGTGACTATGGTGGCAGGAAATACAAATGAAAAAATAGCTCCAATACATGTTTATGTGTCTGGGACAGTATATAAATGCTTACATTCCATACACTTATGTGTGCCCAAATAGGAAATCTTAGGGGCAGATTTAACTGTTAAAAGTGATATAGAAGAGCAGTGGCAACTGGAATACCTAGGTGGCAAAGGACCTTGCCAGAAAAATGGCAAAATTGAGGAAGATTCTTTGTCTATGGGTTTAAATGAGCAACAAGACCTTAAATGAAGAGTTGAGCTTAGGAACCATGGTCATTCACAGTCACTCTAGAGGCTGGGATATTAGAATTAGAATCAAGTGCAAATGGACTGGTGGAATTAAAATTAAAATAATTGTATCAATAATAACATTTCACAGAAATAAGTATGGTGTTTATATCTTATATAAATATAATAGGGCCCTTTTTACACATTCTGTGATGATTGGGGGAGCATATCTAAGAAGAAAGTCCTTTCTAGTAATAGGCAGCTGGGAAAAGAAAATATTAAGTAAGAAGCTGTACGGTATATGACAATTTCTTGCAATACATTATGACGATAAATTGGTGCAGACCTGGGACTAAGCCAATATAGAAAAAGGACTTAAAGCCACACATTTGGACTGCTGTTCTGGGGAACGCCACATATCCATATAAACAACTGCATCTCCCCCTACTTTGCCAAGAGACAGTCCACATCAGATGTTCCCTATCAATTGGGATGACAGTAGGTCTGAATTCTAGTTGTTGTAGTTATAATTTATGGTTTTCTCTTTGCTGAGTAAAATGAAAGTATAATATAAAAAGACATAAGCTTCATTCTACTCTGGGGCCCCAAACTGGGTGTGCATGTGAATTAAAATGAGAATGATGCCAAATGAAAGATTAAGAAGGGATGAAGTAAAAGGAAAACATATACTGCAGCAGTGCTAAAGGAGGTGGTGGTTGAACTGTCCCTTCTTTATATAGGTCTGTAACTAGTGATGGGCAAATCTGTCCCTTTTTGCTTAGCTGAAAAATTTGCGAAATGGAGAAAAAAATGTTTGCGAAACAGTGAAACATCTGTGAAACGAATTGAAGTCAGTGGGCGTCAAAATAATTTTGTCGCGAGCGACAATTTTTATACGTGCGACTATTTTGTCCAAATGCATTAAAGTCAATGGGTGTCGGAATAATGCTGAAGCATGATCATTTTTATGTGCCCGACAATTTTGACGCACAACAAATTTATTTTGTTGTGGCAAATTTTTCGCTGTCAAATTATTGCCGTGTTTCGCTAGAGGTGAGTACATTGTGTACAAATACTAGGCACTACTGGTATGCTACATATTGTGCACAGTACAATTATAAACTTCCTGTGGGCCTCTGATGTGCACCTCAAAAGCATAATATGGAGATTTCCATTAAAATAGCTGAATATTGTCCAGAATACTATTTAACTGCAGAGTTACTTCACGATCCTTACAACTGTATAAAATGTCACAGTGCAACAACAATCTGTTTACTGGGGCTCTGTGCAATGCATTTGCAAGTCTATGGATGAAGTATATTTTCTTACTGATAATTCCAGATTACATGAAGAAATTACAGTAGAATCCCCATTTTTAAGTTTTTTGGGGCCACACAAAAATAGTGAAAAATCAGGGACATTATTTTGCATTATATATTGGTGGGAGTACAGAAAAAGTATTTTACTGTATGTATAAACTAGGAGGTATACTAGTAAGTTATGTCTGCTTAATGATTAAATTGCATATTTTCCAACAGTAACCACAATATATTTTTAGGACATTGAATATGCTGGATTCTAAAAAGAACTTGTTTTGAATCCAGGGAATCACAAATTAAATAAAAGTGTCAACTGACATGCTCTCTGTTCACATTTTTTTAATTTACTGATAAAATGGCTCAACCTACAGTGCTGCAGAATGAGACAATATCACCCCCACTGTGCATTATAACTCGTAAGTATGTTTGAAAGCTTTATGGTGCTTCAATTTAGAATTTATTGTTTTAATGTGTATTGTTCAGAAATTACAAAATACTTAAAAACTAGTTAATATCTTTATCATTTAATGGTAACAATAAATATTTGAAACCACCTGCTGACAGCTACAGATTTTGGTAGGGCCAGTGTATACTATACTTCTCTGGAAATTAGTTATTCTAAACCTAAAAGCAAGAGGCACTGCAAATAAATATCAGCAGGAGCCAGAGAAATGCTTAGTTAATGTTTGTAGAAGTCATAAAAATTGTGAATTGGTTCCTGGAAGCAGGAAGGGTATGTACAGTAAATGCTACAGAAGAGGAAAAATGTTAAACTTAAAATGGACCTACATGTCAACTGATATTCAGTTTGCTCTTTATAATATCTGTGTCTAAATTTCTCCATCATTTTAGCCTCTTTCTCATCATATTTATTTTTTTACAGTCTAACCATGGGAACATTTTTTGCTAAAAGTGAAATTTTGACCCATCTTACATTATAAACAAAAAGAATATCCACAACTTATTGATAAATATGAGTTACAGAGTCCTAAATAAATATAGTTTAAAAATGCCTGTTAATTCCATTACTTAGAGTACAGTATATGTAGCATATCATAATGGTATTTCTAAAGAATGGGAAAGGGGAAATTAAAAATTGTTTAGAAAGGGATGTCCACAGAATACATTGTTTTTATATCTCTAACCTCTAACTATGACTGCAACAAGGGCATCCTTTGTGTTTGTGATGCTGGGGGACCAAAGTTATTATTATTTTTAATTGATATAGCATCACCATACTCAACATTAATTAACAGAGATGGTACAACATTCACATCAATCCCTGCCCCAGTGGAGTTTAGAATCTAAGACCACAGTTACTCTTTAATACATTTCAAGAGGAGCCAATGAACCTGGCTGTAAGTTTTTATAAGAAACTGAAGTACCTGAAGGAAAACTACACAAACATGGCATTAAAATTCAAACTCCCTGGCTGGAGCTGAGCAGAGGAGTATGCATTTCAAGCAATTTCAAGCAATACCCATTGTGTCAATGTGTTGCACAATAGAGTTGTACAGAATTTGCACACATGGACAACTGCATTCCCCAACCTACACCCCTCCTTTGCATTCAAAGATAGGCTTTTTTACATCAGAAGATGCACTGCCCAGCTGAATCCTTTTACCATTCATTCAAAGGGCATGCTTCACCCACCCACATCCCCCAAGGACAGCTCTGGGAACCGCTAGTCATGCAAGTGACATTTAAGGTTCCAATAATAGTATGGTGCAGGTATTGTGTATTAATGAAAGAATACTGAGCTTCCACTCATCATTGCTGTTACCTCGGGGAGATATGCTTATGACATATCCTTATTGCATACAATATGTGTGGATATAAGATGTATGATGATGCTATATTATTTATGTACACACTAGTTAATAAATACTAGATAGTATCAGAATACAACAAATAAAAGCCCCTGAAAACACCCTGTTCATCATTTAGCTGCTAATGCCCCACCTATTTCACAAAAGGTAATTGTAAATTGAGTAATTTTTGTACTCAAATTGCATTTCATACCTTCTATTGACCTAAACTTCAAGAGAGTGCCTATTTCCATGCCCAACATCCACATTTGTTAGTATCTTTGTATATATCTGTTATAATCTTTTTATTTAGGGGGTTATTTATTGAAGTCCGAATGGTAAAAACTAAAAAAAAATGAGATTTATTATACTCCAAGGCTGCAAAAAGTCTGAATCTGAAAATACTCTATCTTCAACCAGTTGAGGTCCTGTAGAAGTCGATGGCAGAGGTCCTATTTGTAATTTGAAGATATTATTGTCTGTGCTGGGTTTCATACAATAATCTAAACATTTCTGTCTTTTCTGCTGATTTCACGAAAAATTCGGACTTTTCGGCCGTCAAATCTGAAAAATTCAGTTTTTTCACTCGACTATCCGAAAAAGTTGCGATTTCCGTGAGAGTCCAAAAAAGTCTTTTGTCAATATGATATTTCATGTTTTTTAATTATAAATAAGGGTACATCAGGGATTCTAGTTTGGTCATAATTATTTTTATTAATCTGAAATATTTGGGTTTTAGTAAATAACCCCCTTAGTGTTGTTTTGTATTTGTTATTTTAAATATGTTATCACAGCAGATGTGTGCCAATAGCTTTTATTATAAAAGCATATTTTGATTGGATTATCTCTTTTATTAATGAATCCTCATAACCAGGAATATGTATGTACATATGTATATACAGTCACATACAGTATATGCTTGGGCAACTTTCAGGAATTTTGAGAACATATGTGAATCATAGGGTTTGCAGCAGTGCTCTAAAACCTTTAAACGTAATAAAGAATAATTATAGTAATTTATATCACCCCATTCATACAGTACATTACAACTTTTTGTGCATGAGTTACAGTGGAATTTATGTCAAAATAATTCAGTCCATTTATGTGTATAGGAAGAAAGCTATGGAAGTCTAATAAGCGTGTAGAAATCAGCACAGTCAGCAAGACTGCATAAGAAGTTCATTAGCTACATTGGCTTCTATTCAAGTTCAATTTTTACTGAATTTTATACAAGCTTTTTAGCTTACTAGATATACCATGTTTTACAAAGAAAGTGCTGTATGAAGGTGACACTTAAGGGGTTATTTATCAAAGTCCGATTTTATCTCAACATTTATCTCCGATCAAATCTGCTCGGGTTTTTTACGCTAATTTATTATTACATTTTCCCATAAATTTTCATTGCTGGAAAAAAATTTAGATGTTCAAGATTTTTTTGTATTTTTCACCCGAAAACTCAGATTTCTTATGCTTTTTTGCCCAAACACTTTGGGGTATTGCATGAAACTCAGCGCACATCAAAAAATCATTGGGACTTCTCCCATTGACTTATATGCAACCTCGACAGGTCTGAGATGCTGGATTTTCTAATTCAGACTTTTCCATCCTCGGGGTTTAATAAATAAGATTTTTTAAAAGTCAGATTTTATAATAAAAAAAAAAAATGAGATTTTTGCATTCGGAGTTTAGTAAATAATCCCCTTAAATTTATATATTCAGAAGTATTGGTATAATTTAATTTAATTTAATTACAAATGAAATGTATATATGGTAAAGTGCATATTACATGATAAGGAAGTGTAATACTGTTTATTAATTGTTTAATTGCAAATTAAGCAGACCTTTTACTGTTTTGAATAAAATTTGTATTGTAATAATGTTGCATCACTGTGTGTTCCTTCCACTTTATGTTTGTTCACTCTAGTAATTTAAACAGAATATTATGTTATAGGATGTCACTAGAATTTATCCATGGGCTGAATTAGTTACATATCAAACTAGGCATTCTTTACAGTTTGAATTTCAACACATTTTAATCATTTTCTCACTGCCCAACAGTATACTTTTTAACAAATTTGCTTATGAAAGCAAATAAACTTTTTTTTTACATTTTTGAAGTTCCTCCAATCCATTAGTAGTACTGATGGTTGGCTTTGATCCATTTTGCCTTTAACAAACGCACTGAAGTCAATGGCCTTTTTTTGTGCAACAATTTTTCAAATCGTGTGACATTTTTGAAATTTGTGCTCAGGGGTATTTTTAACAGGTCCTAGAGCTTTGTAAATGATAATATTGCTTACATTTATGAGTACAATGTCCTGTGCCAACCTTTGGAAATATGTTTAGGCCAAATGTTCTCTACTATTATTATATATATACCTAGGAAAAAAATATTTAAGCACATTTTTTTTCCAGCATCTCCTGTAACTGAAATATTTCCTTTATTTTAGCACCCATCCTCTATACCCACTTCAATGAATCCCCATTTTCTATTTTTACCTTGTTTATTCCTGCTTTACAATGCTTATTGTAATATTTTTAGGTCCATAATGAAACTGTATGTTTTCCTCTTCCTTTAGATTGTCTTCTTACATCTTAAGTCACATACAGTACGTTTGACCTTAATGCTTGAAAATTACTTTTCTAAGAAAGAAATTGAGAACTATAATATCATACATTAATAAATATCATTTTAAAGGACAGACATTTTGTATGTATTTGAATGTGCATTTACGTGAATTAAATTAATTTTAATTAGTACATTGCAGCGACCATATGAGATCATAAGTTAAAAAACAATGTTGCTATAAATCAGTGCACAGAATTGTATATATTATTATTTCTGTGCAGTTCTGAAGTAACAATCTCCCTTCAGTACAAATCTTTTATAAAAGTGCTCTATAGTCATAGTCACTCCTTAAAAATGCCAATCACCTTGATCACCAAATAATTAGCAACAATTAATCAACCTGTAAAAATGTGCTCTTCCTACTTACACTCTGCCTTCTTATTTGATATCTGCTAGATATTGTCTTTACTCAATTCACACCAGTTTCTATTTCCAAGAGGAGGATCTCACAATATAAATGCTGATAAAAGTTGATATTGCATAAAATGTTATCTTTTTTGAAGGATTTGACATTTGTGACTATTAAAAGCATTAGAAAAATGACACACACATCTACCTATATATATATATATATATATATATATATATATATATATATATATATATATATATAATATATATATACAAACGAAAAGATGGACAGCGCTCACTGTTAATGCTTAAATTCTGTATTGAAAGATAAAAACTTCACATCACCATATATGTGCACATATCATTCGGTATGGTATACCATTGATACACATGGCTTGAGAAAGGGCCTAGATGGCTCGAAACGTCGCCGAATGATATGTGCACATATATGGTGATGTGAAGTTTTTATCTTTCAATACAGAATTTAAGCATTAACAGTGAGTGCTGTCCATCTTTTCATTTGTACATATTATGGGAAACTAACCGGAGTATCCCGAAGGACGAGCACCACATCCATATTCATTTAAGCGTGAGTGCTGTTACTAACCTTTTGTATATATATAAAACCCCAAAGGCTAATTCTACTTGTGCTCTCAGCTATAGTGCATTGTGTGCATATTTATATATATATATATGTTGGCGCTATATAAATACATGTTAATAAAATAATAAATAAATATTTACATTTTGACAAAAAGTTTTATCCTCTGCAGCAGCAGCATCTATTGTGCAAAAAAATGTGAGAAGTGCAAGGTTTAGCATTCTTTGGTGCCTAAGATTATGATGCTTATGATTAAGGGCAGCTATGCCCGAAACACGTCAAGCTAAACCATGCAGCGTGTTTTTAACATGGACTAATAAAGATTTTGTTTTTTAAAACCAGCAGTCCGGTTTGTGGAATTTTACCATTTCCCCTTCTCTACTCTGTTCAGCTTGGCATAAGTGATTCCTGTACCCGGTCGTATGCTACAGGCTGCCAGATTTCAACTACATAACTGCGGTGAGTCAGAGCAGTTATATTTTCTCAAATTTTTAGCATACTTTGGAACAAAAATGTCTCTACCAGGTGATAATTCCAGTGTTTCCTTTCTGTGGGGTGCCATCGTACCCTCCTACTTGCATCAACTGAATCCCAAGCAAACACCTTTATTGACATTGCTCATCTACATAATCACAACCACAGTTAACAAAAGATTTACCAAACAAATAGAAATATATGCTGTGTAAATATTATATATGCTAGGCACCAGAACAAATGCCAAGCACCCTGATCTCGGCTGGTGCTTCACCTGTAGTGTGACCGCCTTTTGCCTCGGGAAGGAGCCCTCAGCTACTTGGATGCCACCAGGACTTAAACGAGGGGTGCAAGGCCAGATGTTCTGGATAGGCAGAGGGGCACGACTGTTAGCGAGAGTCCTTGGGCTGAAGGTCATAGTACAGGCCTGGACTGGGAGTCAAAATAGGCCCTGCCATTCCAAGTACAGAGGCCCAAACAGCCCCCTACGAGCCCACTATATGGTAACTTTCTATGGAACCATACAGCAGCCCCTCTGGCATTTGCAAGAAACCACAGATTGCCAGTCTGGGCCTGTCGTAGTACAAGGCGTTAGGCAATAGAGCAGTCAGATCAGGCCCGGTCGGGGCAGGCAAAGAGTAAACGTAGTCAGACAGGCAAGGGTCAAACCAGGAAGTTAATCAGAAGGGTTAAGCAGAAGGAGTGGTTGGTATTCAGACAAAGGTCAGGATCCAGAGGTCAGAATAGTCAAAAAGCCAGGCAGGGGTCACAACAGGAATCAAAACAGGTTCAAAACAGGATAGCAAACGCTCAGAAAGCTCCAGGAACAAATTCCTCTCACGGGCAATGATCTACAATCCAAAATCCCCTTTTAAACGTTTGAATTTCACACCATTACACGCCTCTGCGCGCTGACATCATCACGCCAGCACGTCTATAAAGAAGACGAGACGCAGGCATGCACACCCTAAGGAGCAGTAACAGAGCAGAGAGAAGAGCGGCGGGCATCCCCGTCGCACCCCTAGACCACCAGGGTGAGTTTCTTTTATTACATTTCTACTTTATAACCATTCTACTGAAATGTTTTTTTTTTATTCAATATTGGCTTTTTCCCATATTTTATCTTGAACAGGGCTGACCTGCAAATTTCACTGTGAATTTAACACACTTAACACATTAAACCTCCACAATGCTACTATGGTAAAGGCTTGATAAAGCCAGTAAGAACCATTTAATCTTTCAGGAATAATGCATAGGATTATAGTACTGATTCTCTGGTATAGAAACCTTATACTGATTAAACTCTACAACTACATATATCATTTTTCATTTGCCTCTAGGCAATAACTGGAAGGAGCCCCTTGTTATCCCTCAATGATTTCAAGTTCAGTATTTTACACCCATATTTAACATGTATATTTATTATCCAGACTCATAGTCCAAGGAAGAACACTATGTAAGAGTTTAGGAAGGTGATAGGCAAGACTGGAGAGGCAAAGGGCTAATGTCTGTGGAAATTACTAAATAAACAACTATCAGTTTAGCTTTAACACTAATTTCTGTGTTGCCTTATTTTTGCCTTAAAATAGTAGGGGGTTATATTGTATTGCACAATGCTATATTTCATATAGAAGCCATGCAGTTCTGCCTATTGTATGTACATACTGTAGAAATTACACATCCCTTAAATGTATTATAACAAACTCTCATTTATCTGTTATTTGCGGATTCCTGGTTTTATAAAAAAAAATATACTGGTATGGGATACATTATCTGGAAACCTGTTATCCAGAAAGTTCTGAATTATGGGAAGTCCATATCCTATAGACTCCAAATTAATAAAGTAATCATAACAATGATTTCCTTTTTCTCTGTAATAAAACAGTACCTTGTCCTTGATCCTTATTAGATATAATTAGTCCTTATTACAGGCAAAATAATGCTTTTTTGCTGCCTTTTAGTGATGGGTGAATATGTCTATGTTTCGCTGCCAGCGAATACATTTGTGAAGTTGTTGCAAAAACCTTGTAGTTGTTACAAACTATGCTGCATAAGTGTTTGCAAAAAAACCCTGTTGGGTTTATTTCATGTTTTTAGCTGCCTAAAGTTAAGGAAAACCTGATATCCAGAAAACCCCAGGCTCCAAGCTTTCCCATGCCTGTACGTATAGAATATTTAGAAATTAGAGAAGAGAAGTTCTGCTTGAGACTTATACTGTACGTCTACATCTATACTTTCCGGCTTGTGAATTCAAGTTTTCTACTTAAGCAATTCTTATTAACCTTCATGTTGAACCATATTTTGCAGTCTGTTTTCTTTTTCTGTTACTGCAATGTTTTTGTGTATGACACGTTTTAAAATAAAACAATTTCCATTAAAAAAAAGAAAGTGCTGACTCACTAAGGGTTAATTTAGAAAATGCAGCCAAAAGGGAGGGGTGGGGAAGAGGGACTCCAGTAACATGCTAACTTTACTAAACAAAGCAGAGAGCAGCAGCTTTTAACAGTTAATTACATTCTAGCTGCTTAGCTGATGCTCTTTGCTCCTGCTCCAGCTTTCTGCTGACCAGTCTCCTTATCTAACATGGATTGGATAAAGCTTCAATTCCTTGGTACTTCTCTGTACTCTTTTGTCTCACTCTTTGGTTCTAAATCCTGCACTGATTGGAAACCTCGCGAGAGTAGGATTCTTTAGGAAGCCTTAATCTCTGAATTTAAAAAAACTGAGGCTTTATGTCTTGTGCACATTTTTAAAAGCAGTGAATGTGAGCGATTTCTTTTCAAAATCGTGGCACTTTGGTTCAGAGGGTACAGGAAAAAATTTCAGACAGAGCTGGGAGGTGGGTGTTGCAGGCTGTGGTGTTTATACAAATGGCCTGTAGATGTCACTGTGCTTTCTACCTCTGCAGCAGCTTGCAGTTTTTCTTCCAAACCCTGGTCAGCCTACCATACCTTTTACTGCTTGGATCCGTATGTTTGAAAATTACATTATTGCTGCTGACAAAGGGGAGATTGCTGCTGCTAGAAAGCATGCTATACTTATTCACTGCCTGGGAGCAGAGGGACAGTGTATATTCTATACATTACCATTACCTGATGATACTTATGAAACTGCTCTTACTGCTATAAAGAACTTTTTTGTGCCAAGAGTAAATGTGGTTGCTGAAAGATATCAATTCCGCCAACGTGGACAACGTAATGGTGAATCCACAGAACAATTTGTAGCAGCTTTGAGAGAGCTGAGAGTTACCTGTGACTTTGGGAATCTAACAGATGAAATGCTAAGAGACCACATAGTGGAATAAACAGACTGCTCCTAGAGCAGGATTTAACCCTTGCAAAGGTTATTACAGTTGCTAGCCAAATTGAAACAGCAGTGGCAGAGGCTAAAACTCTCAGTCAGGGAACTGCTGGGAATGTACAGACTGTAAATTCAGCACTGTGGCCTAATAATGCACAGTCACAGGCAAAATACAGTGCTAAGGAAAGGGATTCACCTACACTGCAAAACCGTGCAGCAAATACAAATAAAAAATACCGCTTTCGCTGTGGTTCAACACAACACACTGCAAATTATGTTACATGTCCTTGCAAAAGCTGTACGGTGCCGCAAATGCACAAAAGTAGGACATTTAGCTAAGATCTGCCGTAGTTCTGCTAAAGATGTTCATGAAGTCACTACTACAAATGTCACAGTATTGAATGTGGATAAAGCTGGTACATTTATTCCAGACAAGTTTATATGCACTGTCAGTGTCAGTACTGCTTCTGCTGACAAGGGACACTCCATTAACCTGATGCTTGATACAGGTTAAGCGGTTTCTATACTACCAAAGGATATTTTCTTGGAATACTTTGCAAAAGATCCACTTGTTGCACCTGCCCTGAAACTGGTCAGTTACTTAAAGGATCCAATTCCCTTGTCCTCTCCATGTCAGTACTTAGCGGGTTAGCTCCTCCCCATATGCTCCGTCAGAAGAACCCTCCCATCCAAAATCAATAAAGCCTCCTCCTGAACCCTGTCTCGGTGTCTTTTTATTCTTCTCATATGCAACGCTTCTTTCAGAGCGCAGCTTTTAAAGTTTTTAAGGGGTTAAACTAGCATGGGCCTGCCCCGAAGGCGTCCCTGGAACTATCTTTTCCCTCTGACTGAGGGTTTTTCTATGTCCCTACCTCTGATGAGGGTCCGGCTGAAAGTCGCGACGGGAGAGTTCCCCCCGCTTCCTGGGTAATCCGGCCTGCTCTGAAAAGCGTCCGGCGCCTACGGCCCTGCACACGTGGGCTTCCGTTCGGTATGCGGAAGCGGGGAGAGGGGATGCGGAAGGGCCGGCGTCCTGTGGCTGACTGACGTAAGCATCGCGCAGGTTCTTAACCTGCGCATCAGTTCCGGCGCGCCGCTCCTGTCTTGGCTCTGCCGTCTTCGAGCTGCCGCCTCTGGTCCGACCCGCATTAGATCGGTAAGATAGTGGGATGTCAGGAAGGCCTAAGATACTACGGTCCGCTTAGTCACGGACTTTCTTTTTTGCTTTTAGGCCATTTGTTCCTGATTGTCCTAGCCGCATCCCCTCGCAAGTCTAGTTCCCTGGTGAGGTAATTAAAAAAAAAAAAAAAAAAAGAGAGAGGAAGGTTCTTGTTGGACTTCCTAGGGTATGGCATCTGGTTGATCCTTGTTGTTTTTACCCTAACCTGCATGAATTTCTACTTTCTTCCTAGTGCCATGAATACTGCCACTAAACGGAAAGAAACTGCAGGCGCTTCCAGCATACCGGAAGTGATCCCAGGTACTTGCCTAGGCTGCTCGGATCAAGCATTGCCTAACAAGAAACTATGCCAGTCATGCCTAACGGAAGTTGCAGGTACATCGTCTGGTCCCCCTCCAGAGTTGAGAGCCTGGATCAAGGAAGCTGTGGCTCAGGAACTGGGGGCAGCCTCTGCTACCAGGAGAAAGGTCCAGGAGGCTTCTTCTCTAGAGCATGAGGATGGGATGGAGACTAGGAGCAAGTCTTCAGAATCGGAGGAGGATTCAGATGATGAATTTTCTTCATTCGATTTTACATTGGTATCCCCCTTAATTAAAGCGGTAAGACAAACCCTAGACTTAAGGGAGGAAGGGGATCCGACTACATCATTTTTACCCCCCAGTAAAAAGAAAAGCAAAGTCTTTCCCTTTCACCAGGAAGTAGCGGAACTGATCAAATCTGAGTGGGAGACACTTTCTAAGAGAAGCTCAACCCAGCAGAAGTTCAGTAAGTTATATCCGTTCCGCGAGGAGGATATTAAAGACTTTTGTTCAGTTCCAAAAGTTGACGCACCGATCCTTAATTTGTCAAAAAATACCCTGTTACCAGTCGACGATCAAACTTCGCTTCGAGACTCTATGGATAAACGAATGGAGACTGACCTGAAGAGAGCCTTCTTAAATGCCAGTGAATCTATTAAGCCAGCTGTAGCCGGTCTTTCAGTGGCTAAAGCCATGGAGTCCTGGCTGTCCTACATGGAACAGGCCCTTCAGGAGGGTAACGCAAGGAGGGAGATTGTTGAAGGCATGACGGAACTCAAGCTTGGAGCTTCCTTCTTAACCAGCACCATGGTAGACATGGCCAGGTTAGCCTCTAGGTCCCTCGCTCTTTCAGTTTCCGCCAGGAGAGCCCTCTGGCTCAGATCTTGGGAGGCAGATACGGCATCAAAGGTGGCACTTTGCTCAATTCCTTTTCAGGGACAAGTCCTTTTTGGGAAAAAGATGGAGGATTTGATATCTAAGGCCTCAGGGGGCAAAAGCCAGCTGCTTCCTCAGAGAAAAAAGGCTAGATACACGGACTCTAAAGGCAAATTGCCATATAAGTCGGGAAGATCGTCTGATTCTTATTCCTTTCGGAACAGAAAGTCCAACACCAAGTCTACCAACTGGAAAAGGGATCGTTCGGGGTCCTTTCGTCAGTCCAAGGGTAAGCCTTCAGGCAATAACCAGGGGCAATTCTGAAGGTGGTGGTCCCCAGGAGACTCCAATAGGAGGAAGGCTTCGCCTCTTTTGGAAAACCTGGGAAAATTCCATAGACGACGCGTGGGTTCTAGAGGTAATAAAAGAAGGCTACAGACTGGAATTTGGGTCCAAAATTCCTATACATGCATTCCGTCCTTCTATGATATCAGCCCACCAAGAGAAGAGGGAAGCTCTTTTTCATTGCCTCAGGAACTTGCTTCACCAGCAGGTCATTGTTCCGGTTCCTGCGGGGGAGGTAGGAAGAGGAGTCTACTCAATCTTCTTTCTAGTCAAGAAGGCGTCGGGAGATTGGCGCCCGATTTTGGATCTCAAAATGATCAACAGATCCTTAGAGACCAGGAAATTTCGAATGGAAACCTTGGATTCGATAAAAGGGGCAATTTGTCCAGGGGATTGGATGTGTTCCATGGACATTCGGGATGCCTATCATCATGTTCCCATTGCCCCACAGGATCAGAAATTCCTCAGATTTGTGATAGGGGGAAATCATTTTCAGTTCCAAGGGCTTCCATTCGGCCTGTCCACGGCTCCAAGAGTCTTCTCCAAAATACTAGTGACCTTAATAGCTCAGCTACGGTGGCAGAGGATCAGGGTTTTCCACTACTTGGACGACCTGATTGTCCTGGCTTCATCCAAGAGTCAGCTGCTGAGTCACCAACAACAGGTTATACACTTTCTTCAGTCCCACGGTTGGTGTTTGAACTGGGAGAAGAGCCAGCTTCTACCATCCCAGAGGTTGGTATATCTGGGAGCTTCACTGGATTCTGTCAAGGGCATAATATGCCTCTCAGACAAGAGACAACAGGCAATTCTTCAAGTTGTCCAGGAAGTGATATCATCTCATCATGTACCAGCATCAAAAATGCTAAGCCTCTTAGGGATGATGGCATCGACCATAGGTCTAATACTCTGGGCACACTGGAGGATGAGAGCTATCCAATCAGTATTCCTGCACAACTGGAATGGGATAGACAAAGAACAAAGGATATTCATATCACCAAATCTATGCCAAGCTCTAGAGTGGTGGCACCACCCAAGAAATGTGGCCAAGGGTTTCAATTTATTCCCAGAACCATGGTCCATCATGACCACGGACGCTTCCGGCATAGGCTGGGGAGCAGAATTCAACGGGCAGGCAGCCCAGGGCCGATGGTTGGAGACATCCTCACACATACCATCGAATGTGTTGGAGATCAGAGCGGTAATTCAAGCTTGTCTGGCATTCCAGAGTCAACTGGAGGGCCGCAGATTAAAGATACGCTCAGACAACATAACCACGGTGGCCTACGTCAGGAGACAAGGCGGCACAAAAAGCAGGGTTCTATTGTCAGAAATACAGCCCTTGTTTCACTTTGCAGAAAGGATGCTGTCAGATCTTACTGCAATATACATTCCCGGAAAAGAAAACGTGAGAGCGGATTTTCTGAGCAGGAACAGTCTTTCGATACACGAGTGGAGTCTGCATCCACAAGTTTTCGAAATACTGGTTCACAGATGGGGTCATCCGGAGGTCGACCTCATGGCTACTTCAGAAAATGCAAAGTGCAGAATATTCTATTCAAGGGAACCGGATCCAGGAGCATTGGCTTCAGATGCCTTCTGCCAGAAGTGGAGCCAAACTTTAGCTTACATCTTTCCTCCTCTGCCTCTGATCTCGAGAGTGATGCAGAAGATCAGGGAGGACAAGGCAGAAGTTATATGCATAGTTCCAGCATGGCCAAGGCGTCCCTGGTTCCCACAGCTGCTACAGCTTTCGGTGGAACCCCCTTGGAAACTCCCTGTGTCGAGCCCCCTCCTACTTCAGGGGACTTTCATTCATCCAGACCCAGGTCCATTAGCCTTAACGGCATGGAGACTGAGCGGCAGAACTTAGAAGCTCAGGGCCTATCTGAAACGGTAATTGAGACTCTCCTCAGATCCAGGAAGGCTTCCACTACCGGAAGGTACGAGAGAATTTGGAGGATATTTCTTCAGTGGGGTACCACTAAAGGAGTGTCTTTAGCCTCATTGTCAGTAGGCAACATCCTGGAGTTCCTTCAATCAGGTCTGGATAAGGGATTGAGTATCAGCACACTGAAGACTCAGGTCTCAGCTATTTCTGCATTTTCAGAAACCAGGTGGTCACTGAATCCTTTGGTGATTAGATTCTTCAGGGCTGCTTTAAGAATCCTTCCACCTAAAAGACCTTCTTGTCCTCAGTGGGATCTACCACTAGTCCTGACAATGTTGGCCTCAGCGCCTTTTCATCCGACGGAGGAATGTTCACTTTGGCATATCACTTTGAAAGTAGTGTTTCTGGTGGCTATCACCTCGGCTAAAAGGGTTGGGGAACTGCAAGCACTTAAATGCGATGCTTCCAGCCCCATATTCTTCCAGGACAGGGTAGTCCTGAAATTTGCTGACTCCTTTAAGCCTAAAGTGCTCTCAGCATTCCACATCAAAGATGAGTTGTCTCTACCAGCCTTTTCAGAGGATGAACAAGACCAGAATTTGCGATCATTAGATGTGGCCGCAGGGGTAAGAACATACTGCACAGCCACGAAACCTTTCAGAAGGTCAGATCGATTATTTATTCTTCCGGCAGGGAAGAACAAAGGCAAAGCGGCTTCGTCATCCTCGATTGCCAGCTGGATCAGGAAAACCATAGAGAAAGCTTACACATCACAAGGCCTTCAAACACCCTGCAAAGTTAATGCGCACTCCACCAGGGGACAGGCAACATCATGGGCGGCTGAAGCTGGCACGTCTTTGGATGTAATTTGCAGGGCGGCATCCTGGTCAAGTCCTAATACATTCCTTTCACATTATAAAGTGGATGTTTTTTCGGCAGAGAATTCTCAGTTTGGTTCTAATGTCCTTAGATCTGCTGTTAATAAATGTTAACTCAGTGCAACACCTGACTATGCATGAGTTCCTTCTTCTGGTCTCCCACCCGGGATTATGCAGCTTGCTACGTCCCGCTAAGTACTGACATGGAGAGGACAAGGGAATAGGGAAAATTGCGTCATACTTACCGTGATTTTCCTTTCCTGGACCTCTCCATGTCAGTACGGCCCTCCCAAATGAGACCTTAAATTAGAAGCTTGTTACTGGACACCGAGACAGGGTTCAGGAGGAGGCTTTATTGATTTTGGATGGGAGGGTTCTTCTGACGGAGCATATGGGGAGGAGCTAACCCGCTAAGTACTGACATGGAGAGGTCCAGGAAAGGAAAATCACGGTAAGTATGACGCAATTTTCCCTATTACTGTTCTTGGTTGCTTGCCAGCGACTGTACAATTTGAATGAAATACTGCAAAATGTTACTTTTACATTGTGAATAAGGGTACTGCTATACTTGGAAGGGATCTCTTTGCTGCATTAAACCTACAATTAGTAGATGGTCTCATTACTACAGCACCAGTGCCTGCCACACAGCCAGTGTCTAAAATTTCACCACAAAGCAACACTTCACTGGGCTGTGCAAAGAACTTTGTACACAAAGTTAAGGTGAGACCAGATGTAAAACCAGTACCATTTCCTGATTCAGCATGGGAAAAACTTGCTATTAATATTGTCGGTCCTTTTACAGATGCTCCTATAGACTGCAGATTTGCTATAACCTCGATGGACTATCACAGTAAATGGACAGAAATTGCATTTGTTTCTCATATAACATCAGCTACAGTAATAACATTTCTGTCTACAGTCTTCAGCAGAGAAGGTAATCCAAAGGAGTTAATATCAGACAACGGACCACAGTTTGTCTCATCTGAGTTTGAATCCTTTCTGAGAGAGAGGAATATTGCGCATAGGAAATATTCAGTGTATTACTCACAAGCAAATGGAGAAATCGAGCGATTCATCAGAAGTCTGAAAGAAGCACTACAGACAGCAAATCTTCCTGGGAAATCTTGGAAAGTATTTACAACAGAGTTCCTACATAACTACAGAGCAACGTGCCATGCAACAACCCAATCATCTTCAGCTGAATTATTACATGGCAGACAGATGCACACTAAGTTACATGTTGCAGACATCAAACGTCTACAAAATACTGTGCCTACAAAATCATCTACTGCTGACATTGTGAAACGTCAACAAGCCAAATGCAAGGCTTATACTGACAGAAAATGTGGTGCAAGAGAAGTGCACTTTCAGCCTGGATCTTTAGTCAGAATTAAGAAACTAGGAATACTGAAACAAGGACAATCTAAATTTACTACACCACTTGAAGTGAGATGCCAGCGAGGACCATACACATATGAACTGTCTGATGGACGCATATGGAATGCAAGTGCAACAGACAGTGCTTGTTCAGGCTAAGGGAGGAGGGTGCTGGGGGGACTTAAGATGCTGTGATGAAGGGGTAAGGGTGATGCTTGGGGAACTTGCTGTCCACAGGTTAAAATGTAACATGTTTGGGCCACACTGTGTGTGTGGGAGGGGGACGCTGGCAGTGCTGGGCAAACTTGAGGTCCAGAGGATGGGAACGTTTTACATGTTTAGGCAATAAGGGGGGTGGGGGTACTGGGAGAACTTGAGATGCCACAAGGGGATGCATACAATACATGGGGAAAATGTGGTTCAGAGGGGAAAAATTTACATGTGGGCCACAGTGCTGCCCGTAGTGGGAAATGGTGTGTCTGTTTGTGAAAGTGATTTGTTCAATTTAAAAGGTGGAGGAATACATACTTATTGTTTACATGAACAATATCTAATGTTTTGTTATGCAAAACAAATGTAACCCTGTATAGCTGATATTCCAGATATATCAATATTCTCACCTCATAGAAAGACTGCTGGTCTCTTAAAGGGGTTGTTCACCTTTGTAACAAAATGACAAATCTAACAGTTCACATGAATAGAACAAACTTTTCCATAGAAACAGTTAACAGAAAAAGTACAGTTCAAGAGATATTCACCTCAGAAGTGTCCATGTACTAATCCTTCAGTTCCACACAGACCCTGTGCTGGGAGGGGGTCACTGACCCCCAAAAACACTACAGTGTTCACTTCCTCTTCCTTATATGACATCACACATTGTACTGGCAGCTAACTTAACTCCTATTGGCTATGTCTGCTGTCACTCTGCCACTGCTTCCTGTGCTGGGCTGTGCTGGGGAATTTGAGCAGCATTCAGGTACTGAAGAGAAACTGTTACAAGTTTGTGAGAGGGAGGGGGAGTGTGGGCTGTGTACTGCAGAGACTTCAATTGTGCAGATGCCCCCCATCTGCACAGATCGAGGTGCTTGGGACCTGGAATTTTACGGATAATGGATCTTTCCATAATTTGGATCTTCATACCTTAAGTCTACTAGAAAATCATGTAAACATTAAATAAACCCAATAGGCTGGTTTTGCTTCCAATAAGGATTAATTATATCTTAGTTGGGCTCAAGTACAAGCGACTATTTTATTATTACAGAGAAAAAAGAAATCATTTTTAAAATGGATACTATGGGAGATGACACTTGTACTTTCCAGAAATATATTATTTGGGGGGGGTCCATGTATTATTTTGTGTATTTACCTCATAAAAAATCATTATTCAGCAGCTGACTATTTGTATGAGCTTGAGGCTTTCCAAATGAGTTCAATTTTTGTGCATAAAGTAAAATATTTTTCTGGTATAGATCCCTATATCATGAAAAATATAACTTTTAAATTTTTTGGAATTTAGAGCTCTAAATCTTGTTCCAGAAGTGGAACACTTAAACACTTAAAAAAGGTATCGTTTTCCTAGGTAAATTACTGCCCCCCCCGGGAGAGCGCACAAAATCATTTAAGGTTTCCACCTCACCCTTTTAAAACCAAACACATATGAAATCCACAGCCTGCATGGCTAATTAGCCATTAATTTAGATGCATGATACATGGCTGCACAGAAATCAGTTCAGTCTGCAGCATCTAAGGGGCAAATTCACTAAGCGCCGAAGCTCCGAACGCTAGCGTTAATTCGCTAGCGTTTGGCATTTTCGTTACTGCGCAAATTCACTAACGAACGCTGGCGTAGTTTCGCTATTGTTACTTCGCACCCTTACGCCAGGCGAATTTTCGCTAGCGATGTAACTACGCAAATTCACTAACTTGCGCAGTGTACTGAACGCTACCTTTTACGCTAGACTTTTTTCGCCACCTCAGACCTGGCGAAGCACAATAGAGTAGATAGGGATTGTTTCAAAAAAAGTCAAAAATTTTTCTAAGTCCCAAAAAACGCTGGCGTGTTTTCTACATGATGGGTGATAGGCTGAAAAAGATCAAAAAAAATTTTGGGGCTCCCCTCCTTCCCCCCTACATTTCCTGACTCGTGGCAACTTACCTAGACAGTGGACACATGTGTAGGGCAAAATAAATTTTTTAAATGATGATTTGAAGGTTTTCTTGGCATTTGTAGTGCTGATACGTATTCAGGGGCGATCCGCCAATGAGGCGAGCTGAGGCGCTCGCCTCAGGCGGCATCGCCAGCTAGGTTTCCAGGGGCGGCAAAAAGCCGCTCCTGGTGCCTTTAAGAGCCGAATTTCCGGTTTTTGAACCGGAAATTCGGCTTTACTAGGGCGAGAGAGCGCAATTGCGCTCTCCGCACTAGCGTGAATCGGGCTGGGGGGGCGGCATTACTGGAGCCGCCTCAGGCGGCAATGGATACAGAAACGGCGCTGTACGTATTCCTCCATTGAAATTTGAATTTGGCGCCGTAGCCTTCGCTAGCGTAACTTCGCTTTACATAGCGATTCAACGCTAGCGCAACTTCGCAACCTTACGCTACCCCTGAGCGCAACTTCGGATTTTAGTGAATTTGCGGAGCGCTGGTGAAACTACGCCTGGCGAAGTGCCCCTAAATGAGTTGATAATTAGCCATGCAGGCTGTGGATTTCATATGTGTTTGGTTTTAAAAGGGTGAGGTGGCAGCCCTACTGTCCCTGCTAGATGTGTAAGTTACATATGTTTCTAAGCAAGTCAGTGCTGGTTTTTGTTACAATTTTGTAAATAACTGACATTATGCTTAATGCCAAAGGTATTAAAAGATAAAAATATAGAAAAGCCAGTATTTATTCCCAGAAAAGGTTGCACCCCTTTGGCACTCCATTCAGTTTTAGTCTAGGCAGAAGGAGAGCCAGAATTGGGAGAACAATGTTGCTCCTTCCTTTTCTGCAGTATTTGTCTGCTTGGCTGTGTGTTTGTTTGTTGCAAGGCAGGTTTGCTTATATGCTGCGTCTGTTAACCTCTGCCATGCTCCTTCCTTTTCTGCAGTATTTGTCTGCTTGGCTGTGTGTTTGTTTGTTGCAAGGCAGGTTTGTTTATATGCTGCGTCTGTTAACCTCTGCCATTACAATTGAGTAATCAACCAATGACCATTCAAATTATGTGACCGGTTACAGTTCACAAGCACCCAATAAATTACTAGGAGGAGGGCAGTATCAACATCCAATAGGAAACAAGTAAGGGCAAAGCCTGGGCATGATGATGTCATCATATAGGAAGTTCTTGGTGTGTCAGGTTCAAAATAGGCCACTCCCATCACTTCAGAAAACTGGTCAGAGAGACAGGAGAAGGACTGAGTTAATAGGTATAAAAATTAGATTTTACAATGGCATTTTTACTTTTTGTTATGGAAAATGGTTTTTCTAACACATTGAGAGCATTGTTAGTGGTTTCATAAGATTTGTACATTGAAGGTGAACAACCCCTTTAAAGGGGTTGTCCACCTTTAATTAACATTTTGTATGATGAAGAGATGAATATTCGGAGAAAATTTGCCACCAGGCAAACAGGCAGTGCCATGAATAGTAGAGGCCTGACTAGAAAGCTAAGTAATAACAGTAAGAAAGACAAAAAAATTGTAGCCTCACAGAACTCTGTTTGTAAGCTGGAAAAGTTAACTTAAATATGGACAACCCTTTTAAGTGATTTGGGGTGCAATTCTTTAGCGTTTGTGCTGACATGAAGGTGAATGAAAGAAGGCTGTGCCTTTTGGACCATGGTGGGGGGAAGGGTACAGGTGAATGGAGGAGGCTGCACCCTTCAAGAATTAAGCCATGTCGACTTTTTAACCATACCCCTAATCCACTCACATTTTCTGCAAAATATATATGTGAACCTAAAAGGATAGTATAAAAAGGCAGGCTTGAGCTAGTCAGCACCTCCATGTTAAAAAGGCACTATATACAGTCCTCACATACAGTATGTCCTAGCAGCTCTGATGTTAAGTAACAACTCTAAGCAGAACACAATAAAATATATGCCAATACTGAAGAATGTCCCATTATTGCAACAGGGGTAGTTCACCTTTCCATAAATATAATTCAAATTCATCTCCCAGTCATTCAAACCACTTTCTGGTTGCTATTGTAAAGTGGACCCTAGCAACTAGATAGCTAAATAATTAAAAAAAAAAAAAAAATTTAAGAATGCATATTGGTTCAGAATTAGGGATGTAGCGAACCGCCGAGTATGTGTTCGCGAACGCCGTTCGCGAACACCGGCAAAAAATGTGAACAGTTTGCGAACTTCGAACATCCGAAAATCGTTCGAATCGAACGATCGAAGGATTTTTAATCGTTCGATTTTAGCGACCGAATGGTCGAATGGTCGAACGATTTTGACGCGAACGCCTATTGGCGAACGTCGCGCGACGTTCGCGAACTTGCGGCGGACGCGAACAGCCGATGTTCGCGCGAACAAGTTCGCCGCAGAACAGTTCGCTACATCCCTATTCAGAATATAACTATTTGCATCATACTAAAATGTATTTATAGTAAACAACCCCTTTAACCTGTTGATAAGCATGTATTTCTAACACGTTGGCAGGCAGGAACTGCATACGGTTTTTTTGACAGTTCATGTAATGCGCTTCAGCAGCTAGAGCTGCAGTTGAAGAGCATTCTACCTGGCAGAGGGCCGATCGATCCTTGCACTGATTATCAGAGGATTGATCATGAACAGCAGATGTGACAATTACAAGTCTAATGTTTAGTCTCTTCCTGGAAGAAGTCACTCCCTAGACCATCCTCCATGATATCCTGCTGCATAGACTCTGCAAGCCTTCTACAGATGTATCCCTCCAGGTAACACACAACAGTGTTTATTTTGCACATTTATTCACACTTTTGCATGTTTACACAGTCATACTTAGACTCATATACATGCATCCACACAACTTCAGCACATGTACAATGTGGACACACAAAGTACTTTTTTTTCCATGCTTGTCTGTACACGCCAAATACTTAGGTAAAACTATGCACTTTGGGCATTGAATTGTTCAGTAGACCCCTGGCATTCATTTTAAGGTTGTTTTATGTTGGTACTTGATATATGAGAGATACGATCAAATTTTAAGCTTTTTGAGGCAAATTTTTAGCAAATTCACTACATTCATGAAGAATTGTTGTTTGTTAGTTTGTAGTAGAAAGGCATGCTTACTCATTTTGGGTTTGAGTGAATATGTACTTTCCAAAAATATATGGATTTCTGGGTTGAACTAATGTGTTTTTGACTTTATCTCACATAAAATGCCGTGATTTTTAGTAGATGAAACTGACAACCGTGATATGCGACCCCTACATGAAAGAGATATGCCACATATTGAACTATTTTTTATATTTCTACATTTAGAAAGGTATATTTTCTTACAAAAGTGAAATTACACAAAAATAGCATATTTGAAAGCTTAGGATGTCCTGAAAAAAATAAGATATATTTTTCCTATGTAAACTAAAAGTCAGGGGGACTTTTAGTTTACCTAGGAAAAATATACCTACCATTTTTTTACCATCCAGAATTGAAACTAAAGTGAAAGAACATTAATGGTTAAAAAAAAAAACTAAAAGACAATAAATACAAAAACTCCCAAATTCTCTTGCTTGCCTAGCATGTAAAGCAGAGAACATAGAAACTCCACTGAATTTGTAGTTTATTAGCATTTTTACAATAGCCTAAACAAACTTCAGGTCAAGGACCGCAACAACACAGAACACTGGAACAGTTTTCCCAGCAATACAGTCAGTGAGCGACTGAACAGTTGAAGCAATTTCAGTGCTTACAGTAGGCAAAATGGCGAATAAAAATTATGCTTGACGACAGCGTTATCAATAGGGAAGAAAGATGAATATGTAGTAAGGCTGGTATTTTTTCCCAAGAAAGGCCGCACCTCTATGGCAATGCATTCAGTCTTAGCCCAGGCAGGAGGTGGATGAGAGCAGAAGTAGGGGAAGATCACTGCTTCTTTTTTTTGCAGAATGATATTTCAGTGATTGTCTGCATGACTGTGTAGTTTTGACACAAGGCAGGAATGGGTATTGTGTGGGGACAGAGACTCTCAGATGGGGTTGTGTACGCAGAAATTGTTGCAGAAATGTATATACAGATGTTATGTTACTTAAGTCTTTTGCACACGAGACAACAGCAAATGGGAACGAGAAACTAACCAATGACCTTTAAACTTATGCAACTGGTTAAAGTGCACAAGCAGCCAATGAATGACTAGGAGGAGGGCAATATCAATGTCCAATAAATAAAAAGTAAAGGCAAAGCCTGGGAATGATAATGTAAGCATATGGGCAGTTCTCATTGGGTCAGGTTCAAAATAGGCCACTCCTATTGTTTCAGAAAACTGATCAGAGACACAGGAGAAGGACTGATTAAAAAGGTATAAAAAGTAGCTATTGCAATGGCCTTTGTTACAGGAAATTGATTTTCTTACAATAAGAGCATTGTTAGTGGTTTCTTATGATTTGGACATTGAAGGTGAACAACCCTTTAACATAGCAATGTAATGGCATGTCAAATTGGTATCAAACGACAGTAATTGTATGGTATTCACAGTGTCTTCTAATTGGCATCAAAATACTGTAATTGTACTTGCATCAAACAGGGAGTGAGAAATTTCACTGATCTGAGAGTGTTGTGGATGCTGATTGCTTGGTATATGATAAAATGTTCCTAGCATCCTAGAGGAGGAGGAAAAAACAACAACAGCCTTTGGAACATGCAGAACGAGTCTCAGGGAAAGAGAAGAACTGGAAATATTCACAGCAAATTTCTCTGTAAATATGGTGATTGTATCCCTAAGCTTCTGTCAATCTGATTAATTCCTACACTGTCCAAGCTCACTGTGCAAAAGATGCAAGCGGGAAGTTTAGCCAGTGTCCATGGGAATCAATAAACCAGACATGCATTAACACTTTATCTTCCAGCACACTATGCAACACATAGCTGTGGGGAAAAGGGTAACAATGTATTTGCTCTCTGCTTATCCCTCTGACTGATCAGCCTGAATGTAACAATAAAAAAAGAAGTCAGCAGTGTACTGCAGAACAATATAGATCAAACTGACAGCAATTTCCTAATGATGGTATATAGGAAAACCATTTTGTTGCAGAAATAGCATTTCCATATCTTCTTTTTCTCTTGCAGTGTTTTGGGTTATGTTGATTCATGGTTACCATATAGACGCCAGCAGAGTACAGTAATATGGTGACCATGCTGGGGAAGGTTTCCCATACTGTAACTCCACTTTGCTTCTCTGTGGTTATTTTTTTTTCTTGTACTGAGGAAGGGTTGAACAGATGAAATATTATACTGCATCTGCTTTCAGTGCTGTATATTTTATTTTTTAAACTGTGCTGAACTGTAATTCCATCCAGCCATCACAGTTTGATATGACTGAAATGAATGCAAAGCAGATATAATTGATGCATTATTGCAGATATATGTATCACAAATGCCTAGGAACCACCATGCACATTGGAGTCAGCAACCCAGTTCCTTATAAAAAAACCCCAAACACTGTGCTATTTTCCATCAGCACATAGAACACTAACCACATTGCTTTTGGCTACAATGATTTTTGATTTAGAGGTGCAGGAAAATGTATGTAGGGTTGCTATTGAAGTGAAACAGTGGCTGGAACTGTAGGAAGGCAGTGATTTTAACCATTTTCTTTTCCAGAAATAAAAACCAGTGACTGGGGATAAGGAATAGCGGTGCAGGAACATCCTGCAAATATTGATTGAATAGACTCTGGGACCATATGTGAGCACGATTCATTAAGAGACAACAGAAGCAGGATTTAGCCTATAATCTCTATCTACTAATGACTCACAAAGAAGGTTTAGGTCGACTTTTGCAGAGAAAGATCATTAGACATTCATTTATTCTGACATAACCCTTTCCTTACTGTGTCCATACATCACTTTCTTGGCAGAAAGAAACTTTGTGGGTATTTAAGTCAGTGTATACTAGGGAGAAACTGAAGATGACTGGGATATTATCCACAAATCCCTCCACTTAAACCTTAAACAGGGTTCAATGTACAAATGGCTATTCTTCTGGTTGGATAGATCATAGTTTATCATTAGTCACAGTGAGGTGGCAGTTAAGTTAATACATAGTATATTTGTGTCTGATAACTATAGCAGTTCAACAGATACACACAGTATATACAGTAAAGGGATGCATGAACTCCTCTGTGTTTATATCTGTGTGTGGTTTCCCACTGTACTGTCTATATGTGTTGGAAAGAATTCAGCTTGTCAGAGAAAACGCACTGACTCACTAATGACTCTAGGTATAATCGTATGTTCTCTATTAAATCTCATAATCTAATGATAATAGCATGCTATAAAAAGATGATCACAATAAAACAAGCTATTTATAATCTGGATTTTCCATGAAAGATTCATTTATGAGAGGAGAGTGGATATTATATGGATTTGTGAGTTCACTCTTTACCTCCTCGTTATTTGTATGTAATGTAAGGTGTATGTAAACGTGTATGTTGGCGCTTTGCAAATTCATCATAATAATAATTATTATTATTATCATAATCTGCATCATAATCCATGTAAGGGTAAGGCAAGAACACATATGGAATGATATCCATCCAAAAGGCAAGCTCCTATTTAAGCTGACTTTGTTCCAAGGGGTAACCAGAGAGCCATGAGTTTTGGAATTCTATTTATGTAGATGAAGTAAACAGAGCTGCTTAATGACATTTGGCAAAGTGATCACTGTCTCTGGCTGAGAGCTGATCAAGAGGCTTCAACAGCAAAACAGTCTTTAAAACTCCATCTCTGAAACATTAGTGAGACAGAAGCACTGTGTCATCCCTGCATTGTTTACTTTGTGGCTTTTTTTATGCAAGTCCATTGAAAATGCAAAGCAGTTGGACTTAATTTGCTGCAGTTGTTTTTAACTCTCCACTATGTCTCCTTAACCCCTCCACTGCCTGCCAGAGCAGCAATCCAGTCAGAAATAGGACACAGGTGTGTTTAAATGAACATGGCTTTGTCTCCCTCTGGCATTAATAACTGACCCATTTATTTTACCCTCCCTGGGGCCAGAGGTGCCCCCTCATGGCCAGTTGAAAGAACACCATGCAAATCAGAGCTGCAGTAACACAAGTTACACTAGGTCCCCACCCCCCAATGGCCCCCAAAAGGAACATTATTGTTCCTATTGCTTAAAGCTCCCCCTATCTCCATACACAGACAGGTCCATTGACAAACCTGATGCAGCCGCTGGCCCAAGAGCACCAAAAGTAGTTGCAATGTGTTGCATGTGATCACGTTAATCATTGAAAGGCAAATAGCAAAAAGGTTTTTTTTTTCCCCAGAATAAATCAATGTTTATGGTCTAATATGGAAGCAACAGGGAATATGATAACTGGATTTGTGGCAATCGCTGCAGCTGTAGGTTTGATTACAAATTGAGCACAAAAGATAACAAAAAGTATCAGCAGCTACACTGAAGGCTCAGGCTAAGTAAACATAGAGATCACACTGTGTCCTACCTAAGCATCGCTGTCTCTCCTTGTCTGACGACCAGATTGTCCACTGCTGCCCATTGGAAGTCCATGCTCTGTCCAGCTGGAAGGCAGGAGGGCAGCAGGCAGCAGAGGCTCAGGATGACAGCGGCCAGCCACTGGTTTGAGCAACATGCAGCACCCTGCACCAACATCATCATGTCCATCACTGCTGGGGCTGCCCCTGTCAGCTCGCAGCCTGGGATCCCTGGCACGGCAAAGCCTCTCTCTCTCTCTCTCTCTATTTCTCTCTCTCTATTTCTCTCTCTGAGACTTCCCTGCGAACCTTCAGGAGGAGGAGTGGAGGAGTTGAATCTATTCTCGGGTGGCTCGCACACCATCTAGTGAGAGAAGCTTTGCTGGAGAATGAGAGCAGGCTCGGCAGCAGCAGCAGCAACAGACGGCCCCCAGGCTCTCAGCCGGTTGCCATGCGGCCGTTTCCTTAGCAACCATAGCCAGTGAGTGTTGCAGGTGATGGAGCACAGAGATTCTGCATCACCCACCGTACCGCAGACAGGCAGATGCTTATTCACTCACAGGGTGCTGATGCTGCGGCTGTACATGGAATGTATCGATTACACGGAACTAGAGAGGCTGTGAAGGGGGGTGGCACAAGTGGATTTCTCACAGAATACTGTAAACTACTCTACGTGTGGCATTACAAGGGATGGGTTAAGGCAATAATATCCTCCAGGCAAATGTAGGCATATCGGCTAGGAAATAACACTCAACAGATTTTATTTCATATCAGCCTCGAATCGTTAGCAATATGTTTATGTAACCTAGTTTCAATTCTGTCTTCCTTTCATATTCAAGAGTCAAGAGTGAGTTTATTGTCATTTCATCCATATACGTTTGTACAGTACACAGTGGAATGAAACAACGTTCCTCTAGGACCATGGTGCTACACACAACATAAATGTACCGGACATCAAATCCAGTCCAGCCTTCAGTTATTTCCCTTTATTCCCTGGCAGCTGGCTGCAAGGGGGTGCTGGGGGCTGTAGGCTAATAATGGTTAAAGGGCTTCGGATTTTGCTACTCTATTTTCTAGCTATTGCAAATCCTTAGGGCAACCTAGTGACTCCCTGTCTGGGCTGTACAAGTGTATAATCCTGTCCTTTCTCAATGATCTTTTCATTTTCCATATATACAGTACATATGTGATGGCATAACAACTTCTCTTGTACCTCTGGCAACAGCCTCAGTGGCATCTGTGCAAGTGTCTCTCCCTCCCCCTCCCAGTCCTCATTATTATAGTCTGTGTCTTGGCTGGATTTACATTCCACACCGCTTCTGTTGACCTGAATATTCATGTTATTAAAGGGATTCTGTCATGATTTTTATGATGTCGTTTTTATTTCTAAATTACACTGTTTGCACTGCATATAATTCACTCTACAATATAAAATGTCATTCCTGAACCAGCAAGTGTATTTTTTTATTTGTAATATGCAGCCATCTCAGGTCATTTTGCGTGGTCATGTGCAAGTATTTAGGTCCAAAGCTGCCTTAAGCATCGGAGCTAAATACGCCACCTACGCTGTGCGTGTAACGTCAGCGCGTTTTACGTGTGACATCACATGCATGGACATTGCGGAAGCGATGTCACACGTGATGTAACTTCTGCAAACCAGCCTGGCCCCCTCTCCCCCCCCAACTCTTTCACCGGATTTCCAATAGAAATCTGTGGAAGATGCTGTATTTATAGGCACCAGAGGGCCACCCCCAAAACCTGCCACCCTGGGCACAGGCTCTCGAGTTCCTTAATATAAATAAGGCCCTGGTCATGTGCTTTCAGAAAGAGCCAGCACTTGTAACTTGGTCACGGAGTACCAGGCAATATCAGGGTTTTTTAAAAGTTTCAAATTTTATTAACGACTTGGTTACATCATAAAGAATCAAATATCGGCAACAGTGTATCAAACCCCACGTTTGACGCTTTTCGTGGCCTCACATACTTTTGAGGAAGTGAGGCCACCAAACGCGTCAAGTGTGGGGTTTGATACACTGTTGTGACATCACTTCCGCAATGTCCGTGCATGTGATGTCACACGTAAAACGCGCTGACGTCACACTCACAGCCTAGGTGTGTATTTAGGTCCGATGCCTAAGGCAGCTTGGACCTAAATACAGTCTTCCACATGACCACGCAAAATGACCTGAGATGGCTGCTTACACACCAATATTACATTCTACAATCGGTTCAAACTACATTTCAAATTTTGAAACAGCTTCTGCTAGGTCCAATGGGCCGTATACAAACCATTAAAATGATTATTGCACCAAAACTTCTTTATTTACCATGGCATACCCCTGTTAAAATACCAAATCGGTTCTTCTCTAACTTAGCCTCTCTATTCAGGCAATTCATATGGGGGCAATCTAGGAGTCGTTTACCTTTGACAACACTATGTCGTCCGAAAGATGAGGGGGGAATGGCGGTGCTAGATATGCATCTGTACTACATAGCTGCACAGCTGTCACAGCTATGGTCACTGAAACAGGCAGGTCTGACAGAGGCTGTATACCAACTGTGGCAATCAATAACCCAAAATGAATTACCACCATTCTATGCACTAGCGGCTAAAGCTCCTAGGAAATTTAAGACTCCTAATAATCCTATATTAACTTTGCAAAGTATTATTCTGGTCCATCACCTTTCTAACCCGGTGGGATTAGATCCCCTGACACCACTATGGTACAATGCTAGGCTAGCCCCTTTGAATAGGGTAACACCACCTCAGGCCTGGCTGGATGCAGGGGTCTTTACTCTGGATCAGGTTTGGGATAAACAAGGAATAGTTTCGTTTGCTAATCTTATAGAAATATTTGCTATCCCCCCTACGCAATGGCTGATATATCATAAGGTGAGAGGTTCAGTGAGGAAGGCTCTTAGGACCTGTGATTTTCACCTGTCTAGTACACTTGTGGCAGAGGTGTTCCGACAGGATCAACCCAGTCATAAGATCTCTTCCTTCTACAAAGCTTTACAAAACACTAATTTACTAAAAGTCCCACTGAAATCCAGAGAGCGTTGGGAATCTGATTTGAGGCCTTTCTCAGATGAGCAATGGCATCAGGTACTTCAAACACCCCTACTGATTTCCCCCATCTACAAATATAGAATTTTGCAACTTTACCTACTGCATAGGGCGTACTGCTCACGATCATTGTTGCATAAGCTGAATCCAGAAATACCACCCACCTGCTTGAGGTGTGACACAGAGGAGGGAACAATACTTCATACCTTATGGTCATTCCCCAACATACATTCCTATTGGGTGAACATACAGGCTCGTATTACTAAGATGTTGGGGTTTGAGATACCATTGGACCCCCAATGGTTCTTACTAGGTATGGATCCCCCAACCCCGCTTACCCGACCAGCCCGACTGATGCTTCAAAAATTACTCTTCCTAGCCCGAAAGATTATTACACAGATTAATCAACAGGAAAGCGTCTGATCCCCCCACATACCAAGTATGGCTTAAGGCAGTCCAGGACTTGCAAAAAATGGAGGACCTAATACCTAGGCAGAAGAGTTCCTCTAACCTGAAAAGTTGGCAGTTGTGGATTTTGGAAAATGAATAAGAGCTCCATGGCTGCTCTCCCCAGTAAATATTGAAATGGGGACGGCTAGAGTGGGTACTTCTAAGTAAACAATTGATTTATTTGAATAGCTGAATTCATCCTGATATATTACTGCATTGACCCTTTTAAATATGAGTAGAAGCCAATCTGCGCATTGGCGAATTGTTTAACAATGCTGATATTTTCACTGTAATGTGTCTTGATTTCAATAAACCTCACTTGAACCAAAAAAAAAGAAATGCCTGAAGACTAGTGGATTTATGTTTGTGTGCTGAGTAAAACTGTGGGGCTTATGATGACTACTAGTAGACAAGCCACATGTTAAGGCTGCCATGCAGACACAGAGGCAAGTTTAAATAACAAATAGGCAGGCAGTAGACAAGAGTCAGAATTAAATGAACAGATGGTCAGAGTAGGCTGCAGGTAAAGAATCAGAGTTTAGTGGTTAACAGACCAGTGGTTAATCTGAATAATACACACACAAAAAAGCAGGGACTAGGTCAGATGAACACATATTGGCCTAAATCACATCCATAAAGGCATGGGTAAGAAAAACAGGTTTTAGGGGTAATGCAATATAGGCTTTTGTGAACCTTTTGCCCCTTACGCAACAGTAGAATATTGATTGAGAATTTTATAGTTGCCTTAGTGCGCAGTGTATGTAACAAAACTTACAAAAAAAGTTTATACCACCTACAAGCAGGTCTTAAAAGTTTGTGATGCACAATTAAGACCTTCAATGCAATAAGAGCCTTATGTAAAATATTACTTTGTGCCATGCAAATTTGTATTCTTATTCGTGAGCCAATTTTCTCTCTTTGTAAATTTTATTACATTTGATCCATTTGTCTTTTATGGGCCCTGGGTTGCAGGATAAGGAAGCAGCTGTCAATAATGTAGGGGAGATAGGAACCTTAGAAACAGAGGTTGAAGTGGTAACTTTTCTGGGTAATTTCTAAAAACCAAGTACAAAAAGCCTCATGTACTGTAGGTCAACAGAAGAGTCATGGGATCACAGTAAGTAGTTAATTTTTAAGGTTGTGAATTTTCAGCAAATTTTATTGTGGGAAAAAACCACAACCAGACATGACTAAACATGGCTTTCCCCCAATAATTTTTTACTAGCATCCCATGATTGCACATCTGGTTTTGTTGGAGGTTTATTGGAGTCTTATTCTGTGTTGTGCTTGGTTACTTTATTTTTGCCTGTTAAAATGTTTTATTTCGAAGACCCCTGCCATTTAGTTTATGTTTTTATTCAAATTTAATAAATGTATTAATTTTGGATATCATATCCATTCAGGAAACACAGGACTTTACAAATCATTTGTATTTTTGTGGATAAAATAGATGATGTTTCTGAATCAATATTTTTAAAGCTTAGGTTGTCCTGCAAACACCCCCTCTCAGGAGATGTCCCTGACATGAAAGATGACAAAATGGTCAAAACTGTTCTGGCATTAAAAGTACCAGAAGTGGGAAATTGGTTGGCAGTGAAAGAATTAAACAGTGGCCAAGAAAAACCACCAGACTCCATTTCTATAGGGCAATAAGATAGAGAAACAAACATTTATCCAATAGACTGGCACTTGGCCTTTTTTCTCATATTAGTAAGGGACTAAATAAACTAGACTTTTGTAAAATGGTGATAAACTCATGAAATACTGGTAAAAGTAAAAGTTATCCTTGAACTGATCAACTTATTAACGGAATGATTAGCTTTTTTTGTCGAGAGAAATAGAAATGCTATGTAAGATTATAAGTACAAATGGTCTGTTTGGTCAATGAACATTCAGAACTTTCAACTGAATAAAGATAACCAATGGCACAGAGAAATCTTTATATATGTGACTATTTTTTTTTTCTTTTTTTTTTTTTTAATATTGTAGCATATTGGTAAACCTAATATTTGTCAGGAAATTGTCATGGGTAGAACAGTTGAACTTTATTTTATTCTTATCTCTTCTTTTCAACTTCCTTCTATTAATTATTTGTAACATCTTTTACTTCCTTTTTTCTTGTAGTCTTTGGTCTGCATTAGGGGTGAACTCATCTAGTTTTTACTGTAAATTATATGCAAATTTTCTAAATTAAATTATTTACCATTGCAAATGGTAATAAATAAACTGAGAAATCCATAGGGCTCAGTTCCCTTTTAGTGTGGCAGAGCAACTATTGGTTATCAAAGGACAGAAATATCATATATTAAATTCCTGCAGAAAAAGAACTCTTAGAATTAACCATACCACATGAAACAATTTGTGTATTACATCATTTGTATATAATTAGCTTTCTGCAATGTATCCGACATACTATATTCCACATATCAAATCATTTCATAAATGTGCAGCAAACTCTTAGTAATGGGGGTTTTGAGGTCTAGTAGGCTCAACTTTCCTTATGTTCAGAATCAAAGTAAGGAATCCTGTTGTACTAAAGGGCTTTATTAATGCTGTCTTTTCCTAACATGCATAATGTCAGCTGTAGCTGAAGAAACGTCATTGGTATTTGTAACTTTGTTATCTCTTAGAGTAATGATTGACTTTGTTTTTTTAGTGTGCTTAAAATAGCAAGCAAATGTAATTTCAGATATCAGAAATCTAATAAAAATGCACACATTTCAAAAAAAAAAAGATCTCATATACTTCAAAGCAGCATGTGTCATTAGCTACATGATAGTTTGTAATTGGCTCTAATGATAGTATTCAAGTAGATATGACTTTATATATATATATATATATATATATATATATATATATATATATATATATATATATATATATATATATTTATATATGACTTGATAGATAGATAGATAGATAGATAGAGATATACAAGTCCCAAAGGTGCACTCCGTTTCCTGTGTAAATGCCCGGGTGCCAGCAAACATGTAATGGTATATCTGCAGGAATAGCGACACTCACTGGACTCTTCTGAAGCTTAACAAATGTGATACTTTATTGGAGACTCAACGTTTCGATCCTCCACAGGGATATTCGTCAGGAGAATACAGAAAAAACATATATATATGGGCATGAGAGGGTAGTTAGTGAATGTTCAGAACTATCCCAGGAATCACCAACTAAAGTGAAGATGAATGTCAATTGACTATGTGTGACATTGCCATATGTCACCTTCTTCTTAGGAGAATAAAGTGGACTTATTGGGACCATTGGGAATACCCACAATCTTCTGAGGTATAGAGGATATACAGTATAAGCTGAATTTATCATCTGCCCTCTTTACTATTTTCAGGCCATTGAGTTGAGAAAATACAGATCTTCAGGCACAAAAAGAAACCACCTTGGACGGGTTCACCAAATATGAAAAGCATTGAAGTCAATGGGAGTCAAAATAATTATGACGAGAGCGACAATTTTGATATGCACGACTATATTGTCCAAATGCTTTAAAGTCAATGGGCATCTAAACTATTTTGATGTGCAACAATTTTTTTGTCGCAGAGCATTTTTCAACTGAAAATTCTCAAATTTATTTGCTGGCGGTGAAACACGGAAATTCACTGTGAATTTGTGCCTGCCGAATGTATTAACCCATCACTAATTCTCTGTTAAAGCCTCTATAGAATATGCACCTCTTGGAGTCAAATTGGGATTGAGAGTCACAGAGAGGGCATTTATGGCTCCCTCGTATTGGAGCTCCTGGTGTATTAGCCTGCATTAGGTGATACTTGAGGGCTACTATATCCTAAATATTTAAGGAATTGGATAAACACTTGCTACTATTCCTCATTCCATAGGTAGGAAGAGGCTGTGTATGGGGAGGTAAACGTCTTCCAACAGTAGTGTTTTGAAGTATTAGTATATTAGTATTTTGAAGGAAGATGAGATGTGCTAATTGAGCTGCCCTGTAATAATTCTAACAGTTGGGAATACCCAACCCTCCCTGTAGAGTGGAATGGTACAAAACAGATTTACTTGAGAGATTTCTTTATTCTATATAGACTGCAACATTTTTGTTTGAAGTGGAACAGGTAACACCATAAAGATATTTAAAGTTTCAGAAATAAACAAATTTTTATTGCGAGGATACAATTAATACATGTAATATGATATTTTCCCCAATCCTCTAACAATTTTCTTAGTTACGATATAGGGGGAAAGTTGGCCTGATACAAATTACTATATATACTAAATCTTAGTTGGATACCGAATAAGGGCATAGAGGTCTTCTGCCACTGAAAATGAAAGTTCAAAGCCAGTTTGAAGTTTGATGGGACAATCCAACATTGAAAGCTGCTCTCTTACAGGAGTTTATAGCCAATCCTGAAATTTGGGCAAAAGTGTTCAGCATGCTGTACAGATTTGGAAGGGATGTCAAGGGTCTTGTTATAAATAGGGTAACATAGTCAGCAAATAAGCTAATTTTGTGCTCAACGTTGCAAACTAAGAGGAACTTTACACTGATGGTATGTCTGATCATTGCAAGAGGCTCAATCATTATATCGAAAAGTAAAGGTGACATAAAGGTGCCCCCACATATTTTGGATGCAGGGGAGGAACAGGGGCCTATATTTACTTTTCTGTAGGGTCTGCATAAAGGGCCATCCATACAATAAAATTCCCCATTTAAGTAATACGATATAAAGATAAGGCCAAAGTATGGAATCAAATGCTTTTTGAAAGTCAAGCTTAAGGATCGTTGCTGTTGAGATTGCTTTTTGGAGAATGTGTTATGTAGAATCAAACAACGGGTTGCATCTGAAGCTTGCTTACCTTGTACAAACCATATTTGGTCACTATGGACCAATGAGGAAAGAAGTGTGTTCAATCACTTTGCTAAAACTTTGGCTAATAATTTGATGTCTAGGTTTAGAACTGAAATTATGTTCTTACATTCTGTGCAATCAGTATTTGGGGATTGTGGAAATATTTGCAGAGTTTCCATGGAAAATTGATCTTTCATTAATAGACCATTAGGCATTTAAGAAAATGTGGTGCCAGAAGGTGAGAGAATTTCCTGTAATATAGTTAAATAATATAGTTAAATTAAAATCCATCTGGCCCGGGGGTCTTTCACAATCAAAATGTTTTTATTGCTAGTTAAACCTCCTTGGGTGTTATATTAGATCCAAAAGTGATTTCTGATCATTAGTAAGTTCTGGGAAGCATAGGTTATGTTGGAACCTATTGGTGAGTGTAGTTGAGGTGATAAATGGGGCGACATACAGTTTAGCATAGTAAAAGGCAAATTCCTTTACTATAATGTTTAGGGTACCTGACATTAGTCCAGACAACAATTTATTGGAAGTTATAGGAGTGTGATGGATTCCAGTTGGTAAACAATATCAGTTTTGTCAAAAAAATGCATGTTTGTGGCTAAAGCTAACAGCGCACTGACATGGAAACACTTCTAATAACAAAAAATGATGCCATGGTACAGTACCATTTTGTTATGTCTTTACAAATAGGCAATGTTTGTTTAAAAAGCTTGGCAAATAGAATTGCAGCTGGTTTACTAACCTTGGAATATTTTGTATGCAGTGACATCTATATGTCTATATGTCTATATGCCAAATGCATACACTTTTTTACACAGAAAATAGTCATAATATTCTTGTGCATATCATGAAACAGTTTGTATATTTGTTTTATTAAAACAATGCCGGTGCACAGTGTTCTCAACTGATTAAAGCTAGGTTATTTGAAATGTTTAGGGCTTGCTTCAAAATGTGTTCTATTTCCAATATTAGTGTTTTCTCTAAACCATCAGAACTGGTGAAACGGTTTTAATTCTGCCAAATGACAAGCTTGTGAGAATCACTGTAAATGACAAAGCTGTAATAACGTAACCCTAGAACCTGCACACACTAGTTACCTCACCTAAGCCAAAGATTGTTCAGTTAGCTAATGTACCCATCTCTCAGTCTGCTTGAAACAGTTAAACTGTAATCCACATTGAATTCAACCTGATTTATTGTGGTTTTATGTTTCAGCACTCTCTGACCTACTTAACAATGCTTTGTGAGTCAGCGTCCCAGCACCACTCATTTCCCATTTGCAGAGTGGTAACCAAAGAGGCCTATTAGATATAAGCTCCAATTACTACTAACATGCTACAAGGAAGTCCACCTGCAATACCAGGGTCAGCTAAATCTTCTTACCTCCAAAGAGTACCCTTAAAGCTTTTCCTTTGTTAGCTACCAGGCAATTCTTCCTATTGATTATTATCAAGAAAATGCTTATAAAGAGGCGTATGACTACAGTTAAAAGCTCCAGCGATCAATACAATTTGTCCATAGCTCATAAGTAACTATTTGTTTTGTTTCTGACAATATATCTAAGACTAAAGGCATTTTTTTATATTTTTTTATTAATGGCTTTTTTAGACATTCAATCACTTAATATGAAAACATATTAAAGTGTATGATATTGGCATTTTTTTAAATATGTGAAAAATAGCAACTGGAAGTAGAGTTTGTCTAAATCCAGATTCTTGACATATTCATTGAAAACAAAGATAAGCAACGTATCTCACGTAGAAACACTGTATCTATCATATACTACTAGAAGTTGTGAATACAATGTCATATTTCACAGTATTGTCAGTTATGACAATTATATTTTCCCCTAGAGGACAAGAAAGATGAAAGCAGTGTAATGTATAAAGGCTGAGGATAAACATATGCATTCTAGAATAAGGGCTTAAAGGAGAAGAAAAGGTGCTCTTTACTTGGTGGTGCCAAAAGTTATACACATACCTCACACCCTTGGCTGGTGCTTCTATCAGCAGAAAACTGCACCGGCCTGGGGTTCTTGCAGTGAGCACCATGGAGCAATCGAATTCTGCCTTCTTTTTTTTTCGCCTGGGTGCTCATGCGTCTGCCTTGGGAAATTTGAAGAAGAAGAAAGCCAATCGCTCAATGGTGCTTGCTGGAAGAACCCCTGGACCAGTGCTGTTTTCTCTTGATATGAGCCCCGGTCCGGGGTGTGAGGTAAGTATATACACTCACTTATGGATGCCTAACTTTTGGCACCCCCAATAAAATATGTCTTTCCTTCTCCTTTAAAGATAGCATGTTTAAAGAAAGAGGAGTTTTATCTGGTTATCTAATTCAAAATCTGCAAATACAACTGCTGGGTATTATGTAAGAAAAACATTGTAAAACTATAGTATTAAACAAATCCATTCTCCATTATGAAAATTACAATTCATTTAATGTGTAATCAGATGACCTGAAAAACAACAACATGATAATGCACTGTAGTACAAAATTAAAAAAATGTAATTATTCCTAAAATCATTCAAAAATGTTGCTATTATCATCATTTGTTTTGGTCTACCCAAACAAAATTTTTTATCACATATACATAAATACCGTTTGTTGCAACACTAGTCTATTATAACTGTAGCAAGCAACTACTATAAAATTGTTCCATCCCTTATTTTAGTGTGCCATAGGGTATTTTTATAATCTGGCATTCATCAATGTCATTGAAGTAGAATCCAGATTACACTTATATTTTACAATTTCATTGAAAATTCTACTTGGACATTAAATACTATTTGACTGAAGATTTTTGGGTATGTTATAAATCCATCATTTCTATTTTTAGATATTTTTTGTTTATTCTTTTCAGAATAAATAAAATGCAACTTTACAAAATTATGTTTGCACTAGAGCTAAAGAATAATGGGCATGCTTGTTATGTAACTTCTTAAAGAGAGAAAAGGGTACTATCACCTATCACCTTAGAAGTATTAATTGTCACTATTAATTTATTATTAAAATTAATTTTAATTAAATGATGCTTTGTAAAGGTCTCATTATTCTTATAAAGGAATGCATTGTGGATTTAGCATTATGGATTATTTATGCTGGGAGAACTGGTGGTCCAAATGGAAGTTATCTTTAAACAATGTCTTTGGGTAGGAATTTTCAACCATTATCCAATAAAGGGATGATTGGGGACTATAACCAGTATATTTTTATGTTGTTAATTTTATTTTATACAAATGTCACTAGGAATTATAATGAGTTTGATTTTCTGTTTCTCTGATGAGAAGCACCAGAAGCCATGTGAATGGAATTTCCCCATTCATGTGACATTTGAGATTATTTGAGACCTCTTTATTGGCATTACTGATTGAAGATTTTTGAAGGACTAAACTTGTGTGAAATGTGACTGTATAAAGTAAGATTTGGCACTCAAACATGAACACATTCAACTAAAGGATGAATCTTCTCCTATCATATACAATTCTTTATTCTATTTTTTACAAAAAACATCTTGGAAATATCACTTAAGAAGAACAATACATGTAAATTATTTTATTTCACCCTTTTTTTTAGAAGAAGAAGCAACACATGTCATATATTTACATCAGTAAAAATTACCTAACGAAACAAAGAAAGTTAGAAAATGAGGCAATAAGCTTATCATATAGTAGAATTGTATTGGTAACATTATTTAAAAGAGACTATTAAATTACTGTGTTCAGTAATACATTATTAACTATAAACTGTTCAACATTCAAAAAGGTTTTATAAAGGGTCACTCATAACTAATCAAATCATAATGAATGAGTTGGTGCTGAATTACAGCTAGGGCTAGGGGTTCGTCCTTGAGTAGAAAAGTGACACAATGAGATAGAAGAGAATAGTTATAATTAGAGCATATTCTAGGCAAGTCATTGTTTGAAGAGAAGTACTGAAGGTATCAGCACTAAGGCTAGAGTTTGCTAATCATTTTATTATTAATACTGTTACTTATATTGCTCTTATTAAAGATGACGGTTGACATTGTAAAGTTAAGGGATTTTCATCACAAAAGTACACTTTGCTGGATTAGGCAGATAAAAGGGCAGAGTAGGTTCAATGTGGATAAATGTGAAAAAAATGCTGCAGGCTGGAAAGTATTCAAAGAAAGGGGACTATGTTTTTTAACAAAAGTGTCCCCCATAGGGTAGAGCTTTACAGACTGGATCATCACCCATAAGCCAAAGCAGTAATTAGGGGTCATGGTGGCTCACAGCTTAGCAGATCCTCTCTCTCCCTCCACCTACAAACTATCAATACAGACAGAGATAATTCTTCTCGTCAGAGGGAGAGAGGGACCCCGGCAAAGCTTATCTAGAATTGGGGGAAACCTTCAAAAAGACTGGCATATGGGTGACTATCCTCATGAAAACTAATGTGAGTGTAATATTTTAACGTTTTTATCTGTAATAATAAAACAGCACTACGCTATGAGATCTTTATATTTCCATATTGAGGCATGAATCTACTGCTTGGAAAAGAGAGAACACAACTGAGTATTACATGCAATAGGGAAATTGCCAGTAGGCATGTATGCTTTGGAGAAGGAAAAAAGCTCTTTAAAGGGAAACTAACATGAGAACTAACATGTTGTTTTCCAACACATGGGGGCAGATTTATCACAGGTCAAGGTGAATTTTCAAATTAAAAAATTTTGAGCTATTTTGTGTACTTCGACTAGGGAATAGTCTAAATTCGATTCAAATTTGAAAAAAAATTGAATATTGAAATTTATCATGTACTGTCTATTTAAAAATGTGACTTCAACCATTCGCCATCTAAAATCTGCCAAATTGCTGTTTTAGCCTATGGGGGACCTCCTAGAACCTATTTGGAGTGAATTGGTGGACTTTGAGAATCAAATTTTTTTGGGGAATTACTTTGATTCGTCGCTCCTAGTTGTCATCTAAAAAAAAAAACATATTACACCATATTTTTGTTTGTTGTCTGTTTTCTCTGCTTTCATGAGATTTTTCTGTGTACAGCTGAGAGGCTAGAAAGGGTTGGCAAGGGTTAACAAATCTAAATAAGTATCTTTTCTTATTGTTTTTATATATTTTTGAGTATTTAGGGGCCAGACTGTATACAAGTCAGTTTGCATGCACATAAAGAATGCCTTTTGCACAACAGAGTGGTTCATGTGTAATTTTTTTATTTTTGAGTTTGTTGTAATGCTCTGTACAATGTTGGGCTTCATGCTGTCTTAAGACCACTGCTGTAGCAAGGGGTTGCCTTGGAGGGGATGTAATACAGCGAATATGTACAGAAATGACATAATGTGCTTTTCCACCTTGAATGGGTCGGAGTAAAGGAAGAATTATAGTAAATCTACAGAAAAGCAGTTGGGACCATAAGCTCAGGAAAGGTTTCCTTACATCTTTACAGACATCTTTATGGAACTGTAATGATGTTCGCATGCTGTTTTGGCAAGAAAGAAACTATATACTGTACTTTTTAACAATTGACGATCATTTAGGGTCACCTCTCCGCAGTTAGGAATTAATTGTTTTATGTTTTAAAACAGAATTGTCTGGAGGCCTACTTTAGGACTTTACCTAATCAAATTTAGAGATATACATATAAGGGGTGGAGTTATATCTTTCGCACCCTAATTTACTATATGTTAATACTGTATATTGTCAATATTTATTAGGGCAATTTACATTAATCTGTGATAAAAATGTAGTGTTAAAGCTCCACAAAACAACCTCCATAAACTAAAATTTGGAACTAAACTGGTTAGAGGGATGTTAGACTTAAATTATTAAATCATGAGGGTAGACTAGGGGTTGTTTTCTCTGGAAAAAAGACGCTTGGGAGGGGAAATTATAACACTTTACAAGTATATTAGAGGACATTAAAGACAAATAGCAGAGGACCTTTTTACCCATAAAGAGGATCACCGTACCAGAGGTCACCCCTTCATACTAGAGGAAAATAATTTATATTTGATGCAGCGTAGGTGGTTCTTCACAGTGAGGACAGTGAGGTTGTGGAATGCATTGCCGGTTGATGTTGGGATGGCTGATTCTATTAATGCCTCTAAGAATGGCTTGTATGATTTCTTGGACAAGCATAATATCCAGGGCTGGACTGGGCTGGCTGGACAGCAGGAAAAAACCCAGATCCGCACCCAGATCCGAAATTGGGAAGCTTCTTCCTGCTGCGACCTCCCTTTTTTTGTAAAAACTCCCATCAACTCCCATAAATTAGAAATTCTAAAAAAATGACCAATCGAAATCTATATTAAAAAAACAATTTTTCTTTGAAAACGAGTGAATAGGATCGAGCCACAAACTCGAATTGATTTCGAATCAAATTCGATTCGAGTTTCTTCAACAAAAAAAAAACATTTTGTTTTCAATAAAAAGTCCACCAAACAACTCCAAATTGGTTATAGAAGGTTCCCCATAGGCTAAAACACCAATTCGGCAGGTTTTAGATGGTGAATATTCAAATTCCAATTCTTAAAGGGACAGTACATGATAGATTTCAAAATACGAATTTAAAAAAATCAAATTTTCAATTCGACCCTTGATAAATCTACTCCTTAGTGTATGGGTATATATAGTTTATGTGAGTATATGGAGGGGTCAGCACATGTATGTATGAATGCTGGGTTTCATTTGGAGTGGTTGAACTTGATGAACTTTGATCTTTTCCAATTCAATGTTACAAATGCCATAAAATCTATGTGGAAGCATATATGGCACATAAATCTGAATAAAGTCATATTAGTGATAATTTAGTCACTCCTGGGACTTTTGTAAGAGGGTCTATAGAGGCAGGCATCCAGATAGCTGTAAGTATGCTTTATGTGTCTGGTGTTTGGACCATTAGGGTAGAGAACCTAAAATTAAAAGACACAACTAAAAGGGGCTTAAAAAATTCCTACCTCACAGTGAACTCAAAACTAATGTTATATTTACATCGTGTTGACATCTGTAAATGGTTTAAATACACTGCTTTTTCTAAGAGCATTTTAATTGTAGACATACCTGTGTTTTAACAACTCCACATTTCGGCTGTTGAAGACATCATGAAAACATTGACAATAGACGATATAAGATTTCTTATAAAGAAATCCTTTATACTGTATTATTTTTTTAAATGCGTGATTCAGGCCACATCAAATTGTACAAAGTTTTCCATTAACATCATGATGCACCACATCAGTATGTCATTCCATATTCTTTAAGCAATGTCTGTAGAGGTCAGCAGCAGGATCCTTGTGCAGGCAGTTGTTTAACACCATCAATGTGATTAGATTCTAGAATTTCTCCCCTTGTACTTTAACACGATAACACAAAATATTTACTAATCGGATGAAATAAGAGCTGTTGTCAAGGCACTTAGCGCTTCATAAATATAAGTATTGTGCTGTTTGACACGTTCCAGAGAAAACTGTGATATACTTTCCTGGTCTGAAATAAGAAGGAAAGCTTCTAGGGCTGCATGTCACATGTTGCTCCATAAATCCTGAGATGTTTAAATATAAATACTAGCCATTTGTTGATAAAAGAAACATTTTCACTTCAATCCTGGCATATTATCAATTTAGTAGACAAATGACAGACATTTTGCAACTCAAATACCAAATGTCTTAATAAAGTATGTCTATTGTAGACTTTACTTCTGTTCTCACTTGTAATATGCATACAAACAGCTGAATAGAACAACGGCACATGCATTTTATATTATAGACACTGCAATAATAGTTCCATCTCATTTATCCACAAGTAACTACCACTAAACCAGATTTCTGCTTCTTATTCACACCATTCACTGTGTCACTCACTAACTAAATTCTTCATAGAGAATAGTAAAATGCTGTCAGACCTTTCATTTGACCAACATTAACTTGATATACCAGCGTAACTGCATATAAATTATAAATACGGGGGGGCGTGGCGTGATGCAGAGCTGAACGGTCGCTTGCAGTGAGAGCTCCCGGCCCATACAGTAATTTTAACTATTTTCCCAAACCTGACACCGCTGAACATGGGTAAATCTACTAAGAAGCAACCTCCGCATACTCCAGCATCACATTCGGGCAGTCAATCGGACATGACCAAATACCTGGACAAACGTTCAAGGCGTGCAGCCACTCCCGATGACTCCAAGATGGCGGAGGCAAGTAGACGGAGTCCTAGTCCCACGGGCTCTACGGCCTCGGGTTTCAGCACAGCCTCCTTCCCTGCGGACATACGAGCCATGTTCTCCAATCTCCCGACTAAAGCAGATCTGAATGCGGTTGCACAGACTATACAAGAAGCTCACAAAGCGGACCTGGTCGACATTAAGAAAGACATACAGGCCATAGGTGACGCACATACGCAGTTGGATAACAGGTTGGAGATATTGGAATCGACAAGTAACGCCACCACCGAAAGGGTAAATGACCATCACCGTTATATTTACTTGCTACGCAGACACATGGAAGACCTCGATAATAGAGGCAGAAGAAATAATCTGCGCATTAGGGGGATACCGGAGGCTGTACAACAAGCAGATCTGAGGGCTACGGTATGTGCGATATTTAACACGATCCTGGAGAAACCCGCCACAGATCCACTGGAGCTGGACAGGGTTCATAGGACACTAGGCCCACAGAGATTCAGGTCTGAGAGGCCGAGAGATGTTGTATGTTGTGTTCATGACTTTAGGACCAAAGAAGACATCTTGCGTCGGATTCGAAATCAATCGGCTATTAAGTATGAAGCAATGGAGATTGCAATTTTCCCTGATCTGGCATGGTTCACGCTACAGCAAAGAAGGGCATTGCGACCTCTCACCACGATGCTACGTGAGAAAAATATACCCTATCGGTGGAATTTTCCCTTTGCTCTCACAGTGTCTAAAGATGGCAAGCAAATCATGCTAAAAGAACCTACTGATGTGGAAGCGTTTTGCTGTTCACTTGCTATACCCAGCATACAGTTAACCGAATGGGCAGATCTGGTATATAATGGTGACTTTCTGGAAAAGTTAAACACAGATCATTGGCAGAAGAAGCAACGACGGGAGAGAAGTCTCACTAATGGACATTCCGGCAGTCCTTCATCTACCCCTGACAGAAGCCCGAGGCCACCCTGATTTATCTACGCAGTTTTCATCACTCTGCATATATCTGAGACCCGTTATGACCTCTTGGCTTATGGTTACTGAGTTCTGATTTTTGGGGCTGTTTGTTTCATTTCTCTGTTTTTTTTTTTTTTTTTTTTGCATGAGAGACAGTTTGGGGTCTGAACTTAAGCCTCTGGGGATTTACAAGGTTTTGGGGGTCTATTCATGGGTTGTTTAAGGTTTTTTGCTCATGGTCCACTGTTTTTGCGGAGAACGGCCTATAACGTGGACATGTTTGTTTTTAAGTAATGTTGAAACCCTATTGTGTTAGACTCTCCTTTTGACCCCTTACCCTCGTCCTTACCCTTGAGAACGGTAAAGCTTCTGTTCGGTCATCCGCTGCTTTTTTTTTTTTTTTTTTTCCCCCCCCCCCCTTTTTTTTTTTTTTTTCTCTCTCCTTGGAGATTAACACCAGTGGGGTGAAAGCCCTGCTGGGAGCATCCCATTTACCCACCTTAGTCACATACTTAGTGCTATCAAGATGTTGGAGGGACACCCTAAATCCTTAACTTCCTTGTAAAAATACGTTAAAGGTGAGGGTGAGGTATGCGACAGCTACACAATACTATCAGGTTGATAAGAATATTTATACAAGCTTATACTTTTACCTTTGATGATTCAAATGGTCTACAAGTATTATCTAAAAGTCTGTTATAATTCTGTTTCTATTTGTAATGATAACTGTACAAATCTATGATTTGCATGTTTGTGAGTCAAACAACGAATAATCTACTGGGGTTTTTTTTTTTTTTTTTTTTTCTTCTCTTTGTCAATCACGCCCCGGTTTACCCTTCATTTATGCTAGGTTAATCATTGTTCTGGTTAGGTTTGGAAATATTTCTGATATGTGGCATGCTGATGGGCTGGGAGTTGCTCCCCAGTCGGCCTCATCGCACATGACCTCCCTTATGAAAAGGGGGACCAATAAGTTACAACTGTGCATAATACCCGCACAGGTTTTGGTTCTATTCTTTCAGGTTACTTATTTCCTTATTTCCGGGTTATCTGGGAATTATTGTTACCTATTCTTATTTTCACTTTCTTTCTTCTTTTTTCCTTCTTCTAGTCGGCAATATTTCGGCGTTAACTGCAGGGGCGACCCCAGCGGGGGGGGCATAGCTTGGATTTCCACTACTTACACTCAATATGGCTAAGGTAAGAGTTGGAACAATTAATGCTAAAGGACTGAATACACCTTTTAAACGCCATAGATTGACTCAGGAGATGAAACGTCTTAAAGTTCAGATAATGTTTGTTCAAGAGACCCATTTTAAGTTAGGCCAGACACCTAAACTTAGAATTAAAGGATTTACAGGTGTATATCTAAGCAAACCATTCTCCTCGAAAAGACGTGGTGTGGCAGTACTAATTGCAGATAGCTTAGGTTTTTCCACTATAGATGTGAAGACAGATTCATCGGGTAGATTTGTTATTGTGAAGGGCTCCATACATGGGAACACATATACAATTGCATCTGTATATTTACCACCGACTGAACAATTGTTAGCCCTCACCGACTTCTTACAAATTTTAAATGAATTTGGGGAAGGGATGTTTATCATTGGTGGAGACCTTAATATTACTATGGATCCCAGGCTAGATTCTTCAACAGGCAAATCTAATTTGCCGTACAAGACTTTAGCTATGGTTAAAAATCTACTCAAATCAAATACTTTGGTAGACACTTGGAGGATTTTAAACCCCTCTATTAAAGACTATACATTTTACTCACCTCCCCATGATAGCTATAGTAGATTAGATTATATCTTGATTAAACATAAGGATTTACCCTTGATCCAGAAAGCAGAGATAGACATAATTTCATGGTCGGACCATGCTCCGGTCACATGCACATTGAACTTACCCCGAATGACGAATCGAGCCTTTACATGGCGATTAAATGAAACTATTGTTAGAGATCCCATAATGAAAAAGGGGCTGGAACAACATATTCAGAACTATTTTACGGAAAATATTACGGAAGGGATGAACCCTTGGCATGTATGGCTAGCTCATAAATGTGTATTAAGAGGGGAACTTATTAAACTAGGGGCTAGAAAGAAAGCAGAGAAGGCAGCCTCTATGAACAAACTGATAGCAAGAATACAAGACTTAGAATCCCGTCATAAACGATCCTCCTCGGCAGCAGTGTTAACTGAACTAATTGAAACTAGACGACAACTGCGAGATATCTATACCTCATACACTGAAAAAGCCATTGATTTTAACCGTAAATTGTTCTTTGAGCACGGCAACAAATGTGGGAAGCTGTTGGCAGCGGCACTGAAAAAACAACAGGTCAAAAATCATATTATGGGTGTTAGGGATCCAGCAGGGCAGATGAAACATTTGACGTCTGAAATAGCTGAGATCTTTCGAGGATATTACGCCAACTTATATCAGTTACCGAATACTAATTTAAACGAACCCCACCGATCCAATAGATTGGAATCTATCCGGAACTATATCTCGCAGGCAGGTTTAGGAAGTATCACGCAAGAACAAGCACTATCCTTAGACTCTCCCCTTACTTCTCAAGAATTCCTTAAAGCTATCAAGGAAGCGAAAGCAGGGAAAGCGCCGGGTCCTGACGGGTTTACCATTGCATATTACAAGGAATTTGGACATTTGCTGGCCCCACACCTCACTGTAGCAGCTAATGTGGTTTCGGCGGAGTGTCCTATTCCCAAGGAGGCGTTAGAGGCACACATTTCTCTCATACATAAAAAGGGTAAGGATCCACGAGACCCAGGGGGTTATAGACCTATCTCGCTTTTAAATGTAGATCTAAAGTTATATTCTAAAGTTATAGCACAAAGATTGCAAAATCTTCTCCCGACTCTTATCAATCAGGAACAAGCGGGATTCATCCCCAGAAGGGAAACCAGAGATAATACCAATAGACTGTTTTCCATTACGCACTATTGTCAAAAACGCCAAATCCCGTTTATGATACTGTCAACAGACGCAGAGAAAGCATTTGACAGGGTGGACTGGAGCTTTCTTAAGGAATCACTTTTAGCGATGGGTTTGGGTGCACGCATGGTCTCGTGGATCCTTACCTTATATACTTCCCCTTCAGCGAAGCTACGAGTCAATGGAACATTATCTGAATCCTTTCACATACGCAATGGTACCCGTCAGGGATGTCCCCTCTCGCCCCTCTTATTTGCTATTTCCATTGAAAGCTTCCTTAATCACATTAGAGGCAACCCAAGTATTGCTGGAATTCAGATAGGGGATACTACACATAAAATAGCTGCTTATGCTGATGACCTGTTGTTCTTTCTTAAATGCCCACAAATATCTCTCCCCAACCTTTTAGCTGAATTTAATCGATTTGCCGCCTTGAGTAACTTTAAGATAAACTTAGCTAAGTCGGAAGCTCTAAATATAACTTTGCCCAAGAGGGAATACACAGATCTCATGAAAAACTTCTCTTTTAAATATGATCATCCGCATATCACCTATCTTGGCCTAAAATTTACTCCATGTATCCAACATACACTTAAATTGAATTATGAAGGGTTGCTAAACTTAGTTAGACGCGATCTTGAGACCTGGAGTAAACCATCAATTTCATGGTTAGGTAGAATAAACATTATCAAGATGAATGTCTTGCCACGTTTCCTATATCTTTTTCAGACTCTACCATATTCTCCCCCACCACAGATAATTAAGAAATTGAGAGGGATTGTCATCAACTTTGTATGGTTACGAAAAAAACCCAAGAATTGCTTCTTCCAAACTAACAGCCCCAAAGAGTGAAGCTGGATTGGGACTCCCTGATTGGGATTCATATTTAAAAGCGGCACAAATAAATAGATGCATGGATTGGGCTTTTCATGAATCCGATAAATTATGGGTAGGTATTGAGCAAGAATCGGCCCAAACACCACTATGTGCATTACCGTGGTTAGTACACAAGGATAGGTTAATTACTGATAAAACAGACAAGAAGCTTGCATATACTCTTCAAATCTGGGATAATCTGGTCAAAACAGGCAAATGGATTAACACGCCATCCAGATTTACTCCCATACTTGGGAATCCCGATTTCCCGCCAGGTTTAGAACTACGGTCTTATATCGACTGGCCGGTACTGAAACATCACGGTATTTCTGCTTTTCTCTCAGGATCTACTGTGCCCACTTGGGATATTCAATTCCCACATACCCCGTCTACAACTCTAGATAGATTCAGACTAAGTCAAGTTAGACACTTTATAATAACAAAGGGATTACATCTTACTACGAAAATGACACCTACACAAATGGAGCTGTTATGGGAATCTAAGGATTCTCCTATAAGGACCATTTCCTACATCTACAAAGCTATTTTAGGTATTAAGGTCTCCCCAATGGAATATTTTAAGCTCAACTGGGAGAAAGAGTTGAACACGACATTTTCAATCGAGGATTGGCAGAAAATTGTTCAGTTGACACATGCATCATCGGTTTGTTGCAAATTACAAGAGCTGAATTATAAACTTCTGAGTAAATGGTATAGAACTCCAGATAAACTAGCAAAAATTTATAAAACGCTCTCACCGACCTGTTGGAGATGCAACACAGAACCGGGCACCTTGTCCCATATTTTTTGGGGATGCTCACAACTTAAGGAATATTGGACAAGGGTAAGGGAAATTATAAAAGAGATCACAGACAGTGATATTCCAGACTCACCATCTCACCTACTTTTCCATCACACTTACTTGCCGATTCACATCTACCGTAGATCTATTACCCCGATTCTGCTAGATGCAGCTAAATCTTTAATCCCGTTACAATGGAAACAACACGGACCCCCTAAAATTAAAGATTGGCTGAACAAGATTTCAGCAATAGAACGATATGAAAGTTATAGGGCACATACAGCACAAGAAACGGAAAAATTTAAAAAAAAATGGTTTTATTGGATAACATTTAAAACCTCGGATGATTATGCGGCCTTACTCTTATCACCCTCATAAATATATTTGGGGAACAAAACATGTGGCGTCTCCTGAGACAATCTGAGCCCAGTATGATGGCTAAAGGTGGACATTAGGTTGTATGAAAGAAATCCAAATGCGAATTTTGAGATTGTATCTTTCTTGCGAATCTCCAAAATGCTATGTATAGAGGACTAATTCGCATGCCCCCCCCCCTGATGGACTTCGCCTCTGTAAGACGCAGGACTGGTAAGAGTTCTTAAGAGTAATAGCTGTTATCTGTTGAGATTAGCCCCCCCCCCCTGATATGGTTATTGATATGGGGACTTCTATTTCTTCTAAAGTCGCAGGATGGTAACCCCTGATGCCCGACAGAAGATTCTTCTCTATCCCCTTCTTTCTTCTTTTCTTTTCTCTTTTTTTTCTTTCTTACCTTTCAAATAAAAATGGCTTTATTACACATGTTGTGGAGGGTACAGTGATGATGTGATCGTGAACGGACAATGATGAGGTAGTTATACTGTGGAATTAGATTGCAGCTTGAATGTACAACTTTGTTTATCTTGTTTCCTCCTCTTTCTTGGAATGCACATTTTATGCTGTATATTTATTCTCTGTACCCTCACTGTGTGTGTGTATATTTGCTAATAAAAATTGGAATTTTAAAAAAAAAATAAATTATAAATACCCCTCTCTTTATATAAGGTTATCAATTTCTTCCAGCTGACATGCTTTGACATATTTATTGGCTTGAAAACATTCCGGACATGGTGATTTTGAATGTTTGTACATGATGAATACAGTTGCCTCTTGAAACTCCAATATGAGAGGAAAGAGCAAATAGTCAGTGCCACAATTAAAAAGAAAGACTCTGCATTTTAGGGGGGTTCAAAATAAATATAGATTTATTCAGTTAATTAGAAACACCATTGTGCATAGATGACAGTATTGATAAACCAATAGAGATTGCTAAATGAAAGCAAAACACCATTACCTTTTATAGTTCTTTTTTTTCTTCAAACAACTAGCTGAGCAAATGGATAGAAAATAAAAACAATTTCTCCAAAATAAAAAAGTTGAGTCAGTGGTCTGCTTAGAGTCAACAATAGTTGCTAACTTTTTTGGAATGTAAACCCTAAAATAAAATGTAAGCAATTTTAAAGTATAAATTCATTGAAAGAGCTGACTTCTGTTACATTGTTTTAAGAGTCAGAAACTGTAGTGCAGAAAAGGAAAGTCAAATACTGGTTTCAGTTGCAACTACATATACAGATAGACACATTTTTAAATTAATGTATACTTGAATGTTTAGAATTTTGGGGTTTTCATCCTCTTTAAAGACAATATCTCATGCATAAACATAGTTACATGCAGTTCTTGAATTGGGAACAAAAAGGTGAAGGGATGGCATGTGGCATGTGTAGCCCTGCCCACATTAGAGAACCACACCCAGAAGAATTTTTTTCTAGAGGGCATGCCCCTTTGGTGGTCACGCCTCCAACCAAACCAGGATGGGATAGTGGCAATTTCATGTATAAATACCCCCTTCTTCAGGACTGGAGTCCAAAACTGCCCCCTTACTCCAGATGAGGTCTTACCCAGGACCTATAAAGAGGCATAATTATGTTTTCATCCCTATTAATGCCCTTTTTTATTCACAACATAACTTTGTTCTCTTTAGTGGCCACAGAATGATACTGCCTGGAATTAGACAACTTGTTATCCACAAAACCCCCTCAGATCTTTCTCAGTTAAGGAAACTCCCAACACACTGCCATTAAGTGTATAACTTGCATTTATTTTAATTCTGCCATTGAACATTGGACCTCATTTTCTAGTTTGATGCCCCGTTTTCCAACTTAGTCAAATCCCTCTGCAAAGTGGCAGCATCCTGCATGGAACCTATAATTCTGCACAATTTAGTATCATCAGCAAAAATGTAAACATTACTTTCAATGCCCACCTCCAGGTCATTAATAAACAAGTTGAAAATCAAAGGACCAAGTACAGACCCCTATCCAGGTACAAATACTGTGTTCCAGACCAACATTCCTTAATGTAACCAGTAACCTTCTGTCTGGCACTGTATCAAATGCTTTAGCAAAGTCTAAGTAAATCACATCCACCGCCATCCCAGAATCGAGGTCCCCGTTTACCTTTTCATAAAAATAATTTGTTAGTCTGGCAAGATCTAGTCTGGCCAGTCTCTTATCCTTTATTAAAGGGGTTGTTCACCTTTGAGATAACCTTTATTATGATGTAGAGAGTGATATTCTGATACAATTTGCAATTGGTTTTCATTTTTTATTATTGAAGGTTTTTAAAGTTATTTAGCTTTTTATTCAGCAGCTCTTTAATCTACATTTTAAGCAATCTGGTAAATAGAGTCCAAATTACCCTAGCAACCATGCACTGATTTGATTAAGAGACTGGAATGTGAATAGGAGAGGGCCTGAATAGAAGGATCAGTAATAAAAAGTAACAATAACAATACATTTGTAGCCTTACAGAGCATTTGTTTTTTAGAAGTGAAGCCTATTTGAAAGCTGCAAAGAGTCAGAAGAAAAAGGCAAATAACTATAAAACTATAAAAAATAAATAATGAAAACCAATTGAACCAATTGAAAAGTTGCTTAGAATTGACCATTATATAACATACTAAAAGTTACCTTAAAGGTGAACCAACTCTTTAACCCATCGAAAAGCTTTCCAACCACTGATTTCAGACATCCAAAGGGTTGATTTGCTTGGTTAGGGTTTAAGTTATGTAAACAGCCTGGGCTTAATGCCTGAAAAAACCCCAGTCTGTGACCGACCGGGATCTATCATGTGCATGTTGTGAATATCTGTGTACATAACAGATTCCTTTTAATCACCTACGAAAGTCTAAGGTAATTCAAAGGTAATTCAGTGCAAGGTAGCCACATACAGTGTGTGAACTAGGACATTAACTTGTGGTCACTGTTGCACACATTTTCCAAACTATACAAACTTCCATGTTTCTAGGGGTGGAACAGGGTAGCCTTTCAGATCCAACCCTGCTGTGACATCAGTAGTAACATTGTGCAGACAGACACTTCGTCACCACTGCTACAAATACAAAGTTCTGATGATAAGGTGCACTGGGCATTAGACAGGGCTGCACTCATTGGATGCCTTCTGCAGACTGCCTGCTTACTTTTATCAAATCCCATCAGCACAAGATTGTGATTTACTTTACTCCCCATGGTGCCGATCTGCAATTCCCAGCTTCACTGCATCAGCTGCCTGCAAACTGCCGCCCAGTAACACTTGAAGCATATACTGACTTACATCTTCCTAAATTTATTCTGCTACCCTAGAGAACGAAGCAAAACATACACAAAATACCCCTTTTACCCGAACAGGCCATACCATTTTCTCACAACAGGAAAACGTTGAAGTCAAATATAGAAAGTGTATGGGGCAAATTTACTAAAGGGCAAAGTGACTAACACTGGCGACTTTTCGTAACCTATTTACTAACGGTAGCTGGCGTAACTTCACTAGGGAAGGAGATAGACTCTAGCGGTGCTTAGCTCCCTAGCGCCAGGCGAATTTGCGCTCTGGCAAATGGATGTTACTACAAAAATTCGATAAGATATGGATTTTACTGAACGTTACCTCTTGCGCCAGACTTGCCTTTGCCACCTCAGACCAGGTGAGGTGCAATAGAGTAGATATGAGTTCCTAAAAAAATAGTTGAACATTTTTCTAAGTCCCAAAAAACGTTAGCGTCTTTTCCTTTTTCACGGTGATAGGGTGCAAAAGAGCTTTTTTGGGATAACTGGCTTCCCCCTTACATATGGCACATATACTATACACTGGACTCATGTGTAGGGCAATATAACAACTCTATTTTCTTTTATTAAGGTTTCCCGAGCTTGCGTAGTTTAATGTATTTGCTGCAACATATACGTCCATTGAACCCGGCCGGCCCTCACTCCTCCCCCAAATAATGGTGTCAATTTCCAGGGCTGCACCCTGTGTCTTCAGAGATTGGGGGTCGGAGAGATGATGGGCCAGAAATGGGAACCAGAGTTGCCAAAAAAATTTCTTTTAAGAAAAAAAATGAAATATTGCAATCAGTGGACCGCAAAAGTTCCGGTATGCAAGATCTTTGAATCCTGCATAGCCCAATTCCAGCACTGGTTACATAGTTAAATCGGATTGAAAAAAGACAAAGTCCATCAAGTTCAACCCCTCAAATGAAACCCAGCTTCCATACACACACCCTTCCATACCCTCACATAAATTATATATACCCATATCTATACTAGAATGGGATTCTCTCTTCTATATATTAAGACATTAGTATCTTACTGTTGCTATACCCTCCTTATTCATCCAATGTTTCCCCTGTCAATTGCCTTGTCTGATTATCCTTTAAGAAAGGATAGATTGTGAACCTGGCCTTACAGGTGGTGACATAGTCTAAGTCATAGTTCAAGTTAATTAATATTTCCATCCCTTAGATAAAGGGCAAGAACTTTTTTTTTAACCATTCACTACAGTCAAAGGTAATTATCACAAATGCAGGAACAATTCCCCTAGGATGATAACATGAAACTCCTAAAAAACATTATATGCTGCCTGAAATGGATCTGTGCTTTGTATGATCTCATTGCTTTTTCTGGAAATAGTAAAACTTTATTGGCAATTGAAGCAGCACCTTCATTATCATACAATTAACTATTATTTTATGTTCAATTGGTATCTTTGAGGTTGTGGAAATTTTCAGCTACAATCCAGGACTATATTTTACTTTGTCAAAAAATTGATATAGTATAAAATGTGCATAAAACTAACCCCAGTCAGGGTTGTTTTTTCTACTTTTAGGGGTATACTTATCAAACTATGAGTTTGTGAAAAAAAACATGGATGCAGAAAAAAAGCCTACAAAACTCATGACTTTTTTTCTCGAATGCTAGCTTATTTAAGAAAAAAAATGAGACAAAATATTCCCATGCAAGTTTTTTAACTGGAAAAAAGTTGCATGCAAGCATGAATCTCATTGTCCCATTCATTTTAATGAGACTGAAAATCTTGAATGTTTTAATAAACTGGCAAAATAAATACATTTGTAAGATAATATTGACTTCTATGCAACCTTGCCAAGTTTTTTTTTATGGTGACTTTTTGCATTGTTTTTCCTTAATAAAAAAGTTCTGACTATTCAAGATTTCAGAATATACTTGAGCATTTTCATGCATCTACTTGATTTTTTGATAAATCAGTCTCTTAATTTTGATATTTAAATATTTCCATAAAGTAATGCTTTGCATTTTCTAGTTAGAATTCAAATAGTTCACTGTAAGAATCCTACACAATACAAGTACTGAAGTAATTTAAGGCTAAACTATGCAATACCCTTTTGCTAAGCGAGATAATGTATTATGATTATTTGGAAATCATCAGAGCAATATGTAATGCATGATGGGAAGGAAATACACATAATCTTTGCAGAATTTTAGTTCCAGATGCAATGAAGCAAGCATTTACACTTTTTTACAATACAATGGAAAATAACTGTAAATAATTTTTTTGTTACAAATAATTTCAGTAAAGGCAAATTTTAACTTTTGATTCATTACAGAATACAGTTTAATGCTTTAAATTTTGATTCAGAATATTAAGAAAAATGTAAAAAAAGAGAAACCCTACAGTTTTGCTGCATTAGGTATTAACCAGCTATGAATTCATAGTCCATTAGTTAAACAATACTTTATTTTCATTAATGTAAAGGGCACCCAGGATGTTAATTGATACTAATTAGGATGCAATAGCCATTTCTAAAGCTTCAGGGACCACAACGCTACAAATTTATGTTTGATTAATAGATCAATGGCAGCAGTAAATCCTTTAAAAAAGGGACTTTCCAACACTAATTAGCTGAAGTAGTAATAATTAGAAAAATCCTTTACAGTTCAGGTACACCAGTGCATGATGTATACACATTAGCCTTTGTAACAAAATATGTTTTGACTTTGTAACTTTTCACAATATATTGTGGGTAGTGATGGGTGAATGTATAGATTTGCGAATTTCCACACTTCGTCGCCCGCAAATGTTTTCACGAAACTTCTGCAAAAAATTGCAGTGGAAAAATTCGGCACAACAAAAAAAATGAATGTGTGTAAAAATTGTTATGCATTAAAATTAGTCAAACGCTCATTAACTTTTATGAATTTGGACAAAAAAAATTGCGCATGGGTGCAATTATTTCCAGAAATACTTTTCATAATTGCTTGATCATGATTCTGGCAAACCATATCTGAGCATTTCACTTTTATTACCATTGGAAGTCTGTAACAACTGCCAACATTCTATCGGAATCATTTGTCCAGAGAAAGTGGATATAACAAAAGCCATCGTTATGGAGCTCCATTCTTCACATCTGGGGAAAAGTCTTGCTGAGTGCAAGAAAGTTGATATCCTGAAGGACAGGGTTGTGGTAAGAGGTGGGTTGGAGGGTTCTAAGCAGGAACCACCAGGAAGTGATGTCATGGCAGAGGTCTGCCTCTTTCAACAGCATCCCAGCCTCCCCTTTTTCTTGTCTTTCCAAAACCTTTGTTTAGGCATTTGTAGTGCGTTCATGTGGTAAGTGGTAAGATGGCTACAAGCCAGTGGTGTTTTACTGGAACTTCTTAGGGGTGCATCACAGGATATGGGAGAATGCCAAACCGATTTTGGTTCTAGGCCAAATCTATGGGATATTATAAATTCAATTATGTCCAGGTCACATCCTTGAAGGCTCAAGAGGACTGTATCCTGGCAAGGTTATGCATATCTGCATGTATTTCTGTTACAATGCCCACTCCATAGAGCATGCAAATCTTTAATATCCAGACTTATTTGGCAGAGGATCATGAGCTAATCATAATCACAATCACTGCAATTCATTATGCCAGATGTTGAATATCCATCATCAAGGAAAGAACAATTTCAACCCACACAGGAAGATTTCCTAGGCTGCTGTATGTTCCTAGATACCTCACATGACAGGTAAGGTATGCCCGCAGTGGCGGCAGTCCGTCTCCATGAATCACTGTATGGACCCTACATTGATAGGCTGCATGGGTTATGGTCCAGGCCAAATACAGGTTCCTTATGTGCCCTGTAGACTTTAGTATCAAAGAGACAGGGAGCTACACTAGTCGATGCTATTTACCCGTATATCTGGGGCATGTAAAATACTAGTGATGGAATGTTTATTTCCACTACTGCTTTTGAGGGTTTTTGAGGAGGGTCCTTCTGACGAGAGCGCTGGGGTGGGGGATATCCTTTCTTAACCTAGGGTTCCAGCCTGGAACAAATACAGTTCTTAAGTATCCATTATGTATGACATGGAGTTGTCCATGAAAGGAAAATTATGGTAAGTGTGATACAATTTTCCCATTTTCATTACCATTATAATTAGGAGGATGGTGTTGATGTTGCACCAGGTTTATCAAATACAGTATATTTGAGGCATTCAAAAAATGAAAACCATGGATCTCTCCACCATTAGTGATGGGCGAATTTGGGGCTTTTCGCTTCGCTGAAAAATTTGCGAATTTCCTGTGAAATTTGCGAAACGGTGAAAAATTCACGAAAAGGTGCCGGCGTCTCGTTTTTAATACCGGCGTCTGTTTCTGATGCCGGTGTCCATTTTTTGGATGCCTGTGTCCATTTTTTTTGACTGGGCGAATTTTTTCGGCGGTTCGCGAATTGCGAATTCGCACTAAATTCGTCCATCACTAACCACCATATCATCTAGGGTTACCAATTAAGTTTCAGTTGAATGTCTGAGTGAGCCCATATGTTTTTACAATTCTGACCAGCCAGAGGAAGCCAAATTTCTATCCAAATATAAAGTAAATAAAACAGCATCAAACACATCATAAATAAAATACTTTGTTTTGAAGTAAATGAAACAATTGAAAACATACAAAAATGTATATTTTTATAAATGAAAGAAATGTATGTAAAATATTTAAGATACTTTCCAAGGACAACAAATTAAAAGCATGTGTATACTAAGTCCACATTTAGGGGCCGATTCACTAAGGGTCGAATTTCGAAGTTAAAAATACTTCAAAATTCGACCCTCGGATTGAAATCCTTCGACTTCGAATATCGAAGTCGAAGGATTTAGCGCTAATCCTGCGATCGATCGATCGAAGGATTTTCCGTTCGATCGAACGATTAAATCCTTCGAATCGAACGATTCGAAGGATTTTAATCCAACGATCGAAGGAAAATCCTTCGATCAAAAAATCACAGGCAAGCCTATGGGGACCTTCCCCATAGGCTAACATTGACTTCGGTAGCTTTTAGCTGCCGAAGTAGGGGGTCGAAGTTTTTTTTAAAGGGGAAGTACTTCGACTATCGAATGGTCGAATAGTCGAACGATTTTTCATTCGATTCGTTCGATTTCGTTCGAATTCGAACGAATTTAACCAATTCGATGGTCGAAGTACCCAAAAAATACTTCGAAATTCGAAGTATTTTTCATTCGAATCCTTCACTCGAGCTTAGTGAATCAGCCCCTTAATGTATTATAAAATCATATGGTTTCTGTTTCTCTGCTCCTTCATATCTACAGTATCTGCTAGTTTATATTACAAATAACTGCTAAAGTTATACAGTTTCAAATTATCTTTTGATCTGGCCACCACAGATAATTAAGTTTATGGCATTAAATCCTACTGTAGCTAAATCATTTGCACACACATATTGAGTTTAATTGTATATGGTCCCCAACAAAATTGACAGATACAACTGGTTTAAAAGGAGCAGAAAAAAATGTTTGCATGCACCACTAAATAATTACTTGGCTTATCAATTTATTATAATTATTATTGCAAAGTACAGTATTGTTAAATTCCAGGTCAGCAGTTGTTTCGCATATTTTTATACGTTTCATAAAAGCATCTATGCCAATTACACATTTCAAGTAAGTGTCCACTGACTTTCTGGTATAAATCAAGTGAATTTTATGAATGTAAATGGACTACAGATTATCTTTCTTTTGCAAATGTTCCTATTCACTTCAGTCAAGAGAGCAAGAACTTTTAAATACTAAAATGCAAAATCATCAGCAATTGCTGTGGAACAATCAGTCCTGACCAATCCATAACAATCACTGCAATTCATTATGCCAGATATTGAATATCCATCATCAAGGAAAGATTGTTCATGCTTCCATAAAAATCGAATCCACTCGTACATATATGCCCATAGCATTCTATGAATTTCAGTGTCTTAATGCTTCAGTGTAAATTATTTGCAATGTAAACTGTGTAATTTAGAAATGAAAAGTTAATCATAAAAATCATGACAGAATCCCTTTAATATTATAAAATTTGATTAATTGTTTTGGTTAAAACAAAGGTAATGTAAATGTGTTTTTAATGTAAGGCTTTGAACTACTTAAAAGGTAAACAGGTGAGGAAATAGACATTACTATAGGGCAATGTTCATGTTTTTCTTTATATTTTAGGTGGGGCAGGGGTTGGGTGAGCTTGCGTTTATAGAGAGAAGTTTGATGTTTTTGCAGATTTCACAAACTTGCATAGAAATTTTTAGCAACATTATTGTTATTATTTTTAGAGGTTAATTTATGTGTAGATCATAGTTAGTAGCACACACACTTCTTCTTCACATTAACTCAACATTAATATACCTTTGCATACCTTTTTATTTCTTTATTTATGGATAGTGAACAATTTCACCAGGCATGAATTTGTGTGAAAATTCCACATTTCGTCCCAAACAACTTTTTTTTTCTAAGCCAGTGAAAATTGTTGCTCTGACAAAACATGTGAGCAAAAAATTGTCGCTTCCCCTGATTTAATTTTTGTGTGAGAAAAAAATTGTAACCCATTGACTTCAATGTATTATGTACGAAAGAAAATGGTGCAAATTGCTTTTCGTCCATTTTTTATGGAAAAAAATTAGCAAAGGAATGCCTGTTGACTGCGTTTTGTGAATTTTCACAGGACCGATTTGCTGCTATTTATTCGCTCATCATTATTTTTGGATGTTTTTATTTTGGGGTTATTTTACTGTCTGAGAGATGGAGAAGAAAAGAGAGCATTTATATGAGAGTATAGTAGCAGATAACAGTAAATCCTCAATGTATACCAGGAACAAAATACGTTTCTTGTACATGGTGGAGACAGTTATAGAAGTGCCCCTTAATTGGAAACACAATGTGGAGATTGTTTAATAGTAGGAGTGTCTAAGCCTCCCAAGCTGTAACACACACACATCTCTCTGTTGAACCAGCGGCTGTGCATGCTGTAGTCTTAAAGCCTTCTGGTATAATCCAACCAATTGCCTATTAGCTGATTTGTAAGATGTAAATTTTAAACCAGCAGCATTGGTTTATTAAGATAAGGAAAATGTGAACTACACGACACCTATACAAATAGCTGTAAATGCTTCTTCCTATCTTTTCTGTCAAATCTCACATTAAGGGGCCAGTTTAAGATTGTTCATGCCTATCAGCACCTTTCAGCAATTTTTAAGGAAACTCTGCATGAGTTTACTAATCACACAGGGTTTTGTACAAAATGTCATCATTTTTTTTGTTTATTTATGAAACAAGAACATTTTTACCAGCTTTTAGGTGATGAAGTTTTTTTCAATTACAAAAGCCCATTCAAGTTAAAGAGATTGCTAAGTGTTTTTGTTTTTTTTTTTAGCACGAAACCCCATGTGATCAGTAAACTAACAAGGGGTTTCCTTAAAGATTGGTCATGCATAGTGATATGGGAATTTCTCCAGCTTCGCTGAAAAATTTATGAATTTCCTGCGAAATTCGCAAAACGGCAAAATATTTGTGAAGCGTGAATTTTGATGCTGGCGTCAATTTTTTTTTGATGCAGACGACAATATCCGACACTGGCGACAGTTACAATGTTAATGGGCACCTGTAATTGTCGGCAATGTCGGAATTCTCACCGGCGTCAGAATTCTCGCCGATTTTGTAAATGTATCCGCCGGTGGCGAATTGCGGAAATTCGCTGTGAATTCACCCCTGCCGAATAAATTCGCCCATCACTAGTCACGCAGAAAGGAGGTGGCTTATACTGCCTCCAGCAATCCTTGTTGTGATGAACTATATACTGAACCTCACAAAGTGGGAGACCTGACTAGTGCAAATGGGGGCAATATAGTTGTCTGTTCTTTCCCTTTCCATGCAGTATATGATCTAACAACAAAGAGTGTTGAATTATTACTTCTCTCTTCAACTAAAAACCACAGCAAATAGAAATTCATAACCTGAATTACTTTTTTACTGATTATCATTTATCTAATTTTGCTTCTACAAGACAAAATTTCTTTAGTAATCACTCTGTATTTATATAGGACTGCAGAAAATGTTGGAACTTAATTTCATTACTTCTTATAAATAAAAGATTAATAATAGCAATGTACCTCAAATTATAGGTCCAGCCTTACAAAGCATAAAACTAATATTTGTACAGCAATGATCTTAAATTCTACCTTGAGGCCCATGATTAGAAAAGAAAAACTCATTGCAATAAAAATTTCTGTTGGATGGTTAAATTGAGCAATTAAAAACATATTGTAAAGTTTTTATAGCCTTAATTTTCTTTAACTACATATCATGGGCAACTGAAGAAATGTGAATCTAAGTAATATAAATTAATTCAATTCATTTATAAAATAAAAAAGCAAACTGTTAAGTATATATGGCCTTAAATGTGTTTGTTTTATTAGATTGGATTAGTTATTTCATATTAATCATTTTCATGGCTGTTGTACAATTTTACAAGTGCTCTTTCTTGTAATGCAGCCTTTGGGATAATGATAAATGATGATTCATCATTTTTAATATTATTTAACATATTTTGCAGGGAAAGTTGCTGTACCATGTTAGCCAGTAAAAATGTTACAGGGCAACCCTTTTGAAATAAAAAAATAAAAGCGGTATAAAGGTGATATAATATAATCATAGCAAGCTTTCAGAACATTTAAGTTCCTTTTTCAAGCGGATTACGATGAAGCTGTGGTGTTCTATGGTATATATACAACATTCAGCTCATAGGTCAAATGACCAACAAAAAGGAATATCAATCTATGTGTAAGGTGTCAAAGTAATTTACGAGGGGATATGCAAGAGATACGCAGATAAGGTACAAGATAATGTGGGTCAAAGAGGTTGAGTATAAATTAGGGCTGAATTATTGGAGTGTAGAATCAAAGGAATTCCATATGATCTCTTAGTCCATATCCAGACATGTTGGTATCTCTGACCTGGTGCAGTCCTTTCTTAGTCCACATAATTAGCCATAAATCCAAGGCCCAGGTTTAGTCAATTCTTCAGAGAATTGAAAGTTTCCATTAATTTGTATTCCCACACTTTTCTTTCATTATCTGTTTTAAAATTGCCCTTAAGAACAAAAATTCTTAGATCCTTTATGGAGTGATGAGGGCTATTGAAATTTCCTATTGGTGTGTCCAGTTTTTTATTGGTTATAGTGAATCGGTGGTGTGTATTTCTCTTTCTCTGACTTTGCCCAGTCTCTCCTATATATAGTCCCCCTGTTATGCATTTAGTGCATTGTATTAAATACACAACATTGGAAGTAGAACAGTTATAGTGACCATAGATGCTGTATTCCTCTAATGTGTCTGGAATTTGTATTTTGTCTGAAGTCAGGATGTGTGAGCACTTTTTGCAGTGTTTTTTGCCACATGGATATGTTCCATTTTTGGTGGGTTGCAATAAGGCACTTCTTGTTATTAGCGACTTTAGGTTGGGAGGCTGTCTGAATGCTAGGAGGAACTAGGGGAACCCAATTTATTTCAGGTTTTTGTTTATATTGTAGAAGATGAGTTCTGGGAATCCTGGTGGCTGCATGAATGTATTGATCTACAATCATGGGGTTGTAGCCCATGTTGATGAAGTCTGCTTTGAGTGTTTTGAGGTGGTGATTCCTTTCAGCGGTGTCCGAACATATACGATTGTACCATAAAGCTTGGCTGTAGATTATTGAGTGTTTACTGTGGTCAGGGTGAAAACTGTCATACATTAGATATGATGGTTTGTCCGTTGTCTTTCGATATATGGTAGTTTGAATAGTATTTTCCCTGATGTGAATGGTTGTGTCCAGAAAGTGGATGTGAGTGGGAGAAATTGATAGTTGGATGAAAGTCTTGAAACTGTTTGTGAAACTGAATAAGTTCTTGTTCAGTATCTGTCCAGATTATGAAGATGTCATCTATATAGCAGAAGTATGTCAGAGGCTTGGTGTTGCAGGTGGAGATGAAGTCCTCTTCTAGTTTTGCCATGAAGAGGTTGGCATACTGGGGTGCAAAGCGTTTACCCATACTGGTTCCCATCTGTTGCAGAAATACTTCTTGCCAAAAAAGAAGCAGTTGTGTGTTAATGTAAACTCAATCAGTTGTACAACAGCTTGGGATGGTAGATCATGCTTTTCCAGAAATGTTTTGCAGGCATCCATTGTTGCCAAAATGGTACCCTCTGGAAGTGGTCATATGCCTGCAAGTTTGTTTAGCAGATCAGTTGTATCTTGTAAATAGCTTGTTTTGCCCCTTACAACAGGTTTTAAGATTTGCTTAACCCATCATGATATGCCCTCTGAGTACCAATCCCAGATACTATAGGTTGTCCAGGGTTACCTTCTTTGTGGATTTTTTCATATAGAAGGTGTCTGTTTTGGGATTCTCTGGTACCAAATCTATCAGATGTGATTGTGTGGCTGGTAGTGCCCTGATTAAGTTTTTTAGTTCTTTCCTATAGGCAGTTGCGGGGTCAGTATCTAATTTAGTATAGTGATTGGAGTTTGATATCTGTCTGTGGGCCTCTGTGATATAGTTCAAAGTGTTCATAATGACCACTTAAAGGCATTTAATAGCATTCCTTGGGCACTCAAATTGTGGTTTCTTCTGCTTGGCCGGGATCTGAAAGCTTGCTATGATTATATTAGTTAGCCAATAAAGGTATCACCTTTATACCACTTTTGTTATTTTTTTATTTCAAAAGGGTTGCCCTGTAACATTAACATATTTTGGAAATTTGAGTTCTAATACAATGGGGAGGGTTTCAAGTGGATTCTGTCATCACATAATTACCCATCTTACTTGTTGCACTAGTTTTGGCTGTGTTAATTGATGTCATATTACAGGTTCAGATCTCGTGTATACATACATAAAGGGGTTTATTTATTAAAGTCCGAATTGTAAACATTGTTTTTTTGGATTTTCCACCAAAAACTCAGTTTTAGAATTTTGCACGAAAACCACAAAATCTTCGGATTATTGCACAAAACCCAGCGCAGATGAAGATATCTTTTGAACTTATACCATTGATTTATATGTAACCTCGACAGGTCTGAGATGCCGGATTTTCGAATTCTGACTTTTTCCATCCTCTGGGTATAATAAATCCCGAAAAATTTGTGTTTTTTTTCAATAATATTGATTGATTAATAAATCAGATTTTATACTAAAAAAACTAAATTTTTTGTTGATTTCTGACATTCAGAGTTTAGTAAATAACTAAGCACTCTTTCATGATTATTGTTACATTAGCTGCAGAGATTTCCAGTAAGAAAGTTTTATTTTATCAGACATTGTCATTTTATTAGACTGTCAGATAAAGGGTTACAAATTCTTCTCTGCTTTGAAGGACACATTGGATCCTAAAAATATGTCTAGAATTTCTGCCTAGGATCCTTGCCAGAAAACAAAATAGGTCTGTTATTGTTTGTCACAAAGGACATGGAGTTACCCAAGTACCAGAAAATGGATTCCTTTATGCAAGAATAAAATAAGACAATAACTTTTTGATAAGCAACATTACATTACATTTTTTCATGCAATATGACATATTGTTTTGTGGCAAATGTAAGCACTTCTTTGTTTGAAGACTGTAGCTCTTTCAAACCATGTTATGTTAGGGTTGGAAGTAGTGTTGGCAGAAACTACACTGTCAAACCCTTTCATTTGGTTTTCATAAGGTTTCATAAAGTTAAAAGGTAATGTGAGGCTTGTTTACCACACCAACCAGTAACTAGTCAGTGATTAACTTTTTTCAGACATCTGCTGGTACATAATGAGCTAAAGTTATTTTGGTTACATTAATTATTTCCACAAAATATAAAAAAGCTAACCAATAGTCAAAGTCTGCCTTCTGCTACTTAATTATCAATGTTCTGGGGATGCAACTTCTTATATAAAGAAGACTTTGAGGCAGTTATTTACTAAAACCTGATTTTTTCTGATCAGAGTTTCAAAGGGAAAAACACATTCTTGTGGGGAAAAAATTGATTTTTTTTCAAGATTTATTATACCTCAAGGCTGCTAAAAGCCCAAACCTCAAAATACTCCATCTCAAACTTGTTGCGGTCATGTAGAAGTCAATGGCACAAGCCCCTTTAACAATGGGAAGATATCATGATCTGTGGTGGGTTTCGTGCGAAAATCCGAATAATTTCCAGATTTTAAGGAGTCTTTTCCTGCACAACATTTTTTGAGTTATTTTATTGATAAATAAGGCAAAATTGTGGATGGGAGTTTGGTCAAATTTGTTTTAATAAAATAATGAGAACATTTCGAGTTTTAGTAAATAACGCCCTTAATTTCATGCTTCCTTTTCAAGACTCATGAACAGTTGCAGGTAATTCCTGTATTTTCTGGAATCTCAGTTGCACACCTACTAGCCTCCTGCAGTACTGTAAACTACTATGAAGTCAGTCTGATAAGCTCAATGTCACATGTAGTATATTGTTTGCAACAATTGGACCTCTGTCGTCTTCCATATAATTTATTAAATTAATTCTCACCTACAGTACATGATCATTTAGGGGCAGATTTATCAAAGGTCAAGGTGAATTTTTGAATTAAAAATATTTGAATTCCGAGCTATTTTTGTGTACCTTGACTAGGGAATAGTCCAAATTCGATCCAAATTTGCAAAAAATTTGAAAACTAGAATATCAAAATTTATCATGTACTGTCTTTAAAAATTCTTCTTCGACCATTCGCTATCTAAAACCTGCCGAAATGCTGTTTTAGCCTATAGGGGACCTCCTAGAACCAATTTGGAGTCAATTGGTGGACTTTGAAAAATCAAGGGGCTTTTTTTGGAAAAACTTCAGATCGAAGTTGATCAAATGTGATATTACTTCGATTAGTATGATTCAAATTCGATCAAAAATGGACCTATTCGATCGAAAACTGACCTATTCTGTCCAATAAAACCCCTTTGACTTAATTTCAGTTGGTCTGTTTGAATTTGAATTTTGAAATTCGACCCTTGATAAATATGCCCCTTAATGTCTGTACACTTATCTTTTGCTGATTTCCAATTTTAAGTGGTGTAAAGCCAGTTATAAAATTTTGCATGATGAAAGCAATCTTAATTTTTGCCAATTTTCCCATATACATAGGTATATATATATATATATATATATATATATATTTCTAAGAAGATATTTGTAAATGTAGTTACTTGTAAAGCAGTTTCCTCTGTTCTTTGCCATTCCCCCAACTGTTGGCTGTTAATAGTAATTATAAAGGGGCCCATTTACTTAGTTCGAGTGAAGGAATAGAGGAAAAAAAGTTCGAATTTCGAATGGTCGAATATGGCTACTTCGACCATCGAATGGGCTACTTCGACCTTCGACTACGACCTTCGACTTTTTAGTTTGAACGATTCAAACTAAAAATAGTTTGACTATTCGACCATTCGATAGTTGAAGTACTGTCTCTTCGACCCCCTAGTTCGCCACCTAAAACCTACCGAGGCCAATGTTAGCCTATGGGGAAGGTCCCCATAGGCTTCCTAACAATTTACTGATCGAAGGAATATCCTTCAATCGATGGATTAAAATCCTTCGAATCGTTCGATCATAGGAAATGCGGTAAATCGCTCGACTTCGAAGTCAAAGGATTTTACTTCTACGGTCGAATATCGAGGATCCTCTAAATTTACTGTTTGTTACTTAGAATGCATGACGTGGGGGGGGCAATGCCAAAACCAAGAAAATGTATAAAAGAAACAGTTCATTCTCTAAAATCCCTGGAATCTCAGCAATCCAGATGCTTAAGCAGGTAAAGACACTGTGCTAACATTCATAATAAAACTTTAATTGTTCTAAAATATTTATTTCTGTTTATTATTAAAGCATATGGTACTAGGAAATAAATCCACAATAAAGATATTCATGCATGAAATAAAGATGTTCATACCATAGAATCGTATCACAAAAACATATCTCTCTTTAGCGTTTCTATCTCAGACAACGGTTATGTGAGATTTAGACAGTAAAATAGCTTTTAACTATCTGAAATATTTGTTCATATTAATTTTATTGTATTTCAAATAAGCTCCAAATTGCAAAATTTCAGTTAAAATGTAACTTCAGTTCCCTGTCATCTCTGTACATATTGTATAGTAACATCACTGTGATAGAATGTTTGGCTTTCTGTAAAAACGTATGTGTTTGCCAATGACTTCTGGAATTTGTTAATGCCATTATTTTTATGAAGAAACATGGTGTAACACCGTATGCAATAGGCAGCACTGTAAGAGGCACAAGCTATTAAATGTAAGTGCAGGATACATTTTAGTTGTACATGAAGCAAATTAGAAAGACAGTCTGAGCAAAAATAATGAAACACAACATTAATAGGCTAAGGATCAATTGCAAAAAGAAAAGAAAGAAAAGCTCAACATATAATTTGAAGTGCATTAAAAATCTGAACTTGTGGGTTATGTGAAAGCCCAAGAGGAGCAATTAAAATTATTTATACAAAGGCACAGAGATTAGTGAGTAAAATAAAGAAACTCAAAATGAAAAAAGGGACAATTATTGGAACACTCAAAATGTATGGAACATATTATCAGTAGTCAAAGACAGGACTCAACAGGTCAATAAGCATCAATGCATAATGAAAAAAAAAAGCAAAAGGAAGGATATAACATATCAGAGAAAAGCACATGTACTTAATTATTTTACCTGACCCAAGCATGCAGCATATTTTTTAAGGGCTGCACAAAAATATTATCCTGGTAGGGTCAGATATATCACTGGGCACTATATCAATGAAGCTACTATATACAGTTTTTGTACTGTAAGCAAAGCAGAATGTATGAAATTAGGTTAAACAAAACACCTACACAAATGATATTTAGTGATGTTGCAAATTCGTGGCAAATTCCTGCGTTTCGGCGCTGGCGAATAATTTAGAAACTGCCGCGAAAATTCACTGGCGTCCAAAAAAAACGCTGGCGTCTGTTTTTTTTGGATGCTGGCGCATTTTCACCGGTGAATGTGCGCCAGCTTCCAAAAAATTTTTCAACGTTTTGCGAATTTCACAGGAAATTCGCAAATGTGCCCATCGCTGATGATATTACCAAGCAAGTACAGGTTGAGAGCTATCTTAACATCAATATACCTCCACAACGTTACAAGCTCCAATAGAAACTCAGCAGATTCCCACCTATTAATTGATCATTCCTACATTAATGTACAGTATATACTGACAATAGAGAGCTTGCATGTAAAGTTGACCTACACTTCTGCTCATTTGTCAAGTTTGCTAAATGAGTAGCTCTTTCCCTGATATGTGCACCTTTAGGTGGGTGATATATCAAGCCAAATAGATTGTTTTACACAACTATTGCATCACAACACAGCAGGCCATTGTGGCAAGTTTCTTAGATTTATTGTATTATTGTTATATTTATTACACAATTCACCTTTATTGTAATATAGTAAATGTGTCTTTTGTCAAGGTTCTCCAGATCTTGGAGTAGAGTGTGTAATGTTGTTCCATCCATTCCTATGATGTTAAATGTTCAGTTTAATATGCATTAGCAGCTTAGCACCGGGTGGAGTAATGAGAAAGGTTATGGACACAGGAAGGGGAAGTGAAGGGGGAGGAGCGAACAGTGTGAAGAGAGCAGCCAGGAATAAAGCTGACTTCTACCCTGCAGTCTGGCATCTATGTGTGCATTCTTCCAGTTCCACAACACCCAGCACTGGGATATCACAACTGGCGACGAGGATTCATATCATCTGCAGGTATCACAGTAAAACAACTCACAATTCACAGTACTATCAGAATTCCAGCACACAGCATGGCCAGCCTGCCTAACTTTCCCTGTTTTGATGTGCACCAGTCCCAAGCAAACCTAGGGACACTCTGGAATAAGTGGCTAAAGCGCTTTGAAATATTTCTCCAAGCCATGAACATTACTGACAATACCAGAAAGAAAGAAATGTTATTACATTATGCAGGGGAGCAGGTATATGATATGATTTATAACTCTGCCTGGCACAGGAGGTGACAGTGACTATGATTTATGCAAAACAGCCCTAACAAACTACTTTTCTCCGCATAAAAATCCAGTTTTTGAGACTTTCAAGTTTAGACAGTCAAAACAGTCACCAAATGAAAGCACTGATGAGTATCATGTGAGATTAAGACATCTTGCTGTCTCGTGTGAATTTGCAGATGTGGACAAGGAAATTCGCATGCAGCTTATACAGGGGTGCACATCAACTAAACTGAGATGACAAGCACTCAGAGACCCCACTATGACTTTATCTAAATTACTAGAGACTGCCCGCATTAACGATGCTGCAGAGAATCAAGCTAAAATGATTGAGCTAAATGACAGTATTCTAGATCAGTCATTCTCTATAGCTACTATCACACAAAAACAACATCTAGCCCATAAATCTCCTGCAACCTGCTATAATTGCGGTGGACCTTATCCCCACCAGGAAAACTGTCCAGCAAAAGAGTTAATCTGCCATAACTGTGGAAAACATAATCATTTTGCAAAAGTATGCAGATCAGCTCCAAAAAAACAGTTACTTGTACCTGCTAAAGCATCTCCAGAAAAGAGAGTAAGCACAGTGACACCAGTGGGAGCTGAACATACAGGCAGCACATACTTATTCTCAGTTACTGAAAATAATTCTTGTCTTGTACATGCAATTGCTAATCCACGGCAGATAATTCTAATAGATGGCAACCCTGTAGAAGCTCTGATTGATACAGGGGCATCTGTGAATGTCATAAGCCAAATCACTTACCAGAACTTTACAAGCAAACCTGCGTTACAAAGTACTGAGCTGAAAATTTTTCCTTATGGCTCATCACATGCCTTACCTGTATGTGGTCAATTTCAGTCAGAACTGACATTGAAAGACAATTCAATAACTGACTCTTTCTATGTTGTGGAATGTGCTGCTGACACACTCCTTAGCTGCAGCAGTGCAGTAGCCTTAGGTCTTGTTACACTAGTGAGCAGCGTAAATGAACCCCATGTTCCAGGCATAGTGCATAAACATCCAAAACTTTTTAACGGCATTGGCAAATTAAAGGGGCTACAGGTGAAACTTCATATTGATCAGTCAATACCACCTTCAGTTCAGCCTCACAGACGCATTCCCTTTCTTGTTCGCAAGCTGGTGGAGAAAGAGTTACAGCAACTGCAAACATTTGACATTATTGAAAGAGTGGAAGGCCCAACTCCCTGGGTCTCTCCAATTGTTGTTGCACCTAAACCAAAGCAGCCTGGTAAAATCAGGTTATGCATAGATATGCGACATGCAAACAGGGCTATTCAAAGAGAAAGACACATCACACCCACTATAGATGACATCATCACAGATTTAAATGGAGCCAAAATATTTTCAAAGCTTGACCTTAACTCGAGATATTATCAGCTGGAGCTGCACCCTGAATCCAGGTATATTACAACTTTTAGCACACATGCGGGTCTTTGGAGATTTAAGAGACTAAATTTTGGCATATCATCAGCTGCAGAAATTTTTCAAAATATTATTAGGGAAACACTCTCTGGGATAACTGGAGTCCTCAATGTAAGTGATGACATCCTTGTATATGGCACCTCCCAACAAGAACATGATAGGCGACTGGAACAAGTATTTCAAAGATTACAAGACTACAACCTGACATTAAATGCTTCAAAATGTCAGTACAATCAGAAATCTCTGACTTTCTTTGGCTACATTTTTTCTGAAAATGGAATATCAGCAGACCCTCAGAAAGTAGACGCCATAAAATCAGCCAGTCAGCCCCAGAACATTACTGAGGTCCGCAGTTTTCTTGGTCTTGTAACATATTGTGGCCGTTCATACCTGATCTTGCTACTGTGTCAGAACCTTTGCGACAGCATACCAAAAAAGATGTTCCATGGTCATGGACCACTGAGCATCAAAATTCCTTTGATGCACTAAAATCCAACCTAACTAGTAACACTGTGATGTTTTATTTTGATCCACTGAAATCTACAGAGCTTGTAGTCGATGCCAGTCCAGTGGGCCTGGGTGCAATTCTTACACAAATCTCTAAAACTGGCCAGGTGTACACAATTTCCTATGCAAGCAAGGCACTAGCAGAGACAGAGCAACGCTATTCACAGACAGAAAGGGAAGCTCTCGCAGTTGTTTGGGGGTGTCTGCATTTTCACCTTTACCTTTTTGGTCTCAAATTTACTGTGGTAAGTGACCACAAGCCACTGATTCCACTCTTCAACAAATATTCATCCAAACCTCCCCCGTGAATAGAACGCTGGCTACTCAGACTACAAAACTACCATTTTCATTTGCGTTATGAAGCAGGAAGTGGCAATCCTGCCAACTATTTTTCCAGACATCCACCTCTACAGTCTGCAAAGGACAACACTCCAGCAACCATCCTAGCAGAGGAACATGTGAATTTTGTAGTGGCGCATGCTGTGCCCAAAGCAATGACAATTGTTGAAATCCAGCAAGCAGTAGATGCTGATCCTCACCTCCAGTTAGTCATGGAAACCATTAGGTCCAAAAACTGGAGTTCTTGCAATGATGAGGTTTGTCTCCAATGGCCAGAACAAACTGCATACCTGCAAGCTTTCTTCAAAGCCCGACACTCACTTTCCATATCTGACTCCAATCTACTGCTGCGTGACAATCGCCTTGTCATCCCTGTAAAGTTGCAGGACACAGTAGTTGATCTTGCTCATGAGGCTCATCAAGGTATGGTCAAAACTAAACAGCTATTACGAGAGAAAGTATGGTTTCCAGGAATTGATGCAAAATTGGAGGCACGTATCCAGTCTTGTATACCTTGCCAGGCAACAACACCTAACTTCAAGCGTGCGCCCTTGCAAATGACACCCCTACCTGATTGTCCTTGGGCTGCAGTTAGTGTTGACTTCTGCTCCCTGCCAGACCATTCCTACCTTCTAGTCGTCATGGATGATTTTTCCAGATTTCCTGTAGTTGAAACTGTCTCGGCAACCTCAGCCAGAGCTGTCATACCCAAATTAGACAAGATCTTTTCTGAATATGGTATACCAGAAACTGTAAAGACTGACAATGGCCCTCCTTTCAGTAGTACAGACTTTCAGTCTTTGCCACCTACCTAGGCTTTACCCACAGGAAAATTACTCCTTACTGGCCTCAGGCCAATGGTGAGGTTGAACGGTTCATGCAATCCATAAACAAAACTCTCAGGATTGCTACCATAGAACATAAGGACTTTCAACAAGAATTATGCAAATTCCTCCGACAGTACAGAGCAACACCTCATTCTTCCACTGACACACCACCAGCAATGGCACTTTTTAATAGACCGTTGCGTATCAAACTGCCAAATCTCCCTCAAACGTCAGCCAGTACACCCATTACACATAATGATGCTGCTGCAAAGGAGAGGATGAAAACATATGCTGATCAGGGTGGCCGTCACAGAAAAATAATAACAATGGAGGTTGGTGATTGGGTTCTTGTCAAGAGAGTGAGACCTGGCAGCAAGTTATCCTCACCATATCATCCTGAAGCCTATCAAGTTACCCAAGTCAAGGGTACCATGGTCACCGCTCAGCGTAATGGACAACAAGTAACTAGAAATATATCCCACTTCAAGAAACTTCAAGGCCACACTATTGGAACAGGCCAAAAGGCTTATGATGAAGATGATGAAGAAATGAACACCAGTTCAACTTCAAACACACCTGGGGATATGTCTTCTGGAGTACCTAAAACAACTCAAGCACCAACTGTACAAGAGGATCCAGAGCCTGGTATAGCTCAGCGCTATCCACACAGAACAAATCGAAGACTGCCAGATCACATCAAAGACTTTGTTTTTCAGTAAAGCTCTTGATACTGGCTTTTCAAAAACATTCTGCCTCTGAGCACTCACATCTAGTTTGTTGCAGTTTATTTTGTTTTGTCTGTAAGGTGGGGAGGGATGTAATGTTGTTCCATCCATTCCTGTGATGTTAAATGTTCAGTTTAATATGCATTAGCAGCTTAGCACTGGGTGGAGTAATGAGAAAGGTTATGGACACAGGAAGGGGAAGTGAAGGGGGAGGAGCGAACAGTGTGAAGAGAGCAGTCAGGAATAAAGCTGACTTCTACCCTGCAGTCTGGCATCTATGTGTGCATTCTTCCAGTTCCACAACACCCTGTACTGGGATATCACAGAGTACAAAAGAATCAGTTCCTAAGAAGGATTCCTAGTTGCTAAGTCAAACCTGTGATATGGCAAGGGGTACCATTCTCTTGCATATTGGCCACTCTCTATTGCATTTTATATATTCTTATAATTTCATCTATCTTTAAGTATCCTAGCTGTGTAAATGTGCTAGGTGTTTCAATATGTAAACTAGTATTGGACTTAATACCTTCTTTATTATGATACATTTGTTTTTAGAGCAACTGTGGAGCAGAACAGTGTGGTCCTCTGTGGAGGATAACATTTATTGGGATGTAAAATCACAAGATATATCATCTAGGTTGCCAGGGGTTAAACTGTATTTTGAGAGTTAGTTCTGTAAAAGAATCGGGGCTTTAGCAACCCAAATAAAAGACAACAAAACAGCAAAGAAAGGGAAAAAAGCTTTATTATCATGCACTTAACACAAATTTAATGTTTTATGCAGAACTAGTGCAAATAACTAAAAGAGTAGCACGGGAAGAGAGTATTCTTTCAGAAATCAGAGCTTGTAACCTGTCTGGAGCAGGATAGTAATTTCCCCATGTTGAGATTCATTTATTGTATATAGTTCACAATAATGCTGTAGCCAAGAACAGGAACTCAGAACATATTATTTTACAGTATAACTGTGATTCTTCAGTACTGAATTTTGTTTATGTTCCAAGCAAGGAGGCAAAACTGGAAGGAGGAGTAAGCACTGATATTATCTCTAGAGAAGGTGATTTTGTGATCCACAAAAATTAAAATGCTCAGTAGTGATGGGAGGATAAATTCATCAGACACAAATTTGCGGCAAGTGAATTAATTTGCTTAAATGTGGCGACTATCCGCCAATGAAAAATCCGATGTGTCAAAAGAATTGACGCGTCTAAAAATTGGTGCACGCATAAAAATTGTTGCGGGTCAAAATTATTCGGACGCCCATTGACTTTAATGCATTTGAACCAAATAATCGCGTGTATAAAAATTGTCGCTCTCGTAAAAATTGACGTGCATCAAAGTTAGCCATTGACTTCACTGTGTTTTGTGAATTTTACGCCATTTCGTGGTATGTTCGCAAATTTTTCGGCGAACCAAAATGCCACCGATTTGTTCATCACTGCTCAGACATTAATGATTTTCTCATTGATTGATATTGTTCTAGTATTTATTTATTAAATATAGATACATTTTTTTAATCTATTTGTTAAAGCATTGCTTTTATAAAGATTTTTCTTAAACGACTTGTTGCAATATCACATGTGCAATGATTCTCTACCATATGCAGTATATACAGACTATGAGTGAACAGAAGCTGACAGAAGCGATTTGTTCAAATATATAAAATACATGTGTGTGTAGGCATGGATGGGGGTAGAAGTGATGCAAAACATAAAAAGTGCTCTCCTCAGTCAGCTAAGTCTGCAGATTTTTTCTTTCTTTATAAAGTCCAGTTAAAGGACTTGTATCAAAATGTACAGGTACAATGTGAATATATGAATTTCCTAAATATTCGTTTTGGCAAGAAAATTATGGCGTATATGATTGTTTAAAATACATTTTATACAACATGGTCTTCAATGAGAAACAGTAGCCAGTTTGGGCCATTTGGGAACTTGATTTGAATTTTTAGTCACAAGAACTTATTCAAACAGCTTTATAAAAGGAATGTTTAACTTCACATTTGGCAATAGAGATATGTCTCATTGACTTGCAACAGTTTCATGTTGCCTCAAAATTAATTTATGTAAACAGTGGTGGTCTGGTAACATCAAGAGGCCCATTTATCAATGTCATTATTTTCTGAAAGATACTCCAACTAAATCCGCACAGGTTTTTTCCCCATTTAACCGAAAATTTCCTGTGTGGGAAAAAAAGGCGAAAAAATTGTGAAAAAACAAATCTTACACATTTTTCAGATTTCCCACCCAAAAACTCAGATTTTTTCAGATTTTTGCCCAAAAACCACAACATTTTCAGATTATTGCAAGAAACCCAGCGCAGATCAAGATATCTTCAGGACTTTTCCCATTGACTTACAGTATATGCAACCTCGGCAGGTCTGAGATACCAGATTTTCGGATTCTGGATTTCTCCATCCTCGAGTATATTAAATCCTGAAAAATTTGCTTTTTTTCCCCACTAAAAATGCCGATTTTTTGGGGGGTTTTGGCATTCGAAATTTAATAGATAACTCCCTCTAACTGTTTTTAAAAAAGGTTTCTTTAGAATTTTTCAGAAAATCTTTTATATTGTTTCACCTTAATTTTTCACTGTTCTGAGAAAGCAAAAACCATTAAAACAAATGCCCAGAACTGTTGCCCAATAAGAGGACACAAACTAACAAAAAATAAATAAATACATTTCTCCCAGTGAATGCCTAGGGATAACTTGTGCTTGGTGAGATGATATAAATACAAGAGCTATAGACACTTTACTCTGCAACATGCTACACATTCTACAATTGATGTGAAAGTAATAATGATGCTTATAGATGCTAGCATATAATGGGTGGAATGTTTGGACTGCATGGTCCACTGCTATATAGCAAAAAGCACTGGATTAAGCAATGCTACAAAGACTATTTGTATTGCCCTTTAAAGGAGAACTAAAGCCTAAAATAAGAAGAAGGCTAAATTGTTGAATATGTTTTGGGCTTACTGTACCAGTCCAAGACAACCACAGCCCTTTAGCAGGGAAGATCTGTACCTCCAAAGATGCCCCAGTAGCTCCCCATCTTCTGCTGATCCACTGCACATGCTCTGTGCTGCTGTCACTTACTGATCTTAGGACCCACTCACAATATACAGAATACATAGAATATACTGTAAATGTCACAATATAAGGCTGATTAGTAATTAACACAAATAATTACTACATGACAGCACAGAAACCAGTTCAATTAGTATCAGAATTTAAAAATGGGCCCTCTAGCATCAGCTTATATTACAGGCCAATCTAATTTTCTGCTTGATAACTTGTGACAACCCCTAATCTTAACTTCTCAACAGCTGCTCAGAGCCCACTGAGCATGTGAGTGTCGCAGACACTTTCCAAGATAGTGACCCCCTGTAACTTCAAGTCCTGGATCATTGCTGCTATTGAAAAGCTAAAACTTTAGGCTGGTGCTATAAGTTCAGTATATAAAATATGGCATTTTAGCCACATACATTTTTAGGGTTTACTTCTCCTTTAATGACGTGTTTTGAGTATATTAAATATATGCATACTATACAGTACATTTATGCTGTGCCTCAATATTTTATGATGAATGGTTTTAATATCACAGTGTTAAAGCTTTGAGATGTATTATTGCACTAAAACCTTATGATTTTATACCTCATAATTCATGTAATAAACATTCTGGGGCCTATTTATTATGCTGTGTAAAACTAAATAAAAACATTGTAAAAAGCTGTGCAAAATAAAGGGTCGAATTTATCAAAGTGAGTTTTTTTTTCCGCTATTTATTTTACACTGCTTCTGACCTTTGTAAGTAAGTTCTAGCAAAAGTTGCTCAAAGAAAAAGTGCTGAAAAAAATTATTTTTCATTATATTTTATTTTATTTATTATTTTTATGCCATGTTTTTACATGGCGATGCCTGGGGTTGTGTGGCAAATTATTCCGCACATAATAAATCTGCCCCTCTATGTACCATACACAGTATGTATTATTAATTTATACCTGCTTCTTTAAGTTGTTTTATGCTGATGTAATTTCCTGTTGAATGCTGTGTGTATATATATATATATATATATATATATATGTATATATATATATATATATATATAGTAGTATCCGGCAGTGCCCGCACTCAGTCAATGACGAAGTCAGAGGTGCACGATCACGTTTGTAGTAATAATGAATAGAAGATCAGCACACTCTGTGATATTTAGGTGAAAACAAGTGTTGATTTATTCAAACATTTTATCCGACGTTTCAGTCCCACGTGGGACCCACGTGATCTTCTATTCATTATATATATATATATATATATATATATATATATATATATATATATATATATATATATATATATATATATATATATATATATATATATATACTCTCCAAAGAATCAGCACTCACAATTAAAGTTTTACTTCATGCCTTCCCATCCGAATTTGACACACCACCGTGAAAAAAAGTTCCTGTACCTGGGCAAACTTTAGCAATTTTTATTTCATATGGTGGTTAAGGTTAAAGAAGTACCACAGAGAAAATGAATAAATTCACTTCCTAACATGGGTCTGTTTGTGGTTCTTTTACATGTTTTCTTCAATAACAATGCTTTGTGCCTTTTAGAGACCATTAGTTCTAGATAAGGATAAAGAGAAGAACACTTTAATCTATTTTTAGAAGTGAACTATAGTTCATCTTTTGTTTATAATTCATAGGGCAGCATTGTCTTGAGAACAAAAGAGCTACAACTGATACAGATCAAATACAGCCTGTGAACAATATCTCAATATGCTAGTTTTTTTAGCATCAATATTCTGCTGAGTTACCTTACATGCCACATGACAGCATTCACAGTTTTATTATTGAGTTTCACATACACACACACACACACACACACACACACACACACACACACACACACACACACACACACACACACACACACACACACACACACACACACACACACACACACACACACACACACACACACACACACACACACACACACACACACACACACACACACACACACACACACACACACACACACACACACACACACACACACAGAAAATGCTGAAGAAGAAATTGTGATGAATCCCTTTTTAATCACTTTAATAGTCTATCCAAAACAATGTCAAGAAATGTTTTAAAACCTCTTACGATTCCTATTATAGAATCTCAGAACCATAAACAATTTAAGTTGTCAAAGCATGTTTTTTAATGAAAATCGAAATAAGCCAATAAGTCGCCAATCCTTGCGTTATCTGTATTCAGGTTAAATGCAATTACTAAACTCAACAGTGTGTGGCACTGCAGGTAAGGAACAATCGTTTTGCCAGTGGCAAAAGATAGGATAGTATTGCTATTTTTCAAGTGAAGGAAGGAGAAGCCAAGGAACAATGAACAGTATAGTTAGTGAACAAAACTTACAGGAACTATATCCATAGTCTATGCACATAAACTAGGACTTAAATTTTGAGTATTTTCTATGAGCTTTCTATATATAGCTTCATGAATAATTTTATAAATTTTTTTCTGGTTTGGTATGACATGGTGTTAAAGACTTGGATGATGATCCAGACACAAATACTGCAATACTTGCAGAGAGGGTTATTAATTAATTAAAAAGAACTGTGTGCTGCATGAATATATGAGAAACTAGCAATTCAGTGTCAAATACATAAAAATAAGGTTTATAACATTTCATACTGTATATAGTCTTTAGTGATTTATATTACAGCAGCGATTTAATTAGCAATAACTGCACCCAATTGTTTGCAGAATGTATATGGAGTGCTGTTTCAGCCTCCATAAAGAGGAAATGGTGCAACAAGATTAACTACATTAATAACTGAAATGAAATCTCAATCTTATAGTTAGATCGGGTTGAAAAAAGACCAAAGTCCATCAAGTTCAACCCTCCAACTGAAACCCAGCATCCATACACAAACACACTCCCACTGACCCCTCCCTACATTAACATAAACTATATACCCATATCTATACTAACTATAGATTTTAGTGTCACAGTAGCCAGTATACTTGTCTAAGAAATCATATAAGCTACTTAAAAACATTAACAGAATCAGCCGTCACAACATCACAACCTCACTGTCCTGACTGTGAAGAACCACCTACGCTGCTTCAAATGAAAGTCCTTTTCTCTATTCTGAAGGGGTGGCCTCTGGTGTGGTGATTCCAGAGAAAACAACTCTAACCTTGACAGTCCCATAAGGTAAGTTCCATTAAAACTTGCAAATTCACCATGCCTGCTCCAAGTGTTTGTGGCTATTTCCCTGGGCTTCCACCATACCCACCATCTGGTGTGAGACCAATCCCGTTACAGCGGTTACCGCTGTAAACATTACAGTGAGACAGACCAGAGACTGGTGAGATGGTATCCCTGAAGGGGAGAGACAGCAGGACTTAGGGAGACAGCAGGGCTTAGTGAGAAGCCCAGAATATTCCTGAGTGTGGAAGCCACCCTGTATGGTGAGAACCCCAGTCTTGAATGTGTGATGTTGAAGCACTAAAGAACTGTGTCCTATAACCTTTATGTTGGGAAGAGTTTGCCAAAATAAACCTGTGTTTTTGCCGCAAGACGTGCTGTCCTATCTTTATGCTCCTGATCCTATGCTTACCTGCCTACCATAGCTAATCCCTCCCCCCCACAAATTGTGTGTACAGCTTGTCACACCACCTGTAACTAAAACATAAATACAGTTTTTTAACCTGTTTTGCTTTCTTTTCTTTTTTTGCATTATAATGAAACATGTTCAGAAGCATTTAGAATATTTTAGGTAGTACAAACATGAACATTCCTTAGGGGAATAGCTTTATAACTATAACTGTAACTATGCAAAGTATTAAATAGCATTGTTAACAAACTCACAAGGGACTCTTTTTACAAACAGTTGAAAAGTATAATTGCATACAAAATTAGCAAACTTTGAAACATGAAGAAGTTAAGAAAATGACAGACTGAATTAAATGCCCCGTGGGGTCCCATATGCTCACATACTGAATTTCCGAGACATTTTCATTTGCATTTTGTTATGGATCGGTGCTTACTAATATCACATTTTGTGTCATGTTCAATATAGAGATGAAAAAGTCAGGAAAAAATACACATTAACCTGCCATAATTCTCAAATGTTTAAAAAGGTCTCCAATACTTCACTGTCAGTTTTCAATGCCTCAGTACGTTTAACATTGAAAAGAATTACCAACACTTAGAATTTGACTGCTCAGTTTGAATTCCAGATATTTCTTGCTATCCTTTGCAATGTCTTGCTTCATTTTGTGTGCTAAAACATTAAGAAGGGAACTATACCCACACGGTAGCTATAACCTCATTGGGCACATCTCATAACAGCCCAAAATGTAAAGATACATAATACAAACAAATATAACATACTTCCTCTGAAACAATATTAATTGATAATCGTATTATACAAAAGGGGAATAATTCTTAAAGATCCCTATAAATATCTTGGCAAACTCATTTTGGCAAACTCATTTATAGAATCACATGTTTTTGATCAGCTGTTGAGAAGCTAAGCTTAGGGGTTGTCGCAAATCATCAAGAAAAAAAATAAAGATGTTTGCCTGTAATATAAGCTGATGCTACAGGGCTGATTTTTACATTTTAATGCTACTTGTGCTGGTTTCTGAACAGTGTGTAGTAATAATATGAGTTATTACTAATTTGCCTTATATTGTGACATTTATATTGTCTCTCTCTATATAAACAAAATCAAAGAATGCAGCTCATCCCCATGTTGCAATTAAAACCAGTTGGGTGCATGGGTGTGTGGCTCATATCACATATTGAACAAAACAAATTCCCCCAGCACTTCCATTATATAGCCTTAAGGAAAAAACATATTGAAAGGAAAATGTCTGGGGGGCGTGTCTTGCCACTGAGTGATGCGGCTGTGGGTTTGAGAGGCTCCGTCGTATCTGCACTGTTAGAGGCTCTACTTGTTTCCTAAACATGGGGAAAACAGGCAAGAATAAGGCGGAAAGGGAGAAGACCCCTGCGAGAAGACAATCTTTATCCCAGCAGGAACTGGCGCCGCTGTTTGTGCGGAAAAAAAATGAGCGCACACATTCCAAGATGGCGCCGGCTGCTGTGGAACGCGATCAGCTCTCTGAAATGGCGCACGACTCCTCTGATCAAGACAGCGATGGCGAAGGGGATGAGAATGTGAGTATACAAACTTACCTCGCTAATCTCCCCTCTCACTCAGATATCAAGGAGATGCTTCAGGATATGACTGCGTCACTGAAAGGTGAGCTGCAAGAAATAAAAAGGGACATGTTAACTATTTCCAAACGCACAGATGATTTGGAAACTAATCAATCCAAACTTATGCAGAATGACTTCTCCCTCCACACCCAAGTTACCTCCCAAGCCCGCACGATTACTGATTTACAGAGGCAGTTGGAGGATATGGAAAACAGGGGTCGCAGAAATAATATTAGGGTGAGAGGCCTACCCGAAAATGTCCCCACTGAAGGAATCTTCCCTGCCCTGCTACAAATTTTTAATAACGTTCTGGGGAGAGATCCTGATATGGCGATCGAAATCGAAAGGGCCCACAGGGTACAGAAGCCTAAAGCTGCTCCTCTTAATGCCCCTAGAGATGTGCTTTGCTGTCTTAACAGCTTTAGACTCAAAGAAGAAATTTTACTTAAAGCTAAAGGCATGTCTACTATTTCTTTTGAAGAATGCAATTTGAAACTCTTCCAGGATGTCTCTCGTGTGACTCTAATGAAAAGAAGAGCACTTAAACCCATCACTGAAATCTTAAGGGAAAAAAGCCTACCATACAGATGGGGATTCCCGTTTGCCCTGATTGTTAATAAAGATGGAGGCCAAGTAATGCTTCGACACCCTGAGGATACTTCATTGTTTCTGAAAAAGCTACAGCTTCCACAGATGCCACTACCAGGATGGGCTGCAGAGTCAAACCCGACACAGGAGTTTGACTTTGATTTGCAAGGTAATTGGTCAACTCAACGTACCCCGAAGCGTACTCCAAGAACCCCAAAACCGGCGAGCTCCAGGGAAAGATTTGCATCACCTATTGGATCAGTTAAATGACTTTATTGTCCAAGGTTAATTTGTGGTTGCGTTCAGACGCCTACTTACCTGACTCTTTGCCTATTCTTTTTTTTTTGAAATGATCTTTTCTGATTTCAAGTTTGGTCAGCCCTCTGATGCGTAAAGTATTTCTCCTTTTTTATTTATTTATTTTTATTATTATTATAATTATCATTATTCCTTTGTTGAAGTTACTAGGTTTTATATTCTACCTGATTGTATTTTATATGAGGCTGCTGTTTCCCCCCCGGTTATATTATTATGAGCCCTTATGTGCAGATAAGTTCTGATATCTGAGCTTCCCCTTGTTCAGTCGCCCCTTGGTGACAAACTCTTCCCCCCACATTTCTATGGCCACTAGGTTTCACTGCCAGAAGGGGATTCGTTCCCTGCATTCTACTGGCTTGGCCATGACTTTAACCCCTAATTCCCAGTTATCTTTACCTTTTATCTTTCCCTCCCCCACCCCATGCTGGATAAGGTATGTAACAAGTGATACACTTTCGCACTCAGTTCTTCAGATATGGATGTATGGTACTAAATTTTTTGATAATCCTTTATTGCTTTATTATGGAGTGTAAAATCATCAGCTACAATGTCAATGGGTTAAATAACCCTGTCAAAAGGTCGCAGATTTTTCATGAATGTGTCCGATTAAAGGCTAAAATTGCATTGCTCCAGGAGACCCATTTTAAGGAAGGTAAACTCCCTCGTCTTTCCCTTAAACATTATCCTATAATTGCTACGAGTAATAATCCAGTTAAAAAATGTACTGGTGTTATGACATTAATTCATAGAGATGTTCCCTTTGTAGTGAAAGATCAAGTAAAGGATAAAGAAGGGAGATATGTTATTTTAAAAGGGAAAATTGCCGACAAAACTATTACTATAGCGAATGTTTATTCTCCTAACTCTGAACAAGTGAAATTTCTGTGTACTTTTTTAGGCGTTTTACGTTCATTTTGCTGAAGGTGTCATTATTTTGGGGGGTGATCTCAATATCCCTTTAAACCCATTGTTGGACACCTCTACTAAGAAATGTAATATTCCCTATAAAGGCCTGAAGAAAGTTAAAAAAGCTTTAAATGACATGCAATTAGCTGATGTATGGAGATGTTTGAACCCCTACACACGGGATTTTTCCCATTTCTCAAAAACCCACCTAAATTATTCCAGGATAGACTATGTATTCATTTCTCATAGTTGGCTCACCTACTGTAAAGATGTTTCGATCGCTCAGGACTACTTTATCAGATCACTCTCCAGTTGTGGTCACTATCTCCATTCCTGCTGCTAGCAGACCAGTATTTAATTGGAAATTAAACAGTACAATATTATTAAGAGAGGAGACTAGAGAGGAAATACGTCAGATGATAGAGAATTACTTTAAAGAAAACTTCTTACCTGATACCAACCCTGGGATTCTTTGGGAAGCTCACAAATGTGTCCTGCGAGGTCAGTTGATAGCTCTATGCTCTAGATTAAAAAAAAACAGGGAACTTAAGGTTAAATCACTATTGTCAGATATAGCTATATTGGAACAGACGCATAAACAATCTATTGCTCTGTCCACCCTCAAACTACTAGAAGAGAAAAGGATTCAATTGAAAGCACTATTAGATCAGTTCTCATATAAGGCCTATCTGAGGTGTAAGCAAAAAACTTATGAATTGGGAGATAAGAGCACAAAACATTTCGCTGGCATCTTAAAGAAATTACAGCCTAATACTTTTATTCCCGCCATTAAAGACAAAACCCAATCTATTCACCATTTAACGCCTCATATTACCAATTGTTTCCAACAATTTTACCAGGACCTTTATGGTCTGGAAAATATCAATGCTCCAATTAATCCCAGGAAGGAGATAGATAAATTTATTAAAGAAGCTAAGTTGCCTACTCTAACTCAGTCGCAGGCTCAATCTCTAGATGGCCCTTTCACCAAACAGGAGCTGCTCGATACCATTCATTCTATCCCCGCAAATAAATGCCCAGGGCCAGACGGTTTTCAATTCCCTGTATTACAAGGTCTACTCTACCGAGCTATCTCCACACTTGCTTACTTATTTTCAATCTATTGACACCCGTAATCAATTTCCTCTTCAGGCGAAAGAAGCTCACATTACGGTAATACCCAAACTGGGTAAGAACCCTTTAACTTGCTCTAGCTACAGACCAATATCTCTTATTAATGTGGATATTAAAATCTACGCAAAAATTATTGCTAACCGTATGAAAAATATATTACCCCAGCTGATTAATGTGGATCAAGCAGGCTTTGTCCCAGGCAGAGAGGGCAAAGATAATACTTTTAAAGTTATTTCACTAATTCATTATGCCAAACAAAAACATATTCCTTCAATGATCTTAACAACTGACGCCGAAAAGGCTTTTGATAGAGTTTCTTGGAACTTTCTCTATCAAACATTGAGGGGCTTTGGGCTAGGTGAAATACTCATCCAAAGAATTGCAGCTCTATATCATACCCCTACAGCTAGAGTTAGAATTAACAACACCCTTTCCCAACCGATTCTCATTAAAAATGGCACCAGGCAAGGATGCCCCCTTTCGCCTATTCTTTTCGTCTTGGTCATGGAGACACTATTGGCCCATATAAGAAATAATGAAGACATTGCTGGACTTGTTGTAGGTACGTCTGAGCATAAAATCGCAGCATTCGCTGATGACCTTTTACTTTTTCTAACCAAACCCATTCTCACTCTCCCAAATATTATGTTGCTGCTGTCAAGATTTGGTAAGCTATCAAATTTTAAAGTTAACTTGAGTAAATCGGAAGCGTTAAATATAAATCTGACTACTGTTGAGAAACACTCTCTTGTGAATAATTTTCCCTTTCAGTGGGCCCCAAATAGTATTAAGTACTTGGGTGTACCGATTTCCGCTAACTTGACAGATCTCTATCAACTGAACTTTCCCCCCCTATTGAACAAATTAACTACCCAATTGAATTCCTGGAAGACTTTAGGGCTTTCGTGGTTTGGAAAGATTCAAGCCATTAAAATGTCAATTATGTCACAAATTTTATATTTATTTCAAACTCTGCCTATAAAAATCCCTAAAACATTTTTTGCCAAGGTCAAAAGCCTGTTCAACCGATTTATTTGGGACGACAAGACTCCAAGACTTAAACAGGAAATGCTTACCCTAGCAAAGGATAGGGGCGGCCTAGCCCTACCCGATCCTTTTCGTTATTATATCTCTGTTCATTTGGTAAGAACCTTTCATTGGTATCTGAAAAACAAAGATAAAGTATGGATCAATATTGAGCAGGCTACGACAGTAATTCCACTAAGTAACCTATTGTGGTCCCAGAAACAGAATGTTCCTAAGACTGTTAGATCCCATCCTACGGTTTATGGCGACTTTGGAGATTTGGTATAAATATAAGGAGGTTTACAAGTTACTTAATCCCTTTCCGTTACTTCAACCACTATTACTAAATCCAGATTTTCCCCCCAGCCAGGAAACCAAAGCATTTGACAGATGGAGTACATTCAACGATAGAGATACCAAACTCTCGGATTTTTATAAAAATGGGCGGATTATTAGTCTGGGCGAGGTTCAGAAGAGATGGGGTCCCCATCCGAGAGATGTTTGGTGTTATAATCAACTTCACAATTATCTCTCTAAAGTTTATACTAATACCATACCCTCATCACCTACTATATGGGAAAACCTCTTATCTTTTCAATCTCCAGTTCTTAGACCCCTTTCTCAAACTTATAAATTATTGCAAAAGAATAGCTTGCAGTATAATCTGAAATACTTTGATCTTTGGGAGAAGGAATTGGATATAACTTTGTCAGTTCCTCTTAGAAACAAAATTATGGCGAATGTCCATAAAACATCCAAGGCTTCTAGAATTAGAGAGATGAGATATAAAGTCATCACAAGATGGTATTATGTCCCCACTAGACTGCACGCTATATTTCCTTCTTCTTCAAACAAATGTTGGAGATGTGATAATGGCCTGGGCACTTTCACTCATGTCTGGTTTTCTTGTGATAAAGTTTTCGAACTATTGGGAGCAGCTATGCTGCTCCATTTTTAGGATCACTGGATATAAATACGATCACACCAACTTTTCATTAATGCTATTTCATTTCGATAACCGGTCTAACAACTTTATCTCTGACAAACTATCACAACATTTACTAAGGGCTGCTATTGCCCTGATTCCTAGGAAATGGAAAACACAGGATCCCCCTACACTTAGTGAATGGTCTAACTTGGTTGAAGAGACCAGAAAACTTGAAGAAGTTACTGCTTTATTACATAATACAATGGATAGTTATAGAAAGACATGGCGTCCTTGGATTGAATTTTATAATCTGCCTTGATTATGTTCCATACATGTGTTTACTCTACGAAATTCATTGTTTACCGATTCTACCCTTCCAACTCGCTCCATCTAGGTTCTGTTTGTTTCATATGTATTTGAGATATGACTTGTTACATAACCTTACACTGTACTCAACAGTCTATTGATGTGCAATTTTTTTTTTTTTTTCCCCTCCCTCTCCTCCCCCTTTTTTCATTCTGTACCCTCTCCCCTTTTGAAAATATAATAAAAAGAGATTTGGAAAGGAAAATGTCTGTATTTAGTAAAAATAGACGCTTTTAGTTACATGGTTTGTACAAAGTATGCATAAGCTGATGCGCCCTGCCAAGGCAGTGTCCATGCATCAGTCCTGCTATTCTCTTAATTTGGCATGACCTCTTCCAAAGAAACCATTCAGCTTTATGAGCTTTCTTGAACACCTTCTTAACTGCAGGGCTGTATTTAGAGGGGCAGGGGTTGGGAGAGCAAGCATTAAAGGGAAAGCCATTTTCCCCTATAAAATATACAAAATCAAAGAATGCAGCTCATCCCCATATTGCAATTAAAACCAGTTGGGTGCATGGGTGTGTGCAGGGGCGTAACTATAGAGGAAGAAGATCCTGCGGCCCCAGGGGGACCCAGGAGGTATAGGGGCCCCACGAGGCCCTAATTTATATACCATTTCAATATATATTGGTAAAACTAGTCAATCTCTAAACATTTTGGGCGCCTGAAAAATTATTTGCTGTGGGGCCCAGTAATATCTAATTACACCACTGGGTGTGTGGCTTATATCACATATTGAACAAAAACAAATTACCCCATCACTCCCATTATATATGGGAAATGAAAATGTCTGTATTTAGTGAAATAGAGTAACACATTTAGTTACATGGTTTGTATAAAGAATGCATAAGCTGACAACAGCTCTTGTGCATGCAAAATTTGATTTTTTAATTTAATTTACAAACCCAACGTGTTTCAGTCACTGCCTGTGACCTTTCTCACAGGGAATACAACTAAGAGTCTGTTTGTTGTATTCATAGACAGTGACAGTGGGTTTGTAAGTTGAATTAAAAAAAAAAAAAAAAAACTTATTTTTGTTTGCACAAGACCAGTTGAATGCTGTACTTCACTGGACTATTACATTATTTATTATCAGCACCCAGGCAGATTATATATGTTTGTGTGAGTACTCCTCACTAGGACTAGAGGCACAGATCTTCCCTGCAAAAGGGCTGTGGTTGTCTTGGGTTGATACAGAAGCCCAAAACATAATGAACAACATGTCTGCCCTAATTCTTTAGTTAAACTATAGTCCTCCTTTAATAAATAAGAAAATAAGCCCAATGTTTGTGCAAGTCTGATCTATGAAAACTTTAGCAGCAAAATAAAACACACAAATAAAATGTAAAGGCAGAGTATCTTCAATTTGGGTTGCTTAAGTTATTAAAGTGAAAAAAAACTCAGTTGACTAAAAGACTATGCACTATAACAAAACAAATCTGCAACCAGGCAGCAGAAAATATAAAGATATGAAGAGGTTTCCATTAAAATGTCATTGACTTGAATTTCCCATAAAGTAAGCCAAAGTATTTGACCCCATCCTTAGCTAGTACCTACATTTTAGAGGGATGGGGGCATATCTATAATGCTTGTCTTTTGTACCACTTTGAACCTGTCAACCTGTGCCCTCCAGTACTTATTGTAAATAACATTTTAATCAGGTACCATAATTGTGTATTCTGTGTTGACAGGTCCAGAAATATTTCTGTATCCCTGTAAAAAATTGTATATACCTAATGGAATAGCCAAGGTTTCTTTTTTAAGTTATTTGTCCTTTTTTGTTATCAGAGATATGATTTTTGCCAGATGGAATTTTGGGTATTGGCATGCATCTTTGCAATGACCAGTTTATCACAGCATCTTGTTTATGTCCTTTGAACATTTCTGACAGAAAAAATCTCTATCCAGAAGCAAAATATTTTCTCTTTTTTCCCCTTACATGAAGACATCGGCTAAGGATAGTGAGGTCAGAATACTATTATACTATGAAAGGAAAGCCCTGGAGCTAAAAACACAAGGGCTGTATGACAAGTGATTTGAATGACCAGCAGCCAGATTACACTGGTTTATATTCAATGATTGGCAGAATCTGATTCTGTGATTGGGTGAGAAGCAATGAGGCAGGGGAAAGCTGGGGCAGAGAAAAAGAGGAATGTGATGTCAGGGGAAGAAGCAGTTCACTTCCTTATCTTCTGAGCAGGTAGAAACATGAGACAGAGCTCTCTCTGTAATATAATGTTATTAGCTGCAGTATATACACATTTACTTACATTTCGTTTCACCGAAAAATCCGCCCATTTCCTGCGAAATTCGCAAAACGGTGATTTTGGACACAAATTTGGACACACGTCTGAAAAGTGTCTCGCCTCAATTTTGACGCCGGCGTTAAAGTCAATGGGCATCCAATTTTGTTGCAAGCGACTTTCCGGACGCGCTGGGGTTCGCGGGAATTTTGCAAATTTATTTACCAGTGGAAAAATATAGAAATTCACCGCAAATTTGCACCAGGCAAATTTATACGCCCATTACTAATTAACTCCTCAGTAAACTGCTGGCTTTGGGTGTAGAACTATTTGGGCAGCTGCTTGTTAGTCTCTTGCTGTTTATTTGACCTCTAATTTTACTGGGCTTTATTGAGTCAAAGGTGTCATCACAATATATATCTGATTAACCCATGCAGAGCCTGCAGGCTAGCCAGATATTTATTTGGACAACATTCTAGCTGCCCTGTTATCATACCCTATAAAGACTGCACACTGTCAGAGAGAGAGAGAGAGAGAGAGAGAGAGAGAGAGAGAGAGAGAGAGAGAGAGAGAGAGAGAGAGAGAGAGAGAGAGAGAGAGAGAGAGAGAGGGAGAGGTTGCTATTTGCTGTAGGTACCAATGTTTGGTTTCCAGATACTAATGGGAAAGTATAAAGCAGAGCCTGCTTATTGTAGCTTGGATCAGATGTAGTTTACTGCATTTTAAGATGTGCGCATCTACAGTATATGTGTTTATATGTGGATAGCAGACAGCGCCAACATACAATAGTTCTCACAGTGCCTGTGGCTTACACAATACTGTACACAGCACAATATCCAGGGCCGGATTTCTTTCTGGGCTGCAGCTAGGCCAGAGGATCAAATACCAGCCCCCCTCCCCTTGCGAGCGCTCCCTCCCCCGCAAGCACTTCCTCCTCCCCATGTATGCGCACACATGCACACAGTGCCAGAATACTTACCTATGTGAGCCGAGACCAGCTTCGCTCACGTGCAGTTTTACTGTTCTTCTGCTCCCAGCTCTGCTCCCGGTGAGCCCATCGATGCGGATGGGCGGGATGCCACCCCTAAAGATGTGCTGCCCTAGGCCCGGGCCTTTGTGGCCTCACCAAAAATTGGGGCCTGACAATGTCACTTGAAGTTTCATGCCACTCAGCTTACATATCAACTGTAGGGGTAGATGAGATATCACCATATCTGTGCAATTATATAGTATTAGCACCCCACAATATTATATGCCTACCCCTAGTCCGTCTTCGCTGCCCTCCCTCTGTCCCCTTGCTCTCCCCTCCCCTGCATCGATCTCCCCTACGTTGCTCTCCCCTGCCTACAGAGCAGATGTGCACACACTTTGCAGCCATGGGCCTGAGTGCATACAGTCGCAGTCGGGGTAGCTGGTTTCTCTAGCTTATAGCCTGTTATTCTTGGGCTTCACTTAAGAGGAGGGGTTAACACATTCCTTGTCACTGATTTGTTATATAGTTAAGTAAAAGCACAATATTAGGCAAATTGTTTTTCCCATAGCGTTTTCTTAAATCTGAAAATGTAATTATTACATTGCTGCAGGCTATATCTGATCACTTTATTTAGTGCCATTATTATATACCATTATACCATTTATATTTGTCCCTCTTAAGTAACTGACAAATACTTGATATACTTCAAAATATAAATATATTAGAAGTTGCCAAAGAGTTCTATGATGATCTAAAGGAACAAAGCTGGAGCAAATTGTGATATTTAACAGCAGACATTATATTTTTTCCTATATTTTTCACAGATACTCCTTTACATGAGAACACTAACACACATGGACAATACACACAATTTATATATCAAAAATCATATCAAATATATCAAAAACATATCAAAAATACAGTAGAAATGCACTGCTGTATTTTATAATACACAAACATTCTACAAAGCTGACTTTGCATTTTTTCTGTTAGACATTTTTTTTCAAGTGAACTGATATTTTCTTATGCTGAAGTGGAATGTTATGATGTGTGAATGTTACACCGAGCGTTCTGAAATAACTTGAACTTCTACCTTTGTAACAAACAGCAAGTACCAAACTCCATGACTGCTCTTCTATTAAAAGCCGCTTGTCACTGACAGTTTCTTTAAAGATGTGTGCAGAAATATATTTTCCTGGCCAGCTGGAAACCAACTTACATTATGCGACAATCAGAAATTACATTAGGGTAGAGATCTCTCTCTCAGGCTTACAACCTGTTTCTAACAATTAGAGCAACTTGTTTTTAAACATTACGGTAGTCTTAACACTGCAACTTGTAATGATGGCGACACTTCGTGGACAGATTAATGAGTCTGTTCCGTTATGTCAGTTTCCTCCTAAATCTCTATAATGAGTTGTATAAATCCGGTGAGCAAGACAGGATTTCCAATCCCCCTACAATTGTGTAGCACATTTTAGCAATGGGAATATACTTGAAAAGTAATGCAATTTTAAAACTTCAATTTATATGGCAATTGTCTTCTTTTTCAAGTGATACACAGTATATATAATCTAGAAAATAGGTAGCTTCATTGATTTTGAAACAACCAAAACTCCTAGCAAACGGTCTGGTTCCTTGAAGCATATAAATTTAATATGACTAGAATAAGCACTGTTGGGCATTCTGGTTCATACAAATGGCCTTAAAGTATGCCACATGCTTGCTAAGGATAATAACCTAAAATGATGAGAATTATTATTATGAGAATGTTGAATAATGTCATGGTAGTAGTATATTTAATTGATTGCAAAAAGTTGCTACTCTTCAAATACGGTATAGTAGGAGCACCCTTGGAGGAAGTATTAATGTTGCCACTTTGGTTTTTGAGGGGGATAGCTTTTTTTTTATCCCCAATTTGTTGACCTTGAGAAAGGTCCCAGGAAGGACATTTATATTTTTTCTTTTCATTAGGACCTTTTGAGTGCTATTATTTTTCGTCGTTTTATATGTTCTTTCTGGTAACCTTGGAGACTCCACTGTATTATATAGCATAATATATCCTGTTATTGGGCACATTGGGTATTGGGTCATACTTTCCTATAACATCTCCTGCAGCTGGTAGTTGCTGGGGACCAATCTAGGGATACCCCTAGTTTGGACTTTCTTGCCCCCCACTGCTGCTCGTAACTGACCCCCTCACTGTGTGTGCACATTTGTGCACCTGCCCAGGTTGCTTATGGTGCCTGCTCAGCTTGGCCCACCACTGGGTAGAGGATCTAGACTTTGCAAATGATTCCCTTTGCTTTTCTGCATTCTGCATTTTTGCTTTTCTGCATTTCACTAGTAATATTATACCTTCAACAGTATCTTCAAATAAATTTTTTTTAACTCCTCCAGTTTCATTTTACCCTCTTAAAAGACGACTCTCTATTTGGTGCACAGACACAGACAGTGCTAAAAGTTCGAGTAATATAACAGCTAGTTGGCTGGGGGTTCAAGTTGATGAGAGGCTAGTAAAATGTGCATAGTAAGCATATATAGGTGGAAAACTAAGATAATTGCATACAGTGCAGGTTAGTTTTTTTCCGAGACTTTATGCAATCTTTTTTTAAGTATGTTGCAATCTCTCATTGCTATTTATTGTGCCTAGCCATGATTCAACATGATTTATGATAAATGTGCCCCCAAAAATAAGCAAAAATAGACATCCTGTGAGCACTTGGTATATCTAATGCCTTCATCTGCATTTTTCTTTCTTGGTCAAGATAAACTAAAATGTTGATGGTTATTATATCATTGCAGTGGTATAAATAGCACATGTATGTAATATTTTTTGTGTGATGAAGTAAAATAAGCTGCATTTTTTCTGTCCATTTTGAAATAGCTATAAATAAATGCTATGTGTATGGAATATTATTTTCTGACTAGATGAAAATGCTGCAATTTAACTCATATCCTGCATTTTATAATAAAAGGTTTCCATTTGCTATGTACTGATGAAAGGTTATCAGTAATGACCAAATTTGTTACTCTTTGTAATATCTTAAAGGTCACCAAAGAAGCTTTTTTTCTTGTTTTAAATAAAATGCAATATTATAAAAATAAATATGTTCTACTTTCAAATCATGAAAATATCAAATGGGTTTCGCTGTAATTTAGTTTTTCGGCTACTGACATTTTCAACATTCCCTTTTCTGAAGAATGTTCATTTGGATAAAACTAAAAGATCTGTAACAACAAAAAAATATTTCCAATTAGAAATGAAAAGGTGCACTAAAAATTGCATTTCTGAAAATCCAAACTATTAGATTACAGCAAACTGTAACACTAGATGCGGGATACATAAGGGGCCATTTACGAGGACCCAAACAGAATTACAAGAGAATTATAGGGTGCAAAAGCATGCTCCTTAACACTCATGCAAATAGCAACAGTACCACTACCTGATCTAAGTGTTGATTATTCCTCACTTCTCACCATCTTGCAGTGTTTTAGGGTGCTGACTCCTTGGGAAATTTCGGGAGACAAATTGCAGCATAGTAATTGCCACTTTTGTTTATGCAGTATGTCTTGGCAGAAAAATATATTAAAGGGATACTGTCATGGGAAAAAAATTTTTTTCAAAATGTTAATAGTGCTGCTCCAGCAGAATTCTGCACTGAAATCCATTTCTCAAAAGAGAAAACAGATTTTTTTTATATTCAATTTTGAAATCTGACATGGGGCTAGACATATTGTCAATTTCCCAGTTGCCCCAAGTCATGTGACTTGTGCTCTGATAAACTTTAATCACTGTTTACTGCTGTACTGCAAGTTGGAGTGATATCACCCCCCTCCCTTTTCCCCCTCCCCAGCAGCCAAACAAAAGAACCATGGGAAGGTAACCAGATAGCAGCTCCCTAACACAAGATAACAGCTGCCTGGTAGATCTAAGAACAGCACTCAATAGTAAAAACCCATGTCTCACTGAGACACATTCAGTTACATTGAGAAGGAAAAACAGCAGCCTGCCAGAAAGCATTTCTCTCCTAAAGTGCAGGCACAAGTCACATGACCTGGAGCAGCTGGTAAATTGACAAAACGTCTAGCCCCATGTCAGATTTCAAAATTGAATATAAAAAAATCTGTTTGCTCTTTTGAGAAATGGATTTCAGTGCAGAATTCTGCTGGAGTAGCACTCTTAACTGATGCGTTTTGAAAAAAAACATGTTTTCCGATGACAGGATCCCTTTAAGCACAAAATGAGGAAGTCCCATAGGTGGACCACCCTAGTAAAATGAATCTGCCCCAAAAAGGCTTATTAGGTGAAAAATGGATTTCTTGTATTGAAGTGTATTTGTTTAATCATGAAACCATTACTTTTTCTAATTGAAATATATTAAATATACAGGTTCTGAAATTAGTACCCATACAATATAAATAATTTGTACTGATAGTGAATTAAAACCATGTAGTGATCATTCCTTTTTCTTTTTCTCGCCAAACTCATATGCTCTGGCAGCCTGGCATAAACAGTGAACAAGTGTGCACATATGAGCCTCCCCTTGAATACCTCTAACATTATTTAGAATGTAGAAGCTGGGTGTAAGGTGCAAGAGATAACTGTACAAATGTCTATTTTATCCCTCAAAAGGAGATGCTTCCCATTCGTCCTGAAGCTTATGCAGGTATTTAGGAGCAGATTTAATAAGGTTCGAAGTGAAAATTCTAATTTTTGAGTTTTTTTATGGCCAAAACTGTCAATTCAACTAGGGAATTATTAAAATTGGATTTGAGTTTTTTTAAAAATTCGATTTGGATTTTTGAAATTTATCATACACTAGCCCTTTAAGAACTCAAATTTGACTATTCGCCACCTTAAACCTGCTGAATTGCTGTTTTAGCCTATGGAAGACATCCTGGGATCAATTTGGAGTTGTTTGCAGCCTTCCTGACATTCAAGTTTTTTTCGGAGAAATCGGTTACTACTGGCAACTGCACTTGGCACTTATGTTTGTGAATCAGCCCTGTAGTGCTTATTTTCAATACAACACCCTTATTTCACACTTTAGGCTATTTGCACTCTACACTTAAGGCACCAGCACTCCGCACTTTAGGCACATTCACAGCACAGCCAGTTCCCTGCTTTTCTAACTGTAACCCTGTAATTAGGGCTGCCACCTCACCCACATGAATTAGCATCCTGTATAGCTAATTAGCAATTAATTTAGATGCATGTTGCATGGCTGCACATTAATTGGTTCAGTCTGCAGACTGCATTTGAACTACTTCCTAATTAGCCATGCAGATTGTGGATTATGTAGCCTATATTAAAGAGTTGAGGTGGCAACCCTACTTGTACTTGATGCCTACCTTGTGATTACAGTACAGATCAAGCTTTAAGCTTTGTCCATATCTGGTTCCTTCCCTGGCAGGTACAACCTACACCCACCAGCCTATTCACATTTCTGCACAGCACTGATCACAAAGAAAATGCAGGGTGGGTGCATTTTGGGAATTAAACATGCTGCCAGCTTTGCCCATTCCACTAGTTTGTACCATTCGAAAGAAGAACTGTTGTGTTTGAACAAATCTGTAATGATGCTGATGCAAAATTAATGTTATGTAGAACCTTAAATTGATGTTTTTTTTTAAGCAGCATGCACTAAAATGATCCTCAATAAACTTTGAGCACAACATGGTAACTGCAGCACCCATCTTTTCACCCTGGGCTATTAAAGGCTAATTAAGAATTCAGAGCCAAATTGCACTCATCAGTTTTAAACCACCCTCGATATTAACTCCACTTGAAAAGAACCAATTAGTAAGGAGATTGTACTGTCATACATTACATACATGAGACTTTTATCTGCAATTGGGTCTGCTAATCAGAAATCTAATCTGCAAGTTTTATATGCTTGATTATGTGAATGACCTTCTTAGGTTATTGCATTAACATACAAGATTTGATCATATTTTGAAAAGAAACCAATTTCATTTCTATGCACAGAACTAGAATTTTGAGATTAGAAAATAGAATTATACATTTAAAAAATATAGTAAATAGAATATTAAATATAACACACATTATTACATAAACTTACATATTCTTATTGTAAAAATTGCTTGTCCTGTTAATTTCTAGGTTTGTTAGATAAAAAGTAGCTAATCAAGGTTGTATTATTCTTTGAAAAGGCCCTCAATAAACTTGTTAGAAGCCTTTAACGGTTAAAAAAGACAAGCCTACTTCATTAAACTAAGTAACTGGTTAGCAAAAGGAAACAGTTTTTGTTAAAAACATTAAGGGGCAGATTTATCAAATGTCGAGGTGAATTTTCAAATGAAAAGAATTCTAATTTCGAGCTATTCAATTTGAATTTGAAAAAAATGAGAACATCGAAATTTATCACGTACTGTCTCTTTTAAAATCCGACTTCAACCATTCGCCATCTAAAACCTGCCAAATTGCTGTTTTAGCATATGGGGGCCTCCAAGAACCTATTTGGAGTCAATTGGTGGACTTTGAAAGATCTTAAAAAACTTTGATCAAATTTGATCGATTGCGCTATTCCTTTGATTCGTATGATTCGAATTTGGCCGAATATCGACCTATTTGATCTAAAATGGAGCTATTGGACCAAAAAAAACTTCAACTTAATTTTGACATTTTTTCTATTTGAAATTCGACCCTTAAAAAATATGCCCCTAAATCTAATACAATTTCTTATCCAATAGCTTATGCCAGGAAATAGCTACTTAAGTGAAAAGAGCACTGAGGACATGACCAGACAGTCAACAAATTTGTCGCCCTATATGATGTATCATTCCCTAAGGATTACTGAGATTCACTTTAACTATTTGGTGTGCAAGCTGTTGGAAATCACTTATAAAATACTGTATATCTCATGCAAGTTTTCATAGTTTTTTACACAGCCTGAAATTAAAGGTGTGAATCAATAACAATCAATAGTCAGTTGTCGAGTTCATTATTCCCTCATTAGTCAAGTAGATGCTAATTGGGGAATGCCACCTAGAATATATGTCTAGATGAACCTAACATACCCTCTGGATGATAAAGGACTATTTTGGAGATTTTCTAATTGCATATAAAAACTATGTTTGGTCCTTGCTGGTTGCCCAGAGACCAGTTATAAAAGTGAACCTTAGGAAGTGAAAATCATTATGTCTATGATGTAGTTACAATGGAGTACAGGTATGGGACCTATTATCCAGAATGCTCGGGACCTGGGGTTTGCCGGATAACGGATCTTTCCATAATTTGTATCTTCATGCCATAAGTCTACTGCAAAATCATGTAACATAGTAACATAGTAACATAGTAACATAGTAACATAGTAAGTAAGGTTGAAAAAAGACACATGTCCATCGAGTTCAACTTTTTTTTTTTTTTTTTATTAACTACCTATCTGCCAGTTGATCCAGAGGAAGGCAAAAAAAAACCCATCTGAAGCCTCTCCAATTTGCCTTAGAGGGGGAAAAATTCCTTCCTGACTCCAAAATGGCAATCGGACTAGTCCCTGGATCAACTTGGACTATGAGCTATTTCCCATAACCCTGTATTCCCTTACTTGCTAAAAAGCCATCCAACCCCTCTTAAAGCTATCTAATGTATCAGCCTGTACAACTGATTCAGGGAGAGAATTCCACATCTTCACAGCTCTCACTGTAAAAAACCCCCGGAATGGGTGACCTTGTGTCAGCTGGAAAGACCTACTGGTAAATAAAGCATTAGAGAGATTATTGTATGATCCCCTTATATATTTATACATAGTTATCATATCACCCTTTAAGCACCTCTTCTCCAGTGTGAACATCTCCAATTTGGCCAGTCTTTCCTCATAGCTAAGATTTTCAATACCTTTTACCAGCTTAGTTGCCCTTCTCTGTATCCTCTCTAATACAATAATGTCCTGTTTGAGTGATGGAGACCAAAACTGTACGTCATATTCTAGATGGGGCCTTACAAGTGCTCTATACAGTGGAAGAATGACCCCCTCCTCCCTTGACTCTATGCCCCTTTTAATACAGCTCAAGACCTTATTTGCCCTTGATGCTGCTGACTGGCATTGCTTGCTACAGCCAAGTTTATCATCTACAAGGACTCCAAGGTCCTTTTCCATAATGGATTTGCCTAGTGCAGTCCCATTAAGGGTTTCTCTCCCAAAACAGCTGCCCCATCATCATTGAGGTGCAGCCCATCCCTAGCAAAGAGCCTGTAGCCGACTGAAAAATCAGCCCAGTTCTCCAAAAACCCAAAACCCTCCTCCCTACACCAATCTTTCAGCCACGCATTAATCTCCCTACACTCCCGCTGTCTCCTTAGCGTTGCTCGTGGCTCAGGTAATATCTCTGAGAAAATTACCTTGGAAGTCCTCGCCCTCAGCTTTGAACCTAGTTTTTTAAAATCATTTTTGAGGACTTCACCGCCTCCTCTAACTTTGTCATTGGTACCTATGTGTACCAAGACCGCTGGGTCTTCCCCAGCCCCTCCCAATAATCTGTCCACTCGTTCCACCACATGCCGAACCCTAGCACCAGGCAAGCAGCAGACTGTTCGGCATGTAGGGGCCTTGCGACAGATTACCCTATCCACCTTTCTAATAATTAAATCCCCTATAATTAGAACCTGCCTTTCCTTCCTTGCACTCCCCCCACCACCCGTATTAGAGCCACTGCCTCCCGGGGTGCTCCGAGAGTCAGCCTGCTCCATACACGCCAGTTCGGAGTTTTCCTCCCCAGCATCTTCAGCCAAAACGGCGAATTTGCTGTTTTGGACAAACTGTGGACCAGCCCCCCTACTCTTCTGTCCCCTACTTCCCCTCTTGACTGTCACAAACCTACCTCCCTCATTAGCCTCCACTGCCCCTTCTCCTCCCCCCACTCCACTAGCCCCTGCCAGTGGTTGCTCTGCGAGCCTCCTGTCATTCCCCTCGTTTGCCGATGCTCTCAGTGCTGCAAGTTCACCCCTTAGAGTCTGCAGCTCAGATTCCAAGATGAAAACCCACTGACATCTCTCACATGTAAATACTGCATGGAACTGCTGCTCCAACACCACATACATGTGACAAGACACACACTGAGTAATACCAGCAAACCCACTCATATTTACACTGGGTACTTACAGTCTCCCAAATGTAATTCCTCACCAACACCTTTTTGGTTTTAAACGCCTTAAGGTTTTTAATGCTGCTTAACACTTAATTCACATGCAACACTCGCTAAGCAGCTCCCTCACTCGCTTTGCCTTCACAAGTGTAAGGTTTCAACCAGAGCACACAAAGCCTGTTCAGAATTTACCTGATTAACCCCTCCCCCTTAATTAGAAGAAAGAGGGAAAGGAGAAAAAAAATGCTATTTGCTACCAGCAGTAAATAAAAACCCTTATTAACTATTTTTTTATGTTCCCCTTAGACCTCTAAAGCTAAAACACAAAAAGAAAGTAAATGCACTTAATGTATCAACTAGTTTACCCCAAAGAGAGAAAAGAAAAAGCTGTTTGTCTCAGTCAGATAACTCACAGAACACACAGCAGTCAGTTATTTGCACTTACTCCCTCCTTGCACCCAGCACTCCCAGCATGCACAGCAAACACCAACGCCTTAAGGTTTTTAACCCTGCTTAACACTTAATTCACATGCAACACTTCGATCACATGCAACACTCGCTAAGCAGCTCCCACACTCGCTTTGCCTTCACAAGTGTAAGGTTTCAACTGGGTTTATTCAATGTAAGCATTAAATAAACCCAATAGGTTGGTTTTGCTTCCAATAAGGATTAATTAGATCTTAGTTGGGATCAAGTACAAGCTACTGTTTTATTATTACAGAGAAAAGGGAAATCATTTTTGAAAATTTGGATTATTTCATTATAATGGAGTCTATGAGAGATGGCCATTCCGTAATTCTGAGCTTTCTGGATAACGGGTTTCCGGATAAGGGATCCAATACCTGTACTAGCAATTATCTATTCCTAAATAATGGTTAGCTCATAACATCATACTGCTGTTATTTACAACTGGTTGAGTAGAATAGAGAATGAGAGCAAAGAGGAAAAAATGAAAAACGATTACACATCTATATATTAACTTAATTTCACGTTAGATTAAGGCTTAACTTTTTTATAGCATGCCATAACATTAAAAACTCTGCATATATATATATATTTTTTCTTCCTTGCTATGACTGTATGTCACTTTTGCTTTGTGAACCAGTTGCAAAGCCCCAATCTTTTTTTTAAACATGGGGTGAGTGAAGGCTAAAGGGTCTGCAGTAACATGGAACACCGCTTCAGTCTGTTTCCACTTTAAAGTCTTGTTTTTATTTTCAAGGGAACAATCAACACCTAGTTTCATACTACTTTACTGAATATATAAAGAGTTGATCAAATTGTATATTCAGCATATCAAATGTATCAATACTATAAATACGTGAACATATAAACACAATGAATGCACTGTATGTATTTTCTAAACTCACCCACTCTGTTATATCTTTTTCTTTACATACCATAAGGCTGATTAACATAAGTTTGTGTGTGTGGGATAATAATTAATCGAAGTGTAGTCATTTGAGACACAGGTGGCACATTCTTCTCCAGATGCAGCAGTCCACTCCACCTGTACATCATGGAAATATTTGATTTCCTCCAGAAAAATTTGCTTTAAGCTGATAAAACAGAGTGTCTGGAAACTTCTTAATTCATTTTCTACAATAATTCATCATGAACAAATGGCCTACTGCCAAAAGGTTTTTCATTGCTTAAGGCTTGAAAGTTTAGCTTTGTTGACTCTACAGTAAATTGGAGCTTTGGTAGAAGTGTGTAAACATAGTATGTAAGTACAAAAAACACACCTTTCTGTAGTATATGATGAGAGCATACTGATGGGTGAATAAATTTGGCAGACAATTAAAAAAAAACAAAAATTGACGAATGTCAATAAATCCGACGCCCATTGACTTTAATGCTTTTGAATTAACATAGAAAATGAATGCGTTTCATGAATTATTCACCGTTTTGCAAATTATTCCGCAAAGCAAAACTGCATAGATTCACCCATTACTATGAGCTCATGCTTAAACACATTGGGGCTCATTTATTAAAGCAGCGCAGCGCATAAGTGGACGCAAAAGGTTGTCTGCGCCATCACAAGCGTGATCGCTAATATATTTGCGTGATATTGCGCATAACACAGAGCTTTTGCGATGGTTTTGTTTATGCGCATTGCGCAAAAGATTGGGCATTTATGTCGCAAACGATGCCGTGGTTGTTAGGGGCGTGGCTGTGGGCGTGGCTACAATGCGCTTGCACTGCGGCCATCGCAGATTTGCGTCTGTATATGTGCAAAACTGCACCCGGGCAACAGCACCACAATTTTTACGCCTGCCTCTTCGTGGCGTAATAGTAACGCTCTTCAAAATGCGCATTCCTGCCCAGCTGCGCTAGTATATTCAAGATGAACAACCCTTGTAAAGTGCATATTAACCACGCCTTCCACCCAACATGTTTATATTGACCAAGGTTCCTTTAAGGGTATCAGGTAGGCTAAACACCTTTGCAACCAAATATTAGCACAGAAACAAATGCAGATGCGTCTAAGTGAACGCAATATGCGCAATATGTGACGCAACTAATTAAAGCAGCGCATTCATACATGAGCACAACTAATCCTTACCTTTGCGGTATCTTCCTGTGCGCACAATTTATTATAAGCACTGCGACAGCTGATACGCAGTTTCACACGTCGCACCTGTCTTGTGTCTACATTAGTGCACAAATCGCACTGTTAAGGTATCGTGCGCTACATTATTAAATACTCGCATGCGCTGGGCAAATGTCTGGCCACTGCGCTCTTTTTAGCGCTGCGCTGCGTTAATAAATGAGCCCCATTGTGTGCTACGTATAAGGTATACTAATATGTTCCAAAGGAAGATTATGGTTGGTCGCTGACTTGAACAAAGATTAATAGTCAATGTATATGCCCCCTTGGGACCTATCAGAGCTGTGATAAGCATATCGCAGATGGCAGGGGAATTGTTCAGTGGGCAGTGGGTGTCCGTAGGGGGAGGGGGTGTGGGTCTCAGTAGTTCTTCACCTGCACACAGTCTAATCCAGACTTGGAGCAAGGAGAAGTGGAGCAAGAAATATTTTCTCTACAGCAACATTCTGGGAATGCAATGGTGATCAGTAGATTCAAACAGTTCCTACTATCTGAGCTCTGGGTGGTAGCGGACAATATTTCTCATTTTGTGAGGGAGGAGATAAAAGAATGTGGTACTAAAACAGCAGCTATTGAGGATAAGGTTAGTAGTTCATGCAGAGACCTACAAGATCAGGTGGAGGATGTGAAAAATAGGTCCTGCAGAAATAACATCTGCATTTGCAGCCTTTGAAATACGTTCACTAATTACCAGGATGAAATTCTGTCTTTTGTAGCAGAGCTGTCTCAGAGTTCATAGGGCATCCCAGATAGGAAAGGGGAGCCCCCTTTCTCTACCAAAGAGGCAGTAATGCAAGTTGCCAGGGCCGCCTCACACCTGAAATACAAGGGTGCTAAATACACCCTCTTTACCGATATTTCTGGAGTCACAATACAACTCCGGAGAGAAATGAAGCCAGTCACAATAATTCTGTTGGCCAAATGACTGAAATATAGAATGGGATTTCCTTTTCAACTCTCATTTTTTTATAAGAACAAATCTTTCACTGCCTGCACTGGATAAGGGCCTGGGACTTTTGACTCATCTCTTAAAGCCTCTCCATAGTCAGCAAAGTCATGATCAAGTAGGATCTATTTTAACTGTAGGGCAAAGACAGCAGAAAACAGGATACTGTAACTTTGATTTTTTCTTTTCTTTTTTTTCTATTACCATCCTTACCATTTAAAATTAGTCTGTCCCTTATGTGGCCGTCAAGTTCCTCCATTCTGCCATCACACAATCCCCCCGCCACTAAGCAGGGGTTAAATACTTGTTTTCCCTGAAATAGATGGATTTTTGTTCATTGTTTACTAATATTATTGTTGCTCTTTCTATGGTTATTATTTTCTCTCAGTGGGTCCTTTCTGATTTCATTTTCTTGCCTCTTATGTTTCATAAGAGGATAAATATTCACATTTATTCAACATTAATTGGTTTACTACAGGATATAATTGTAACATTAGCAAAAACGCTTTGCTTTACTGGAGAAACACCAAAGAGGTCAATATATTGTATAGGGAGATTTTAATGAAGTGGTTAATCCAATCATGGACTGACAAGGCCCAGTATCACTGCACATTAAGAAGCACACAAACTATTTCTCATTATATTGTATAAGTATTGCAAGATTCCTCTGGTTGATGCTTGGAGGAAACACCATCCATTCAAGTGGGACTTTTATATTTTTTTTCCTCAGATGGTTTTTCCTCAGATTTGGAGAATGCATCCATTCATATAGTATATGCCCTTGGTCTGACCATTCTATAGTGAAAATGAAATATTGCCCCAGATCCTCTACATTTTTATGGAAATTAGACGATATATTATTGGCTAACCACTAAATAGCTTAACAGTTAGACAAAGAAATTTAGAAACTTGTGGTTAAATAAGCACCTGATAACAAGAACTCAATAATATGGGCAGCTTATAAGGCATATATAAGGGGGTTTTTAATCAGTTTTTACTAAGACCCAGAAATATAAATAAGGAAAAAAATAATGGCTATTATGGCTAAATTAACCCAATTAGAAACCTTTAATAAAGTATGATCCACTGCCAACCTCAAGCCTACTAATGATAAATTTAGAACTAAATTTAAGTGAATTGTCACAGAGCGATAAAACAAAAAACTACAATGGAAAAACAGAAATATTTTTAAAAGGCGAATAAGGCAGATCTTTTATTGACATGCAGATCAAATAATACATTTTACCAAACTCCCTTCACCCAGATAATGGCCAGAGAGAGCTCTCTGATTGCCAGTCCTAACAAGATAGTCTCTGAGTTTGCACATTTTTACTGAACTTTGTATAAAAAGAAGGAAAAACCTTGTAGAGAAATGATGTATACTTTTTTGAAAGAGATCACTTTCCCACAACTACAGTATCTCAAAGATAGAAAGAAATGATTTCCAAACCTATTGAACTTGAGGAAATGTTATACTTAGCTCAAGCTAACTAAATCACCAGCCAATTCTGAGTTCATTGCAAAGTATTTTAGGAAATTTGCTCCATTACTCGCTCCTGTCCTTTTATCCTTATACATTGATATAATTCAAAGCAAGTACATCTTTGACCATGATGCACAATTAACCTATATAGCAGTTATCCCCAAACCTGATAAGGATAAGTTTAAATGCAAGAATTTTCACATGTATATGTCTCCATATGAAGGTCAAAATGTTGAGTAATTAACCTTTCTTTTTGTGCATTTACATTTTTTTTGCAATTTCTTGATATTCAGCTGTCGAAGTTAAATCCTTCGACTTCGAATATCGAAGTCGAAGGATTTAGTGATATTCATTTAGTGCTATTCGAAAAAACGTTCGATCCAACGATTAAATCCTTCGAATCGTTCGAGTCAAAGGATTTTAATCCATCGATCGAATGATTTTTGTTCGACCAAAAAAAGCTACCAAAGCCTTTGGGGTCCATTCCTTCGAATGGTCGAAAAGTCAAACGATTTTTAGTTCAAATCGTTCGATTCCAAGTCGAAGGTCAAAGTCGAAGGTCGAGGTAGCCAAAAAAAACATTCCAAATTTGAAGGTTTTTTCCTCTATTCCTTCACTCGAGCTAAGTAAATGGGCCCCTAAATGTAGGACTGGCCAGACCAGGGTTGACTGGCCAGCTTGAATATATAGCAACATATGGATAAAATACTTGCTTTTTTAAATACCTTAAAGCAAAAATGGCTTAATGAACTTAATATATTGATAAACGTGAGTTTTTGTATGAATTTGGTAGTCACACACTCATTGATACGGCACCTCAAAATTATGCACAAATTTCCCTTTTTGATATATAAAAAAGCCTACTTCCACTACAGCTATGTTTTTTCTTTGTTGTCTGTCCAGCACTGTCATCTTCTTTTGCTGCTTTGCTGAAGATTAAATTTTACACATGATGTTACCACTCACTGGCAATACTGTTGTTTTGGATCTTTCTGTAACTGCATATTGAAGTACTGCTCCCTGCGAAAGCTTTTTTGTTTTTCATAGTGTAAGTGTTATATTTTCAAAGTTGCCTGATATGAAATGTTTGAACTACCAAGTTTCAAAGCACTTAATATTCTTATTTCTATTTTAAGAAGAGCGAAATAGAGAGAGAAGCATTTGGAATGAAACTTTTACAGCAATAATACAAGTGTAGAAAATGCAATGTTATGTATAATGGGTTGCTGCATGAAAATAGTGGTGTGTGAAATTGTTATATGGCTCCTTACAGATTCAACGTGAGAAAAAAATGAGACTGCATATCTCTGTATTGTAAATCTTTTCTAACTGAAATTGAAAATTCAAGTTCATAGCTGTATATTATATTTCAGCTCACAAGCTTTTTGAAGATATATAGAATAATTTGACAGTGGGAAATGTACTTTAAATCTGGATACTACAAACAGAACATCATGTTTATATCCAAAGCACAAGATACTACATACTTGGGTTTGATGTTGCATGCTTACAGTAAATATGCAGAATTAATGCCATGAGTGTATCTATATTCCATACTTTATTGTGGAAAAGGGCAAAGTCATTAAAAGGGTTCTTTCAAATAATTAAGCCCTTGGCCATTCCCTAAAAAACCCCCATGAAAGGGAATTCAAGCCTATAGCAGAAATCTCCCATTGAGCCCCTTATTTTTCAGAGTAGATGGCAGTTGTTATCATTGGAGGATCCTCTTCCATCAAATATGTTGCTGGCCCTGGAAAGATGGGTAAAGCAGTTCTGCTATTATATATAGAGGGAACAAAATTGGTCCTTTAATTACATGATATATCAGCATGGTCTGCATCTATTATTTTTTAACAATTATTTTTGGTTTTATATACATTACCTTAATATTTTAACTAGGGAACCAGCCCTGGAAACTAAGAGGACTTCAAACTGAATTAAGCTTCCATGTTACTGCCAGCCAAGATGGAAAGGAATTGTATATATAACAGTTTCTATTGAATGAAAAAGGTTGTGGTAGGATAAAATGCAGTGAACTTGAAACAAGAAGACGGCACTTCTGGAATAGGATTTATTGGGGTTACTGCTGTAGAACCTTACGCGTTTCGGGAATGAATCCCTTAATCATAGGTAGGATAAAATGTCCTCCTCTCGTATATGTCTTTCAGATATGTTTGTCCTATACTTGTATACAGCAAACATATGCAATTCCAAGTCCTCAAAACTAAGTACTAGTTTCCAGATCATATCAGCTATTTAGATATTTTCAGTTGAGCACACTTTGGGCTCCCAATTTCACTCTGTGACAATGTACGCTTCCCCAGAAAACTAGAAGTCTATGCCCTTTTGCCAAAACTACAAAAACCTCTCTCTCTCAATTCTATAGTAATCCTTTTTATATGAGTAGGTCACCACTATAATGGTATAGTGCACACTTTTATCAAACACTGGCCCAAAAATCCCATTCTGATCTGATCTCTTCTTCAAAGCAATACCCCTGTATAAACTAAAATATATGAGAAGATTATGCCTTGATAGATTCTATAAAGCGAAGGGAGATTGGCTAGATATAGATGATGAGGGAAACCCAACCCAGATGCATTAGGCTCATGGCCCAATAATACGATTCTGGTCTGATCTCATACTCAAAGCAGTACCTGCATAAATTAAAATATATGACAAGAAACTGCCTTGATAGATTCTATAAAGTGGGAGGGGGGGATGGCTAAACCTAGATGATGACGGCTGAGGAAACACCAACTCAGATGCATTCGGCTCATGACAGTCTGTTAACTTTTGCATATGTAAACCCCAAGTGCTTTCCCATTTTAAATTCCTACTGGCACATTTTTCTTTCATCACCCAAGAAACCTCTCAAAGGGACTCACGCCAGCGCAGTACAAAGTAACCTTCTCTGTATGTTTTATTTTTTTAAACTGTACAGTATACATGTATGATGATTACTCGTGTACCAATGTAGCTATACATTTTGTACATTTCTAAATAATAGTTAAAAAAAATACACATTTGTGGTTAAAAAGCTTTTTGTCAACTTATACAAAATAAAATGCATACAATTCATAAAGCAAACAATTAGTAACATGGTAACTATGTGAGCCCTTGAAACCTTATTTCCTTCCAACAGTATTGAAAAGGGATGATATTTAACTGTATGTTTGTTTTAAACTCTCACCCTCTATGTCCATTAACCCCTCCATATGGAAGGTGAATGCAAAGTGTTCTAAAGCAATGAACTGATTGCCTTGGAATTGCTTTGCTTCTATTGACTCTTCTCTATTGTGCTGAATCACATGAATATACCAACTGTTCTTTTTTATTACTATGATTATCTACAGTATAGTGGTTGAGTGTATAAATAACCACCATTAGGAAATCCTGCTTTCGTTTTTTGAGGCACAAGGTTAATGCAAACAATTGTAAAGCTATACATAGCTTGTGTTAGTTAGAAGTTGCTATTAGAGAGGGGAGAAAACAGAAACAACTGCTGTTTTTTGTATTTTGCCACCAAGGTAAAAATGCAGCACCAATTGTAAAATTCATTTATTTAAAAAAAAAAAGACATGTTAATGGGCCCTTCCCCAAATTTTGCATATTGATGCAGTGTTTGAAAGCTTTGACGTTCTACAAATGTTGGTAGTTCCTCTTCTTTGAAACACTGCATCAATATGCAAAATTGCTTTTGCTTTCATGAAACATTTCCAAAGTGCTGACAACCAGAAAATCGGAATTGAGATTTTAATAAATGCTGTTGACTGAAGCAACCAATTTCTTTTTGGAAGGGTTAAAAAGCTACCAGAGTGATGGTGGAAAGGTGCAAAGGGAAAGCCACAGTTTAACAGCCATATTGTTGTATTAGATAACATTTGACATAAAACTTCTAAAGTTAGGCACCCCCAAGTGATTATATCTACTTCCCAGGAAAGACACATGCTCAGTAGAAATAGCCGGCTTTTTCATTAAAGTTTGGCATTTCACTCTACTGCGCATGTGCAGCCATGAGAAGAAAGAAGAAGCAAGAAAACAATCCTTTTGAGGTTCTCGTTGGAATAATCCCGGGCCAGTGCAGTTTTCTGCGGATAGGAGGACTGGCCCAGGGTTTCAAGTAAGTGAATACAATCACTTTTGGCACCTCCAGTATAACATGGCTTTCCTTCTCGTTTAAGGTAAATGTCACTTGCCAGATATAAGGATAAATGTTATACTGTAAAATATGAGGGTGCATCATGTTTAATAGTATAATTGTAAATAAGCATGGGTATATTTGTAGAGATTATCCCTTAAACTACTTGCTTTGGAGCTTCATTATGTATTTTATTTACATAAAGATTTAATCTTAGGTTCAGCCCCTTCTACCCAGGGCCTATTTATCAAGTCTCAAATTTGTGAAGGTGAAACACCATGTGAAATGAACTTGGAAAATAATTAGATTGAATATAGGTTAACTTCTTTATGCATACGATCTAGGTTTAGCCCCTACAACTACTGTAGCATATGACATTTCTGATTTTGAAGGGTGGAGGAGAAAAATGTTACATTGGTCTGAGTGGCGTGAATTTGGGGGCCCTGTACACTGAAATTCTGGGTCACCTGGTCACCTGTGGAACCCTCTACAGAGGAAGCAGACCTTGCCCCTGGCCATGTCCTCTGTAGTTACGCTAGTGATTGTTCTTTCGTTCTTAAAAAGATATTAAAACATAAAAAATAAATAAAATAAAGTGCTTAATGTACCAGCCCAGAGGTTCAACAGTCCTAGAATAGTAATTAGCCATTGTTTCAAACAAAAAGCATTCTAGACTATTTCTTTAGTTCTTCTTTAAGCATATCTTTCATTCCAACTAGCTATAAGTCTGGTATTCTTTTGGCTGTATATAGGGAAGGCAGACAAGTGCCTTGGTTTCAATTAAGAATACTTATGTGGAATGTTCTATGGTGTGCTGTGGGAATCCCTTATGGCAAGGAAACTCTTGTACTGTCTTTTATGCACAATAGAATAGGATGCTTTATATCTCGTTTAAGGGTCTTCAGGATTCTTTGCCATGCCACTTGCAGTGCATGTTCAATGCAATATTTCCACATAGGCACAATAATGCACAATGTATTAAACACTACAAAATTTTATGCTTGGCATGTCTGGTGCAAAATATATAGAGCTGTTTTTTTTAGCAGACGTAATTGTGCCGTCACTGCCAAAATTGTGTGTGTGGGGGGGGGAGGAGGCTGCATTGTGGAGGAAATGCAGCCTATGGAGGAAATGTGTCTGTTTTTAGTATGTTACTCCTTAGTATATGACCCGATTGAGCATTATTATTTGCATACCAATTTTGCAAATAATTATTTACAGTGTACATCCATGGATATTAAGAATTTTAAGAGAGATTTTTAGCTCTATGGCACAGTGACTCCATCCTCCTGTCTCTTTGACACTAAGGGGCCGATTTACACAAATTCGGATTTCTATCTTTGCTTTGCATCCTATGCAGCAGCACAGCATGAGATTCATTCTACCCTTTAAAAGATAGGACAGTTAGACAAACCCCAAACAATTAAGCATCTCATAAAAGCCCCTCTTTACCCTTCCACCTTTTTACGTCAAAGCTTTAAATAGCCTATATGAGGCTTTTCTTTGCAAAAACTACTGCTCCTGGTATAGTTTTTTGAGCTAGGAGGAACGTTTTTCTGCCTGAGGATTCTGGAAGCCTTGTTTTCAAACTTTTTCAAACTGAGAAAGTACCTAAGCTGGTAAAGGCAGTGAGATCAGAAATTGAAGCGTCAGAAAGAATGCCCAGGCTAAAGATTCTGAAGGATAATACACGGAATGGGTGTATTAAAGTTAAGACTTTTCCTTTACACCCACTGATGAAGGAACTAATGAAAATGGAGTGGAGTAATCCGGAGAAAGCTCTGGTCTTGAATAAAAGGTTTAGACTCCTATATTCCGTAGAACAGGTGGAAATGGAAGCATGGGAAGTGCAACCGCAGTGGATGTAGCAGTTGCTAAGTTCTCCAAGCAGACGGTGATACCGGTGGAGGATGGGTCTAGCCTCAAGGAGGCTATGGACCGTAAGGCCAAAACATCTCTGAGTAGAATCTATTCAGCAGTGGCAGCACGGTGTAAGCCTACGATAGAATCCACTTCAGTTTCCAGGGCTCTTAGAACCCGGATTTTACAACAAGAAGAGGATGTGGAAGCGAAGGTTCCAAGGGAAAATATTTTGAAATTCCTTCAAAACATAAAATTGGTGTCCAATTTTATGTGTGATGCTTCAATCAAGAACCTTAGGTTAGCAGCAAGGATCATGGGGCTGTCTATGACAGCACATAGAGCCATTTGGTTAAAGCCCTGGGAGGCGGATGTTACTTCCAAAAACAATTTCAAACATAGAATTTCAACCAGATCATCTGTTTGGAAAACAGTTGGATGAGCATATGGAGAAAATGTCAGATGAGATAAGGGAAAGAATTTACCACAACAGAAGCCTAAAGATAACTGGATAACTTTTTTAGTAAAAGAATGACTCTTCTTATAGATATGGCCAAAGAAGTGGTGGTAGAAACCAAAGTGAAGGAGCAGGTATATTCAGAATCCCCAAAAAGGGCACAGAGGTTGGATCTAAGGGAAATGTTTCCTATCCCTTTAAGGCCTAAAATGCAGTGTGGTGGTAGGAAGATGGTTAAATTTTCTTTTGCGGCAGTAGGCGGAGGTGAGTTGCTAGAATTAGTAAAACTACCTTGCCTACGGTTCCTTGCTACCCCTCAGTCAAAAAATCCAGTAAAGCAGATGGGTTTACAGAGTGTAATTTTGGAATCTGTCCAAAACAGGGTTTTTTAAATAGTTTCAACAGTCGAAAGAGGATTAGGAGTTTATTCCATGGTTTATTTGGTCCCTAAGTCAGATGGCAGATTTTGTATGGTTATAGATCTGAGATACTTAAACAACTTTATCAGAAGGAAAACATTTTGGATCAAGTCAGTAATCAACCTCTTAGAACAGGGAGATGTTATGGCAACGAGAGCTGATAGACGCATATTTGCATGTCCCGATTTTTCAACCACATCGGAAATTTCTGAAAATTGCGGTCTATATTCAAGGAGAAGTTTGACATCTTCAGTTCACAGCCCTGCCATTCGGCATTTTATGTGCTCCAAGAGTCTTCACAAAGATAGTGGCAGCAGTAGTAGCGGTTCTGAGAACAGAGGGGACCTCAATTGTACCATATTTGGACAACTGGTGGATCAAGGCAGTGTCAGATACAGTGTTGAAGAAATATCTGGACAAAACCCTAGCCTACTGAGGTATCTGGGATGGATCATCAATTTATAGTCGTCTCCAGAGCCAGAGAGACAGAAACGATTCTTGGGATTTGTAATAGATTCGAAGGAGATGGCATTAACAATTTCCCAAGAGACAGATAAAATTGGTACGGTATGTCGAGCTTCAGGGAATCAATGTCAGTTTCCATCAGGAAAGTAGGGTTCTAAGCCTGATGTCCTCAACAATAGAGGCAGATCCTTGGGCCTGTCTCCATATGTGTCACCTGCAGCAGGAACTGTTGCAACCGTGGGACAGGAAAATCGGTTCTCTAGACAAGACTTGGATTATGTTCAGGGAAACCAAGTCTCAACTCAGGTGGTTGTTGCAGACTGACAATCTGAACAATGGCAGATCTTTGCTTCAAAAGAAGTGGTTTCTGTTAACCACGGATGCATCCAGCAAGGGGTGGGGAGCCCATATAGGCAGCCACTCAGTGCAGGGTGTATGGACGATAACAGAAAGAACAATGTCCTTGAATTTCAAAGAATTGAGAGCGGTAGGCTTAGCATTATGGAATTTTCAAGACCTTGTTGTGGGAAGATCCGTAAAGGTTCAGACAGACAATGCTACGGTCCCTAAAAAATTTGGATTGGGTGGAAGCCAATCTCTACCAGTTGCTGGCATTCCACATAAGGGGGTGGACAATGTTTGGGCAGATCACCTAAGCCGGAACATGATACTTCCTGGAGAATGATCTCTGAGGACGCCGATTTTTTGGCGGATCGGAGAGAGATTTGGAGATAGATTTAATGGCATCGAGACAGAATGCCAAACTGCCCAGGTTCCACTCATTGTTTGTCCAGGACAATCCAGAATTTCTGGATGCGATGTCAGTAACGTGGAATTACGGACTACCATATATTTATCCACCATTTCTGATGATAGACAGAATGCTAAAGAAGGTGAGAGAAGATCTAGCAAGAGTAATTGCGGTGAACCCATTTTGGTCCAAAAGATCATGGTTTGCCCAACTCATGCAGATGAGTCATGGAGAATATTGGGTCCTCCCACAGGTCAAGGATCTGTTGGCTCAGGGAAAGTTCCAGTACCAAGGACTGGAAAAGCTTCACTTGACAGCGTGGAACTTGAAAGGCCCTATTAGTTCAATATGGCCTGTCTGATAAGGTGATTGGGACTATGTTACAGTCTCGGACGTTGTCTACAAATAAAACCTATACGAGAGTTCAGAAATCTGTCTTTGATAGATGGTGTCTGGAAATTAAAGTGGTGGCCTTGACCCCTTTGGTCCGTGACGTTTTAGAGTTCTTACAGCAAGGTTTTGACAAGGGGCTAAATTAGGACACAGGTACAATTAGGGCACAGGTTTCAGCAATCTCGGCCTTTACTGGAATGGCTCTTTCATCCAATCTTTTGGTGACACGGTTCATGAGGGCTCTAGGGAAAATTTGTTCTTCTTACAGTGAACCTGTGTCTATCTGGGATCTGAATCTAATTTTGAATAGACTTTGTGCCACACCATTTTAACCAATAGAAGACTCAGACATCAAGTTGTGGCTTTTCTGTTAGCAATTACCTCAGCTAGGAGAGTTGGAGAACTATGAGCCCTCTGTATAAAGGAGCCTTTTCTCCTTTTTCTAGAAATCTGAGTATTATTGAGGACTGTTCTGTCCTTCCAACCTAAAGTTTCTTTGAGTGCTAATATTAATCAGAAAATAATATTGCTTTCTTTTTTCTCTAACCCAGCTAATGAAGAGGAGAAGAAACTTCATTCTCTAGATGTGGCAAGAGCATTAAAATATTATTTACACATAAGAAAGTCAGAAAACTTTCTGACTTCCTTTGCTGGGAGGAATAAGGGCAGTAAAGCATCCAAATTCACAATTGCCAGATGTATCAAAGATACAATTCAATTAAGTTATGAATTGGAGGGTCTTTCACCTCCAGAATTCATCAAGGCACATTCCACAAGAGCAGTGGCCATGTCTTGGGCGGAAAGGATGCATGGAGCAGTTTGAGCACTTTCTTGAAACACTATAGGCTTGACATCTGGGCTTCGCAGGAAGCAGATTTTGGCAGCAAAGTTCTTCAGTCTGCGATGGCTAGAAGTTCCCTCCCTATATGAGAAAATTACTTGCTATGTCTCATGTTGTGCTGCTGCGTAGGATGCAAAGGAAACGTAATTTCCCTTTCTTTTGGAACCAAGCAGCAGCAATTTTCAATAAATAGTTGTTGAGCATTATATGGTGTTACTTTTTTATGACAATTGCGGAGGTGCGGTAAAGAAGAGGCTTTTATGGGATGCTTAATTGCTTAATAACAGTTATTCCTGAAACACGTCATGTGTGTCTAGTCTGCAGCCTGCTGCAATAAACAAATTATTTATCCGGAATGCTGCCAGTCTCGTGTTTGAAAGGTGTATTGGTACAGTTTTGATACTGGAGTCTGAGTACATGGGATTATATACGTAAGGAGCTGCATCAAAGGGGTACTGAATGGAGAGGGAGCTTGGAGTGGTTGTTTGGTTTCTATTATCTATTTTACTGAACTTTCTTTTGTTTTAACTGCTGCAATAAGTTGTGCTAAGCTAATCAGTTAGATAAACTAAGCAATTAACATGTAAGAAATTGACATAAGAGCTGTTGAGGATACCAGTTATCAAGGACTTACTTTTTACAGGAAGAAATAACCACAAGAGGCAGTATGGGTTTAAGAAAAAGGTCTGTGTTTTATTTCATAAAAACATACAGTATAAGCTTGGTAATTTTGGGCTGAAAGTAACTTTTATTTTTATTAACAGTTGCTTCAATGAAATAGAGGTGATTAAATATGAAATAACCTTTTTTTCTGAAGTATGGATTTAAAAGGCTGTAACTATAGGGCAAGCACTCGTTCTACAAAAGAAGCTGAACAGAATTTTTTTTTATGAGATTGTATATCTAACCTTTTGATGTATCTTGTACAGCTTGCTGGAGGTGTTTCAAATAAAATAATTTCCCTGGGTACATATTATATACATACCGCTGGACTGTTCCTAACAAACATCCGGCTGCTTTCACTGTTTCCACTCAATTACTTCCAAAGCCAGCATTTGTCTGATGTATATGTATGATTTTATTTGTGAGGCTGCTTTAGAATGCAATAATGCTAGACATGCAGACTGTGTTACATATATTTATTTCCAATGCAATGAAATAAATCATTTCTAAATTGCTTTATTCTGTATTATTTTTAGATCAGCAACATTTTCATTTCTTTGAATTTGGACAAAATATGATATTGCATTCCATGCAGCTTATTCTGTCAGCTCTGTCAAACTTTCTTTCATTAGGAGAAATGTGACTGTATTTTTAGAACAGCTGCTTCATTAAACTAGTTGAGGAGCTCTAATACATAGACTTTTCACCTTTTTCAGTATCTCCAGTGATAGCTGTGGGCTGTTTAACAACTTTAATAGAAGATGAACCCAATCTTTGCTATAAGGCCATGAAATGTTTTTTTTGTTATTGGCTCTGCCATCTTCATGGTTCGTTAAGTGAAATGCACAGCTTTTTTACAGGAACTTGTGCACCCCAGAAGAACTTGACAGTTAAACGAAAGTTGTCAGTCTTCTCCGTGCTTATAGTAGATTGGGTAATAAAACAGTAGAACCTTGAAGCCACTTAGATCAGTGGTGCAAACAAATAAAAGCAATGTAACACATTCTTGAAGATACAAAAGAGAAAAGTGTGGTTATTTAATGATTAGTAATAAAAAATTATTTGGTGCACGGTATTAAACAACATTTTCTACAAAATTCTAATAATACTCTGTAACAAAGTAGACAATTACATATCAGGATTCACTATTAAGACAGAGACAAATTTGCCAGTTCCAGATGGTTAAGTATCAACTGTATTACACTTACGGCAAAATAATTGTTATTAATCTATTTTGCTGAACACAAAATTAATTTTGCAGAAATGTTATATTCAAATAGCATAAAACATTTTCTTATTTCTGTATTTCATTTAATACTTTGATACATTCTTTATTGCTACATAACATTTTTTAAATTCCTTTTTCATAGATTTTTTTTTTTCAAGAAAGTTTCTTTTCTTTTTTGTTTTGGTTCTTTGCTCCCCTGGTGTTCTATTATCATTTAATTTACCATGATATAATGTGTTTCTTTCTGTTGTATTATAAATCATACACATTGTTCAGTCGCAAGCTGTCGGCTGGTTTTCTGACTTAAGAACACATTAACCTTTGTGGCCCAAATATTAAGCCAAATTCTAAAACTGGAAAATGAAGGCTTAGGCAAGAACTTGTGTAATCATATCACATATTCTTCAACTTCTTCAGTGGGCAGCTAATGTCCTGTAATATTTCGAGTCACTGAAATGAATACAATCTGCCACTTCTTATTTGAGACACATTTCCTCTTCCCTCAAAAATTTCCTTCAGGCCAGGCCGGGATCAACATTAACATGTACTAATTGCAGTGGTATTTTCTTGCATGCAGAAGGCTCCAAGTGTTTCCAGTTTATCCAGTACAACTGCACCAGGGAAAATTTACGGAACATTTTGAAAATTTTCATGCACCAAGAAAAAACATTTTTTCTCAATGAGTACATAGGATTTCCTAGCTATGTGACATTCAAAAAATATATACTATATACAATGAATACACACTGCTTGCTATATATATGTCTTATAAGTCCATCTAAACTGTAAGTTAACCCCAGAAAACCATGTATTTTGTCAAATTTTAATTCTTAGATGAAATCCATACAATATCTATTACCTATCTAGTTCAATCAACTCAATATGCAATTGAGTTGGACCCAGTATTGTTTAGCAACATCCTAGAATCAAAAAAATGTCAATAAATCCAACAAATATACTAATAAATCAGTACAAATAGACAAATGGACAATGGCAGCAGTAAGAGAAACATACATTGATCTAGAAGGAAGGTCTAACGATAAATATTGATAAGACAAACAAGATCAGGAAGATTGCAACAGAACATAACAATAGGTGATGACAATCAGGAAATTGTAAAATGTTATGTTATATCAGCTATATAAAGACCTCCCACTAACAGAATATATTTGGGTCTAACGGCTGTGGTGGGTGGAACATGTGGTTTAGATGGATGTACAAAGAACTCCAAAAATAATATTTCCGAGTTATATGGATGGTTGAAAACCAGCCGGAAGACTTAGAAAGAGATCGGCCGATGAAGTCAGTGAAGACACCAAAAAAATGTGAAAGATATGCAACTAGAAACAGGCAGAGATGGAAAGGGATGGATGGGGCAGGAAACTGAAGGAGGCCAGGCCCAAAACTGGGCTGTATGCCATTGGAGAGATAACAAGGGGTTGTTCCTTATAATATATTTCAGGAATCAGGATTAAAGCTGAAATATTGTGAATTAGAAGCAGAAGGATCTTTGATTAATTTGTGGAAAGAGGAGACCTTGGTTTTTTTTAGAACAGGGCTGTTTTTTCTGTTCTCTACAGGGTGCTTTGTAGCAACAGGCTCCACCTTACTGGTAATGGAGCTGGTGTAGCTGTTTTGGAAAGATGATATAAAGATGACTTGAAACTAGACTTGGGGGAAAGGGAACATTGAGAAATAATGTTGATGCTAGTTTGAATAAGAACCAGGGTATCGTGGGGGGAAAATTATAGGTGGCTTACATATTTTTTTTTATCCAAAATACATAACTTGTTATTTATCAACTTCAGATCTCAACAGCAACTTAGCTGCCCAGTCTACCAGTTTGTCCAGCTTTTCCTGCAAGGATGCCAAATCCTGGAAAGAATTTAATTGGCTTTGATAGTTTGGTCTCACCAGCAAACTCAGATACATTGCTTACAAGGTCACTAATGACTATAAAAATTGTATAAAAAGCAGATCCAATGCAGGACCCTGCAGCATCTCACTAGAGAATGTTCTATTAACAGCCACCATTGGTACATGATTTTTAAATCAATTTTCAATCTACATAGGAGTAACATTCCTAATATCAACAGACCTTAGCTGAAAAACATCCATGTGGCACTATACAGTATGCATAAACAGCTGAGCGCAAAAGCAAAATTCTGAGGGAGAATTCCTTATGAGAAAATTCAAGGATTTCAGAAGAAAAGGTTTAAGATTGGAGCAGGCAGTGGCTGTGAGTTTGTATGAAAAGACAGTATGGTTTATTTACGATGTTTTTGTGCTAAAATGGACATACGTGTTGCCTATATAGAAATACTATGGTGCATGGTTCATGCATGAGGAAATTAAAAAGAGACTAGAACATGTTAAGATAAACAATGGTCCAGGACCAGATGGAATTCATCCTAGAGTACTTAGCTCTGCAATTGCCAAACCTCTTTACGTACTTTTTCAGGATTCATGGATGTCTGGCATGGTGCTGAGAGATTGGCATAATTGCTAATGTGGTGCCGTTATTCAAAAAGGGATTCTGTTCTCAGCCTCAAAAGTACAGGACGGTTAGTATGACATTAGTGGTAGGAAGTTTTTTGAAGGGCTATTAAAGGATAAGTTAGTTGACTTCAATAAAAATCATAATATTATAAGTTTGTGCCAGCATGGCTTTATGCATAATAGATCTTGCCAGCCTAATTAAAAGGGATACTGTCATGGGAAAAAAAAATTTCAAAATGAACCAGTTAATAGTGCTACTCCAGCAGAATTCTGCACTGAAATCCATTTCTCAAAAGAGCAAACAGATTTTTTTATATTTAATTTTGAAATCTGACATGGAAGGAATCAAGTGTCGTCATAGCAATGAGAAGCTTCAAATTCCTACTGGTTGGGGGGGACAGGCATGCAAATAAAGATAAGCGAAAGTCGGGCAAGAAGTGAAGGGAGATTTAGATTACACGCATGCGCAGAGTCACAGAAAACTGTGTTATGCAACTCTTCAGTGCCCGAGGGAGCGGGGCATTCACAATAAGGGAATTTGACTACGTCACCCAACTCTGGGACCGTACTGGATTGTGCAGGCAGTGCAATTACAACGGAATGAAAGCTGGGACACAGGATTTGCACCACACAGTAGGTGTTTACACAGAATGCTTTTCTTTTCAGCCAAAGTGTTTATTAACCTTTCCTTCTCCTTTAACAACCCCCCTCTGTACCTGATCTTGTAGCCAGTTTCCTATCCATGTGCAAACAACAAGACATAATGGCATAATGCCATTCACTAGGACAACATTTTGAATGTGATTCCTTAACAATCCTTCAAATAATTTGCCCACCACAAAATCTACTGGCCTATAATTGCCAGGCTGAGATTGCCTTTTTAAATATTGTAATGACATCAGCTTTTCTCCAATCCACAGGCTTCTGATGAATTGACCATCATAGTTATGAAACGCGTAAAGCCATGCACTCCCCTGCCTCATTCATCCATTTTTTAATTACCACATGCTTTTAAACAACTATTAATAAACGTGGATTTTAACCTTTACATTGGTGTATATCTACCCTACCATTGAACCAGCGAATTCGGCTTTAATTGCTCCAATTCATAGGTACCATACCAGATGAAAGCAAATCTGAGAAAATCAGAAATAGGGGCTGGTCTAAAGCTGAACTAAGCTTTTATACAACCCGGGGGTGTATACCATCAGGTCCTGGAGCCTTGTTTAAATTCATTTTTATTAAAGCTTTATGGATCATATACTGAGTCAACCCTTGACTAGATTGAGCTGAGCCATTAGTGCAGCTATGAAGTGAGTCTGGGAACCCAGGCTCCTCTGTTGTATACACTGAAGAAAAGAACTGATTTAGCACATTTGCCTTTTCTGTATCTGTTACAATCATACTGGTACCATTATTTAATGGAGCAACACTCTCAACCTGCATCTTTTTACTATTAATATATTGAAAAAACTTTTTGGGGTTAGTCTTAGCCTCTGTCGCAATTCACTCTTTGCTTTTCCGGATCACTGATTTAAAACATTTATTATATTGTTTATATTCATTAATTGCAGCTTCTGTCCCAACAGACTTGTAGTTTTTATATGCCTTTCTCTTCTTTCCTATTAACTTCTTTACTTCTATATTAAGCCACATAGGGTGATTCTTAGAGCTTCTACATTTACTCCTTAAGGGAATAAATTGAGAACAGTAATGATTTAATATTTTAAATGACAACCATTTCTGTTCTGTGTTTTTAGCTGAAAGCTTAATACCCCAATCAATGCTCTGAAGGGCAGCCCTCAAGGCATTCAAATTAGCTTTTCTCAAGTTCATGGTTTTTGTTGCCCCAGTGTATATTTGTTTTTTGCACCAGACATTAAATTATATAACATTATGGTCACTATTGCACAGGGTTCAGTGACTTGCACATTGATATAAGTTTTGGGTCATTTGAGATCTCTAAATCCAGCAAATAGCATAGCTATTTAGCAAAAATAGCATAGCAAAAATGGCATTTTTCTGGTTGGCTCCTCAACAACCTGTGCCATAAAATTGTCATGCAACAAGTTTATAAACTTGTTCCCATTAACTGATCTGGCAGTACTGTTGCTCCAGTCAATATTTGGGCAATTAAAACTCCCAATTATCATTACTTTACCCAAACTAGCAGCCTTTTCTATTTGCATCAGGAGCTTAGCCTCCTCCTCACTTACATTAGGGGGTCTATAGCATACTCCTACAATCAATTTGCTGGACTCTTTAAAATTGGTGAAGAACTCTTCCCATAAGACTTCTGCCCCCTCATTTTCTAACATAACCTCCTCCTTTATATAAGCTTTTAAATCCTACCTACCAAACAGACATACCCCTCCTTCTTTTCTATTGCCTCTGTCATATTTATGTTTCCTTGCCGATGTAATATGCAAGCACATCATAACCTTATATGCTGATTAGTATTTGGCAGTATTTTGGGAGATGTTTGTTATGATATTCCAAATTAAAGTATTTTTGAGAGTTTAACTGTTCTATGTCTCCATCCCAAACTGTAATATATTTCAAGGGATCCTCTGAATCAAAAGACATAATTTGCTTGCATAAAATAGAAAGAGTTTCCTGCTTGTTGACAACATTTCAAGTAATGTGGGTGGCCTTTACCAAAAGGAAATATATTTCTCTGAAAAATTTTGTGTAAATTGCATATGTTACAATGATTTAATCCCAGTGTATAATAGCATGTTTTGCACCCTGTTGATATGATTGTCTTTCCATCACTGAAATGCAGTGGTTGCGTACTTGGGGAGGAAATGCTGATTGTTATGGATCGGTATAAGAGTACTCTTAGTCTGGGCTAGGTGGAACTTCTGTAATGTTGCATGCCATTTATATATGGTGTGTTTTACCACTGAACTAGTGATCGTGAAAGATTTGACCTGCTTTTTGTCCATCCATAAATAGGCTGTCAAATCCGTGGGATGTGCTGTAAGCAATTTGAGTTGTACCATTTGATTTTTATAGTGTATATTGTTATGTCGGGAGAGGTTTTCCAAGTCCTAAATATGTGATTTCATGAATTCTACTGTGTGGTGTAAAGCTGAGATTTGCTGTGTTCTATTATCAAGGCATCATAGTCTGTTTCTAAGTTGTTTACTTGGTTACCAATGGAGTTGATTTCTTTTTCAAGTTTGCCACTGTTGTTGTTCTGTCTGAAAAAATAGACTGCATTTTATGGAGTAGTGTATTTAGACCTTCTGTGAGGTCACATTTCATTAAGCATGAGGAGTTAGACTGAGATTGAGATAGGGTCTCTTCTGGCTGAGAGTTCTCTGTGGTGGAAGCATTGGTACTGTAATGTTGTTTAGTGTCTTTCTTGACATATGAGGTTATTTCCTTTTGGGTGTGTTTATGCCGTGTTCCTTTCATCTTTAGTTGTGTTTGTATCCAGTGCTCAATAAGAGTATATCGCCAAAGTGACAGGTTTTATAGTCCTGTGAAGAACTTACCTGGTGGTCTAGTGGGGGGACGGCAGGGACGCCTGCCGCCCCCTCGGCGAGGACGCTCGCCGCACTGAACAGACTCTGTTAGGGCGCGTGCGCCTCTTCCTGGTTTATGCGCATGCGCGCTGACGTCATCACGCGAAATTCAAATGTTACTTAAAGGTACAGTTTTTCTTTATGCATTGCCCGTGATAGGATTTGTTCCTGGTGCATCTGAGCCTTGCGCTAAATTCTGTAACCTGTTTGATTCCTGTTTTTGACCCCTGCCTGGCTATTTGACTACTCTGATATCTGGATTCTGACCCTTGTTTGATTACTGACTACCGCTTCTGATTAACCCTCTGATTGACTTCCTGGTTTGACCCTTGCCTGCCTGATAACGTTTACTCTCTGCCTGCCTCGACCCGGCCTGTTCTGACTACTCCTTTGCCTAACGCCTTGTACTGCGATCTTCTGTCCAAAGACTTGTTTTACTACAGTCGTGCCCCTTTGCTTGCCAGAACTCCTCGCCTTGCTCCTCTCGAAAAGTCCAGGTGGCATCTGAGTACGCTGAGGGCTCCTCCCGAAGCCAAAGGCGGTCACACTACTGGTGAAGCCGAGCCGAGACCAGGGAGCTTGGCATTAGTTCTGGTTTAGGGTGCCGACCGTGACATTATCACGGGCCAGCAAAAGGATGGATGAGGAAGGTCGAGCTGCCGCTGCTACTTCCACCACTGAGGCGCTACTTACCACGCTGTTACAGCGCCTGGAAGAACATGAGCAGAGGCAAGATTACCTGATGCAAGGTTTCCACAATTTGACCCGTCGACTGGATGCTTCTGTTCAGTCTCCGGCTCCAGTAGTCACCCCTCCTGTGGCCACTCCTGTGGGTTCTTCTGCTCCGTTGGGTAATGTATCCAAAACCCATGAACCCAAAATTGTGTTTCCCGATAAATTCAATGGGGACAGGTCAAATTTTTTTGTGTTCCAAGAGGCATGTAAATTATACCTCAGCTTTTTTCCCCATTCATTCACTACTGGCGAGGAAAAAGTGAGGTTCGTAATAACCTTATTACAGGGTGATCCCCAAGTTTGGGCTCTCAGATTGCCCCTCTCAGATCCGGCCTGTTTTTCCCTTGATTCATTTTTTAAAACTATGGCTGTACTTTACGATGACCCGGATCGTGCATCTTCTGCCAACTCCGCGATTCGTAAATTGCGCCAGGGGAAACGGGATGCGGAGGTGTATTGCACCGAGTTCTGCCGGTGGGCAGTAGAGACTGGGTGGAACGACATGGCGCTTCGTAGCCAGTTCCGTATTGGGCTGTCTGACTCAGTCAAAGATAGCTTGGTAAATTACCCTTTACCCTCCAACCTGGATGATCTCATGTCATTTGCCATCCAGGTAGATAGGAGGCAGAGGGAAAGAAGGGGTGAAAGGGGTTCTTCTATGCATTCTGGGTTTACCAATGTGAAGTATAACTTTTCTAATGTGGTGTCCAATGTTAAGTCCCCTAACCCTTCCATGGTTCAACCTCAGGAGGAACCCATGCAATTGGGTATATCCCATCTAACCTCTGAGGAAAAAGCCCGCAGGCATTCCCTTGGTCTTTGCATTTACTGTGGGGAAAAGGGTCATTTCCTGAATTTATGTCCTAAGAGGCCGGGAAACTTCCAAGCCTAAATGGAGAAGGGGAGCTCCATTTGGGTGCAGAAGTTTCCTCTCCCCAGTCTACCTCTAGGATTTTGATACCTGTTAAACTCACCTGGCCTACGGGTTCTGTCAGGGTGTCCGCTTTTGTGGATTCAGGGGCGGAGGGGAATTTTCTGGATACTACCTTTGTGGCAAAATTTGGTATTCCCTTAATCCCCCTGATTCCTCCTATGAGGATTTTGGCAGTTGATAAAAAACCTTTGGGTTCAGGCCTGGTAACTAAAAAGTCTGTGTCTCTTTCCATGTGCTCTGATAACCATCACAGTGAGGAGTTAGCCCTTTTTATCATTGAGGGTGCGTCTTCTCCTCTTATTTTGGGGTTACCTTGGCTCCAGATCCATAATCCTCATATTGACTGGGTATCGGGGAAGATTCTGCAATGGGGTCTTAAGTGTGGTGGTTCATGTATTCCTCAGGTGGTGGCAACTGCTTCTTTAGAAGGTTTACCTGCAGCATATGCTGAATATGCTGATGTGTTTTTTAAGAAAGCTGCAGAAACCCTACCTCCACACAGGCAATATGATTGCCCTATAGATCTAATTCCTGGGTCTATTCCCCCTCAGGGTAGAACATACCCTCTTTCCTTGCCGGAGGCCCAGGCAATGAAAGAATATATTAAGGACAACCTTGAGAGAGGGTTCATTAGGCCTTCTAGTTCCCCTGCGGGGGCAGGTTTTTTCTTTGTTGGGAAGAAGGATGGTGGTCTACTCCCCTGTATAGATTATAGGGGTCTCAATAAGATCACCATAAAAAAACGCTATCCCCTCCCGTTAATTTCTGAATTATTTGGGGGGCGTGGCTTGGCGCCGAGAGTAATGGCCGCATGTTAAGAGGGCTCTGCTAGCCTGCCGTCGGTTGTGGCCTGAAAAGCACGGTATAATATGGGGAAAACCGGTAAAACTAGAGCGGAGAAGGAGCAGACGCCAATGCGGAGACAAACCTCTGCACAACAGGATCTGGCCCCGCTGTTTGTGAAGAAAAAGCCGGACCGCGCGGCTTCCAAAATGGCGCCGATGGCGGCGGCCAGAGAAGCGTACGCGGAGGCAGAGAGAGATACCTCAGAACCGGAGAGCGATGCGGATGAGGATTCAAATATCCGCTCCTACCTGGCTAACCTCCCATCTCGCTCGGAGCTCAAGACCATGCTACAGGAGGTCACTGCTTCATTAAAGGAGGAGCTGCAAGACATAAAACGGGACATGGTGAGCATTGTATCTCGTACTGATGACATTGAAACTAACCAAAACAAACTACTTCATAATGAAAAATTATTCCATACCCAATTGTCGGCCCAAGCTCGTATCATTTCCGATATGCAGAGACAATTGGAAGATGGCGAGAATAGGAGCAGGCGCAATAATATAAGGGTTCGGGGCCTACCTGAAACAGTACCTACTGATGAGATCCAGCCTGCACTACTGCAAATATTTAACGGCATTTTGTTAAGGGATGCTGGTGAGGCCATTGCGATAGAAAGGGCCCATAGGGTCCAAAAACCGAAGGCTGCCCCTTTAAATGCCCCGAGAGATGTGCTGTGCTGCTTGAACAGTTTCAAACTTAAAGAGGAAATCATCCAAAAGGCAAAGGATATTGGCAGTTTAACCTACGAGGACAATGCAATTAAGCTATTCCAAGACATATCTCGCTCTACGTTAATGAAACGAAAAGCTTTGCGGCCACTCACAGATGTTCTCAGAGAAAAGAACATTGCTTATAGATGGGGGTTCCCATTTGCCCTGATGGTATCGAAAGATGGCGCCCAATCTGCTCTACGGGTCCCAGAGGATACCCCTCATTTCTTGAGAAAGCTGCAACTTCCCCTGATACAGCTACCGGGCTGGTCTGTGGACACCACGGGGACCCAAGTACCTGATTTTGAGTTAGAGGGGAGATGGTCGGCTCAACGCACCCCCAGACAGACCCCGAGGACACCGAGGAACATGTCTTCCAGAGAAAGATTCGCCTCTCCCACAGCTCCCCCCCATTGAGGGAAAGCCTCTATTGTTTTTGATTCAGGGTTTTTATGCCCGTCCAGGAGAGTGTCGATGGATCATTGTTGTTGAGACCGCTCTCCTCATTGGATTTCAGATGACATTTCTGTGGATCCCCTGGTTGATAAGTTACTGTTTTGTTTTCGATTTCTGATATCACTGACGAGTTCCTGATTTCCATGATTATTTGCCTTTGTCTTTTCTTTTCCCTTTTTGAAGTGTATAGGCCATCAGGCCCGCCGACGGCCAGACCTACCATACGTTCTCTTGACAGTCTGACCCAATACCCTCTCGACTGCCAATTTCTCCCCCCAAGTTACAATGGCCAACAGAATTGATAACCAGAATTGGGTTTTTATCACACCCACCTCTGGTTCGGCCAGTTGGGAACGGTTTGTTCCCCAAAATTTTCACCTACTTTCTTTTCCCCCCTCTTCTGTCCTACCTCCTGGGATTAGGGTAATAGTGAGTAATACACTTAGCTCTATGTTTGTTTGGACCATGTGCATGATCGATAAGATTGTTTCAATAACTTATGCCTACTTGCATGGAATGTAAAATTATTAGTTATAATGTTAACGGTATGAACGAGCCCATTAAACGTTCCCAAATTTTGCACGAGTGTAAGAGATTAGGTGCTCAGATCGCTCTGATTCAGGAAACCCATTTTAAGGATACCAAAGTCCCTCAGTTTTCCTCTAAATACTATACTAGAATGTTTACTAGCAACAATCCGGTGAAGAAAAGCACGGGCGTGCTGACAATGATCCACAAGGATTTGCCGTTTGTTCTTATGGATCAGAAAAAAGATTCTGAAGGCAGGTACTTGCTGTTAAAAGGTAGTTTGGCTAACTCAACAATTACAATAGCTAATGTTTATGCTCCCAACTCTGATCAGGTGCACTTTTTATGTCATTTTCTTTCCACATTGTCCTCATTTGCGGAAGGTATTATTTATTTAGGAGGTGATTTGAATATTCCTCTCAATCCTTTAACTGATACATCCACCAAAAGATGTCATATCTCTTATAAAGGCCTCAAAAAAGTGAAAAAAGCCTTAATGGACCTGCAATTAGTGGACGTCTGGAGATGCCTTAATGCTCACAGTATAGATTTCTCTCATTATTCGAAAACATATGCATGCTACTCTAGGATTGATTATGTTTTTGTCTCTCATAAATGGCTCCAGTTTTGTCAAGCTGCCACTATTGCTCAGGGAACTCTCTCCGACCATTCGCCTGTAGTAGTGCATATGTCTATTCCAAATTCTACTAAAACTGAGTTTCATTGGAGATTTAATAGTACAATGCTGTTAAATGACACCACAAAGAAGCAGATAAGATCTATGATAGAGGATTTCTTTTTGGATAATGATGCCTCGGGAACGAATCCTGCCATATTGTGGGAAACTCATAAATGTGTGTTGCGGGGTCATCTTATAGCATTGTGCTCGAAACTTAAGAAGGACAGAGAGAAAGCTATTTATACTTTATTGAAAGAGATTGCCATCTTGGAACAGGCTCATAAACAGACCATTGCGGTTGACACATGGAAGGCTTTAGAAAGTAAACGGCTATTATTAAAATCTACTTTAGACCAATACTCCTACAAGGCCTATCTTAGATGTAAGCAAAGGACATATGATTTAGGAGATAAGAGCACTAAACACTTTGCCAATATTTTAAAGAGATTGGAACCGACCACCTTTATCTCCTCCGTTAAAGGGAAAGACCACCATACCTATTTCTCTACGCCCCAGATAGCCCAGTGCTTCCATCAGTTTTATCAATCCCTTATAAATTACAGGATTCCAGCCCATCATCCTCTCTGAAATCCGAAATAGAGAAATTTATTCGGGAGGCCAATCTCCCACAGTTGTCACAGCTCCAATGCACCCATTACTGTTGCAGAAATAGAAGAGACTTTAAAAACAATACCAACAAACAAAAGTCCCGGTCCGGATGGTTATAATTCTTTATACTACAAAGTTTTCTCTACAGAATTGCTTCCCTATATGCATAGATATTTTAACGCGATAGACAGTGGCGGCCAATTTCCAGCTCAAGCGAAAGAAGCTCATATAACAGTAATACATAAACAAGGGAAAGACCCGCAGAGTTGTGGGAGTTATAGACCTATTTCCCTCATTAATGTAGACCTAAAAATATTCGCTAAAATTATAGCTAATAGACTAAAGACAGAGTTAATGCACTTGATCCACCCGGACCAGTCGGGTTTTGTCCCTAACAGGGAGGGAAAGGACAACACATATAAAATGTTCTCCCTCATACATTATGCCAAAATGAAACAGATTCCTGCCCTGCTTTTAACGATTGACGCCGAAAAGGCATTTGATAGGATCTCCTGGGAATTTCTGTATCAGACCTTAATAGGATTTGGATTTAGTATTACCACAATTACTAGAATATTTGCGTTATATTCTGAACCCACTGCCAGAGTCCGCATCAATGGCACTCTTTCTCCCACTATAAACATTCATAATGGTACACGGCAAGGTTGTCCTCTCTCTCCTGTGCTATTTGTGCTGGTCATGGAAACTTTGTTGGCCTCGATAAGAAACACGAAGGATATTTCGGGATTGATTGTGGGAACTACAGAACATAAATTGTCTGCCTTTGCAGACGATCTTATGTTATTCATAACTAGGCCGGTTATTTCTCTCCCAAATCTTATGGCTTTATTTTCACGGTTTGGGAAACTCTCAAATTTTAAAGTAAATGCCAGTAAATCCGAAGCCATGGATATTAACTTACCCAGCACCTGTAAAACAATGCTTGATAGCAAGTTTCCCTTCCATTGGCCAAAGGGTGGAATAAAATACTTGGGTGTGCAGATAACTTCAGATCTTTCCTTATTATACCAGCTCAATTTCCCTCCCTTACTTACTAAACTGACTAAACAGCTACATAACTGGCAGACACTAGGACTTACCTGGTTTGGGAAAATTCAGGCTATTAAAATGTCTATCATGCCGCAAATTTTGTACTACTTCCAAACCTTACCGATTAAAATTCCCCAACAATTTTTTCAAAATTGAGAGGGTTGTTTAATAAGTTTATCTGGGATAGCAAGCCTCCGAGAATTAAATTAGACACCCTTACACTTCCTAGGGACAAGGGCGGAGTGGCACTACCAGACCCATATTTATATTATGTCTCAGTGCATCTGACCAGAACACTTCATTGGTGTCTGAAACCTACTATGAAGAAATGGGCTGAAGTGGAACAAGCTATGACTGACATTCCCCTAGGTAATATATTATGGGCCCAGAAAGCTAAGGTACCTAAGGCCCTTTTTTTACATCCAACAATTTCGGCAACTGTGGAGGTGTGGTTTAAACAGAGGCGGTCTTCTAACCTTATGTCTCAGTTGCCTAAACAACAACCTCTTTTACTTAATCCTGATTTCCCTCCTAGTCTGGATCCTCAAGCATTCGGTAGATGGGGCTTACTGGGTGGTAGGGAAACCAAGCTGATTGATTTTTACAAGGATGGTAGGATAGTTCCCCTAGCTGTGATACAGAGAATATGGGGTACTCACCCTAGGGATCAATGGTGCTACACTCAACTACATCATTACTTGGACACTCTAGAAACCAACTCAATTACTGATCACCCTACCATGTGGGAAAATTTAATAGACACCAACAAATTCCCATCTCGTCCGTTATCCTTATCATATCGGGTTTTGCAACACGGCAAAGCCTTGCCTCATCCTAACTTCTTTGATTCCTGGGAAAAGGAACTGGAGGTCGTACTACCTCAACCGGTGAGAAGACAGATTTTATTACGGTTGCATAAATCTTCCAGGGCAGTCAGGGTCCGAGAGATGCTGTATAAGCTTGTCACCCGATGGTACTATGTGCCGATGAGATTGCACAGGCTTTTCCCAGGTACTTCTCAACTATGCTGGAGGTGTAGCTCAGATTCAGGCTCTTTCAAACACATATGGTTTACCTGCCCCTCCATCACCCCCTTTTGGGAAGCGGTGTGTTCAACGGTTTCTTCTATCACGGGGACGAAATTAGATCACTTAGATATATCCCTCTTACTATTTGGTATTGATCTTCCTAACCAAATTTGGGTGACCGATAAGCTCACACGTTATCTGGTCCATGCCGCTTTAGCCTTAATACCAAAAAACTGGAAATCGTCCTCTTCCCCATCAGTCATAGAGTGGATGAACTTAGCAGAAGAAACCAGGAAGATGGAGGAAATAACTAGCTTACTTAACTACACCACTGATCAATATGCAAAGGTATGGGAGCCTTGGGTGACATATTTGAGGGGACATAGATTGAGAGCTCCCGACTAGGCTCCTATAGGAACATTTAGAGAATTGTTCTGCGGGGATAAATGAATGTATAGTGCATATTTTGGTTTATATATGGTCCAATGCGATAGCCTCATAAGTACTTAGAACACTAGGTTCTAATATTGAGATATTGAGATGTAACTCACTGTTGACCCTGTACTGATTGTATTTGATACGTGAATTTTGTTTTACCCTTCCCTGGTCCCTCTCCCTCCCTTTTTCTTTCTGTATCCTTTTCCCCCTACTTTTTGAAAATCAATAAATAAAGATTTATAAAAAAAATTTCTGAATTATTTAACCAGGTTAAGGGTGCCAAGATCTATTCTAAGATAGATCTTAGGGGCGCCTATAATCTCATACGCATTAGGGAGGGGGATGAGTGGAAAACTGCATTTAACACCAGAGACGGCCACTACGAATATCTTGTAATGCCCTTTGGCCTCTGTAACGCACCCGCCGTGTTCCAAGAATTTGTCAACAACATCTTTCGGGACCTGTTGGGGATATTCGTAGTGGTCTATCTTGACGATATCTTGATTTTCTCCTCTAACTTGGGTGAACATAGAAATCATGTTCAACAAGTCTTGTACAGACTCAGGGAGAATAATCTTTATGCAAAACTGGAAAAATGTACCTTTGAGGTTACTTCCGTTCAATTTCTAGGGTTTAATATTTCCAGCAAGGGTCTTGAAATGGATCCAGGCAAGGTGAGAGCTGTACTGGATTGGACCCAACCCCAATCATTACGTGCTACCCAAAGGTTCCTGGGGTTTGCAAATTACTATCGTCAATTTATTAAGAATTTTTCCATTATTGTGGCTCCCATCACTGAGTTAACTAAAAAAGGTGCTGACCCCAGCATTTGGCCTCCTGAAGCTGTACAAGCTTTTGAATTCCTCAAAAAGGAATTCAGTTCTGCCCCAATCCTTCGTCACCCCGACACTGTGCTTCCCTTTATTGTGGAGGTTGACGCCTCTGAGGTAGGAGCTGGGGCAGTCCTTTCTCAAAGGCACCCGACTACCAACAAGTTACATCCCTGTGCTTTCTTCTCCAGGAAGTTTTCACCCGCAGAGGTGAATTATGATATAGGTAACAGGGAATTGTTGGCAGTCAAATGGGCCTTTGAGGAATGGCGGCATCTTCTAGAAGGTGCTAAACATTTGGTGACGGTCTATACCGACCATAAAAACTTACTGTATATTGAATCAGCTAAACGCCTAAATCCTAGGCAAGCCCGGTGGGCTTTATTCTTTTCCAGATTCAATTTCTTGTTAACTTTTCGGCCTGGTTCCAAAAATACCAAGGCGGATGCACTCTGTAGGACTTTTGAAGCAATTTCCCCTGACTCTAGTGACTGTACTCCCATCATTCCCAGGGAAATAATTGTTGCAACCTTGGAGTCTGACCTCTCTTCCTTGTTGTCCCCTTTACAGTCATCTGCTCCTGCTGATACCCCATCTAGTAAATGGTTCGTTCCTGAGGAGCTTAGGGAACAAGTGTTAAGAGAGGTTCATGATTCTAAAGTGGCAGGGCATCCAGGTATTGCAAAAACCATTTCTCTTTTATCCCGTCATGTCTGGTGGTCTTCTTTCAAACAGGATACTAAAACATTTGTCAATTCCTGTCCAGTTTGCCAAAGGTCTAAGTCATCTCATCATCTGTCCCAGGGTCTATTAAACCCCTTACCCGTCCCAGAGAAACCATGGTCTCACATTTCCATGGATTTTATTGTGGAGTTGCCTCCTTCTCAGGGTAAGACAGTGATTTGGGTGGTGGTCGATAGGTTCAGTAAAATGGCTCATTTTATTCCTCTTTCACATCTCCCTTCCGCTAAAACCCTGGCAGACTTATTCATTACTCATATTTTTAAGTTCCATGGTTTTCCTGTAAATATTGTTTCTGACAGGGGGGTTCAGTTTGTTTCAAGATTTTGGCGTGCTTTTTGTTCCTTGGTGGGTACTGAATTATCTTTTTCCTCTGCCTATCACCCCCAAACTAACGGTCAAACCGAAAGGGTGAACCAGTCCCTTGAGCAGTATCTCAGATGCTATCTGTCCGATAACCAGTCCACATGGTCCGAACTGCTACCCTGGGCAGAATTTGCATACAATAATGCTACCCATTCCTCCTCTGGAGAGTCTCCTTTCTTTGTTGTCTATGGTTTGCACCCCAAAGCGTTTTCTTTTTCTAACTCTAATTCCCCTGTACCCTCTGCCAATTCTTCTATCCTGAAATTTTCCGAAATTTGATCTCAAGTTCATAATTCTTTATCCGCAGCTTCCCTAGCTCAGAAAAGAGCTGCTGACAAATCCCGTAGGGAAGCACCCCAGTACAAGGTAGGAGATTTAGTATGGTTGTCAACAAAGAATATCAAGTTGAAGGTTCCCTCTCCTAAACTGGGTCCTAGATTCATTGGTCCATACCCCATCATTGCAATAATTAATCCATCTTCTGTCCATCTTCAGTTACCTCCTAATTTCAAAATTTCTAATTCTTTCCATGTCTCTCTGTTGAAGCCTGCCAATGATTCTCGTCTTCTGTCTGTTCCTCCCCCAGTGTTGGTTGAAGGTCAGCCTGAGTATGGGATCCAAGAGTTCCTCGACTCCCGCCTCGTGAGGGGTAAGTTACAATATCTTACCAGGTGGAAGGGCTTCGGTCCTGAGGAGAACTCTTGGGTCTCAGTAGAGGACATCAAGGCTGACCGCCTCAGGAAACAATATCATACTAAGTTTCCCGGTAAACCTGGGGGTCCAGTGGCCCCCCCTAGAGAGGGGGGTAATGTGAAGAACTTACCTGGTGGTCTAGTGGGGGGACGGCAGGGACGCCTGCCGCCCCCTCGGCGAGGACACTCGCCGCACTGAACAGACTCTGTTAGGGCGCGCGCGCCTCTTCCTGGTTTATGCGTGATGACGTCAGGCGCAGTGGCGCGAAATTCAAATGTTACTTAAAGGTACAGTTTTTCTTTATGCATTGCCCATGATAGGATTTGTTCCTGGTGCTTCTGAGCCTTGTGCTAAATTCTGTAACCTGTTTGATTCCTGTTTTTGACCCCTGCCTGGCTATTTGACTACTCTGATTTCTGGATTCTGACCCTTGTTTGATTACTGACTACCGCTTCTGATTAACCCTCTGATTGACTTCCTGGTTTGACCCTTGCCTGCCTGATAACGTTTACTCTCTGCCTGCCTCGACCCGGCCTGTTCTGACTACTCCTTTGCCTAACGCCTTGTACTGCGATCTTCTGTCCAAAGACTTGTTTTGCTACAGTCGTGCCCCTTTGCTTGCCAGAACTCCTCGCCTTGCTCCTCTCGAAAAGTCCAGGTGGCATCTGAGTACGCTGAGGGCTCCTCCCGAAGCCAAAGGCGGTCACACTACTGGTGAAGCCAAGCCGAGACCAGGGAGCTTGGCATTAGTTCTGGTTTAGGGTGCCGACCGTGACAAGTCCACTGTCCCTGTCTTTTGTGATGTGTCAGGGCTTGGTCTCTGCGCTTACATGAGCTGCAGTCTACATCCCATTAGATTTTAAAGGAAAACTATACCCCCAAAACTATGTAGGTCTCTATAAAAAGATATTGCATAAAACAGCTCATATGTAAAACCCTGCTTCATGTAAATAAACCATTTTCATAATAATATACTTTTCTAGTAGTATGTGTCATTGGGTAATCATAAATAGAAAATTGCCAATTTAAAAAATAAGGGCCGCCCCCTGGGATCGTAGGATTCACTGTACTCACAAACCATACATGTTAGGTCACATGAGCCAATTAACAGACAGTGTTGTGTCTTTTGCTTCCACACTTCTTCCTGTTACAGTTAGAGTTGAAGTATTTCTGGTCAGGTGATCTCTGAGGCAGCACAGAGACCATCACGAAATGGTGGCTCAAGGCAAGAGATGTAAAAGGGCAATATTTACTTAAATATATATTCCAGTTTGGTAAGATTCTTTAATATGCCACTTAATATGATATGAACTATCTGTTGCTTAAGTGTTCATTTTGGGGGTATAGTTTTCCTTTAACGTGTACCGGCCTTCTTGGCATTCATACAGTTAGCAAGAACTGCTGTAGTCAAAGTTTGCTCCACTGGCAGGTAGGGTCAGAAAGTACATTGCTGAGCAAGTAGTATGGGCTTAAGTCCAGTTCTACGTAGAAGTTTGCAGTTTCAACCTTTGAGGTTGAAACTGCAAATTCTACAGAGAAATTCACCCCAATTCTGCATGTAGCAAAGAAAAGATGGCTTAGAGAGCAGCCCAAATGTATCTATTTCCCCTGTTTCAGGGGGTTTAGTGACCGTGTCTTTAGGTGTACTTCTGCATGTGTGGTGTAATTTTGTTTGGGAGGAGTTGCAGATTGATTTTTATTAGGTGTTTTCTTCTTTATCATGGCAATTTTGGGGAGAAATCCAACTTTAGCCTTTTTTCCCTTTATTTCAGGCTAAACTGCAAACTTCTATGGAGCACTGCGCCCCCAATTCTGCATGTAGGAAAGCAAGGATGGTGCCCCTGAATAGCTGCAGGTGTGCACATTCTATGAATGTATGGTTTGTGGGGGTATTTCACAGGTAAGGGGGTGTTTAGGCTGGGGAAATTGCACGGTGTGCACTTAGAGCGCAGCCCCAAATTTTCCATCAGAAATTGCCCTTGTGTATTGGCCCTGTTTTGGGGTGTTTGGAGGCCTCACCTCTAGGTGCACCCCTGCATGTGTGGCATTGTTTTGTTTAGGATGAGTTACAGATTGATAGTTTGGAGTTGCAGTAAAAACTAAAAAAAAAACGTACTAAAAATATGAGCAATTGTGGTGAAAAATCTAAAAAAAACCTGCTAAATATCAATCTGCAACTTCTCCTGAACAAAATAATACCCCACATGCAGTGGCATAACCAATAGAGGAAGCAGTCCCCATGGTCATGGGACTGGGGAAAAGGAGGCCCGGACTGCCGAGTCTGCTTCCGCTATAGCTTGTGAACTGGGGAGGGTTGTGGGCAGAAGTGTGCACCAGGCTCCCCACTAATAAAAGTTTCAGAGTGCCCAATGCATGTTCCTGCCCGCAACCCTTCCTGTTCACTTGGGGTTGTGGGCAGGAGCACATGCTGAGTCCACAGAAAATTGTACTCGCGGGGCAGGCCTGGCACACGCTTGTTATGCTGCTGCACACATGTAGGGGTGTGCCGAGAGACACTGCCACCAAATACTCTAAAGCATGGGCAATAGCTAAATTTGGGGCTGCCCTTTAAGGGTATACTGGTTTGAAGTCTAAACTAACCCCCTTACCTGTGAAATACCTTCATAAAGTATATAATCATTGAAAGTGCAGACTTGCAGCTATTCAGTGGCCTTAATCTTTCTTTCCTGCATGCAGATTTGTGAATAGTTCTTTGTAAAAATTTACGGTTTGGTAACATAGTAACATAGTTACATGTATTTTTGGTTCAGCTCAATCTAGTCACTGGCTGACTCAGGATATGATTCAAAAAGCTTTAATACAAATTAATGTAAACAAGGCTCCAGGGCCTGATGGCATACACCCCCGGGTTCTAAGAGAGCTTAGTTCAGTTTTAGACCAGCCCTTATTTCTGATTTTCTCAGATTCACTGTCATCTGGTATGGTGCCTATGGATTGGAGAAAAGATGATGCTATTCCAATATTTAAAAAGGGAGTACGATCTTAGCCTGGCAATTATAGGCCAGTAAGCTTGACATCTGTGGTGGGCAAATTATTTGAAGGCTTGTTAAGGGATCACATTCAAAATTTTGTCCAAATGAATGGCATTATGAGCAACAATCAGCATGGCTTTATGAAGGATAGGTAATGTCAGACGAATTTGATTGCATTTTATGATGTGGTAATTAAGATTCTGGACAGTGGGGGGGCAGTAGATGTGATCTATTTGGATTTTGCCAAAGCGTTTGACACTGTGCCCCACAAACGACTGCTTTCTAAACTAAGGTCTGTTGGGCTTAATGAAGTCGTTTGCACGTGGATAGGAAACTGGCTACAGGATTGGGTACAGAGGGTGGTTGTTAATGGGACATTCTCTACTTGGAGTAAGGTTCTTAGTGGGGTCCCCAGGGCTCAGTATTGGGTCCACTTTTATTTAACTTGTTCATTAATGACTTAGGGGAGGGTGTTGTAAGTAATGTATCAGTGTTTGCAGATGACACAAAATTATCCAGCCCAATTAATTCCATCCAGGATATGGCATCCTTGCAACAGGATCTTGACAAACTGGCAATCTGGGCAGCTAAGTGGCAAATTAAATTCAATGTTGATAAATGTAAAGTCATGCACCTGGGATACAGGTTCCTTGGCATCGTGGCAGAAAAAACAGAGATGGGCAACATGGTAGTGGTGTCCCAGTAAGACTCCAAAGAATTGGCTTTTATGAGACCCATGGCCAATTTGAGTCCCAAAAACCTCTTCAACTCATTTACATCTGTTGGATGCCAAGCACAAGCTTGAGCATATCTTGGCAGGGGATTTTGGGCAAGATATTGCTCAGCGTATACATTTGTATAGAGGACCATATCCTGTAGGATGGCCTCTGTCAAAAATAACTGAAACAAATCAATCGGCTGTCCACCTTAACACCAGAGACTGCAGTAAATGGGGAAATGTCAAGGGGAAAATTACCAGGAGGCCCCCACACAGGCTCTCCTCCAGCTGCAGCATCAGCCCTTTTTCCCTCTTCCTCATCCTGCACAACCTCCTCATCTACCTCCATGGGCTCCTCCAGAGCACTAACCGTGCCACTACTATCACATGATTCCTCAGTAGATGAGTCACTCTCTGATCTAGGAGGCACATACTCAGAATCAGAGTCACTAAAGTCCTCACTCTCTGATCTAGGAGGCACATACTCAGAATCAGAGTCGCTAAACTCCTCTGAGCTGGATGCCATCCAGTATGCAGTAGCTTCTTCTGCAGAAACATTCTCGCCATTTTTAACAAATAAATATATATAATCTATATATAGAGAGGCTAATAGTTGAAAGCTATGCAAACAGATTATATGTAAAACCGGGACAACAATAGCAAAGGTGGAGACTAGAAAAAGCACAAACACAATATAAACAAATCTGTCCCTAACCCATTGAACTCCCTGCAAGACAAAGAAAAAAAAACAACCCCAGGAACCCTCTAGAACTCTCTTAGAAAAAAAAGCACACACCAGAATATAAACAAATCTGACCCTTAACCCTTGAACTCCCTGCAAGACAAAGAAAAAAAAAACAACCTCTGTAACCCTCTAGAACTCTCTGGAAGGCAAATCTGGTAAAGAAAAATCAAAACCTAACCCATGGAACCTCTCACTATTCTATGCCAATCAATAAGTAAAAAAAAGTACCAATACCAATCAAAAACTATATGCAAGAAAAATTTTAACTGAAATTAACTGAAATAGCAAACTAAAAAAAATGCAATAAGAGCACTGAAACCACTAAAATAACCAAACTCAATCAAATCAATGTAATAAAACAGAAAACCCAATTCAAGAACAAATATAGAACAGCAAATTGAAGATATAAGATCAATGGAAAAGCAAAAGCCAGTAACAGCAACACGCAAATAAATTTGCAATAAAACAACAGAAAAAGTGATCATAGATCAAAATCACTAGCAAACTAATAAGTAACCCAATCAAGAACAGTGAAAAAGAACAATGAAAAAGAACAAAGAGCAATGCCAATGAAGAACAAGCAAATGCAAGTAAATGAACAGAAAACTAAAAATGCAAGAAAACAAGAAAATGGAAAAAAAAACCAAATAAACAACACCCAAAAAAAACCCAGCAAGTACACGTATGGAAGCAAGGAACAAAAGTAATAACACAGTAAAACAAAGCAATGCAAAACTGAAATAAAATGCAGTAAAATCAATAAAATCAATAAAATCAATAAATAATAAAATAAATCCAATAATAACTTAGCAAACTTTGCAAATGGTGAAAAATACCAATGAATAAAAGTTTATGGTAAAACAAAGGCTGAAAAGACAGAATAAAATAAAGGCAAAGTAAAAAAGTAAAAAAAAATTCACACTTACACAGCACAGGTATATGTGTGTGTGTAAGAGTGTGTAAGTGTGTGTAAGAGTGTGTAAGAGTGTGTAAGTGTGTGTAAGATTGTGTAACAGTATATAAATCTGAAAAAACCTAGATCTGTAAAAAAAAGTCAAATTAGTCAAAAAATTTAAAGAAAGTGTGTTGTGCAAGTGTTGTAGTTCTGCAAGTGTGTTACCTGTTGTAGATCAGCGCAGATCTCATCAGCACAGTGAAGTCTTCAGCTGCAGCAGCTCCACCCCTGCAAATCCCATGTCACTATGACGTCACAGCAGGGGGGGGGACCCAATCGGATTGTGTATGCCCGTTGCCTAGGGGGATCTAAAGCGCCTGCACCCTCTCTGCACCTGCAATTTTGGTTTTGTGCAGAGAGGGTGCATTTTGGAGAAGTTATTCCCCCTGCAAATCCCGCGTGACTATGACGTCACAGTGCTGAGGGCTGGAGACGTGGGACTCGATCCGATAAGGTATGCTCGTTGCCTAGGGGGATTTTGTGCAAAGAGGGTGCATTTTTACTAAAGAGTGTAGCTCCTACGTTCTTGGCACATAAAGCCTTTTATACCAGTATATCTTTTTTCACCTTTCTTATCTACTTTCTTATGAATTAAGCACATGGTTTGATTTGTTTTTCTATCCGAAATTGATAATGGTCATATAAATCTACTACTGGTTAACCTACTAATATTTAAGTTTCGATGTGGATTTTAGTTTAATTATAACACCTGCACATTAAAATCATAATTTTTGGGATCGAAAATTAGAGGAATAATTAATTTATAATTAACTTATAAAGTTATTCGTTTAATTGAATAAATTCTATTTATTAAATCAGCATCACACTTTAATTTGAGAGTCAGTAATTAATTGATCGCACATGGAGCCTGTCAGCACATTATTAATTAATTGTTCAACCGAAAAAACATTTTAATCTTGATATTACTTTAACTTTTAATAGTTATTAATGAATTCAACTTGTCAAAAGTCAGACTTTTAAAGGGGAAAACTCAATTTTTTTTGAGAAACAAAAACTCAAAAATATGATTTATTAAACTCTGATGTTAAAAGTCTGAATTAAAAAGCTCCATCTTAAACCTGCCAAGATCATATAGTATTCAGTGGCAGATGTCCCATTTACAGTTGGAGGATATCCGGATCTGCCCTGGGTTTCTACAATAATTAGAAGGTTTTGTGGTTTTCGGGCGATAATCCGAAGTAGTTGGAGTTCTCGTGTGTGAAATTAGAAAAAAACATACAATTCGGATTTTATTATGAATTTATTGAGTCGTTTCCCACACCAGATTTTTTAATGAAAATGTATTGATAAATACTGTAGAAAAAAGTTAGCCGGAATTTGATTGATTGTGGCTATTGCTTGGAGGGATTTTTGTAATCTGGCCTCAGTGTTATTACTGTGTATCATATTGTATCATAGTGAATGTAGAAAGCACAAATATAAATGTCCTTTTTAGTTTGGACACCATGGGACACTTAACATATTGTAAAGTGTCCTATGGTGTCCAATAAAGTCGCAGAGAATAGTCCAACAAATGAAGATCAACACCTGATCCTGGCACTGCTGTAGGCCTGCCCAGAGCTTTACAGATGAATAGTAATTGTAATAGCTAGAAAAAAACAAGCTGTCCAGATGTAAAACTTCAATCATACATACCATTATGTAAGTTCATTCTTAAAAATTGAAAGCATTTTCAATATTCTAGATCAAGAAAACTATCTGGAGAGAAAGGATAATTAAAAACTGTGCTAAAAACATGTCATTATAAAATTACAAATACAAGTAAATCACCTAATGGTGATTATAAATACTGATTACACTGCAGTATTCTTTTAAACCTTCAAGATTATTTTTTTTAATGAATTTAGCTTCCTGCTTTAGCTTCCCACTGCTTCCTCATTCCTGACACCACAGAGGCAAACCTTTAATATACTGCCCTTTTAGTATTGCCACAATGCACTTGGTATTTACTTGTTTGTAAATATGTAAACACTTGAGCTCCATTCTAATGTCTTTAAGGGGGTGATATCTAAACATTGAAATGCCATGAGTAAAACGTTTTAGTAAAGTGTACTATATTTCTGCGCTATACTTCCCTACCAACACAACACAGCATCTGAGGACCACAGCTTGATTCTGCAGATTTCTATAAGCTTAAAGCTTGTGAGTACCCATGCACACCTAAGGTGATTTATAAAAAGAAAACACACACTGTATGGTAATAGTGGGCAATTGTGGAAATGCATTGATTTTGAAAGCCACTTAGATTGTCTTCCTGCTACATTCTTATTTCCTGAGCTTCTCTTTAGCGCTGACTCACACAGATCTTTGAAAATTTAATTTGTACCTGAGGAGAAACTTGCCTTTTTGAGTCGGAACAAAGGAAAATTCCAGAGACTGTGGTTATTCATATTAAGCCTATCATAGATTTCACATGATTGGCTTCAATGGAAGGAAGCAGTGGATAAGGCCTAAAAATTTCTTATTTCTTAATACTGAACCTAGTGCTCAAGTGTATTGAAGAGCGACAAGATTAATGATTATATCATATCCTAGTTCATATGTCTAGTGAATGAAGGGGTGTCTTACTATAGCAAGATATCATAACAGGGATCATTTATGACAGTAAGTGCAGTGTGAAAAGTGCATTTTAAAATGCAAGACACCATGGGGGAAATGTAAATTTTGCAATGCAAAAAGTTATGCCTTTGCGCGAACAAATTTTGCTTTGCGCGAATTTAATATAGCTTTTGCAAACCCGGAAACCGTTTAGCGACCACTTCCAACAGTGGAAGACCGTTTGCGAATTTTATAGTTTGCGCCAATGCGCAGTCAATATAATAAAACTTCTTACTGAAAAAGTCACTATGTTTGCCCCAAAAGATTACAACACCTTCAAGCACTTCTTAAGAGTGCGCAATTACAATTCGCAATGCAATAACAGTTTAAGGAACATTATTACATTGCGAGATGTGGCTTTTTAGTTTTATCTGCGTGAATTGTTTTGCACTTTGTGACCTTAATTATATTCCCCCACATGTATTTTACTCCCAATGCTCAAGGAAGAAAGTTGTAAGTGAAGAGGAGAAGAAAAGCTGAGAAACCTCAGAATCTGTATCAAGATCAAAAGAGGTGAAGAAGGATGATGTTTTTAAGACAGTTGTGATGATTAGTTTGTATAGAGGAGGCAAATTTTCGTGGATAAAATATCAGCTGCAAAGTACTGTGGAAAATTGAATAGATTTGTTACTATTCATGAGTGTATTATAGTGATCTTGCTTAGCTTGGAAAAACATGAGAAATTTATATTGAAGGAAGTCTTAAGGATTTCCTCCAAAGATCTTTGTGGATCATGCAGAAAACATGTCTAAGTGGTCTATTACCACAAATCTTTAATATATTTCTAAGAATCGGAAAAAAAAATTGAGATGTATTAAGTGTAAAAACCATAAAAACCATTTGCCAAGTAAGTCGTCATGGTCCTAAATAAGTTAATGGGAGCTTATTGGTAGGGATGGTGAATTTTTTCGCCTTGTTTCACTGCGGAAATGAGTCCCATAGACTTGTACGGCTTTGCGCGTCAACATTTTTTTTTGATGCCCATAGACTTTAATGGGCATCTGCGTCATTTTGCCGGTGGCAAAGTTTTGGCACAATGAAACAGGTCAAATTCATCCAACCCTACTTATTGGACCATTTTTCATCAATTCAGACTTATAGCAGTTGTTTTTAATTTTTACTATTAACAATTTTTGTTTTGCAACCAGGAAGTGGTTTAGATTTTTTTCACTAGTAATTGTCCTTAAAACTTAAATTTTTAGAGGTTTTAGAGGTATTCACAATAATTTTGGCTCTTTGCAAATTTTATTACATTTCCCCCTAAGAGTTTAGCCAGAGGTGGGCACTATGGGCATGACTGCACTGTGGTTGCAGAGGGGCATGGGTGTATGAGACAGAATTATAGCTATTGTCAAGGCAATCAGAGGAGGAATTGAGAAAGGAGTGGCAGAATTAACAACAGTAATATCAATATTTTTAATTCAAGTACATCCTCAAAATGAGTTCTCTCTGTTCATTTAATACATGGCTGCAAGATCCTGTGTTGTGGCTCCTTTGTTGCATGCAGGCTCCAGGGTCTCTGTTATAGTTTCCTTTTTGATCTCCTTATAAAATTCCATTTTGGATACTGTGAATTATTCACTTTGCAAAGCTATCCCTAGCACCACTACATGCAAATTTAATAATATCATTATATAAAATGAGGTTTGCCCAAGAGTATAATACAATAATATGTAATTGTAACTCTAGTGGTAAATTAACCCTAATATTTTTAAACAATATGGTCTCAGTATAGTGCTAAGGCCATTGCATTATGAATTGGTGTAGGTTACTGAAATATTAAGAAATATTATGATTCTTTAATGTTGTATTTCAACCAATAAATAATTAAATATGACACTCATATATTCTATTACAGGTATGAGATGCATTATCCAGAATGCTGGTAATTTGAATCTCCATATAAGTCTAGTAAAAAATAATTGAAGCATTAATTAAACCCATTAGAATTTTTCTGCCTTTAATAAGAATTAATTTTATTTTAGTTGGGACCTAGTATAAGATACTGTTTTATTATTACAGAGAAAAGGAAATACATTAAAAAAATTAAAACTATTTGATTACAAGGGAGTCTATGGGAGATGGTCTTCCCTTAACTCTGGATGACAGGTTTCTGGATAATAGATACCATTACTGTAATTGCTATAACAACGGATTCATCTGAAACATCTAAAGTGTTTAAAACCATATTACACATGCTCAGCACAGCCTCTGCTAAAGTCTACATAGTACAAGGCAAAGCTTTTTTGTGGGGAGCACTTTAACTTTATTATCAACACTTAGAAAAGGTGTCACAGAATCACAGAAAAGAATGTTTCTATTTGACATGGTTTTCTATAAGCATTTTATGAGATGTGTTATAATGCTGACCTATTATAAATGATTAATTGTTGGATATACTCCAGATAACTATGTTCATGATTTTATGAAAAAGTATACATACTGTATCATTTCAATAAAAAACCAGGATATCACTTTTGGCTCTTGCTAAAAAGCAATTTATTTCCTTGCTTATTTTTATATTAAAATAACAGAATGGCAAATTTTCTTAACTTTTTAGTAGATCCAGAGGAATTCCATATGTTATGGTTATGTTGACATTATATATTATTATCTTGCCCAGAAATGATAAATCATGAAAAATGTAAACAATAGAATTGTACTATATCTCCAAAGAATATAATTGATTATCAACACTCAGCAGTAGAATGCAGTTTTATTATTGTAAAACTAAAGTAAATACTCCAAAAACTGTGAAGTGAAGACCCAAAATAAAGGGGAATTACAGTTCCTTATAATAGGATTACTAGTAGTCATAGGATTACCAGTATACATGTGAACCTGAATTCTTAGCTCAATAAATATAGATGTGTTATGCAGGTGTTCTCATGTGATGGCTAATTGTGGTACTAGTTTATTGTTGGGAAACCGACCGGACCAGTTAGGAATTGCATTTCAGTGGATTATTTTTATTATATTTCAAATATTTTATTTAAGCTTTACAATAAAAGAAGCAGAATTTAAGACACAGCTTATCAAAATCCAGCCATGAGAACAAACAGCAAGACCAACAACTAGTCCTCAATAAGTAATCACATAGAAATAAAAGTTATACCATAGAGTCAACAAATAAGCTTAACAATTAACATAAACAGTTAACATAAAAATAAGTATACTCAGTGGATGTTAACAAAACAAAATAGAAAAAGACCACTGTTTACTTAAATTTGTATACATTTAGATATATCTATATACAGTATATAAGAAAATAAAGATTTGATCTTTATTATTATCTTTATTATTAATATCTCAAAATAAAGTGACTATGTTGTCTTGTATGACTGCTTAAACTTAGTTTAATAACGTTTGTTATCGGAGGAGAATCCTTCTTTAACCAATAATTAAATAAAGCTTTCTTGGAAGCAACCATAAATACATTTCTTAGTTCCTTGGGATATTGGATCTAACATAGGGTTTGAGAAAATCCTATTATTGTCTAAATGCAATAAAGCAAAACTAGGGGATAACTTTATATTAGTTCTTAACCTAGAGCTCAAGAATCTAGTAACTTCACTCCAAAAACTTAATTTTAGGGCAAGACCAGAGATGTAATAATCTGACATCGAGTTTTTCACGTTTGGGCAATATGAATAAGATCTGGAAAACTCATCTTTTGTGTGCAGTTTTCCATACCCTCAATGAACAATTTAAACAGTCGAACCCTCCAATTCTCAGATTATTATAATCATATATATACTTAACAATATCAGAGAGGGACACAAAATGTTGTAAAAAAATCAGACCATTTAGAAGAAACTTCTAATAATGGATGATTATCTATCCCATATTCATCCCAAAATTTGCCAAAGAGTGGGGCAATTTTTATATTAGAAGTATGTTTCGCAAATTCTAACATAGCTTCAGACAATTGGTGACTGGACACAAAAAAATAGTTTTTTCTGAATCAAGGAGAGGCCACATTGGCATGCTTGATAACAATAATAAAATCAAGTTTTTATTTAAATTCTGAATCAAGGGATTAGAGTCGTATCAATAGGGTCAAATTAAACTTTCATTAATATGACTTCTTTACCTTCATAGAAAATAAAAAGAAAGGTGATTTTAATAATTCTGAGGTTTTCAATAAAAGTTTAACTGGCATAAAAGGAGTTTGTGAATAACTAAAATTATGACGAGAAAATAAATGTTTCCAAACAAAAATAGAATCACAAGAAAGAGGATTTTTCTTAAAATCGCATTGAACATTTTTAGATAAAATATCAAAACGAGGTTCTTGGAGAATATCAATTTCTGGACTTATAAATGTATTACCTTGAGAAATCCATTCAATAAGATATACTGTGAGGAAATTAGGTTGTTTTATGCCACCCATTTTAGAAGGAGTTCTTAGTTTTAAAAGTACCCTCTTTAATTTTTTCCTATTCCAAATAAAATTGATTAAAACAGAGTCAAGCTTCTTAATATCTGAGTGCCTAATAAGCAGGGGAAGGTTAATTAGCAGATATATCAATTTAGGAAATATCAAAGATTTAAAGAAAATTACCCTTCCTTTAAAATTTAAAGGAGAGTGGGCCCATTTAGTACACACTGAGAACACTTCTTGACAGACTGGTGTAATTTTTGATGAATAGAAATTGGTAAAATCTAAAGAGATTATAAACCCCAAATATTTTATTTGAGTTTTAAGGTTCTTAAATTATAAACATTTTTTACAAGAGAATTGTATAAAGAACCATATAAATTCATTATATTAGTTTTGTCTACATTGACTTCATAGCAGAAAATAACTGGAAATCTTGGAGCAAAAAAGTGTAATAAGGATTTTTTATAATTAACAAGTAATCAGCAAATGCTAATACCTTTAACTGTTTTTTATTAATAATACTTCCTCTAATTATCTTAGAAGGATCCAGAGAACAAATTAATGGTTCTAACACAATATTAAATAAAAGAGGTGATAAAGGGCATCCTTGTCTAGTGCCTTTGAAAAATCTAAAAGGTAACGACATTGCTTCCTGTAATTATAGGAATTGTATCAATGATGGCTCATGATAATAATTTAATACAAATATAAGACTTTAATATATAATACAAATAACTGTTATTTTGTTGTAATACATTCACTATGAACTGTTTTTCCACTGAATACAATATGGTTTGTTGAACCCAATAAAGCATACAAGACAGCTTGAATCTTGTATAATGAAGCTTTGTGGAAGGGGAAATTAATCAACTCACTGACCTAATACTTTTGGAAATTCTCTGAATATTCTCATATGTATTATCTAATATGCTTATGATTTCTGAAGTCCTCATCAGACTTTCCTTTATTCTAGAAAAAAGAAAAGAAGAAAGAACCTTGCTTTGTGACTGGGAATTGCCTTCAACGGTTAAAACCAACCCTCACCTCTATAGACCATGTGTTGATTCTTTCAGCGACCAACTTTTTCATTCACCATTCAGTTAATGGAAGTATATAAAGTTCCTCAATTTATACCATAAATATAAAGTGCAAGTGCTTAGGTAAATACAACCAATAAAACATTGATTGTCGCTACAGGGACTCTGTTTATATTTTATCAATTGTTGATTCTAAAAAAACTCTAGTACCAATTGATTTAGCAAATTCCTAATATTTGTGTTAATTAAAAAAAACGAATTGTAATTAATTGATATAAATTATAAAGTGCCTGTGCTACATTAGTTGATAAAAGACCTCTTACATCATTTATATCGTGATAATTGAGGTAGTAAATACAAAAAAGTGACTGGTGCCAATAATCGAAAAGTTGATTGAGTAGATTTAAATCAGTGCTACTCAGTTGCAAATGAACCCAACCGCTCCTTGAGGGTAAGTGAGGAATTGTGAAAATAGATAGTTGGTGGAGTTGCTCCCAAGATTTCTAGTTATATTTTTTCTAAGGCCCTAGGAGCACCACAAAGTGGGAGAAGGCAGAAACTGAAGGGCTGCGGTCTCGTTTGTTAATCTTTTCTGTCTAAGAAGAGAGGCTATTTAACCCTAAAAAACCACAGACCACTCAGTTCATGGAGAGAAAACAGGTTTAAGAAACAGTTAAGGAACTGTTATATTTATGGTATAAGTTGAGGAACTTTATATACTTCCATTAACTGAATGGTGAATGAAAAAGTTCGTCGCTGAAAGAATCAACACATGGTCTATTGAGGTGAGGGTTGGTTTTAACCGTTGAAGGCAATTCACAGTCACAAAGCAAGGTTCTTTCTTCTTTTCTTTTTTCTATAATTAATTTTATCCTTGTGTGTACTGTAGTTTTACGAAACAATTTAATAAATAAAGTTAGTGAAACCCTTTTAGTACTTTCCTTTATTCTAGCTAGGGGCAAAATATGCTATTAAACTACTAGTTAGCTAGATAACATCTTTATTCAGATGTGCTTATAGGCTAAATCAGTTCTTTTCTTCAGTGTATACAATAGAGGAACCTGGGTTCTCAGACTCACTTCATAGCTGTACTGATGGCTTAGCTCAATCTAGTCAGTGGCTGACTCAGGATATGATTCATAAAGCTTTAATAAAAATTTTAAAAAAAGGTTCCAGGGCCTGATGACATACACCCCCAGGTTAAAAATTTAGATTAGAAAAAGAAACCCCACCAAATAGTTATTACTATATTAATACCAAGTTAATTAAACCCATAAATTATAAGACTAAAGTAGTTGATGATGATGGTGATAATTAATAAGGAAATGCTATGTAACAATTCAAGTAAAGTGCTTGTTCTGATAGATACTGTGGAATCAATCAGCCTCAATGGCTAGTAATAAAAAATTGCTGATTATTTCCTAAACTAAAAGGGTATATTACCCTACCAATTCATTCAAATTGAATCCCTTAATATGCAAATTCATTAATTAATTAATTAGCCAGGCTCAAATAATCAACAGAGTTAGCAAGTTGATATTGCAATTAATTTCTACCAGTAAAGTGCAGTGCAATAGATAGGGTAAAAATAAACTTGGTAATTGATAACTAGTTAAACAGGAGGAATTAAAAATTTACCAAAATTCAATGTGGCTTAAAAGGTCATACGGTCACAATCCATAGATAAAATTCATAGAAAATTGAAAAAATAGAAGGTGGAGTTGTCCCAAAATCAAACTGCCTATTTTTGTTTTTAAGGCCTGAGACACCACAAAGAAAATGCAAGACAGGGTAACCGGAGCTGTGGCCTTGGTATTTAACTTGCCCTAGTAATTAAAAGAGGCTAAATAAACCTTAAAAGCCACAAACCCACTGCCCCTTAGAATGGAAGGAAGATTGAGGAGTAGTAAAGAAAAGAGGATTAGACCAGAATTGCAACCCACATCCAATGTATTATAACCAGTCAGAATAAGGGTATCTTATCAGGAGAACAGATTCATTTTCAAAGAACGCCGACGCGCGTTTGTCAAGGCGAAAGTGATGAGTCCGTTCGGTATGTGTCTAGAAATAGACTTCCACATTTGCGTCACTGTGTTCACTTCTCGCGAGAGCTTCGGTCATGGATGATGCGTCATCAGGACCTCCCCACAGTGATGACGATGCCAGTTAATGCACTCCCACGTTGAATACACCCCCAGGTTCTAAGAGATCTTAGTTCAGTTTTAGACCAGCCCCTATTTATGATTTTCTCAGATTCACTTTCATCTGGTATGGTACCTATGGATAGGGGAAAAGCTGATGTAATTCCAATATTTAAAAAGGGATTAAGATTTCAGCCTGGTAATTATAGGCCAGTAAGCTATGGAGGACAAATTATTTGAAGGCTTGTTAAGGGATCACATTCACAATTTTGTCGTAGTGAATGGCATTATGAGCAGCACTCAGTATGGCTTTATGAAGTAAAGGTCATGTCAGACAAATTTGATTGCTTTTTATGATGAGGTACAGATGCTGGACAGTGGGGGGCAGTAGATGTGATCTATTTGGATTTTGCCAAAGTGTTTGATACTGTGCCCCACAAACAACTTAAACCAAAGGCTGTTGGTCTTAATGAAGTTGTTTGCACATGGATAGGAAACTTGGTACAGGATAGGGTACAGAGGGTGGTTGTTAGTGGCACATTCTCTGCTTCGAGTAAGGTTCTTAGTGGGGTCCCTCAGGGCTCAGTATTGGGTCCGCTTTTATTTAACTTGTTCATTCATGACTAATGTATCAGTGTTTGCAGATGACTATCCAGCCCAATTAATTCCATCCAGGGTGCGGCATCCTTGCAACAGGGTCTTGCAAACTTGCAATCTGGACAGCTAAGTGGCAAATGAGATTCAATGTTGATAAATGTAAAGTCATGCAACTGGGATATAAAAATAAACAAGCCACTTATACACTTAATGGGACTGCACTAGGGAAATCCATTATGGAAAAGGACCTTGGAGTCCTTGTAGATGATAAACTTGGCTGTAGCAAGCAATGCCAGTCAGCAGCATCAAGGGTAAATAAGGTCTTGAGCTGTATTAAAAGGGGCACAGATTCAAGAGAGGAGGGGGTCATTCTTCTACTATATAGAGCAATGGTAAGGCCCTATCTACAATATGCCATACAGTTTTGGGCTCCAGTGCTCAAACAGGACAGTACTGAATTAGAGAGGGTACAGAGAAGGGCAAATAAGCTGGTAAAAGGTATGGAAAATCTTAGCTATGAGGAAAGATTGGCCAAATTAGGGATGTTGACACTGGAGAAGAGCCACTTAAGGGTTGATATGATAACTATGTATAAATATATAAGGGGATCATATAACAATCTCTCTAATGCTTTATTTACCAGTAGGTCTTTCTAGCTGACACAAGGTCACCCGTTCTGATTATCAGAAAAGAGATTCCACCTAAATATTCAGAAGGGTTTTTTTTACAGTGAGAGCTGTGAAGATGTGGAATTCTCTACCCTTAATCATTTGTAAAGGCTGATATATTAGATATCTTTAAAAATGGGTTGAATGGCTTTTTACCAAATAAGGGAATACAGGGTTATGGAAGATAGCTCATAGTACAAGTTGATCCAGGGACTGGTTCTATTGCCATTTTGGAGTCAGAATAGATTTTTTCCCCTCTGATGCAAATTGGGTAGACTTCAAATGGGTTTTTTTTGCCTTCCTCTGAATCAACTAGCAGTTAGGCCAAAATTAAAAGTTTGAACTTGATGGCCATGTGTCTTTTTTCAACCTAATTTACTATGTTACATCTGTACCCCGGCGGTTTCAGAAAACTTCACACATCCATTCATGCAACTCTCAAGTGCAACAAGTAACACTTGTTTCTAGGAGTTGCATGAAATATTGGTAATCCCATCACAGTTACTACACATAATCAACACCTCTGTGAGTTTCAGATGTCACCTCTCTGAAGAGTTACAATGTACAATTGCGATTGGATTAGTGGAAGAGTTTATATACCGAGGACTCCCCACACCAGTCAGTTGAACTGATGAAGCTGCTCGGATGACTAGTGAAATCACTTCAATAATTATTCAGCAAGTCCAGTTGTTTTAGAATTACTTATATTTAGTGATGGGTGAATCTGTCCTGTTTCCCCGAAAAATTTGAGAAACTCAGATTTTTTTCTCAGGAATTTTTACTCTGCGAAATTTCCACAGAGAATTTTTTCTGCCGTTTCGCAAAAACATTCGTGGGTGGCAAAATCCCAAAATTCACTCCAAATCCATGCCCGCTGAATCAATTTGCCCATCACTACTTGTATTAGATATACCAAGACCTGGATGAATGAAAATCTTCATAGTCATATTCCCAAATAATTTTATCAAATCTTTTACAGATGAAAATCCAACTGATTTGGAAAGCCTTATGTCTCTCGAACGTGCCAATACCAGATATGTATAGTTTTAGGGAGATTGAGGACTTCTGTACAGCAAAAACTCCCGGCAGTATATTACTGAATTTTGAAAGCACTAAGGCAGAAAACTGCATGTTTTAGATTCCAAGGCAAAAAATCCTGAAACCATAGGTTTACCCCAGAAAACCATACATTTTTTAAAAGTACACATTCTGCCGATTACAAAATGGGTAACTATGTCTCTCTACTCCCAACTACCAAACAGAAAAGCTTGTCTGAACATAGCAGTTTTTCAAAATAAAATTAAAAATTTTGAAAAATCATTTCAAAGGTTTTATTTTGCTGCTCCGCATATCCCAAACTATATTACGTACCAAGAAAAAGCACCTGAAATATGATTGCCAGGGGTCCACTGAACAGTTTGATCCCCATTATGCATAGGTTTACCAAAGTATCTGGCATTTAGAGACACCAATATGAAGTTAGCACATCCAAATTGTTCAGGACTTTACTTCAGCTACTGAGAAATCAACACATTGACTGCATTTTTTGTGGGGTAAAAACACAGAAATATATGTTTACCCCCCAAAACCCATATATTTTTGGAAAGTACACATTCTACCGAATCTAAAATAGGTACCCATGCCTTTCTGGTCCAAACTACTGAGTCGCAAGGCTTTCCCACAATTGTCGGTTTTGGTGAAATATCTGAAAATTGCCTCAAAGCTTCAACTTCTCAGCCCCATATCACCCATGTATCGTTACGCACCAAGAAAAAGCACCCTAAATATGATTGCCAGGGTTCCTCCAAACAGTGTGGTGGCCATTGTTCATAGGTTTACCAAAGTATCTGGCATTTAGAGGCCTCAAAATGAAGTTAGCGCATACAAATAGTCCTGTGGGTAACTTCATCTAATGAAAAATCAACACATTGACTGCATTTTTGTGGGGTAAAAACACAGAAATATATGTTTACCCCCCAAAACCCATATATTTTTGGAAAGTACACATTCTACAGAATCTAAAATGGGTACCCATGCCTTTCTGCTCCAAACTACTGAGTCGCAAGGCTTTCCCACAATTGTCAGTTTTGGTGAAATATCTGAAAATTGCCTCAAAGCTTCAAATTCTCAGCACCATATCACCCATGTATCGTTACGCACCAAGAAAAAGCACCCTAAATATGATTGCCAGGGTTCCTCCAAACAGTTTGGTGGCCATTGTTCATAGGTTTACCAAAGTATCTGGCATTTAGAGGCCTCAAAATGAAGTTAGCGCATACAAATAGTCCTGTGGGTAACTTCATCTAATGAAAAATCCACACATTGACTGCATTTTTGTGGGGTAAAAACACAGAAATATATGTTTACCCCCCAAAACCCATATATTTTTGGAAAGTACACATTCTACAGAATCTAAAATGGGTACCCATGCCTTTCTGCTCCAAACTACTGAGTCGCAAGGCTTTCCCACAATTGTCGGTTTTGGTGAAATATCTGAAAATTGCCTCAAAGCTTCAACTTCTCAGCACCATATCACCCATGTATCGTTACGCACCAAAAAAAAAACACCCTAAATATGATTGCCAGGGGTCCTCCAAACAGTTTGGTGCTCACTGTGCATAGGTTTACCAAAGTATATGGCAGTTAGAGGCCCCAAAATGAAGTTGGCGCATACAAATTGTCCTGTGGGTAACTTCAGCTAATGAAAAATCAACACATTGACTGCATTTTTGTGGGGTAAAAACACAGAAATATATGTTTACCCCCCAAACCCATATATTTTTGGAAAGTACACATTATACAGAATCTAAAATGGGTACCCATACCTTTCTGCCCCAAACTACTGAGTCGCAAGGCTTTGCCAAATTTGGCGGTTTTGGTAAAATAGTCTGAAAATTGCCTCAAAGCTTCAACTTTCCAGCATCGTATTGTCCATGTATCATTACCAGCATAAAGCATCCTAAATATCTAAATATAAACATAGGGGTCTACTAAACAGTTTGATGCCCAATGTGCATAGATATACCAAACTATGTGGTGCACAGAGACCCCCAAATGGCAATATGTATAGACATTTTCACGGCTGACGCGCTGGCTGCTGCAATATAACCACCCGGTGTGTGTATTATGCGACATTAGATCACCTAACAGTACAGAGACCCCAGAAAACCATATATTTTCAGAAAGTACACATTTTGACGAATCCAATATGGGTAAATAAGTGTTTCTACTGCAAACTGCCAAACTGCAAAGCAATGCTGAACATAACGTTTTTTATCAAATTTCTGAAAATCGTCACAAAGCTTGAATTTTACCCCATTATATGCCCCACATTTCATAACTTATCAGCATAAAACATCCTGAATATGAACGCCAGGGGTCTACTAAACACTTTGAAGCCCAATATGCATAGATATACCAAACTATGTGGTGCACAGAGACCCCCAAATGACAATAGTGTATATACATTTTCACAGCTGACGCGCGTTGGCTGCTGCAATATAAGCACCCGGTGTGTGTAATATGCGACATTAGACCCCCCTAACAGTACAGAGACCCCAGAAAACCATATATTTTCAGAAAGTATACATTCTGACGAATCCAATATGGGTAAATATGTGTTCCTACTGCAAACTGTCAAACTGCAAAGCAATGCTGAACGTAACGGTTTTTATCAAATTTCTGAAAATCGTCACAAAGCTTGAATTTTATCCTATTATATGCCCCACATTTCGTAACTTATCAGCATAAAACATCCTAAATATGAGCGCCAGGGGTCTACTGAACACTTTGATGCCCAATATGCATAGATATACCAAACTATGTGGCGCACAGAGACCCCCAAATGACAATATGTATAGACATTTTCACGGCTGACACGCTGGCTGCAGCAATATAACCACCCGGTGTGTGTATTATGCGACATTAGACCACCTAACAGTACAGAGACCCCAGAAAACCATATATTTTCAGAAAGTACACATTCTGACGAATCCAATATAGGTAAATAAGTGTTTCTACTGCAAACTGTCAAACTGCAAAGCAATGCTGAACATAACGGTTTTTATCAAATTTCTGAAAATCGTCACAAAGCTTGAATTTTACCCCATTATATGCCCCACATTTTGTAACTTATCAGCATAAAACATCCTGAATATGAATGCCAGGGGTCTACTAAACACTTTGATGCCCAATATGCATAGATATACCAAACTATGTGGCGCACAGAGACCCCCAAATGACAATAGTGTATACATTTTCACGGCTGACGTGCGCTGGCTGCTGCAATATAAGCACCCGGTGTGTGTAATATGCGACATTAGACCCCCCTAACAGTACAGAGACCCCAGAAAACCATATATTTTCAGAAAGTATACATTCTGACGAATCCAATATGGGTAAATATGTGTTCCTACTGCAAACTGTCAAACTGCAAAGCAATGCTGAACGTAACGGTTTTTATCAAATTTCTGAAAATCGTCACAAAGCTTAAATTTTACCCCATTATATGCCAGACATTTCGTAGCTTATCAGCATAAAACATCCTAAATATGAGCGCCAGGGGTCTACTGAACACTTTGATGCCCAATATGCATAGATATACCAAACTATGTGGCGCACAGAGACCCCCAAATGACAATATGTATAGACATTTTCACGGCTGACACGCTGGCTGCAGCAATATAACCACCCGGTGTGTGTATTATGCGACATTAGACCACCTAACAGTACAGAGACCCCAGAAAACCATATATTTTCAGAAAGTACACATTTTGACGAATCCAATATGGGTAAATAAGTGTTTCTACTGCAAACTGCCAAACTGCAAAGCAATGCTGAACATAACGGTTTTTATCAAATTTCTGAAAATCGTCACAAAGCTTGAATTTTACCCCATTATATGCCCCACATTTCGTAGCTTATCAGCATAAAACATCCTAAATATGAGCGCCAGGGGTCTACTGAACACTTTGATGCCCAATATGCATAGATATACCAAAGTATGTGGCGCACAGAGACCCCCAAATGACAATATGTATAGACATTTTCACAGCTGACGCGCTGGCTGCTGCAATATAAGCACCTGGTGTGTGTATTATGCGACATTAGACCCCCCCTAACAGTACAGAGACCCCAGAAAACCATATATTTTCAGAAAGTACACATTCTGACGAATCCAAAATGGGTAAATAAGTGTTTCTACTGCAAACTGCCAAACTGCAAAGCAATGCTGAACATAACGGTTTTTATCAAATTTCTGAAAATCGTCACAAAGCTTGAATTTTACCCCATTATGTGCCCCACATTTCATAACGTATCAGCATAAAACATCCTAAATATGAATGACAGGGGTCTACTGAACACTTTGATGCCCAATATGCATAGATATACCAAACTATGTGGCGCACAGAGACCCACAAATGGATATATAGTAGATAAAATTTACATAGGCAAAACAAAATAACACAGTAAATAACAGTGTGAAATGCAAATAAATCACCAAAAACTAATAAAACCACAAAAATCAATGCTTTTTTTTTCACACTAGTGTAATCGGCCACCAGAATTACCGTTTGAATATTTTAGCTGGGCCAAATCGATTATACGGACAGAAACAAGTGAACAACACAAATGCAGAGCTGAAAATGCAATAAAATGGCTAAAAATTCAATAAAATGGCTAAAAATGCACCAAAATACCCAAAATTGCAATATAACCACCAAAATAACATACAAAAGCTATTGCACAGTACGGTTAGCGAATACGCTATTCGGAACGGCAATAAAACATTTTTTTTAGCCCAAAAAGAGACAATGCGATAAGAAAAAAAAAGCCACAAAGCCATATATGTACATATGCGTGTGCACAACGGGTAAATTGCATGTTATTTGCGCGTGTGCGCGTGTGCAAGTGTACATGGGTGCTGTGAGTGTGTGTGACCCCCCCAATCCCCAAAAATCTATGTGTGAGTGTGTGTAAGTGTGAATCTAAGTGTAATAAGTATGTGTTGGTGTGTTTGTGTGTTTTTGTGTGTGTAAATGTTACACTTACCTGGGGTAGATGCTTCAGATCGTTGATAATGGGTCCCACGCAGCAGATCTCCAGCTCCAACGGTCAGCAGGCATGGGGGGGCGGAGCTGGGCGGAAGTGAAGCGCAGGCAGCAGCAGGGCGCATAGGAAATGCGTCCCTGCTGCTGCTTTGGGGCCCCTGGGCGATCGCGCCCCAGGGGCCACACGATCCCCTGCTCTGCTCGTTGTCTAGGGGCAGGGGATCATGAAGGAACGGAGCGAGCGGCTCTAACAGTCGCTCCTCCGCTCGCAAACCCGGAAGTGCTGCAGAACGTAGAATCTACGATCTGTGGCACTTTGGTCCTTTGATCCACAGAACCTAGATTCTACATTCTGTGGCACTTAAAGGGTTAAAGAAAGTTTATCAGCTAATACTTTAGATAATAACTTAATATCCTGATTTAATAAGGAGATTGGGCTATATAAGGATGGAACAGACAAATCTTTATATTTTTTGGAATAACTTTAAGATTAGAATGTTCGCTGGAGGGCAATTTTTTGCCAAAAAATAGAATAGAGATTTTTTTTTTTCATAATTTTGTAAAAAGAAGTAGGAAGACCATCTGGGTCTTCAAATTACAGGTATGGGGCCTGTTATTCAGAATACTTGGGACCTGGGGTTTTTTGGACAATGGAACTTTCTGTAATTTAGATCTTCATACCCTAAGTCTACTAGAAAATTATGTAAACTTTATATGAACCCAATAGGCTGGTTTTGCTTCCAATAAGGATTTATTATAATTTAGGGGCAGATTCACTAACTTCGAGTGAAGGATTCGAATGAAAAAAATTCGAATTACGAAGTATTTTTTGGGTACTTCGACCATCGAATTGGTTAAATTCGTTCGAATTCGAACGAAATCGAACGATTCGAAGTAAAAATCGTTCGACTATTCGACCATTCGATAGTCGAAGTACTTTCCCTTTAAAAAAAACTTCGACCCCCTACTTCGGCAGATAAAACCTACCGAAGTCAATGTTAGCCTATGGGGAAGGTCCCCATAGGCTTGCTAAACTTTTTTTGATCGAAGGATTTTCCTTCGATCGTTGGATTAAAATCCTTCGAATCGTTCGATTCGAAGGATTTAATCGTTCGATCGAACGAAAAATCCTTCGATCGAACAAACGTTTAGCGCTAAATCCTTCGACTTCGATATTCGAAGTCGAAGGATTTCAATTCGAGGGTCGAATTTCGAAGTATTTTTAACTTCGAAATTCGACCCTTAGTGAATCTGCCCCTTAGTGTTGATCAAGTACAAGGAACTGTTTTATTTTTACTGAGAAAAAGGAAATCATTTTTAAAGGTTTGGATTATTTGGATAAAATGGAGTCTATGGGAGATGACCTTTCTGTAAATCAGAGCTTTCTAGATACTAGATTCTGGATTACAGATCCCATACCTGTACTACTAGTATTAGACACTTATTTAATGATAATCTATTAAGGTCTTCTAATTGCTCCTTGGAAATCTGTGGGATCTTTTACTGTCCAAAAAATGTTTTCATTTTCTCAGCGTCAGTAAAGAAATAAGAATACAATTTTTTATAGTAATCCTTGAATATGTAAATAATGAACAATCTTATAAGGGACATGAGCTAGTAAATTGCAATTATCTTTAATCTCAATAAGTTTGATTTGCCTGTTCTCTAGTTTAGTAAGATTAAATAAAAAATGATTAACTTTGTTACTTAAATTGCTATATTTAGCATGTAAATAAGAAGCAAAAAAGTTGTGCCTAATATTTATTCAAGTTTTACAATTCTCTTTAACCTTTCTATAACTTTGAGCATTATCTATTGTAGGGAATTGTTTGAACCAGAGATAAAGAATACTTTGCTTTTTGCTCAGATCCAATTCTTGTGCACCTTACAAAAGAAATGGGACTTGAATGATAATATCTCTCTCTAACCACTGCTTTCCAAGTTTCCCAAATTAAGGATGGATTATCAAAGTGATCATTGTTTACGACAAGTCCACTCTTAAGAAAATCTGTATTTTCTTTCAGCATATTAGGAAAGGACCATGAGATGTGATTTTTGTAACCTGCTAAACTAGAAATCAAAAGAGACACTGGTGCATTGTCTGAAACATCAATACTACCCATATCAGTTTTTATAATTTGCTAATTAAATTGTTGGAAGTTAAAATACAGTATAGTCTACTCTAGTTCCTATATTATGGTAAGATGAAAAGAATGTAAAATCTTTCTCTTGTCTCCACAAATCATTAAGATTTGTGACCTTAAAGATTTCATGTAAAAGTTTAGATTTGTTAGAGTGATCATTAAGTTTCCAATGAGCTCTACCAGGGGAACAAATATAAGACCCATTTAAGTCACCTGCAAGTATTATATTAGTAGAGGAAAGTGAAGAAATCTGTTGTTGAAGACATGTAAAATAATTATTCTTAGAGGTATTTGGAGCATAAGCAGAACATAAATGCCAAGTAATATCATTAATAAGTACTTCAGTATAAATATATTTGCAATGCTCACCGTTGGTTACATTTGTTATTGCAACATTTAATTCATGATGGATCAGTATAGCTACACCACATTTTTTATTACTTGCAGGAGAAAAATCTAATTCACCTACCTTATATGTATGTATTGTATGAACATGAACAATTTAGAATCAGAAATCAGGTATCATAAATCATGTCTTCTTCGCTGGAATGCAGAGGATTATTCATCTGAGTACGGTGTGGAGACCTTGATCTAGAGCTCGATTTGACCTGAGATTGGGGAGAATTTAAGTCTTTAGTAAACTTAAATTGGCAAGGTTTTTCATGTTTCCACAATCTTTAATCCATAGAGGTGGATTTGTTTTCAGAATCGCTAGCAACATCAGAGGGAAGATTTTCAATCCCTATCCATTCAAAATGATTTACAAATGTAAAGCCCATCACTAATTGGCATGAAGATTATTCTGAAGACAAACTTTGGAAAATTATTTCTGTTTTTTAAAAGAGAATTATCAAGTAATCCTAAAAAATATGATAGAAATAATCTTAATTCTTAGAATAGTCCAAATATTTTTCTATTACAACTCAAACGGTTGCAAATGCTTTGGGAGTCCAATCCTGTAAAGCCTTTTTTATCCTGAAATAACAGCATTCTGGAGGGAGTCCTAATTTTAGAGTGAATGTTTGGGAAGTTAGAATAGATAAAGAGTAATTTTTATAAGATTTTGGATTGCCTACAAATCCGAGATTGTTCCTTTCAATCTATTTTCCAGGTCCTCTAGTTTTAGTTGTAATTCTTGAGTTTGTTTCTCCAAAGAATTTATTCTGGGTAGACAGTTGATTGTTTCGTCTTGAATTTGAGAGACAGTATTTTCAATCTTATCAACTCATTTATCATGAATGGCAAGTTTTTCTTAAATATCTGAACTTTTTATCTAAAACTTGTCAATAGCCTTTTCTATTATACCTTCAATGACAGGAATTAATTAATCTGGCTACTTCAGCTGCAATGAGAGAGTAATCTTCAGAGAGAGGGGATTTAAGAGAAGCTTTCAAGAGATGGATTGCTAATACACTCAGAATCATGTTGCTTCCCATTTGTCCTATTAGCCTTTTTATATGTATTGCCATTCACATTGGATGCCACTGTAAATACAGGAGAGAATTTTCCATAAACAGGAAATATGTATTGACAGAACTAGATACTGGGGTTCTGAGACTTACTGATAGTCTCTTACAAAATTGTCAACTAAGTACTGTCTACTTGTGTATTTTTGGTATATGTATATTTTTTTTTGTTGTCTTTTTGTTTTGTTTATTTCCCCCCACACTTTTTTTTGCAATTTCCCCTTTTTAAATTTAATATTTTGTTTTCCCCAGATCTCTGTGATTTTCTTTTCTTAGTCTTTAATCTTTATACTTCAAATAGTATTGTAATTTCTTCCCCAGAATAATAATTCCCAGGAGAATCCAGAAAAAGCTCAGATATTAATTATACAATCCAGAGCTAACTTATTCAAAGCCAATCACTCCTTAGACTCAGAGCAGTTCCAATAATGTAATATAGAGGATTGTTAAGTGTAATGCAATGAAAAAAGTTCAAATAAGTCCAGAAATAACTCTCTGTGAGGAAAAAGAATTACACTGACTGTCCTGAAATGCCATCTTGTTTTGCCTCTCTCTTAAGAAATGTCTCCTCAAGGAAAGAAAAATGGATGGGTGTGGCAGAGCCCTCAGCAAAAGAGAACTGCCAACACACAAGAGTCTCCCTTGAAATACAGAAAGAAAGACGTGGCTTAACTGGCAAGCGGGTTAAGCAGGGAGTAAAGAGCGATGTCTATATACCATCTATGGCGGTCTTTGAGGAAGGCGACATGGACCTTCTGTGGATGTTGGAACCTGTCAAGACTGCTGCAAAAATGTTCCTTGTCTCCTTCTAAAGTCTCTTGTTGGTATCACGGATCAGGCAAATGTAAACATTGTGGGCCAAATAGTTAGTTAGTTAGAAAGTGCTGACTCTAGACCCCAAATAGCAGGAGCTTTATCCCTGTGCCTCCATCACCTCAGGCATGGAAGTCCACATTGGATATTAATTGTGTGTATGCCAAGTGGGGCAGGTTGTATGTTTCTTTTCATGTAATTGACAGAATTGTGTCCAATATTAGGAATAGTGCTATTGATGTCTCTTATTTTAAAAGGGAGGCATCCTGGATATATATATATATATAAAGTATATATATATATATATATATATATAGTATAGTTCATCTAGAGAAGTGATCCCAATCCAGTGGCTCACGAGGAACATGTTGCTCATCAACCCAGTGGATGTTGCTCCCAGTGCCTCAGGGGCACTATGGCTTTGGCCCTGCCTTATCATACACTCATATGTTATTGAAGTACTTGAATAAAGTTTGTTTTAACTATATGAATATATGAATTTCTGGCCTTTCAGTTTCACCCCAAGATGTGATCCAGTACCGAGTTAAGTATATGTGTTTGCAGTTCTGCATAGCCTGATCACATGTGGATCACACGGATCAACAGGAGCTATGCGTGTAAGCGTTCCCTTCATGGGACACAAAATTTACTTTGATTTTGGTGTTTGTAGAAGGATGTTAGACTATATTATTATGTAATTGGGATATAGTTCTCATAATGTAGTTCTCAGAACTTTCTGGTCAGCATCTGTCAGCTAGAAGGACTATGCCATCAATGTAGATAGAAAGGAAATTACACACACACACACACACACACACACACACACACACACACACACACGATATTTTTCATATACTAAACAAAACTGTGATTTATTTAGTTTGCACTTAACTGCAACTTGTTTTTTAGTGGTAGCACAGATTGTAAACCAACAAATATATACTGTAGTAAAAGTCATTGCTTCACAGACAACATATGCAGTTTAAATAGCGATGATTATATAATTAGTTTACTTCTTCAAAATATGTGCATGTTCAGAGTGAATGCTTATCTGCAAAAAGAGTTAAACTTACTAGAAGATGCAACAGTATGTCTAATTGGTCATGGTAGAAATACTTTTAAATTAGTGTTTCACCAGGAAAAAAAATGCTAAAGATCATTTTTATCCCTTGTGAATCTCTACCTGTAACTAATACTGCACCATAGACTGCTTCATAGATTAAGTAATCGCATAAAAATTGCTAGAATGATGAATTATTTTTTAGATTCTGCTTATACATTTTTTAAGGAAAAAGTATTCCTATTATATTAAAGAAACATAAATTAAGTTGTTGTTATAAAAGCTATGCAAAAAAAAAGAATGGAAAAAAAGAAAAGAAAAAAAAAGGAACAAGAAACATATTTCCATCTTTATCACTTGTTATTTTATTTTAGTCTCTTCTGAATACTGGAGAGCTAGACATTAAAATATTAATTTTCCAGTTTACTGAAATGATTTCAGAGTAAACTGCAATTTAAATTCTGAATGTAAATATGAAAAAGCAAGATATGGTTTGCAATAATCCTCTTGAAACTCAATCTACTCAAACTTTTATTTTTATAATTTACTTTATGTTTTACTGGTCATAACTATGTTACCTGTTAGTTATTTATACTACTTTAGGTAGCTATCATCAAAAAGTAATTTTGAATGCTCGTTTAGAAAATGCACAAGAATTGTGATCTCAGTAATAGAAATGTAGAATATTCACCAAGCACGCTAAACTTTTTTTGACTCAATTCTAAAGACAAAATTCATTTGTCTGTTAATTTGTTAATATAATTGTTAGATTTAATCATTTCCATGGTCGCTTCATTTAAGCAGAAAAGAAATGTGGTTGATAAATACATAATTAATTTTAACTGACAACATTTAAAAGTGTAATATAGTTGTTTAGTTGGCTGCATATAATTTATTAAACCCTTTTTTCCACATCAGTTAAAGCCTTTTATTTTCTGCATAAAAGCAAGTGAAAAAGTGAGACAACGACAAATTGATTCTGTCAATAAAAAAATCTTGCAGTGGAAGATTTCAACCCCTCAGTGGAACTAAATTTACAATGTGCAATGTTAGCAGTACAGAGAACAACGATCAATGTACTTTCTACTGTATGTATATCAGTAATCCACAAAAACACTGTACTAAATATAAAGAGGAATTATTAGACGTTTGAAAGTAATTCATACTGTTATGGCTGTCAGGTATGTGATGCCAGAATGATAAGGTTGTACTTTCTGCTCACCAAAGATGTTATGGAGAGGTAGAGTTGCAGCTGTCACACTGCATATTTCTTTCTGTTATGAAAATGGTGATACCGGCACACAAAGCCCACAGCTAGAGATGCAAAGAATCTAGAATTTAGTTTGGAATGCAGATAATGCAGTTTCTTTCCTTTGTTTTTTGTTAAGATATATATCAATGTATGTGTGCTCTCATACAGATCCCATGGTACGCTGATACTGATACAGTGTCATGTAACATTATTTTTGTATGCTAATGCAGAAGTGTTAATAAAGTTATGTCTTTTTGAAGCAAGAGCAGCACGGTGTCTGTTTGCAGTTTCTCCTCTGTCTAAAAGAAAGCTGCAGGCTCACGTGAGATTAAGCTAACCAGTATCCCATGTCTTAAGCAGAATGGCAACAGGTTATAGGCCCTGAAGAGAGGGAGGAAACCGATGGAGCAGGCTGATATTTAATGGAGATGAAAAGAACTATGAACTATGGGAGACAAAGTTTCTAGGCAACATGCTCCTGATAAATCTTAAAGAAGCCATCCTGAATGAACCCACAGTGGACACAGACTTGGATGAGGACAGAAGTAAAAAAGAGGAGGCTTATGCTGAGTTGATTCAACTTTTGGATGATAAAAGTCTGCCTCTGATTATGAGAGATGCAGCTGATGATGGAAGGAAAGCATCACTATGCTGGCAAATGTAAGCCACTAATAATACGTTTATTTACAGAGGTAACATCCCTTCAGAAAGCTCCAAATTAAAGTGTCACAGACTATATAATATGTGCATAGACAGCCATTACAGCACTAAGAAATGCTGGACATAAACTTAGGGGGAAAAATTCGTGATTTGTTTAATAAAATCGTGCTTTTAAAAAAATCACGAATTTTTCGGAATTTATTAAACCCTGAGGCTGGAAAACTCAGAATCTGACATCCCGGGATCTCAGACCTGTCCAGGTTGCATATAAGCATATAAGCCAATGGGAGAAGTCCCAATGATTTTATTGATGTGCGTTGGGTCTCGTGCCAATGGCAAATCATGAAAATCGGGTGAAACCTCCAAAAAAATCGTGAAAATCTGAGTTTTTACCGCAAAGCACAATATTGGGAAAATGTAATAAAAAATAAGCGTTTAAAACCCGAGCAGCTCAGATCGGAGTTTGTAGCAGCCAATATTGAGATAAGTTCGGACCTTGATAAATAATCCCCTAAGTGATGGACTGTTGATTGCAATGATTCTTACTTTTGATTCCTACCTGAATCATTTACTTATGATTCCTTCCTGAATCATTTATACCCTTTTCTATCCATAGCACACAAGGTGAAGGAAAAGTGACTTTTACTGAGTTTAAAACGCAGTTAAAGGGGTTGTTCGCCTTCCAAACACTTTTTTCAATTCAGTTGTTTTTAGATTGTTCCCCAGAAATAAAGACTTTTTTTCAATTACTTTCCATTATTTATTTTTTAAGTTTTTTCCAAAATCTAAGTTAAAAGGTGAATGTTCCTGTCTGTGGTGTTTGAGTCTGGCAGCTCAGTAATTCAGGTGCAGAAAAAAAGTGCGCACTTTTTAAGCTACGGGCTAGGCAGGACTACTGATAGGGACCTTTAAGGGCTCAATCTAATGGACCGGGTGGGAACCAGATGCGGGTGAAGGGGTTGGTGGCATCTCATCATGCGATTAACAGCTTCAATAGCAATAACTTACCATGCTTTAGGCACACTGATCAGTTGTGCTACTTCAACTTAAAAGGTGCAACTTTGTTACGGGCATTAGTTGTTGGTGCCGAGGACACCACTTGATGGGAGGGATCTCGAAGTGGGTGAAGGGGTTGGCACGGGGCATTTAATCCTCTTAATTGACTAAGTGTGCCCGGATCGCTACTCTAAGAGAAAGGTCTCAAAGGGAAAGCTAGTGGAAGGGGTTGGCACGTGAAGTGGAATCCTTAATGGTTGTGTGTTGTGTCCAGTATTGGGACACTTTGTATTTGCTATACGCTGCATGTGGTTGGTAGTAGGTATCTACCACGCAACTAATTAGTACTGACCTAAAGCACCAACTCATTTTTGCCCTGGTCAATCAGTACTCCGTGGTTAGCCCATTTTTTAAGTGTGGACACTGGACATTAATATTAAAACAATTTTTAACTTTTTTTCTTGTTAAAAGTTACGTTTTATTTATCTCTTTACACATCAGAAACTTGGATGCTGTGGATGGGATTGTGCAGTTATATGGGTCAGTTCTTTTTCTCCTCTAATTTTGATTCAATACATATTATCTGACTCTGCACACCATTTTTCCTATAATTGATGGTTGGTGCTCCCCAATATCTAATTCTCGTATACTTTATAATCCACATGCTGTTTTTTCCCCTATGGCCTAGGCTGTAAATTATATCCTAACCACGTTTTTCCAGAGATATGACTAGATCTTATAACATAATAAAACAAATGGGTTTTTCCAATCAACTTTGTCAAGGGGATTAATTATTAAAATTAAAATATGTTTATAAACAAACATGCTTCAAACCCATACTTCAAAGGTTATGAAACAAACATATAATTTGCATTTCGTTGTGTAAGGTTCCCTATATTTTGACACCATGGGATTTTATAAATTGTATGCTAAAATTGCATTTGAGGAGTTTCATTTGATCTAATATAATTATTTTAATTCATCCATAATATTTACATTTCAGGTATGTATAGTTATCTAACAGCCTGTGTCCTATTCTAAAGTTACTAGAACGCGATCCTTCAATTAATTGCTAAAAAACGTGTCTATGGAATTTGTACCCTGCTTGTATATTCACCTATAACCCAATTTCTGTTCACTGTGCAAGTCTCAGCAATGAATCCAGCTTTCCATTGCAACCCAGAACATTTTGGTGCCCTCAATCTATACACTTTCCTTAATCCCATTAATAACTTTAATACTATGCACATAGGGTGTTTTTTGTTCTTGGGGAGGCTACTTAACCCATACCTCGCCAGGATTTTTTTACCTCTCTGCTTATGCCCTGTAAACACAGGGAATGTCATGAAAGAAAGAACAATTGCTGTGTTTTCCTGTGTTAAGTCTATGATGTTAAGTCTATCTCTCTTAATACATTAACAAAGTTCCTTTGCCTCTCAATAGTGGCAAGATGGGTATGTGTTGTGCTTATTTCTACTGCATAATAGACAAGAACAGCAAAAACAAAGGGGGAACTGGGAATCTAATTATCTACTGTTCAAGGACCCGAGATGGAGTAGCTTCAATTTCTCCTAAAACGTCTATTTTTCTCAGAAAACACCCACTTAATGCCTTTGCCTCTCTAATGATATTGAGAGGTGTAGTTCAATGCCCGTGTGGGGCTGCATGATAAACTCTGGAAGTAGCTGAAGTTCAGAGTTTGGGTATAATCTAATGCACACTAAGGGGCATATTTATTATGTTGTATAAAACGAAATGGTGTATCAAGCTGTGTAAAATAAATGGCAAATTTATCAAGGTGTGTGTAATTTTTATGCAATGCAAACGCAAGATTTGGTGCCGTTATTTTACCCAGCTATAGAACTAAAACGCATAAAAAATGTACACCATATGCAGCTGTTTTTTTACACAGCATAGTAAATATGCCCCTAACAGTAGTGACTAAAGGTACATCATCCCCCCACCACTTAATAATGTGAGATCAGTTAGCATCTGTAGCACACTGTTCAGCAAAAAGAACTGGATATAGGCACCCAAGCACAGGGTGGGTAATGACACCCCAAGCTCATCATATAGTAATAACTGTACAGTGAGAGACAGTGGGTTGAGACACAACAAGTGGGTTAAGACAAACAGTGAACAACTGTGGGTACTTACATTCCAGGCACATTACACATTAAGAGACTGTGTTTAATACATAGCGGAGGTGGATTTGACACTTAACACTCAATTTTTTTCAAAATGCACCCCCTATTCTGCTGTCCCATGTCCCCACCTTTTTTTTAGCCTTTTGCTCACTTACTAGTTTCTTATCTGGATGTTCCACTACTGTATTCCTCGTGTTTCTTCTAATTTACCCAACCCATCATCTCTCGATTCACTTTCAGGTTCCTGTATTGTTTTACTGTTTCCATGTTGGTGGAGTAAGGGGCAGGAGGGAATTAAAACAAAGCCCAAGAGTAAAGAAAAAAGGTACCTGGGTGCTGGCCTTGATACATCTAACCCAGAAACAGGAACAGTTAATCATGGCAGCAGACACAAACTAAACATCAGCTTGTTTTCAAGTCCGGGTCCTGCCACTAGGGGATTGACTAGACTGCTGGAGGCTTCAAATTTCTTCCTGCAGCCTAGCCAATCCTCTTGAGGCTGTACTGGGATTTACATCTTGAGGGGTAAAAACAGGAAGTAAAGCTTTTTTCCCTTTATCAGCCAGGTTTGGGAAGGCTTAGCCTTCCCTAGCTGTAATGAAAATCCACCCATGCATCAGTCTATGCATCAGTCAAATTGTCCATTTACACACTCTAACTTGTATTTCTTGTATAAAGTCCAATAGTGTCTATTATTTATTGTCCTGTGTATTGCATTTCATGCAGGAATTTTAAGACCTTTTACACATTTTGAAAATATAACACTGTTTTAGCCATTTGTTGAATGAAGTGTTAGATTATATTTCTTGTGCTAGCATTTAGGCCAAAAAAGAAACATAATTAATAAATACATAATTGTTCTCTGGCAACATTTGAAAGTATAATATAAATGCTTATTAAGGTGCATGGAATTATGAATATCTTTCTGCTTCAACTAAAGCACTTCTACATAAAAGTATGTGAAATAAGACAATTACAAAGATTTTTTCACTACAAAAGAAAATAACAATGGAACATTTCAAACCATTACTGCAAATTTACTATGATGTAGACAGAGGTATATTGAAAAAAAGCAGAACTTTTTATTTTGTATGTCGTAAATTGTTTTCTAGTGACTAGGGCCTGATTTACTTACTTACCCTAGCAACATATAGTTTGAATGTTAGGCTTGGCGATACAGAGGAGAGGGTCCAAATTTATTGATAAATAAAGTAAGTAGAAATTAATCATAATACTACTAAAAATAATATTTAATATTTAGCCTTAGGATTTTTAACATGTTTATTTTCATGATTCTAGAAGCAACTTTCATTTCTGTTCTAACTTCACATATTTTGTTGTAATATTTATTGTTCATATTGTATTACCGTATATACTCGAGTATAAGCTAAGTTTTTCAGCATCCAAAATGTGCTGAAAAAGTCTACCTCGGTTTATACTTGAGTCAGCAGGCAGTAGCTGAGATTGCAGTCACTTTTAATCATTCCTATACCAACAGTTCACTTGGGGAGAGACTGCAATATCACACAGCACCCTCTGCTGGTTATATGAAAGAATAACAGTGTGCCCTCTGTTGGTTATATGAAAGAATAACAGTGACTGGAATATCACACAGCGCCATCTGTTGGTTATATGAAAGAATAACAGTGACTGGAATATCACACAGCACCCTCTGTTGGTTATATGAAAGAATAACAGTGCGCCCTGTGTTGGTTATATGAAAGAATAACAGTGACTGTAATATCACACAGCGCCATCTGTTGGTTATATGAAAGAATAACAGTGCGCCCTCTGTTGGTTATATGAAAGATTAACACTGACTGCAATATCACACAGCCCCCTCTGTTGGTTATATCAAAGAATAACAGTGACTGCAATATCACACAGCGCCCTCTGTTGGTTATATGAAAGAATAACAGTGTCTGCAATATCACACAGCACCCTCTGTTGGTTATATGAAAGATTAACAGCGATGGCAATATCACACAGCACCCTCTGCACATGGTAGTGGGACAGTGGGACAATGCACACAGTAATCCGTTTGGGAATTCTCTGTCACCATCAACTTTGCAAAGAAGTCCGGTTGATCGCTGGGGGGTCGCTTTGGCGGAATGTGCGCTGCTGGGAGACAGGGCTGTAGTTGTGTCTAGGCTTATACTTGAGTCAATACGGTTTCCCAGTTTTCATAGGTAAAATTAGGTACCTCGGCTTATACTCGGATCAGCTTATACTCGAGTATATACGGTACATGCAGGAGATTTGGCCCCTTTTCACCATAAGTTTCTGTTTTGTTGTATTTATATTTAAATCAATCCAATAACTAAAACAGTTTGAAACACTTGTTAAATTAATTATATCATTTGGTTTTTACTTCAGTTATTTAGTCAGAAAAAAAGTTGATATACACAGAGTGAATTTCTGTATATAAATATTATATAAAATAATCTTCTGTAAACTGAATAAATAAAATATATATATATATATATATATATATATATATATATATATATATATATATATATATATATATATAATTATTGTGCTACTACTAATACTACTACTTACTGTATATTAATAAAAATAATTTAGTGTTAGGATTTTCAACATTTTAATTGCAATACTGAAGAGGGTGGCAAAAAAGAAAGTAATAAGCAGCTGCAAATTGACTGTTGGCCTCCTCTGCAGATTTATAGTACATCTACCTTAATCTGAATTTACATTTGTATCCTTTGAAAAAGAGTAGTTTATGGCTGTGAGATGATACCTCATTTCACATTTTTTCATTGATCTTTCATAATGAATTATTGCATAATTTGTAATTTCTTTATTTAACATGTGTTTAACATGTGTCTCCCATAGACTCAATTTTATCCAAATAATCCCATTTTTTAAAAATGATTTCCTTTTTCTCTGTAATAATAAAACCTTAGCTTGTACTTGATCTCAACTAAGATATAATTAATCCTTATTGGAAGGAAAGCCAGCCTAATGGGTTTATTTAATGTTTAAATGTTTTAATTTCTAGTAGACATAAGGCACGAAGACCCAAATTACGGAAAGATCCGTTATACGGAAAACCCCAGGTCCAGAGCATTCTGGATAACAGGTCCCATACCTGTACTTCAAATTCGAATATCAAATTTGAACTTTTTTTCATCAAAATTGGCTATTCTGTGGTTGAAGTAAAATCGATTTGCTCGAATCGAACGATTTGAACGATTTTAGCGTATGATCGAACAGTTTTACTTTGACTTCAAAAAAAGGCTAACATAGCACTTCGGTAGGTTTAATTTGGCCAAGTATTGAAATTGAAGTTTTTTAAAAGAGACTTCGATTATCGAATGGTCGAATATTCAAAGTATTTTACTTCAAATCGAATTTGAGGTCGAAGTATCCTATTCGATGGTCGAAGTATCCAAAAAATTACTTTGAATTTCAAAATTTTTTACTTCAAAAATTCCCTCGAATTCACTTCGACCCTTGATAAATCTGCCCCATAAAGTGACTACTAACTACTTATGCTGTCTCAGTAAAAATCATGTAAAACCAAGATATGATGTGTATGTCTACAGCTCTTATATAAAAATTTCTGACATGTTTAGCTGTTAGCAGGTAAAGAACAGTAAACCATTAGACTGGGTGCAGTCCAAGAGTAGTATATGATTAGCAAATGTAGTTAAACCATTCTTTTGCAAGACAACTAAATGTATTTGACTTCTCAGAAAAGGGCCATGTTCAATCTGAAAAATAAATCACCTAATTGAGTTATTGATTTATACACCTTAGTGAAGTTTTCATGTGACAAACCACGAGATCATTTTTGTCCTTGAATTGAATCTGGTCCAAAATCATTTGCCCCATAATGACTAGGTACAATCCTATCTATGTAAACAACAAATATAAGAGTGCATGTACAAAAGAATCAGAGAACAGTAGCTTGGTGAGTAGATATTGCTGTAAATTGTATTTTGAGCTAGAAAATTTAAATGCACATAGCAAGTATTCTGGAAAGAAAGTAGACTTTTACTTCCAAATTTACATGTCGCTGTGCAGCTCACAGCACTGGTTGCAAGTGCCAGGATGCCAATTCCCAGACATATTGGTTAACCCCCAAGAAGATATATGCATGTACTGCAGAGGCCTTTATCAGAGGAACAACTTAACAAAAGAACATGGCTGTTAGATGTATATTTATATTAGTTAGTTTATTTATATATATATATATATCTATATATATATCCATGCTCGCAACCTGGAGCACTCCCAAGATCTGACCAATGCCTGGGTGCAGGTTATATAATAAACATCAAAATGACAAAAGAACCACACAACCAGGTCTTTTGAAGGTGAAAAAAAACAAAATATATTTTGGTTTTTTTTCATCTTCAAAAGACCTGGTTGTGTGATTCTTTTATCATTTTGATGTTTATTATATAACCTGCACCCAGGCATTGGTCAGATCTTATATTTATATATTTTCAATAAGTAGGGACACACAACCATAAGGTAGTAAAAAAGATGGGTGCCAGTCTGTAAAGTTCAAATAATCCCAACGGTGACGGCACTCCGCAATAAATCAACTTGAAACAAAAAGTCTAATCAAATGGAGGTTTACTGGTGAACCATCTTTTCGATTAAGTACAGGAATTTTTGTCTCCCTGATGTGAAAGTGACCTTAGATTGTTGACTCATCTGGGGCAGTCCATAATTTGAAAGATAAATCCAGGTGATATAATTTTTAGAAAGTATTGTGTAAAATGTTCTGTATAAATAAAGTTAATTATCTAAGTTATGGGTTAAAAAAATAATCCTGTTAAGATAATTGAATGTACTATTTTCAGGTAGGAAAGCTTTTTTATTTCCTAAGGAAACTATGTTTGCCAGTTTATTTATCTATTTCTAAGGTTTCAAACTACAAAATGTTCTGATAAACCATCTACTCTTCCTAATCTTCTATTCTTAGCATCAAAGAGTTTTCTTTCTCATTTACAATTATGAAAGAACAGATGAGTTAAAAATATGGTACAAGCTGGGCAGCAGAGTAAAAGACATAGTGTACTGACTTATTCAAAGAAAGAATTTCAAATAAGGACATTTTTATCCCTGTTCCCCCTGGGCTTGGGCTGCTCACAGTAAGTGTAACATATCTACTCTACAGCAGTCAGCGAACTTAAATACACCATAGGGTGGCAAGAGCTCACTTCTGAAAAAGTGCTCTGTGTTCTGAACAAATAAAGAGTGCCTATTCACAGGCAGCCTTTCACCCGCCCTAAGCAGATAGGGAAGCATGGATCTACATGTTCCTCACCTTTCAGAAGAAAGAAGAGATGAATATGCTTGAATGCTTTGACCTTTACTATACTTCTGTTCTAAGGTCTGTGAATCCTATTTTGTTCTTTTTTTCTTTTATCAGAAGTAAGAAACTAGCATAGAGGGCTAAAGAAAAGCTTGAAGTCAGTATGGTGCTGAAAAGTAGTTAAATCTAGCTTTCAAAGTGTCAGAATAGAAGCCGAATAATTGAGTAGGTGTATTAAATATAGGAAGGAAAGAAATCAGTTTTACCAATATCTGCTTTATTTTGTCTACATACATTTCAGAAGTAAATTTATAATTTTATATTTATAATTCTTTATTTCATATATGGGAATGTTCTAGAGATTCATTGAAAAACTTTAAAAGTATTTTAACATGCAGTAAACTTTTATTATAAAATAAGAAAAATAAATGATGCATTTGGCTGTTAATACCGTAATCTTTGATGCCCATATTTACACATGCTCTACAGACAACCTCTATTCTTTGCAATTTAATTAATAAATCATCAATCTAAGAGCCTTGAGAATTTAAAACAGTATTGAGAAGCAATATTTTTCAGGGAAATTATACTGTCCCAATTATTCTTCCTACCGTTGCTACATTATTTTGCATGATTAGGAATGGACATGTCACGCACAATCTACCAAAACCCAGAACAAGGGCCATGGTTCTGATCACGGCTAACACTTCTGACTATAACAGCCACTTTTTGCTTCTGGAAAGAGTCACCAGGTCTTTAAGTGAGAGTACCAGGACAGAGGTTCTAGGTAGGTAAGGGAACCAGAGTGTGCACAGAAGGATCAGGAAAGAAGCAGAGCTTAGTAAGAGGACAGGCCGAGGTCAATAACCTAGACAGTAGTGAGGTACTGAATCAGAATCCAAAAACACAATCAAGAACAGGCAACAGGATCAGGACAGGCAGCAAAAGTTAACTTAAGCATCAAGTCAATCAATCAATACAGAAATTGCACACAGGAACATAGAAACAAAACATACAATAAGAAAACAGAACAGGCACCTTTAAATATTTGAATTTTGCACCATTCACAATGATGCCATGCTTGTTGTGCACCAGAACCAGGTGCCAGAGGGTGCCCTTGTTCAGAAGCATCTACCCCAATGACAAAAGGAAGAGCAGTAACTGGATGGAGGAGTACTGGAGCAGATATGAATACCTCTTTAAGGAGGTTAAAGGCCTTTACAGCATCATCAGGCCATATGCTTGGGTATGCTCCCTTTCTGGTAAGTGTCTCAGCAGCATTCTTGGAAAAAAACATCAGAGAAAACTGAATAACAGGAAGGAAACCCCTCAAGGAAAGTAGTGGTTACAATATGGGGGGACAGAAACAGAATCCTTATAATCTACCTCCCACTGAAGAATCTCACTAGTAACCCAATCAATGAGGATATTGTGGGTCTGCAACCATGGGAGGCCTAAAACTACTGGGGGACCAGGACAGTTGATGGTATGGAATGATAACTGTTCTGTATGAGTGACTCAATAGCTAAAAGGTTGACCGGAAGTAGACAAAATTAGCATACAAGAAATCACCGGCTGCCTTAGAGTCAAGGAAAGCCATGACTACAATACTGCCATTCCCCTAGCTCAGGAGAATGGGAATCATAAACTTAGAATTATAGTGTTTCAGGAGTAGGAAATACATTGCCCAAACAAGACTCCCCAGACTTGTTTAGGCTTTGAGGTTTACCTGCAGGTGTTGCAAAATATTACCCTTAATTTCACAATACAAACATAACACATTGGAGTGCCTACTAGCTTTATCTTCTGGGGGCAAACAAGTGGAGCCTAACTCCATTGGTTCCTCTGCTGGAATAACAACCATTGCTTTAGACATAGAATCAGAATCCCTTGGGACAGTATTAGATACAGAGGCAGTGGCCCTCTCCAGACATCTCTATCTGTGCCTCCTATCCTATCCTATCTGAATTGAGATATGCATTAAGGCATCAAGAGAGGTTGGAGCTGGATAATTAATTAAGTTGTTTTTGACAGCATCAGAAACCCCCACTCTAAACTGACTAAGAAGGGCTCAATGACAGAATTCCATGCCATATACTTTGACTTCCCTGCTTTAGGTTACAAATAGCAGATTCCGCAGAGGCAGTAGGTCAGGGTCATCTTAAATATTTTCCATTGCCTTAATGAAGTCTTCTAAAGAATTGGAGGCTTGGTCAGAAGGGGGCATACTATAGGCCCACATCAGGGGATCAACTTGAAGTAGGGTAATAACAGATCTAACCCTTTCCTGCTCAGTGGGAAAGGAACGGGGTCAAAAACTGAGGTTGGATTTACATGTCTCCTGAAACAAAAAAAATGTATCCCAATCACAACTGAACTTACCACGTAAAAAACCCAGAACAAGGGCCAAGGTTTCCGTCACGGCTCACACTTCTGTCTATAACAGCCACCTTTCACTTTGGGAGGAGCCCTCCACTACTCGTATGCTGCCAGGGCTTAAAGTGAGAGGGCACAGGTTCTGGGCAGGCAGGGGAACCAGAGTGTATACAGAAGGAACGGGGAAGAAGCAGAGCATAGTCAGAGGACAGGCTGAAATAAATAACCTAGAGAGCAGCGAGGTACTGAGTCAGTGTCAAGACCGCCGGGAGCGCGAGGAGTCGCGTCCGCTCCCGGCGGCGAAGAATTCAAGATGGCGGCGCCCAGTCAACCCACGTGGGTTCCGACGCCGGCGACGTGACGTCAGCGCGGCGCGACGGTCGCAGGCGCGCTGACGCTGGCGCAAGGGCGCCAAATTCAAACATAAAAGGACGCCTGAGACGCCAAGATGGCGCCCGAAAATAGGATTCTGTTCCCTGAGAGTTTCCTGGGTTCCCTTGCTGTTTTCCCTACTTATATCTGCCTGATTCCTTGTTGTGACCCTTTGCCTGGACCTGGACTTCGCTGATACTCTGCCTGCTATTGACCCCCTGCCTGGACTTTGGACTTTGATTATATTCTGCCTGCCTTGTGACCTGTTGCCTGAACCCGATTACCCTTTCTGCTTAATCCCTGGATACCACGATCCTGATCCCTCCTGAGGGGCTTCCTCCTAGATCCGGACTACTCCCCAGAGGGGGCTCCCGGCTCCCTGACATTATTTTCGGGCCATGGATCCTTCTGAGGAAGCCACACCTCATGTCGGACGAGCGCTCCGCGGACTGGCATCCCGCATGGAGGACTACGAAAACCAGCAGGTTCGCATTGGGCAAGCACTCGATGTCCTGCTAGCTCAAGTGCCTTCTGAGCCTTCCACTGCTCCACCTACTGGAGATCCCCCCATGGCGGCAGCCCCTATGAACGCAAGCTACCCGACAGGTGAGCCTCGCATTCCACCTCCCCCTCGCTTCAGTGGGACCCACAAGCCTGCAGGGGGTTTGCCACGCAATGCCAAATTCAATTTGAGTTCCAACCCACACAGTTTCCAAGTGAGCGTTCCAAGGTGGGGTATGTGATGTCTCGATTGGAAGGCAAGCCACTAGAGTGGGCAACGTCTCTTTGGGAGAAGAATTCCCCGCTGACTTTTGATGTTAAAGACTTTCTCCAAGCTTTTCGTTTAATCTTTGATGCTCCAGGTCGGGTTACGAACGCCCCTGCCCGTCTCTTGCAGCTCCGGCAGGGAAGCCGCAGTGTCAATGACTATGCTATAGACTTCCGAACACTGATGGCGGAGACTTCCTGGTGTGATGACGCTTACAAGGCTGTATACTACCAAGGCCTATCCATCCGCATCAAAGATGATCTCGTCTCCAGAGAGACTCCTGACACCCTGGAAGGGCTGATCGCTCTATCCATTAAAGTGGACACTCGTCTCAGAGAGCACCAGGTGGAGAGAGAGCGCAGCAGACGATTTTCTCCCTTGTTGGCCCCTCGCTTTCAAAGGCCGATTCTGCAAACACCCGCTGTTCCTGTGACTCATGTGTCGACGTCCCCCTTGGAGGAACCTATGCAAGTAGGAAAGACTCGCCTCTCCGAGCAGGAAAGACTCCGAAGACGTATGGCAGGTCTCTGTTTATACTGTGGTGGGCATTCCCATTTTGCCAACGCCTGTCCTGCCAAAGCCAAGAGTTTTGTACCCCGAGGTATGTCTCAGGTTTCTCATGTAGGGGGCATCACTCGAGGTCCTCTGGAGAAGTATCAAGAAAGTTCACGCAGACTTCTTCTTCCTTTGCAGATTCACCTGGCAAGTAGGTCTATCTTCGAAAGGGCCTTCCTCGACTCCGGAGCGGATGGCAATTTCATGGATGCCTTTTTTGCCGAACGCATGAAGATTCCCCTGCTTCCATTATCTTCACCCCTGCGAATTACCGCCATAGATGACAAACCCCTGGAGTTTGAATTCGTCACAAAGTTCACGGCGGAACTATCTGTACAAGTTGGGGCGCTGCATCAAGAAAAACTTTCATTCTTCATCATCCCCTGTCCTTCTACTCCAGTAATATTGGGTCTTCCGTGGTTACGTCTGCATAACCCCACCATAGACTGGTCCACTGGGCAGATCTCTCGTTGGAGTTTATTTTGCCTGCAACATTGCCTTCCGTCAAAACCCCTCGAGAAGGTGAATGTCTCCTCTGCGGAATTAAAGACTTTGCCCTCCACTTACAAGGGATTTTCCGATGTGTTTTGTAAAAAGTCGGCAGAGTTCCTTCCCCCACATCGCTCCTACGATTGTCCGGTTGAACTCCTGCCAGGAGCTATGCCCCCCAGAGGGCGCACCTACCCTCTCTCTCCTGCAGAGACTACCGCTATGAAGGAGTACATCCAAGAAAATCTCCAGCGGGGGTTTATCCGCCCTTCTACCTCTCCTGCAGGGGCTGGGTTCTTCTTTGTGGAGAAGAAGGACGGGGTCTGAATAAGATCACCGTGAAGAACAGGTACCCCCTGCCCCTGATTGCCGAGCTCTTTGACCAGCTGAAAGGGGCAAAGATTTTCTCCAAGTTGGATCTCCGGGGGGCCTACAACCTCATTCGCATCCGGGAGGGTGACGAATGGAAGACGGCATTCAACACTCGGGATGGGCACTATGAATATCTCGTTATGCCCTTCGGCCTATGCAATGCCCCTGCCGTCTTCCAGGAGTTTGTTAATGATGTGTTCCGAGATCTCCTAGGAAGGTTCGTAGTCGTATACTTGGACGACATCCTGATCTTTTCCAAGGACCTTGAAAGTCATCGCTCCCAGGTGAAGGAGGTACTCTCTCGTCTGAGGAAGAACTCTCTCTTCGCCAAGTTGGAGAAGTGTGTCTTCGAGGTATCCAAGATCCCCTTCCTAGGATACATTATCTCTCCAGAGGGATTTGAGATGGACCCCGTGAAGGTGTCGGCCATCCAGGAGTGGCCTCTCCCACTGAGTACCAAGGCAATCCAGAGGTTCATCGGATTTGCTAATTATTATCGACAGTTCATCCGGGGGTTCTCTTCCCGCATTTCACCTATCCTGGCCCTCATCCGGAAAGGGGGTAAACCCAGCCTGTGGCCTCAATCCGCCATAGAAGCCTTTCAGTCCTTGAAAGAGGCCTTCACGTCCGCTCCTGTTCTCCGACATCCCAATCCTGCACTACCCTTCTGCATCGAAGTCGATGCTTCTGAAGTCGGAGCCGGAGCTATCCTGTCTCAGAGACACTCCACTGATGGAAAATTGCACCCCTGTGCGTTTTTCTCCAAGAAGTTCTCATCCGCAGAGCAGAACTATGATGTCGGAAATCGAGAACTCTTAGCAGTCAAGCTTGCCCTTGAAGAATGGCGTCACCTCCTGGAGGGCTCTGAAATTCCTGTCCAGATTTTCACTGATCACAAGAATCTGGAGTTTATACAGTCCCTCAAGAGGCTAAATCCCAGACAAGCCAGGTGGGCCCTTTTCTTTTCCCGTTTTAACTTTGTTTTGACTTATCGCCCAGGTTCCAAGAATCTGAAAGCCGATGCCTTGTCTCGTAGCTTCACTCCGGTGGATCGTGACCCTGAGAGGCAGGAGCCAATCATTCCACCAGTCAAGATCATTGCCTCTTTGTATCACCAATTTGCCGACCAGATTCTGGCTGGGCAGTCCTCGGCTCCTCAAGATACTCCGATTGGCATGGCCTTCGTCCCTCCAGAACTTCGCCTGGCCATCCTGCAACAAACCCACTGCTCCAGACAAGCTGGACATCCTGGTCCGGCCAAGACCCTTGAACTCTTGAGGCGCCTAGTCTGGTGGCCTGATATCCGCAAGGATGTAAAGGACTTTGTGGCTGCTTGTAATGTCTGTGCCACTTCTAAGCCTAGCCATTCCCGCCCCAGCGGGTTGTTACAGCCTTTGCCGGTTCCCTCTCGTCCGTGGACGCACCTCTCTATGGACTTTATTGTCGAACTTCCTCCCTCCGGTGGGAATACTGTGATCTGGGTTGTCATTGACCGCTTCAGCAAAATGGCCCATTTCATCCCTTTGAAGAAGTTACCCTCTGCGGTGGAATTATCCCAACTCTTTATTAAGTACATCTTCCGCCTGCATGGTTTCCCGGTGGAGATCGTCTCCGACAGAGGCACCCAGTTTACCGCCAAGTTCTGGCGTTCTCTATGTAAAGACTTGGGAATAACACTTAAATTTTCATCTGCCTACCACCCGCAGACGAATGGGGCAGCTGAACGTGTGAACCAAGCCTTAGAACAGTTCCTGAGGAACCACGTGTCTCTTTGCCAGGACGATTGGTCTGACCTCCTCCCGTGGGCAGAGTTTGCTCATAATAATGCATGTCATTCCTCCACAGGAAGGTCTCCATTTATGGTGGTGTATGGACAGCACCCTCAAGCCTTTCCTCAGGACTTCGTGTTGTCGGACGTCCCGGCTGCAGATGATCTGACAGCCCATATGCTTGCTATTTGGGCTGCAACCAAGTCTAATCTGGAGAAGTGTGCTCTAGTCCACAAGACTTTCGCGGATCGCCGTAGAAGGCCCTCTCCTCCCTACAAGGTGGGTGATAATGTCTGGCTCTCTTCCAGGAATATTCGCTTGAAGGTGCCATCTCCCAAGTTGGGTCCGAAGTTCCTGGGTCCGTTCCCCATCTTAGAGATAATTAACCCGTAGCCATCAGACTTCAACTCCCACCAGAGATGAGAATCCCCAACGTGTTCCACGTCTCCCTGGTGAAGCCCACCGTCTCCAGCCGTTTCTCTGGTGTCCAATCTCCTCCTCCTGCTGTCTCTGTGGAGGGTCAACAAGAATTCGAGGTGGAGAGAATCCTTGATTCCAGAATCTCCAGAGGGTCCCTTCAGTACCTCATCCATTGGAAGGGCTTTGGCCCCGAAGAATGCTCTTGGGAGGGACATCGTGATGTGCATGCTCCTCGTTTGGTAAGAGACTTCCACTCCAAGTTTCCCCAGAAACCAAGTCCCGGTGGTCCTGAGGCCCCCCGTGAGGGGGGGGGTACTGTCAAGACCGCCGGGAGCGCGAGGAGTCGCGTCCGCTCCCAGCGGCGAAGAATTCAAGATGGCGGCGCCCAGTCAACCCACGTGGGTTCCGACGCCGGCGACGTGACGTCAGCGCGGCGCGACGGTCGCAGGCGCGCTGACGCTGGCGCAAGGGCGCCAAATTCAAACATAAAAGGACGCCTGAGACGCCAAGATGGCGCCCGAAAATAGGATTCTGTTCCCTGAGAGTTTCCTGGGTTCCCTTGCTGTTTTCCCTACTTATATCTGCCTGATTCCTTGTTGTGACCCTTTGCCTGGACCTGGACTTCGCTGATACTCTGCCTGCTATTGACCCCCTGCCTGGACTTTGGACTTTGATTATATTCTGCCTGCCTTGTGACCTGTTGCCTGAACCCGATTACCCTTTCTGCTTAATCCCTGGATACCACGATCCTGATCCCTCCTGAGGGGCTTCCTCCTAGATCCGGACTACTCCCCAGAGGGGGCTCCCGGCTCCCTGACAGTCAGATTCCAAAAACGTAGTCATGACTGGGCAACAGGGTCAGAACAGGCAAGTCAGTCAAAGTCAGGTTCAGACTGTGGTCAGACATGGGAATCAATACAGAAATCGCACCCAGGAACTTAGAAAACTGAATCTATCTTGGGCAAGGAGAAAAGGGAACAGATGACTTTAAATATTTGAATTTTATGCAATAATGTCATGCAGGGTGTCAAATAAAAAGCCAGAACCAGGCACCAAAAATGAGGAGTGTGGCCGTCCATGCAGAAGATACTGCGGGCATCCCCACTACCCCACTAGACCACCATGTATTGTACCAGGGCACCCATGTATCTGACCACCAAAAGCTTCTTCTCACTGATGGGCATAGAAAGATCTGGGTCCCAGAGCAGCCAATTTTTCAGTTTTACTAAACAAAAGGGTTATAGTTAAATGGATTTTTACATTTAAAACAAGGCTTTGAACTATGAATGTCCTGCTATTATGAATGACCTTATTGGAACACCTATTGTAAAATTGACTGGTGAGATTATATATATATTATATATATATATTGGTTAAGAACCAGGTATATTCTTTTTTTTTAAACCCATGATTAGCAAGGACCTAGAGAGGGCTTCTTATTTTTCAAAAATCTCTTCCTATACTGTTACTTACTGAACCTCTACTAGCCCATACTTTGGACCAAAATTATCCATGTAAAGAGGAGCATACTTTTAATTTTGCAACAAACAAGTTAGTATTATTTAAAATCAAATGCAAAGGATTAAAGGAAAACGATACCTCTGAATATAGTAGCACGCTATAAAATAGATTGCATAAAACAGCTCATATGTAAAACCCTGCTTTATCTAAATAAACCATTTTCATAAAATATACATTTTTAGTAGTATGTGTCACTGGGTAATACCTTAATAGAATATTGGCAAGCAATTTAATTAATTAATATATTTTCCCGGTTCATTAGATAGGTAATACTAGGCAATAATTGAATTTTAATATGATATTATATATATATATATAAGTATAGAGAATTATTATGGAACGATGTGTAACTGATCTTCATTTTTCAAAATTTGTGTTTTTTTTAACATTATTTAGCATTTTGTTCAGCAGCTCTTCAGTTTGGAATTTTAGCTAGTGTCCATTCTAGTAACCATGCAGTGGACTAAAAGATGAATAAGAGAGGGATAAAATTAAAAAATATGTAATAACAAGTAACAATAACAATACAATTATAGCATCACAGAGCAATAGTTTTTTTGTTTCTGGGGTCAGCAACCCCAATTTGAAAGCTGGATATCAAAAAAGTAAAATAAATCATTTAAAAACTGTAAGAAATAAAACAAATGAAGACCAATTAGAAGTTGCTTAAAATTGGCATTTTTATGACATACTAAATGTTAACTTAAAGGTGAACCCCTTTAAAGCATTAATTGGGTAATGTAATAAAGGTTGGCATCAGAAAAACAGAGGGCAGAGAGCTGCAAATTATCTTTCTAGCTAGAAATGTATTAGAAAAAGTCAGATACAGGTGGTAATTTGGGTGCAGGTATTGCAGGATTTGGGTGTGTGTATAGGCTGCCTGGTAGGATGGTATTCCAATGAGCTACCTGGAAGGATGGTTTTCCTATGAGTTGCTTTGTGGTTGGTATTCCTGTGAGCAGCCTGGTAGGATGTTGTAAGGGCTGACAGACAGGAGCCAATGTGCTGTGTAACTTTTAGTTTTAATGAGGAAAAAATGCACACAGCTCTTCAGAGGGATATAACAAGGCAGCAAAAATAATTCCGGGTTCAGGCCAAGGGTCAAGGGCAGATGGCAGACAAACATATCAGGGACAGGCCAAAGGTCGAGACAGGCAGAGTACATGCTGAGTCAATAAACAAGCCAAAGTCAATACCGGGAGATAAAAAATCAGAGAGAGAAGGGAAGAGATAGGAACAGAACAGGAATAGGATAGGAACAGGATAAGATTACCAGAAAACGTTCAGGAACAGGAGCAGGATCACGATTACTAGATCAGGATTAAGGTCAGGAGCAACCTGGGAATCAGGCTTAAATAGTCCTCAAGGCTGGATAGAGGACAGGGACTAGGGAAAACTGTAACAAAGGCAGCAAAACAAAAGACATCCCTTCAGAGCCAGGCTGTCACCATGCTGCTTCCTATGGCTCAAGCAGGAGGAGCAGTCTTTGGAAAGTAATAGGTCCCTGGTTGAAAACCAGGGAGTTCCTGACAGATATTATACTATGAGCTGCCTGGTGCGATGGTGTTATCCCTATGTGCTGCCTGGTAGGATTGAATTGTTTTGAGCTGCTTGGTAGGATAGTTTTCCTATGAGTGGCCTGGTGGGATGGTGATGTCACTATGAGCTGCCTGATAGGATGGTGTTCTTATGAGCTGCCTGGTAGGATGGTGTTGTCACTATATGCTGCCTAATAGGATGGTTTCCCTATGTTCTACCTAATAGGATGGTATTCTTATGAACTGCCTGGTATGATGATTTTCCTATGAGCTGTCTGGTGGGATGGTGTTGTTACTATGAGATTCCTGTGAGGATGGTGTTCTTTTGAGCTGCCTGGTAGGATGGTGCTGTCACTATGAGATGCCTGGTAGGATAGTTTTCTTATGAGTTGCCTTGTGGATTGTTTTGTCTGTGAGCTCCCTAGTTGGATGGTTTTTCTATAAACTGTCTGGTGGGGTGTTGTTATCCCTATGTGCTGCCTGGTATGATGGTAAGTTGCTTGGTAGGATGGTTTTCCTATGAGTTACCTGGTAGGATGGTATTCCTAAAAGCTGCCTGGTAGGATGGTTTACTTGAACAGCAAAAAGGTGCGCTAATATCCTTATTGCGCCTTATACGTACACCTGAAAGGAAAAAGACTATATATGGAGTAGTACGTTCAGCACTTGTTAAAATTATCTCAGATGTTAGAACTACTCACAATATAGGTCATCAAGCAGAAGCGTATAGAATGCTTTCCAGTAGCAGGATATATACGGTGTAAAGCTGTCCGGTAGTTCTAAAAGAAAAGAAGGCTACAGATGGTGAAGAATCGTCGGGAATCCAACACAGACCCTGCGGGTCCTAAAAACTTACCAAACGGCAGCAGAGTGAAGCGTTGAAAGGACCGCAAAGAAGCCGCTCGATGTTAGCGTGTTTTCTTTAGATGCTGTTAAACACCGGTCTTTAGGTGAAGGAAGCCTCGCTGATGTGATCCACGTCCTCGATCACGTCCAAAAAGGAATGAAGACTGCTAGAAAGCCTTTATTTTTCAATCCTCCACAATTCCCTGGCTCAATACAGCTTACACAAGGATACATCCGTCTTCCACATCGCAACTCCCGCAACAATGTAAAGGTAATTTTTTGCTCTGGATCTGGAAATTACCTTTACATTGTTGCGGGAGTTGCGATGTGGAAGACGGATGTATCCTTGTGTAAGCTGTATTGAGCCAGGGAATTGTGGAGGATTGAAAAATAAAGGCTTTCTAGCAGTCTTCATTCCTTTTTGGGGTCTGTAATTCAGGACTGTCCTACCTAAATTGAGACCACTGAAAGTAATATACATGACTAACTGTGAGAGAAAAAAAGGGATACGGTATCGATCGAGGACGTGGATCACATCAGCGAGGCTTCCTTCACCTAAAGACCGGTGTTTAACAGCGTCTAAAGAAAACACGCTAACATCGAGCGGCTTCTTTGCGGTCCTTTCAACGCTTCACTCTGCTGCCGTTTGGTAAGTTTTTAGGACCCGCAGGGTCTGTGTTGGATTCCCGACGATTCTTCACCATCTGTAGCCTTCTTTCCTTTTAGAACTACCGCACAGCTTTACACCGTATATATCCTACTACTGGAAAGCATTCTATACGCTTCTGCTTGATGACCTATATTGTGAGTAGTTCTAACATCTGAGATCATTTTAACAAGTGCTGAACGTACTACTCCATATATAGTCTTTTTCCTTTCAGGTGTACGTATAAGGCGCAATAAGGATATTAGCGCACCTTTTTGCTGTTCATTTTTACCGAAAGTGGAAGTGTGGATCCACTATTTTTGGTGCTGCTCTTCCCATAGAAACTTCTTGTTAACAGCGCAGTCTTCACCCACATTTTTTATTTATTAGGATGGTTTACTTATAAGCTGCTTTTGGGTTGGTTTTCCTATAAGCTGTCTGGTGGAATGTTGTTAGCCCCATGTGCTGCCTGGTAGGATGCTATTGTTATGAGCAGCTTGGTAGGATATTTTTCCTATGAGCTGCCTGGTGGGATGGTGTTACCCCTACCTGCTGCCTGTTAGGATGGTTTTGCAATGAGCTGCCTGATGGGATGGTGTTGTCACTATGAGCTGCTTGGTGGGATGGTTTTCCTATGAACTGCCTGGTAAGATTATGTTTTATGAGCTGACTGATGGGATGGTGTGCTTGTCCTCTTAGTAAATTGGAATTGAAAAGGTGAATTTATGCCAATGCAAAGATAATTTTCACCACTGTGAAATTATTTGTGAAATTATTTTTCCAAAACTTGATTTATTCTTATGTTAGTAAATTGGCGAAATTTAGGGAAATCTCGATTTTTAGTGAAACTACTCCAAATTTTCATTTTTACCCTTTAGTATATAGGTCCCTATATGTAACACTTTATGAAAAAAAGAATAAATGGTCATATCTGTAGCCTTAAAGTAAATTGCCTTTGAAGCTGGAGCTGAAGCTGGCCTGCAGCCAACCAGGATAGGTTGTACTACCAACATCTTACTAAAGTCAACACACAACTCCTTCCAAGTCCAACCTGCTGCATCTTAAGGAATATGGAACATTTATCATACTCAGTTCTACTATTCCATGTTCCAAGCTTTAATGGAACATAACTAGGCAGTCTTCTCTATACTATTTATATAGTTATGAATACATACATTTCTATTTAAAATATTTTACAAATTTACTTTCTACTTTTTAAGCACACACATGTTATGTAGTGTTTCATATGTAGCAGAGCAGGGGGAGGCCAGCACTATCCTTGTCACCTGCCAAAATGTCTGAATGACATACAAGTTAGCAGGCAGACAAAGGAGTCATTTAGGTTTTTCTCCACTCCTACCCCTCCTGAATACAGTGCTGTTGAATGCAGACAGAGGTGTATCCATGAGGGTAACATGAGGGTAACTGCTGTAATTGCTCTTCATTTCAAAGCAATTCCAGAGAGAAAGGCAGTATGATATGTGATATGCAGACAGGTGTAATAGCAGACAAGGAAGTTATGGCACATGATAGAAAAGGGAAATGAATATGAAAAGAAAAATTTGCTAATTTCCTTCAGGTGGAGAAAAAGTTGATACAAGCGGATCTACGTCCATGTGTGTAGACACACTGCAAAGCCTACTTATCAAAATTTTCATTTGTGAGGTTTAGATTTTTTTTTTAAACTTCAAATAAACTAACAATTCAAAAACCTCAAATGTTTGCTTATTTATCAAAAAAATATGAATATAAAAAACTCGATCGAATACAATTTTGACAAAAACTTGAATACCTTAAAAATCTTTAGTTTATAGACTTAAAAAACTTAAATTGTGAGTTTACAAACTTGAAAACTAGAATTAAAAGTTGAAAAACCCTAATTAAAACTTCAAAACTCAAATGAAAACTCAAAAACTTGACTTAAACAAATGGCTTGAATTTTACCTAGAACAACTCCCACTAACTTTTACATGAACTCCCAAGCTTTTAGATGCTGATTTTTTACATTCAAGTTTTTTTGCTTAGATATAGACATTTGAAATTTTGACAATATAATTAAAAATTGTGAGTATTCAAGCTCTGCTTCAGAGCATGCAATCAAAACGGCTCTTTCTTACATACATGGTGGGACTGCCCGGTGGCAGCCCGTTTCTGGATCAGAGTATATACACTAATCAATAGTGTTACCGGCCTCTCCCTTAAAAAAGACCCTGCAGAAGCCTTACTGAACAAGCATATTGCAGGCGGCAATAAATACTACAGACGACTGATTACACATATTTTCTCGGCAGCCAAACAAACAATAGCGAAAGCATGGAAGACCAATACTCTTAACATACAAGAGGTCAAAACAAGACTGGATAATGTTCTGATACTAGAAAGACTCACTAGCGTTGAAACCGGACAGGCTAAAACATTCAACAGAACCTGGTCTCTCTGGCTCTCCTACCGTCACATCTCCCAAGGCCTTCTGCAATAACTGAACCTGTTACCCTGAATGTTTGTTAGCCATACAAGGTCTACCAGTAATACTGTCCTCTCCTAATTGATAAGGCAAATATTACATACTCATGCATTTCAACTCTTTTCTCTTTTCTTTCCTTCCCCCTAATTCTTCTCTTTAGGTTGACAAATAAGATTGACACCAGTTTATGCATATTTTATGTACGTTATGATACTGTCTACATTGATAATAACCGCACCCGGGTTGCACCCGGTGGGCATATATATATGTGATGTCGACTGCATATTTGAAAATAAAAAACTAATAAAAAAAAAAAAAAAAAAAAATTGTGAGTATTGTGCAAAAAATTCAAATCCCGTGCAGTGGATTTAAGCCTGGAAACACAACAGTATGCATGTGTGTACACACAGGCCAACTACTTACCTTTCAGTGCACTTCACTTACAGTAATGAGTAAATTGTCTTGGATGAGCTTTTTCTTAGCCTGTGTTTCTATGCACGTGGGAAAGCAGTCTGGTGTGCCATTAGCTTAAACAGGTTGGGTTAAAAAAAAACAGAGAGTCAATAGAAGCAAATTATAATGTTTATGAAAAACTGTTATAGACACGTATGTATTGCATAATAAAATATGAAGGGAGGCCCAAAAGACTGCTCAACACACACACAATCTCCTATGTCCACTTTGCAGTTCTTTTGGAGTTGCGACAATTGCTATTATCATTTCTTAGTTTATCATTAAAAAGGCACCTATTACATACAAAGTCCATACTCCAGATGGGCATACGTGTATCACTTCTGCTTGAAGTTACATCACAGGGAAACTTCAGGATACTTCACAGAGTGTATGTTTTCTGGCCAGGGATCTGAAGTACTGCCTGACAGAAGTAAACCAGAAAAGTTTTTTTTGCCTGAGGTAGCAAAGATTTACTTGAAACATTCCATGTGCCTTTGCCCTTAGTGTTTTAGCTGAAAATTAGAAGATGAAAGAGAAGCAGAAGGTTGAAAATAGAGGCAGAAAAGGTATGAAAAAATTGTCTAACTTGTCTAACAAAATCTCTAAGGAAAACTGTCCTACCAGGCAGCTCATAGAAGCAACGCCATCCTACCAGGCAGCTCCTAAGAACACAATTTTACCACATAGCTCATAGTGACAACACCATCCTATCAGGCAGAACATAACTGATATCCTGGAAAGGCTGTGAGCATATAGTTACAGCATACTATTTTAGCATTAAGAAACACAATACAATAACTTGTACAAAATATTTATTGCACACATATACAAATGTTATTATCTGCCTGGCAGGTAGAGCTGCATGGAAGGTAGCTTTCATTGCATATTTTACTCCACTGTGAAATTTTAGTGACCACTTAGTGGAAGATAACCAATAGTGGAAGATAGATTGTGAATTTTATAGTTTGCACAGTGTACTGTATGTAATGAAACTTCTTAGTGAAAAAATTATGTCTGCTCCAAGAGATACGACACCTTCAAGCACATCTTAAAGGAACAGTAACACCAAAAAAATATAGTGTTTAAAAGGAATGACAATACAATGTACTGTTGCCCAGCACTGGTAAAACTGGTGTGTTTGCTGCAGAAACACTAATCAAGTTTATAGAAACAAACAGCTGTGTAGCCATGGGGAAGCCATTAAAGCGCAGGATACACAGTTTATAACGGATACGTTCTGAAGAATCCCCTTGTATACTACAGAGATTATCTGTTATATGCTGTGTAGTCTGTGCTTTTCTCCTTTTTCAGCTTTGAATGGCTGCCCCCATGGATCTACAGCAGCTTGTTTATGTAAACTGCTGTAGAGTTCCTGAAGCAAATACACCAGTTTTACCAGTACAGGGAAACACTACGTTATACTATCATCCTCTTAGAACACTTTTCTGGTGTTACTGTTCCTTTAAAAGTATGCAATGCACAATTAAAATTCACAATACAATAAAAGTCTAAGAAAGAATATTACATGGAAAATTCCAAATTTATATTCTTATTTGTGCATATTGTTTTTCTATTTGCGACCTCTATTTCATTTCCCCCTAAATATTTTCAGCTTAATTGAAAATGAACAGAACAATGGGACTGCCGAGTATGAAAGGCTAAACAAAACTTTTGATCTCAATTAAACTATTAAAAATTAGTTTTAATGGCCATTGTAATGTTCATTGGATTAACTATTTGTAACATTCAATATATGTGTTATTTGTCCTTATAATTCAATCCATACTTCAGGCAATTTAATTTGTGTAATTAGTAAATGATTGTAACCACTTGCTGGATAACTTAAATTTATGAAATGTGTTTAATGCTATTCATATTAAATATTACTTTAATTCTTTAAACACTGCACTGATAACATAATGTTACTTATTGTACCTTCAGTTTAATTACTTTGTCTTCCTTCACAATTCACTGGATTTTAATAAACAGCTTAATAAATTACATTTATGCATGGCTTATAGGCAAGCATAGAAAAGCTGCTGTTGACGGATTCATGTGTGGTATTTAATTTCTTGTATGTAATTCTAATATATTTAAGATAATGATCAGAATATTAATAATTTAATGCACAGTCTGTACAATGAGAAACACTTCTTAACCAATCTAAAAGCTGCAAAATTACTGTGTTGGACTAACCTCCTGGTGATCGTCAAACACACATCTCCTATTCTACTGGTCTTTGTTTCCTGTTTATTCATCATTGTTATAATCTGTCTGTCCCTTGATTTTTCTCAACTACCGTTTTTTATTGCTACCTTTCTATTTCATCTTTCATTAAGTCCCTCCATTTTTTTCTCTTTCTCTTGCATCCCTGCTGCCATTTGGTCCATTTTATTTGATACAAGACAACCCCAAGAATAGTAATGCTATGCACATTGATAAAGAAGATCAGCTAGGTAGCTGGACTGGGGGAACTGCCAACTGGTGCCAAAGCTCACTGGGTTATTTCAGTATCCCAGAACACTTGTAGGAGTTATAGAAATTCTTGAGATACAACAAATGTATGCTAATAGGGACAATGATGATAAAGTAAAACCCAGTGATAGATAATGTGAATGGTTCTGAAAGCTATAACTTTGAAAAATTGTTTGACTGTGGCTGGAATATGCTTAGCTCATCAACATTTATAGATACATGTTCAGAGAAAGCTTTTAGATTAAATTGATGACTTAATAGCAAGCCCAAAGTCAAAAAGACTTGTTCATCGGTAGTTCAATTACAAGAGACATGCTCATCAGTCATTTAATTTATTCTTCTTAGACTTAGAAAACCTCTATAGGCGATCTGAGTTGCCATAAGGGTATATTAAGTCTATTAATAATCTAGATAAACCAATTGTAGATGGTGCAAGCATTTAATAGAATTAAAATCAGGCAAGAGAGAATAGAAGAACTGAGGTATAAAGCTAGGCTGGACAAACTTGTATTGTATACACTGGGGAAGAAAAACTTGAGTGGTCTCTTGAGCACCCTTTGCATGGGAAGCACATTGATTAAGCGGGTAGCACTTCTGCTTTGCAGTGCTGGGGTCTGGAGTTTGATTCTGGCTTGGGCACTGCAGGTGCCCCACGTGTCTCGTGAATGGTTTCATTGGGTTCTACTGTTTCCTTTCACACTCTAAATTCATATAGGCATATTAAATGGTTCCTGATCCCATTGTGCAAAAATTGCAAAATATACTGTGGCAGGGACTGATATATAATTTCTGTAACATGTTTCATAAAATGTGCCACTTCCATACAAATAACATATATGTATGCACTTACTGACTTCATACTAAATGCATTTGCCATTAAGGAATAAAGAATATTTTTACAAAGGAAAGATTTGATTTATTTAAAGGGAGAGTTTACACCTATTTTCAACAGCTGAGCTGGATGAATAGGGATTGTGCTGCACATATTTGTCTACTGTTTCAATTAAGGGATATCTATTTTTGGTTATTTTTAAATAAATAAATTAAAATTTAATTAAATCAATTTAATTTTTGGACTTACTTTCACTTCCTGGTCCTGCAGAGTACAATTACCCTTCCACTGAGAAACCCTCTAATAATGGCCTACATAAAGGCTACTGCTTAAAGGTATATTACCACTTAACTTTATCCCATACATTTTATTTTATTATTAAGAATTTAAAAATAATACCATATCTATAAAGATGGTTGAAACACTTGTATCTACTTTATTTTTAAAAGAGGACCTGTGGTTTTCAAAAATATGTAATGCTTATACAGCACATCATTACATTTTCATTTCATTTAATATCACTCCACTATACCCTCTAACATTCTATACCTCTTCTACACTATATGGTTTCTCTGTTTCTAAAGAGAACAACCACCACGCCTATTCAGTAGCTTCTCTATATCTCCCTTCCTTTTTCCTAATTTCACATGTTTTAAACCTTGAAAGGAGATGTGTTTATCATTACCATTATGTGCATTTAAGATATGTTCTGCTTAAGAGGATGAACCATCCTTTCTCCCTATACAGCCTACAGTATATGTTCTAAAATCCTGTCCTTCATACTCTGTGTAATTGTATGTATGTATGTATAACTTTATTTGTAAAGTGCTGTTAAGGAGCAGCAGCGCTCTACAGTGCATAAAAGTACAATATATATAAAAGTTTACACAGGGAAGACAAATCACATAATAAATATATACAGAATCATATCAGGACAAGGAGCTTAAGTGCTTTGTGCTAAGAGATGTAGTGGGAAGGAGGTCCCTGCCCTGTAGAGCTTACAGTCTAAGTGGTTGGGATGCTAACATACAGGCACAAATTGGAGATGAAAAAGTGCACAAGGTCAAGCATAAGCAGAAGGCACATGATTAGGCTAATGTTTTAGTGCGCCAAAAGGAAGGCTTTAAGGTGGCAGTGGATGTGGATGGTGTGAAGAGAAGGTGGCTCTGAGAAGAGCGGAGAAGATGATTAGGAACGTGTAGTGAGACAAGAGAACAAATGTAAGGAGGAGCAGAGGAGTGATGGGCTTTGAATGTTAGTAGAAGGGTTGTATATGTTATCCTTTGCTTAAAAGGCAGCCACACTAAGGATTTTAGTTGGGGTTGAGCAGGTTCCCTTTTAAGAGAGAGCAGAAGGATCCTGGTAGCAGAGTTTAAGATTGATTGGAGGGGAGAGAGATGGGAGTCAGGAAGACTGGTGAAGAGGAGATTGCAATAGCCTAAACATGGATTCATGTTTTGGCTGTGTTTTGTGAAAGAAACGGGAGTATCGTTGCTATATTACGGAGGAAGAAACATCAGGTTTTGCCAGTATTATTAATATGATTAGAAAAGGTAAGGGACTGGTCAAAGATGACCCCCAAGAATCGTGCTGAGTTAACCGGGTTAATGATACTGCCATCAATAGTAATGTTGAAAAGAAGAGATGGGCTCAGTTTGGGTGGGAAGACCATGAGTTCAGTCTTGCCAAGTTGAGCTTGAGGTGGCGTTGGTTCATCTGTTCCAATAAAACTCTCTGGTCACTACCTACTGCATGTTCATATGCTTTTTTCAAAGTTTCTACACAATATATCCCCTCACTACTAGTTTGATCCAAAGGTCCATAATCCATTTTGGAAGCCATCCCAAGTGGAACACACCTGTCTCAATCTGAGGAATTGTCCAATCGGGATGCCCTGCAGAGGGGGCTCGATATGACAGCTAATTCTCAATAACAGGGAATTCCTACTAATGGGCTTTTCTATATATAATAACACATATAAAACATGTAACACGTCAGTAGTTGTTTATAGCACTGAGCCAAAGCTGACAGCTTTTAATATATTTATACAAATAAAACTATGAAGATGTTAATATGTTCTGAAAATGTTTCAATTGAAGTCTCACTATGCAAGAGTGTAACCACTGTCAGAAGGTGGGACTGATGAAAACAAGTTTGGTGCAATTAACACTTTTCACCAAAAAAATATATAAAATCTGACACCAAATGCCAGTTAATTTTAAATGGTTCCTTGTATTTATTTGGTTTATTGTATGACATGAAAAATATTTTTAGAAATATGCACTTAGTTTAAGAATGTCTGCCATTTCTAAGATCTTTTATATATAGACTACATAGCTTTCTATTTTACATGTTGTTGTTGGCAGTTGTTTAAATGAGACTCTTGTCTGACATGTAGCAGAGAACAGCCTAAAATATGAACTGCTATATTTAAACTTTGTGATGTGTTGTCATGGAAACAAAATTTCCCCAAAAGGATTCAGAAAAAAGAATCAAATGGTTCTGTTGATAAAATTTGAAAGGTAATTACCTTTAGATTTTTTTTTGATATATGAAAGATAATAATTTGTTTTTGTGATTACACATTGCCATTTACATAAATTACTTGTTGTCTTAAAATTTACACATTAGCACTGAATAATTGGGTTACGTTCTGAATATTGATTTACCCTTTGAAATATAGTCTTATTCCATTTATATACTGTACTATGTTATTAAAATTAGAATGAGTGCTCTTGACTCACAAGCCATTCTGAAGATCGCTGATATCCTTAAAGGGACAATATACACAGGAGTTCAATAATTAGAGCTTGTGCTGAACATATTTGCATATTTTAACTGCTTGACTTTTGTTTTAGAAAATAAATGTCTATCGTTTTTGTTATTTCTGGCACTGGACAAGAAGATTAGATAGTTAGTTTCACTACTTCCTGTCATTATAGCTCCATAGAACTTCAGAGGAGCTGATAAACGTTATCAAAGATATCAAAGGTTGTTGTTTAAAATTGTGAAAAAATTGTCCTGTTTATAAATGAAGGGGGAGGGGGTGATCGCTGAAATCAGCCCAATTTTTAAATTAGTGCTTTAGAAAGGTAAAACAATAGCAAAATGTGGATTTTGTTAAATTAAAACAATCAACCGAATATCACATCACTTTGATATCTACGTGATGTTCCTAAATTATTCTGATTAGTTTTATAATTTTTGTTAAAAGAAAAAAAGATTTGAAATACATAAGCATATTACACATTGTAGAACCATTACACTCTTCTTATATCCATATATTGGTGATGGTCTCATGTCCATACAAGAAATGATCAGTTATAATCTGCTCATAATCTATGTGACCCCATCAAAATAAAGAACCTTACTTGGCTGTTTTAATCAACAGTCCATGTTTTTTTTGACTGTAGGATCTAAAATTGTCTAAATACTTTTTTTGGTCAAGTCAAACTTTTCGTTTTTGTCAAGTCGCAAGCCTTGTAATCATAACTGACTCTTCATCCTGGAATTTTATTTCATTTTGAGAACAAAAAAATAAATTACTTAAAAACTGTTTTAAAAAGATTTTGTTCTGTATAAAGATACAAAGCAAAGCAAATTAAGCTGTGTTAACTGAGATTACTTTAGAAATCCTCTTTCCTCATACCTCCTCTTCTGACTCCAATTCTTCCTAAAACAAAAATGTTAACTTACATAAAATGCTGAAAAGCAGTAGCTTTATTAAAAAAGATTATAAATAAATAAGATAGAAACAAATTATGTCCAACTCAGTGTATTTGGCTTTCGTATGTTGAATTTCATTTAGCGTAATCAAAATTGACTATTGTTATATATTTTTCCCATGTTCTTGATATGCATAACAATACAACATTAAGGAAAACAATTACAGAAGCAGCACAGCCATATAATTGCTAAACATTTGTACTGTGTTTCTTTTTGTCAGATGCAGCAAAAGTAGACATTCTTTCATGACATTAATGTTCTATATTCTAAAGTCAGAATGTAAAAAAAAAACAAGTGTCTGAATGCTGCTAATTAAAGTAAATTGCCACCATTATACAGTCACATTGTAGACATGGCTGCTTTACTATGAGACTAAAGTATACTTTGAATATTTGATGCAAGAAAAATGAACGAACGGAGCTTCAAATACTATTGTAGTTTATTTTTCAAATGTCATTTTAATTATTAAAGAGATGTTCATAAATCTTATTGGAAGTTAAGCCTCACTGTGCCTCTTTAGTAACTGTCTATCACAGACTCTGGGAACTATAAAGTAGTTCAGCAAAAGCTATAGCATAAAATTTGTGGATACCTTAATTAGTAGAATGTATAACTAGCGATTGGCGAATTTATTTGTCAAGTGCGAACCTGCAAAATTTCCGCATTCACTGCTCGTGAAAAGAATTTGGGAATTTGCAGCGAAAATTCACATGCGTCAATTTTTTTTAAGCCGGCGACAGTTCCAATGCTGGCGACAATTAAATGGATACCCATTGACTTTAATGGGCGTCAATTGTCGGCGGCGTGAATTCGCGTTTTGCTAATTTTTTGCCCATTTCATGGCTAAGCGAAACAGGACAGATTCGCCCATCTGTCGCTCATAAATTCATGATACAGTTTTTTTCACTTTATTGTTGGTTAGGAGCCGATTAGCCTTTCCACTTCTGCTACACAGGTCTAGGACTGACAGTTTGTCAAGGATTTAAATAATGTCTAAAAAAAAATTTAGTCAAAATATATTTTGCTTCTTTTTGACATTAGACTTGGAACTAAATTTTGAAGAAATTTTGAAGAAATAGGAATTAATAACTATAATAATCTTTTACAGTTTTGCATATGCAAATAATCTAAAGAACCAAATAAGAATGAAGAAAATCCCATAATGAGGGCTCACACAGGTATGTTGGTTATCATAGAACAGGGAGGTTTAAATGTTTTCTGCTACAGGTATGGTATCCATTATCCAGAAACTCTTTATCCAGAAAGATCCGAATTATGGAAAGGCCATCTCTCATCGACTCCATTTTATCCGAATAATCCAAATGTTTTAAAATGATTTCCTTTTTCCCTGTATTAATAAAATAATAATATGTAATTGATCCAAACTAAGATACAATTAACCCTTATTGGGTTTATTTAGGGGCAGATCTACTTAGGGTCGAATAGTAAATTTTAATTTTAATTTTAATTTTTAGAAATGTATTTTTTGTCAAAACTCACTTGAATTGGCAGGCAGTAAGGATTGCGCTGAACTAGATAATACTTTGCACTGCACTGCATGCTATATTTTCAATACGAAACAAGTTGCAGAGATCAGCAAGGAACAGATTTTTGCCTTTGTAATTTAGATGCTTTAACTTTTACATGCCAGTAGTATGGTTGAAAATTGATACTTGAATATACATTTCTGCAAAACAACTTAAATAACATTCCTGTAAAATCTTGATTTAAATAATAGTTTTTTCCAAACATGCTACACTAATCTTCATTTTTCCTTACTAAAAATATGAATGTCATAACAGGACAGTTTAACTGTAGTTACATTTCCCACACTATGGGGCTGCTTTATTAATGTTGAGACTTTTATTTTTACATCAATTTGAGTTTTTTGTACTAAAAATCATTAATTTCATGTATGTCTTCAAAAACTCAAAATGTGTTTTATTTTTTACTTTGGCATCTAAAAGCTTGCAAGTTTTTTGAGCATGTAAGCTCACTTAAAATGATGAGTAAATGACAAATTTGGAAGTATTTGAATTTGAGTTTTTTCCATGATTTTATTTAATCAAGTTTTTTTATATTTGGATTTTTTCCAAATTAAAAAAACAGCAACTATAAAATGACACAATTTAAAGTTTCATAAACAAGCCTTTTTTTTAGAATTAAAGATGTAATAAAGAGAATTTGCAGTATATGCTAATAAAACATTGGACAATAAATAAGCTTGTTCTTATTTGATTTAGCTATTAAATTGATTTAGCTATTGAATTATTAGGAATTATGCCATTTAGTGCAAGAAACCACTTGGAATAGATACAACAAGCTTGCTGGGTTTTGCTCTTTGTCCTCATATTGCCCTTTCCTATATAGCAACACATAATTATGTTACAGTCTTAAAAAACAAGCTAGATGATACTGAATACTTAAATCACTTAAAAAGGTATTGTCATCCTCTGTGCTTGATATTTTACTAGCCTGAAGTGTACCATTCTCGTTTTGTTTTTAAAGGAATGACAGAATGTCAGTATGTTAGAAATAAATGTAATTAGCAATTCTCTTATCAAATTTTGGGGTTTTATATTATGGTCATTGACATATGAACATCCTTTCTGGATAAATAACTTATCCTCCAGGTACATCCTAGATGGAATATAACACTAAAGGGTGGTATATACTGAAACCTGACTTTTTCTCACTGTAATTAAAAAAAATGTGACCAAACTCCCTAACCCGAATCGCCTTAATTTACCATTAAAGCTTCTTGAAAAAAGTGGTGCAATAAAAAGTAGAATCAAAACCCTACTTTTCACATGTAAATTAGGGCAAGGAAGAGGCAAAATTAAAAGTTTTAAAAAAAAAAGTTTAACATTTTTTTAACTTCCTTGTTTGTGTATTGAAAAGTCATGTGATTTTTAGGATTTGGTTTTGCCAGGCACTTGAATTCTGCCGAATCTAAATCCTGCTAAGAAAGGCCGAATACTGGCCAAATCCTGAAGTGAATCCCTAATTAATACATACATTATTTATTATGTTATACTGTACTGTGCTATAATGTGTAATTCCAATTTATTTTAAATGAATGATTTTTAAAGCTTTTTTTTTTTTTTAAAAAAAAAATTAAAATAGCTCTTTGCAATACTTAATGTATACAGTAATAAAATTGACATACAGTTTCAAATGAATCATATGATTTATTTAAAGATAGACCCATATGCCATTTAATCACAATCTGTGTTTCTAATTTTTTATATGAATTTCCCCTCTCCCTTTGCTCATGCTATGTATACCTGGGCACCACATGTTGCATATGATCATATTAATTCCAAATACCAAATCTGGTTGCTAAATTCCCAAATGCCATGGTTGTCTTTTATCCACTTTAACATGCAACCTTTTTTAAGTGACCATTTTGCTCTTGAAATGAGTACAGATATAGAAAATTGTTGTTGTTGTCATAGTTCCAAAAATATATAAGAAAGCAAAAACATGTTCATCCTATATTCCTTACCTGATCACACCTTCAAGCTTGACTTTAAAATGAACTAGAAGGGAAGATGTACATTTTGGAGACCTCTGTCCTAGTAATTTAGAAAAAATGGATAATAGGAGCAAGCTGTTCCTTGAAAACAATCAAAATATATAAGGGGTAATTTAGTTTAGGAGCACAGAGGTCTTTGGTTCCCCCTTTGAAAATACTGCCTGCATTAAACAGCTCTTTGTTCATGAGCGGTGGGAGGAACAAAGGTTATTGCGCCCCATCACAAAGACCTGTGTAATTTTAGATGAATATACAGTAGCATTGTCTGTGTTCTGCTATTGCTCCACTTTGCAATAGGTGCAGAGTGCAGCAAGTGCTCATTGAATGAACATAAGAGGATTGATTTTTTTTTCTAGCAATTATGTCTGGAGGCATTATAAATTAAGTATTTTCTAAATTGTTTTGGTCAATTTTATTACTTACTATTTTTACCAGTTATATTTTAAAATGAAAACATTGATATGTTTCCTCCTCTCATGTTTTCCATTAGCAGTACAAAAAGCATTAAAAAGGAGTTAACAATGAAGCAAACAGATCCAATTCCATTATACATTAGTTATACATTCAGAAAGATTTTATTTGCAAATGCAAACCTGTAAATAAGCATGCAAGACATTGTGGAAAATGGAGACCTGACGTCTACTACATTGTTTTAAGAGTAAGAACAAGCAGTGTAGTAAATACTACTTTTGATTGAATTTACAAATAATTGTAAAACTTTAAAGATTAATTGCATTTAATTAAAAGGATCTGATGATTTTTGTGGATAACAAATTGTTTAACTCTTGGCAGTGTCACCCAGTGACTATCAAAGCAAATAAAGTTCTGTCTTGCATAAAAAAGTGGATTAACTCAAGGCATGAAAACATAATTTTGTGTCTTTATAGATACCTGGAAAGCTTCACCTTGAGAATGCAGCGCAGTTTTAAACCCAGTCCTTAAGAAGCATATTGATGATCTGAAACAAGTGCACAGTGGTGTAACACAATTTCAAAAAGAAATGAAACACATGTTAAACTATGAGGAAAAGCCTATCAAGGTTGTGTTAGTTTTCTCTGGCGAAAAGGTGCTTGTGGCTTACATTAGAGGGCACTATAGACAAATAGTGGGGTATCTTTTTCACAAAGGTATGTGTATGTAGTTTTTTATATGTAATTGTGTTGTTTGGTCTGTATATGTATGTTTAAATATTTATGTATGGGGGTAGGGTTATTTGGAGGTGTTGAACTTGCTTATCAACCCAATTATGCATCTATTTAACCATTACAAATTTTAAGCAATGTAAATGGGGACATTTTTAGTGATGGGCACATTTCTCCCATTTTGGTTTGCCAAAAAATTTGCGAAACGGTGAAAATTTGCGAAACGCAAATTTTGATGCCGGAGTCCAAATGTTTTTGAAGCCCACTCCAGTTCCGACGCCAGCGCCAATTCCGGCGCTGGCGACAATTCTGACGCCCATTAAAGTCATTGGGCGCCTAGAATTGTCACCAGCGTCGGAATTGTTGCCGACGTCAAAAATATTTGGACTCTGGCCAATTTTTGCGGCAATTTCGCAAATTTATTCGCCAGCGTCGAAACGTGGAAATTCACTCTTGGCGAATAAATTCGCCCATCACGAATATATATATTAGTTGCTCGCTTTTCTGCAACTTCAGCCCACTACTAATCTGGTTGTCCAATTTAAAGCTTTATTAAATTCTGATAAAAGACTATTGATATGGCATTATGGATGTGGAATAGTTTAGAAACAAAGAAACTACTTAATTTTAAAAACACATAGTTTACAAAAACCATTTTCAAAGCAAAATTATATAATCTCATTGTGTACTATTTTAAAGACATATACTTCTTTAAAGCTTTTTACAGAGTTTTATGTCTACTTTGGATGAGCAACATTCTCAGTTTAGGGTGGCTCCCTCTTTTTAGGGGGTTATTTACTTAACTCTGAATGCAAAAATTCATGATTTTTTTATAAAATCTGACTTTTAAAAAATCACAAATTTTTCGGAATTTATTAAACCACGAGGAGGGAAAAGTCAGAATCAGAAAATCAGGCTTCTCAGACCTGTCAAGGTTGCAGTAAGTCAATGGGAGAAGTTATCAATGATTTTTTTTATGTGCTGGGTTTTGTGCAATACACAAAAGTTTTTGGGTGAAAAATACGAAAAAATTGTGAAGATCTGATTTTTTTGCCGCTAAGTACATTTTCAGGAAAATGTTATAATAAATAAGCGTAAAAAACCCAAGCAAATTTGAAATTTTGATTTGAGTTTGTAGCAGAAAATGTTGAGATAAAATCGGACTTTGATAAAGAACCTGTTATGTGTTAGCTATCCCAACCCCTGGCACTTTAAGATAAGAAAGTACTTAAAACTTAAATAGTTTCTTAGAAAAGGTCATGCCAGATAAAGTGAGCAGCAGGTATGCTACTTCAAGCATAATACTTTCGTACTTAGATCTCATTCAATGACACTGCCTTAAGAAGTGTGTTAGCTTATGCATCTTTTTTTACAAAAATTTTACCTAAATTAGTTTTTTATTTACGACTTACAAACAATGAACTTTTCATTTACCAATTGCAAAACCAAATTTTATTTTAGAAATATTTAATGGATTGCTAGGGTAAATACCTTTCCATATGATTTGAGCCACATCCTGGTGCACCCAGTTGGTTTCTGTGAACAGTGGGGTGAGATGGAAAGTAACCTTTTGTCCTTTTGATTGATTGTGAAAAGCAACCTGAATGACAATATAGAGTGAGAGGTGAACATTAAGGGGCCGATTCACCAAGGGTCGAATATCGAGGGTTAATTAACCCTCGATATTCGACTGGGAATTAAAATCCTTCGACTTCGAATATCGAAGTTGAAGGATTTTACCGCAAATAGTTTGATCGCTCGATCGAAGGAATAATCCTTTGATCGAACGATAAAATCCTTTGAATCGAACGATAAAATCCTTTGAATCGAACGATAAAATCCTTTGAATCGAACGATAAAATCCTTTGAATCAAACGATTCGAAGGATTTTAATCCAGCGATCGAAGGATTATCCTTCGACCAACAAAAACTTAGGCAAGCCTATGGGGACCTTCTCCATAGGCTAACATTGAGTTCGGTAGGTTTTAGATGGCAAATTAGGGGGTCGAAGTTTTTTCTTAAAGAGACAGTACTTCGACTATCGAATGGTCGAATAGTCAAACGATTTTTAGTTCGAATCCTTAGATTCGAAGTCGAAGTCGTAGTCGAAGGTCGAAGTAGCCCATTCGATGGTCGAAGTAGCCCAAAAAACACTTCGAAATTCGAAGTTTTTTACTTCGAATCCTTCACTCGAAGTTAGTGAATCGGCCCCTAAAAGTCCAACCTTTCTGTCACCTCTTTTCCTTTGTGCATCAAACACAGCTCATTTCATATTAAAAACTGTGAGCTGCAGCTGCTGTTAAACCCCTACATCCTCCCATAGGGCAAAGGCAGATGCGGAATGTTGTCGTTCACTGGAAATTACATTATTGATGGTATCAAAGCACCCAAAATACATTTGAATTGCTGATATTAGAGAGACTAAAACTTAAAAGTTGATACATTGATTTTAATATAGGATTCCTCTTGAGGAGCTCAGTTAATTGATGTGTTTGAAAAAAAAAACATGTTTCCCTGTGAGATTATGATATTATAATAGGTAGGGCATGCATTATATCAATACAGCAACCAATGTCAGCCATGAAATGATGTTAAAATACAACATCTAGCCATGTCCTTTACTTCAGAACCTAATGTATGTTTTAATTATAATTAAGTCATGCATTGCCTAGCCAGGCTTACACATCTACCCTGGTTATAATGTGTTGTGTATTCTCTAGCCAGGTTTAGAACTCAAGTGCATTATGTATTCTCTAAAAGAATAAAAGGAAGCCAAAGCTATGGCTAAAACAATCATACATTAAATTGTTTTACAAGATTGATAGATCATTTTGATGACAATGAAGATGGATGATAGATAGATATTTATCTCATATTCCAACTGGCTGTGGAGGAATTTTTACTGGACAAGAATATCATAGATTATGTTCTAATGTATTCTATGATCTTTCTCTTGTTCTAATTCTACCTTTTTTCTGAGTTTTTCTGTCAACCCTCTTTCTTATGTAAGGTTACTTTAGTTTATGTCTTCAATGTAGGCACTCTCTCTTTGTACTGTGTAATTAATAAATAAAAGAAAACTATAGCCTCAGCCAGAAAAATAAACTGTGAAGCTACCACAGAAATTGCTGTATAACTAAACATAGACAATATCAAAAAAGGATTCTGCTGAACTGATCACCAAGGAAACAGCAAAAGAAGTTAACACAAGGTGATGTGTAACATTGCATCATTATTCTAAATGTACAAAACTCCTGTAACCTTTCTGTGGTAATCTGTACAATCCTGTTTTGAAAAGCACAAAGAGATCTGCCTTTTGTTATATAGCCTAGATTTTACATAGACAAGAAAATCTGGTTGGAATAATATAATTCATACCTCAAGGACTATTTTGGTAATAGTTATTACTTACAGCAAACAATTTTGACCTAAATAAGGACAGCGAGATCTGAAATTAGCAGCAAATATATTTATAGATGATGGTTTTGTACATGCTACTATATTTACATTTTACAAACTGTTCAGTCTAATTTGCACTTCTTATTTCTTTATTTGAAAAATAATTTACAAAATGATTCTGAATCCTTTGAAGGATTCTATGTACTGTATTGGATACATTTACAGACTACTATGTAAGGTACTGCCTTTTCTCATGTTATTAAAAACAATCTTGAAATTGAAAAGCAGTTCTTAAAACAAATATAATAATATAATTATTTTTTTTATTAGCCAGCAGAACTCGGGTTTATCTGATAATGGCATTGGTGCTGCATGAGTCCATCATCAGTGTCTTAAGGGATTCATTTATCCTTGTGCCTTCATGTCCTAGAAACTTCCTGATGTACCAATGAATTGTGACATAGACAGCAAAGAACTGCTTGACATCACTGTGAAAAAAATATATATCTATAAATATATATATATATATATATATATATATATATATATATATATATATATATACTGTATATATATTATACTATAAAAAGTCTTTGCACAGAAGATCGTAGTACAAGGCGTTAAGCAAAAGAGTAGTCAGATCAGGCCGGGTCGAGACAGGCAGAGAATAAACGTTATCAGGCAGGCAAGGGTCAAACCAGGAAGTCAATCAGAGGGTTAATCAGAAGAGGTAGTCGGTAATCAGGCAAGGGTCAGAATCCAGAAGTTGCCTGCAAAACAACGTTATAAACCAAAGTTGTAAAATTTGATGCTGTATTAACATGATTAGCTAATAATTGGTATACATTTTTATAGACAAGGATGTTTTAATAACAAACATATGGGCTGATGAAGTGTCCTTGTACCATTGAAATTTCAAGCTGTGCTCCGCACCTTGTAGCAGGTTAAAAACCTGGCAGAAAGCAGAGAGAGAAGTAATGCTTCAGAACAGAACTTCTGAGTTCCATGCCTTCTCCGGTGCACCTCAGTTGCATTTTCTGAATTGAAACTGTGGAAGCTAGTAAAAATGTGCTCAACCCAATGAAACACAATTATGTTCATTAATTAAAAAAACATAGAACCCATTCCATGCATCACTTTGTGATTGAATTGCTCTTTACAATAAACTTTTACCTTTTCTGGTCTTCAGTTGTGCCTTAATTTAAAGGAATGTGTTTATTATCCTTTGCAAAGGGAGCAGACAAAAAGCTTCAAGAAATGCATCCAAACAGGGTAACCTTTTTCATTTTTCAGCCTTGGTAGTAATTCTTATGATTTTCTGGTTTATCATTTGGATTTCACTCTTTTGTTTAATATTTCAGCCACATAATTAATAACCTCAATTCAGAGGAGGCATAATTATAAATGTGTCTATATTGATAGTTAATGCCTCTGGGTTTGCTGTTTGTGGCTGTTGGTTCTGCATGATTAGCATATAAGAGAAAATGCTCACTAGCTTGAGTTGGCAGAATGCACACAGTAGCACATTAAAAGGAAACAGAACATTCTCTGTTTTACAAGCTTCATACTAAATGCTGGATCTTTTAAGTAATTCATTTGTTTAGGAAAACGAGCAATGCAAGGTGAATAAAAACTTACTTTGCTGAACAAAGCAGAATGCTACATGAATATATTTGCTTAGATTCTGCTTCTGCTCAGACTTTATTAATGAAACAATTCTCCACTTAAAATTCATAAGGTTTACAGAATATTCTTGGCAAATTAAAGAGCCCTTTATTCATTCTTTGGGTGTTTCTTCTTTTACTATCTAAGAATAGTAAATATCATTTATTGAACAGCTAAAACAATTAACTATTTGTTGCATAAAACAATTAACTATTTGTTGCATAATTGTGAATAGTGCAACTTAATTTCAAATTATATTTTATTATACTTATTTGTAGTGTCATTTAATATATTCTTTAAATGGTGCCTTGCCTGATGTGCCTTGCCACACATAGGTTATGGCAACAGAACAGCCTGATGTTCTGTTTAGGAGCTAACTACAGTACATTACCACTGCATAGTTGAACACTGCAGGTAGGCTTTCATGTTGTGTTTGTGGCCAGAATCTGAGTTTACCTCCTTTTCATGACCTGCACGGCATGGCATTACAATGGAACAACAGTATTGTATTTCATTTATATAGTTACATAGTGAAATTGGGCCAAAAATAGACCAAATTCCATCATGTTGAACCCCTCCAAATGAAACCCAACATCCATGCACAAACTCACACACACACTAACATACACACTCACATAAAATATATTTACTATTTGTAGATTTATAGTATCACAATAGACTTGGATATTATGCTTGTCCAAGAAGTCATCCAAGCCACTCTTAAAAGCATCAACAGTCATCACAACATCATAAGGCAGAGCATTCCACAACCCCACTGACCTCACTGTGAAGAACCACCTATGCTGTGCCCAACCTTTTTTACTTGTGAGCCACAGTTTAATGTAAAAAGACTTGGGGAGCAACACAAGTATCATAGAAGTCCATGGAGGTGCCAATTAAGGGCTGTGATTGGCTATTAAGTAGCCTCTATGCAGACTGTCACCTTACAGGAGGCTTTGTGTGGTAGTACATTTTGTTTTTATTCAACCAAACCCTGCCTACACACCAGGAATTCAAGTGTTTTTTAGTGGGGACACTGGGAGCAACATCCAAAAAGTTGGTGAAACAGACAGAAATCTGCTTTTTTTTTGTTCTCATCAACTAACTGACCCCCCCTCCCCTTTGACATTAAGGGGCCGATTCATCAAGGGTCGAATATCGAGGGTTAATTAACCCTCGATATTCGACTAGGAATTGAAATCCTTCGACTTCGAATATCGAAGTCGAAGGATTTAGCGCAAATTCTGCGATCGTACGAACGAAGGATTATTCATTCGATTGAACGATTAAATCCTTCGAATCGAACGATTCGAAGGATTTAAATCCAACGATCGAAGGAATATCCTTCGATCAAAAAAACTTAGGCAAGCCTATGGGGACCTTCCCCATAGGCTAACATTGACTTCGGTAGCTTTTAGCTGCCGAACTAGGGGGTCAAAGTTTTTTTTAAAGAGACAGTACTTCGACTATCGAATGGTCGAATAGTCGAACGATTTTTAGTCGTAGTCGAAGGTCGAAGTAGCCCATTCGATGGTCGAAGTAGCCCAAAAAACACTTCGAAATTCGAAGTTTTTTTACTTCGAATCCTTCACTCGAGCTTGATGAATCGGCCCCCAAGTGACAGATTAATCAAAGGGAAACTTTAAAACATACCATAGGAATTAATAGAAAGTGAGTGAGTTTTTCTGTGGTGTGTTCTAAATTCACACTTTGGTAAATCTGCCCCATGTCCCACTCCTTACTGTTTCATTTTTTACTTACATATTTAAAAAATAATTTTGGATTATTTTTACTCCTTGCTGCAATACCCTTTTCCATCTCAATCTTAGATTGTCTCCTTGTACCTTATAAACATTTTGGCTGTCCCAGCTAACTTGAAGGCCTTAAAAGCGCATCTTTTTTTCCCACCTCAAAACCAACACTTCTACTGAGCCATTACTTGCTTACAAGGGGAATATACTGACATGTATATTTATTAAGCAGCATATTAAAGACATCCAATTTTTGTTTTGTGTTTTTTAGTTAATATGTGGCAGAGATGCTCTTATATTTAGCTAAGTTTATGGGGCCCAATCACTTAGCTCGAGTGAAGGAATAGAGGAAAAATACTTCGAATTTCGAAGTGTTTTTTTGGCTACTTCGACCATCGAATGGGCTACTTCGACCTTCGACTTTGAATCAAGCGTTTCGAAGTAAAAATCGTTCGACTATTCGACAATTCGATAGTTGAAGTACTGTCTCTTTAAAAAAAACTTTGACCCCCTAGTTCGCCACCTAAAACCTACCGAGGCCAATGTTAGCCTATGGGGAAGGTCCCCATAGGCTTCCTATCAATTTTTTGATCGAAGGATAATCCTTCGATCGATGGATTAAAATCCTTCGAATCATTCAAACGATTATTCCTTCGATCGAACGAATTGCGCTAAATCCTTCGACTTCGATATTTGAAGTCGAGGGATTTTAATTCGGCAGTCAAATATTGAGGGTTAGTTAATTAACCCTCGATATTTGACCCTAGGTAAATTTGCCCCTAAATGTCTAAAATTTAATGTTTTAGTTACTCTCTTTTAGAGTTGCCTCTGCGACATATTCTCATAGGAAACCATGTTATGATCACTATTCCTTAAATGCTCACCCACTCTAATTCTAAGATGAGTTTGATATTATTAGTTATTACAACCCTTTTCAGACTGCCTGGATAATTGAAGTCACTCATAATAATAACTTGACCTAGTTGTGAAGTCACCTCCTTCTGTAATAACAGCTGGGCCTTATTGTCATTGTTATTATACGAGGTCATTTGTAACACCAATGATAGTTTTCTTTTTAACCTTTTTCACAGTCTAAATCTCTACCCAGGGGTATTCCACACAGACCCCAGTGCCATCCGTGGTTATTTCTTTAGAGTGCGGCTTTAATTCAGCCATGTCCCCTGCTATTATAGACAAATAGCAGGGGACCTTTTTACCCATAAAGTGGATCACCATACCAGAGGCCACCTCTTTAGACTAGAAGAAAAGAACTTTCATTTGAAGCAACGTAGGGGGTTCTTCACAGTCAGGACAGTGAGGTTGTGGAATGCACTGCCGGGTGATGTTGTGATGGCTGATTCAGTTAATGCCTTTAAGAATGGCTTGGATGATTTTTGGACAGACATAATATCAAAGGCTATTGTGATACTAAGCTCTATAGTTAGTATAGGTATGTGTATATAGAATTTAATTAAAAGTAGGGACGGGTGTGTGTATGGATGCTGGGTTTTCATTTGGAGGGGTTGAACTTGATGGACTTTGTCTTTTTTCAACCCAATTTAACTATGTTACTATGTAACTATGTTACTATGCCATCCCACCAGATCTTATTGATGCCAATTATATTATAATTTTTAGAGCATGCAATTAAGTCTAGCTCTCCCATTTTACTTGACAAACTCCATGCATTTGCCAGCATTCAGCTGAGGTTACTACTTTTCCCTTTAAGATTTACATTACTTAATGGAGAATATGATCTTAAGTTAGTATTAGCCTGATTTCCTTGCAGTGTAAAGCCTTCTGAAAACAGAAGGTATTTACATGCCTCATGCTACACAAATAGCACTGCCTTAATACCAAAAAATGTAATTTGCTCTCACATAAGACATTAATCCTTTGTGTCCCTGTGGCTAACTATGCATTCAAAACCACTGGTTTTATAACTCAGATAGAGCCTATTAATTCAGAGACATATATCCAAACTTGCAGATTGCCATATATCCAAAAAGTTTCTAAAAACATATTTGTAAATAAGGCATCCAGAGTTGATCACAGTAGTAAACAGGGTTAATTCACCAATGTTCATGAGGGGTCCAGGTGCTCAAGCCCCAGAACTTCAGCTTTTGGAGGTGGTAGAGACACTTAGGGGTACATTTATTTAGGGTCGAATATCGAGGGTTAATTAACCTTCGATATTCGACTGTCGAAGTTAAATCCTTCGACTTCGAATATCGAAGTCGAAGGATTTAGCGATATTCGTTCAATCGAACGATTGAAGGAATAATCGGTTGATCGAACGATTAAATCCTTTGAATCGAACGATTCGAAGGATTTTAATCCATCGATCGAACGATTTACCTTCTATCACAAAGACCTTCCCCATAGGCTAACATTGAGGTTCGGTAGTTTTTAGGTGGCAAAGTTCGAAGTTTTTTTAAAGAGACAGTACTTCGACTATCGAATAGTCAAATGATTTTTAGTTTGAATCGTTCGATTTGAAGTCAAAGTCATAGTTGAAGGTCGAAGTAGCCAATTCGATGGTCGAAGTAGCCAAAAAAATACTTCAAAATTTGAAGTATTTTTTATTCTATCCCTTCACTCGAGCTAAGTAAATGTGCCCCTTATTCTTATGATGAAAAGAACTCGGTCATACTTTATGGAAATTGTGCATTCAAATCGTCGACTCATGGTGGAATCAGTCTAAATCAGTCTAAAATATGTAATGCCTAATAAACTAAAAATTATACAGAGTACATTACATATTTTACAGTAATGTAGAATATTTCTCACAATCACATTTCTTCTTTAAGGCAGTGGGTATAATAACCCATTTTAAAATGATACAGAGTGTTTGATTCATTAAACATCCTGTACAGTAATGTAGATTATTGCTCACAATAAAATTGCTTCTTTAAGGCAGTGGGGATAATAACACATTTAAAAAGGTCCGGGCTGAAAATAATTTAATTGGAATCCAGGAAGGATATTGCTAAAGAAAGTTTCACAGATGATACAAAACAATAAATATCAGCTATTCTGGTATTCTTTACCTGTACAGAGAATTTACATTCACTTTATTCCACTTATGCCTTTTGCACATTTGTAGTTTATATACAATTAAAGTAACTCCAACTGATTGCCAATAAAACTCAATTCAATGACTGACAGACATACAGAGAACTAGCATCTGCTGACTTTCAAAGAAGTTGGCCCATATTTGTAGACATATTTGCAGAAAGACATATTTATACATTATTCATTTTAGAATGGGTATCATTTTCTGGGGTCAGCTTACTGTAAGGGACATTTCCCTTTATTCCAAAGTATGTTTAGATATGTATTATACTATTTATGTTTGTTATCAAAGTATGCTTTGATAAATTGGTACTGTTTTGAGTTTTTGATCTACACAAGTCAAGAATATCTATAGAACTATTCATATTTTAGCATTGACAGCTTTTCAAATTAGATGTGCATATTATAAAATGTATTTCTGATATGTTTTTCTGTATTATTAAAAATATTTAATTTTTAAACAATAACACACAATGTAGATTTAGAAAATGTCAACATTACCTGAATGTGTTCTGCATGCCAAGTAGAATAAACCAAATAAAATTCACTCATTCTCCTGTATTAATCCATCAAAAGCTACATGCATCTGATGACTTTGCAAATGAACTTACAATACAAGATGTCCAAAGTTAATATACTCCATTTATTAGCTGTCTTTAAGCAGTGTCTTTAGCAGTGCTTGTCCAGCCATTGATCAATGCCTGAAATAAATCAGGCAGTAAATCCTCCCAGACTTGAACTATGGGTATGCATGAACATGAATGTTCAAAACAGATTCAAACAGTGAAACTAAGTGCATGATATTTTTTCAGGGGATATTTGCAGGTGCTATTTTGAAATTTATGTTTTATAACACATTTGTTAATTTATATTGCAATCATTTCTGCAGTTTATAATTACATGAGTTGGTGCTTCAGATGTAATATAAGGTTATTAGAAAGTCAGATTGATAGCTTTCCTAAACTTAATTTCAAAATCACAGGTTCCACTAATCAATGTGTAGGCCTTCAGTCATTTGAGCCAATTGGGACCTTACAATTTTGGAAATGTTTAGTATTTCTAATATGACTAGTTGTAAAATGTAGCACATCATTTTGGTGCTCCCATTAACTTACAGTATATCTGGGTCCTAAACACATCCCTGATTAAAGGTCTTAAAAATGTTTCTTATACTGAATTGTCCATATAGAACATTCCAGTAAAGGATCTAATTTTGTGTTAGTATTACTTTGCTATGAGAACCCCACAAAATTGACAAAGAAAAACAATATTCTTGTGCAAAGAGCAGAACATGACATATGAAGCTTCACATTAACGTGGAAACGTTGGAAGATGTTTGCACCTTTAATTACATTACTCTATCAGGTATTTGCCTGGCAGACACAGTTGTACAGTATAGCTACAGCTGTTCTCTCCTATAAATGCTAAGTGTACAGTGCAGCATTGGCTGTGTGCATTTATAAGAATAGTTAATTAGGATGTTATTTTGTCTCAACAAAACTGAATGTGCAATGAGGCATTTGCAGTTGCAGTTGCATTCATAATGGAGCCAAATAACATTTGTAGAGACCAAAATGTTAACAAATACAGTAGATATCTAAAGTTTATACGTTTTGAGTCTCCATGACACTTAGGGGTACATTTATTTAGGGTCGAATATCGAGGGTTAATTAACCTTCGATATTCGACTGTCGAAGTTAAATCCTTCGACTTCGAATATCGAAGTCGAAGGATTTAGCGATATTCGTTCAATCGAACGATTGAAGGAATAATCGGTTGATCGAACGATTAAATCCTTTGAATCGAACGATTCGAAGGATTTTAATCCATCGATCGAACGATTTACCTTCTATCACAAAGACCTTCCCCATAGGCTAACATTGAGGTTCGGTAGTTTTTAGGTGGCAAAGTTCGAAGTTTTTTTAAAGAGACAGTACTTCGACTATCGAATAGTCAAATGATTTTTAGTTTGAATCGTTCGATTTGAAGTCAAAGTCATAGTTGAAGGTCGAAGTAGCCAATTCGATGGTCGAAGTAGCCAAAAAAATACTTCAAAATTTGAAGTATTTTTTATTCTATCCCTTCACTCGAGCTAAGTAAATGTGCCCCTTATTCTTATGATGAAAAGAACTCGGTCATACTTTATGGAAATTGTGCATTCAAATCGTCGACTCATGGTGGAATCAGTCTAAATCAGTCTAAAATATGTAATGCCTAATAAACTAAAAATTATACAGAGTACATTACATATTTTACAGTAATGTAGAATATTTCTCACAATCACATTTCTTCTTTAAGGCAGTGGGTATAATAACCCATTTTAAAATGATACAGAGTGCTTGATTCATTAAACATCCTGTACAGTAATGTAGATTATTGCTCACAATAAAATTGCTTCTTTAAGGCAGTGGGGATAATAACACATTTAAAAAGGTCCGGGCTGAAAATAATTTAATTGGAATCCAGGAAGGATATTGCTAAAGAAAGTTTCACAGATGATACAAAACAATAAATATCAGCTATTCTGGTATTCTTTACCTGTACAGAGAATTTACATTCACTTTATTCCACTTATGCCTTTTGCACATTTGTAGTTTATATACAATTAAAGTAACTCCAACTGATTGCCAATAAAACTCAATTCAATGACTGACAGACATACAGAGAACTAGCATCTGCTGACTTTCAAAGAAGTTGGCCCATATTTGTAGACATATTTGCAGAAAGACATATTTATACATTATTCATTTTAGAATGGGTATCATTTTCTGGGGTCAGCTTACTGTAAGGGACATTTCCCTTTATTCCAAAGTATGTTTAGATATGTATTATACTATTTATGTTTGTTATCAAAGTATGCTTTGATAAATTGGTACTGTTTTGAGTTTTTGATCTACACAAGTCAAGAATATCTATAGAACTATTCATATTTTAGCATTGACAGCTTTTCAAATTAGATGTGCATATTATAAAATGTATTTCTGATATGTTTTTCTGTATTATTAAAAATATTTAATTTTTAAACAATAACACACAATGTAGATTTAGAAAATGTCAACATTACCTGAATGTGTTCTGCATGCCAAGTAGAATAAACCAAATAAAATTCACTCATTCTCCTGTATTAATCCATCAAAAGCTACATGCATCTGATGACTTTGCAAATGAACTTACAATACAAGATGTCCAAAGTTAATATACTCCATTTATTAGCTGTCTTTAAGCAGTGTCTTTAGCAGTGCTTGTCCAGCCATTGATCAATGCCTGAAATAAATCAGGCAGTAAATCCTCCCAGACTTGAACTATGGGTATGCATGAACATGAATGTTCAAAACAGATTCAAACAGTGAAACTAAGTGCATGATATTTTTTCAGGGGATATTTGCAGGTGCTATTTTGAAATTTATGTTTTATAACACATTTGTTAATTTATATTGCAATCATTTCTGCAGTTTATAATTACATGAGTTGGTGCTTCAGATGTAATATAAGGTTATTAGAAAGTCAGATTGATAGCTTTCCTAAACTTAATTTCAAAATCACAGGTTCCACTAATCAATGTGTAGGCCTTCAGTCATTTGAGCCAATTGGGACCTTACAATTTTGGAAATGTTTAGTATTTCTAATATGACTAGTTGTAAAATGTAGCACATCATTTTGGTGCTCCCATTAACTTACAGTATATCTGGGTCCTAAACACATCCCTGATTAAAGGTCTTAAAAATGTTTCTTATACTGAATTGTCCATATAGAACATTCCAGTAAAGGATCTAATTTTGTGTTAGTATTACTTTGCTATGAGAACCCCACAAAATTGACAAAGAAAAACAATATTCTTGTGCAAAGAGCAGAACATGACATATGAAGCTTCACATTAACGTGGAAACGTTGGAAGATGTTTGCACCTTTAATTACATTACTCTATCAGGTATTTGCCTGGCAGACACAGTTGTACAGTATAGCTACAGCTGTTCTCTCCTATAAATGCTAAGTGTACAGTGCAGCATTGGCTGTGTGCATTTATAAGAATAGTTAATTAGGATGTTATTTTGTCTCAACAAAACTGAATGTGCAATGAGGCATTTGCAGTTGCAGTTGCATTCATAATGGAGCCAAATAACATTTGTAGAGACCAAAATGTTAACAAATACAGTAGATATCTAAAGTTTATACGTTTTGAGTCTCCATGGTCTATATACTTTTATTTCCTTATGGGAGGGTATCTGTTTCTTCTAAATATGAAGTTCACAACTCTCATGATCAATGTTTTTGTACTCAAGAGCTTGTGGTAGGTAAGGTATTCTAGAAGGAGGCATAAGCTCCAGAATTCCTACAGTGGCTCACATAAATTGACACTGCAAACATGTGCCTAAACAACGGGGCACATACATCAATACATCACATCTATATATATATATATATATATATATATATATATATATATATACTGTATACAGTATATATACTAAGCACCTGCAATGACAACATCAAACACTGAACTGTTTCAGTGCAATTCTGTCGGATTTCCATTGAATCACATGTACAAATCTACAAAGCTGTGTCAGGCACATCAACACTTTGTGTCTGATTTATGCGGGGATTATGGGTAGTGATGGGGAAATTTTTGCTTCTCAGAAAAATGTGTGAATTTCCCGTGAAATTTGTGAAACAGTGAAAAAATTGCGAAACACATTGAAGTCAATAGGCCTCAAAATTAATTTGATCCTCGTCAATTATGGTGCCCGCAACAATTGTTATACGCGCGCCTATTTTGGGCAAATGCATTAAAGTTAATGGGCGTCCGAATATTTTTGATGCACGACAATGTTTATGCACACGACTATTCTGATGCGCGTCCAATTTTTTTCTACACGGCGGATTTTTTGTTGTCGAATTTTCACTGCAGTGAAATTCGGAAATCCTCCACAAATTCTGACTTGGTGAATTTATTCACCCATCACTAATTTTGGCAAAATAACTGCATTATTGGAAAAAGCATGCCATTTTGGGTCTCAAATTGTACTTTTCCCACTGTGCCTGTGCTCTTAAATAATCCCTATAGTGTACCAAACTTTAATGATGACTTTATTGATGTTTTGCCATTGTACCCAAGATCACAAGGGATGTTTTAAAACTTCATAGTAATATAGTAATTTAGAGTGAAAAAAGACATATGTTCATCAATTTCAACCTTTTATGTCTATAAAATCTGCCTAACTGCTAGTTGATCCAGAGGAAGGCAAAAAAAAAAAAAAACTACCCTTTTCAAGTCGCTCTAATTTGCCTCAGAGAGGGGAAAAAAAATTCCTGGCTCCAAGATGGCAATTGGACCAGTGCCTGTATCAACTTATACTATGAGCTATCTTCCATAACCTTGTATTCCCTCACTTGCTAAAAATCATCCAACCCCTTCTTAATGTATCAACCAGCACAACTGTTTCAGCGAGAGAATTTCACATCTTCATAACTGTCGCTGTAAAAAAAAACCTTTAAAATATTGAGATGGAACCTCCTTTCTTCTAAATGGAATGGATGCCACTGTGTCTGCTATAGGGATGTAGCGAACCGCCGATAATGTGTTCGCGAACGCCGTTCGCGAACACCGGCAAAGTGATTAGTGATGTATTTCTGATATGTTTTTCTGTATTATTAAAAATATTTAATTTTTAAACAATAACACACAATGTAGATTTAGAAAATGTCAACATTACCTGAATGTGTTCTGCATGCCAAGTAGAATAAACCAAATAAAATTCACTCATTCTCCTGTATTAATCCATCAAAAGCTACATGCATCTGATGACTTTGCAAATGAACTTACAATACAAGATGTCCAAAGTTAATATACTCCATTTATTAGCTGTCTTTAAGCAGTGTCTTTAGCAGTGCTTGTCCAGCCATTGATCAATGCCTGAAATAAATCAGGCAGTAAATCCTCCCAGACTTGAACTATGGGTATGCATGAACATGAATGTTCAAAACAGATTCAAACAGTGAAACTAAGTGCATGATATTTTTTCAGGGGATATTTGCAGGTGCTATTTTGAAATTTATGTTTTATAACACATTTGTTAATTTATATTGCAATCATTTCTGCAGTTTATAATTACATGAGTTGGTGCTTCAGATGTAATATAAGGTTATTAGAAAGTCAGATTGATAGCTTTCCTAAACTTAATTTCAAAATCACAGGTTCCACTAATCAATGTGTAGGCCTTCAGTCATTTGAGCCAATTGGGACCTTACAATTTTGGAAATGTTTAGTATTTCTAATATGACTAGTTGTAAAATGTAGCACATCATTTTGGTGCTCCCATTAACTTACAGTATATCTGGGTCCTAAACACATCCCTGATTAAAGGTCTTAAAAATGTTTCTTATACTGAATTGTCCATATAGAACATTCCAGTAAAGGATCTAATTTTGTGTTAGTATTACTTTGCTATGAGAACCCCACAAAATTGACAAAGAAAAACAATATTCTTGTGCAAAGAGCAGAACATGACATATGAAGCTTCACATTAACGTGGAAACGTTGGAAGATGTTTGCACCTTTAATTACATTACTCTATCAGGTATTTGCCTGGCAGACACAGTTGTACAGTATAGCTACAGCTGTTCTCTCCTATAAATGCTAAGTGTACAGTGCAGCATTGGCTGTGTGCATTTATAAGAATAGTTAATTAGGATGTTATTTTGTCTCAACAAAACTGAATGTGCAATGAGGCATTTGCAGTTGCAGTTGCATTCATAATGGAGCCAAATAACATTTGTAGAGACCAAAATGTTAACAAATACAGTAGATATCTAAAGTTTATACGTTTTGAGTCTCCATGGTCTATATACTTTTATTTCCTTATGGGAGGGTATCTGTTTCTTCTAAATATGAAGTTCACAACTCTCATGATCAATGTTTTTGTACTCAAGAGCTTGTGGTAGGTAAGGTATTCTAGAAGGAGGCATAAGCTCCAGAATTCCTACAGTGGCTCACATAAATTGACACTGCAAACATGTGCCTAAACAACGGGGCACATACATCAATACATCACATCTATATATATATATATATATATATATATATATATATATATATATACTGTATACAGTATATATACTAAGCACCTGCAATGACAACATCAAACACTGAACTGTTTCAGTGCAATTCTGTCGGATTTCCATTGAATCACATGTACAAATCTACAAAGCTGTGTCAGGCACATCAACACTTTGTGTCTGATTTATGCGGGGATTATGGGTAGTGATGGGGAAATTTTTGCTTCTCAGAAAAATGTGTGAATTTCCCGTGAAATTTGTGAAACAGTGAAAAAATTGCGAAACACATTGAAGTCAATAGGCCTCAAAATTAATTTGATCCTCGTCAATTATGGTGCCCGCAACAATTGTTATACGCGCGCCTATTTTGGGCAAATGCATTAAAGTTAATGGGCGTCCGAATATTTTTGATGCACGACAATGTTTATGCACACGACTATTCTGATGCGCGTCCAATTTTTTTCTACACGGCGGATTTTTTGTTGTCGAATTTTCACTGCAGTGAAATTCGGAAATCCTCCACAAATTCTGACTTGGTGAATTTATTCACCCATCACTAATTTTGGCAAAATAACTGCATTATTGGAAAAAGCATGCCATTTTGGGTCTCAAATTGTACTTTTCCCACTGTGCCTGTGCTCTTAAATAATCCCTATAGTGTACCAAACTTTAATGATGACTTTATTGATGTTTTGCCATTGTACCCAAGATCACAAGGGATGTTTTAAAACTTCATAGTAATATAGTAATTTAGAGTGAAAAAAGACATATGTTCATCAATTTCAACCTTTTATGTCTATAAAATCTGCCTAACTGCTAGTTGATCCAGAGGAAGGCAAAAAAAAAAAAAAACTACCCTTTTCAAGTCGCTCTAATTTGCCTCAGAGAGGGGAAAAAAAATTCCTGGCTCCAAGATGGCAATTGGACCAGTGCCTGTATCAACTTATACTATGAGCTATCTTCCATAACCTTGTATTCCCTCACTTGCTAAAAATCATCCAACCCCTTCTTAATGTATCAACCAGCACAACTGTTTCAGCGAGAGAATTTCACATCTTCATAACTGTCGCTGTAAAAAAAAACCTTTAAAATATTGAGATGGAACCTCCTTTCTTCTAAATGGAATGGATGCCACTGTGTCTGCTATAGGGATGTAGCGAACCGCCGATAATGTGTTCGCGAACGCCGTTCGCGAACACCGGCAAAAAATGCGAACAGTTCGCGAACAGTTCGCGAACTTCGAACATCCGAAAATCGTTCGATTCGAACAATCGAAGGATTTTAATCGTTCGATCGAACGATTTTCGTTCGAATCGAATGATTGAAGCCATTCGATCGAATGATTTCATTCAATCCAATGGCTTCGATCGTTCGATTCGAACGAAAATCCTTCGATTTTAGCGATCGAATGGTCGAACGATTTTGACGCGAACGCCTATTGGCGAACGTAGCGCGACGTTCGTGAACTTGCGGCGGACGCGAACAGCAGCGAACAGTCCGCGACATCCCTAGTCTGCTACTGGTAAATAGAGTATTAAATGGGTCATTTTATGATCCCCTTATATACCATACTGTATTTTGACATAGTTATTATATCACCCCTAAAGAACCTCTTCTCCAATGTAAATAATCCCAGTCTTTGTTCATAACTTAGACCTTCCATACCTTTTGCCTGATTAATTGCCCTTCTTTGGACTCTCTCTCTTTAATCCAGTAATATTCAGCACTGGAGACCAAAACTTAATGGCATATTTTAGATGGGGCCCTACCAGCACACTGTACAATGGAAGATTAACCACCTCCTCCCACAAATCTATACCTCTTTTAATACAAACAAAGCCTTGTTTGACCTTGCAGCTGCTGCCTGGCATTGCTTGCTACAGCCAAATTTATTATCTACTCATAGGCCCTTTTCCATTAGCAGTTCCATTAATGGTATACATCCCAAGTGCATGACTTTTATTGACATTGAATCTGCCACTTAGCCGACCAGATTGGCAGTTTGTCAAGATCCTACTGCAATATTTTCAGTTTGGTAGAATTTGTGAACAAAAAATAGTATTTTTCGTTATTTTCACATTAGGTTTATTTTTAGTAAACAAAGACTTGCTTATTGCTAGTTCATTGTTTTTGTATTTCTGTGGGTTTTTTACCTATACAAGTTATCTATTAAAATATTAATATTTGGTATTGGCACACTGGAGACATATAGGGCTTTTCTAAAAACAGATGTATTTTCATGCATATAAAAATACAGTATGTTTATTATATATTTCTCTATATTATGAAAGAATATGTAATTTTAATTTTTAGGGATTTATAGAAATAAAACTTGCTGAGTAAGTAGAATTACATAGACATTCAGGAAGAATTATAAAGCTTATGTTGTCCTGAAAAAAAAAAACAATATAAAGTTTTCCGAAGTAAACTAAAAGTCCTAATCAGAAAATGCCCGTAAAGTGAAAGGGCACAAAATGTTGAAAAACTGCTTAACATTCAACATAAATGAAATGCAAAATCGCTTGTTCATAAAAGGGTTACAAAAGGGTAAAGAAATAACCTTGTTAAAGATACTACATATCAAAGTCTGATTTATCAAACTCACATATCCCACCAGTCACTGAGAGAGCGGGATCCCATAAAATATTTGACTCAGCTCTCTAGAGCACTCTTACATCTAGTAAGAAGCTTGCAGCATGGAATGTTGATAGCAGATGTAGAAAATTCCCCTAGCATTCTAAAAGACTTTGACCACAGTTGCAGTCTTTGTAATAAATAGCAAAGAGATAATAACCATTGCTCCGGGTGTTTTATTAGTGAGATGTATGAGATACTTTAAAAGCAACAGAATAATTAAGCACCACACAACAATTTTGGATGTTTCATAGCTTTCTGCATATGAAGAAGCTTTTTTCAATACTTCGAGTTTCTGTCTCTGTGGGGTAAGAATTATTTTCTGAATTTATCACCATATAAACTTTTCAAACAAATGTATAGCTTATATAATATTGGTAATTTTGGCCTGAAAATGATCTTTAGTCTACAATGAAAATGGTGACTGCCCTTTGATTTTACATTTTTATAATAGCTACATTTAATAAACCTCTGTGAACATCTAACATAATTAATATGTAATATTATATTTACCTGTAGTCCATAAAAAGAGATTTGCATGCTTTGTTTTTCTATGTCATTTGTGCCTGCTGAAGTAAAAGGGCACTTAATATTTGCTTTTACTATGAAGCAATTTTATGAAAAAAATAAAGAAATAAAAGTGCAGAAGGAGTACCATATGTCATTGGTTTACAGCAACAGTATTATTGCTTCAACTTTCTCTCACGTACAGAGGAAGCGATTTTACAGGGACTTTGACTTCCCATTCCAGTGACATTTGACCACATGACAATGTATATTGCTAGATATGTCAAATAAGTAACTAAATGTTTGTGTGGCAACCATGTCATGATCTATATATGTAATACTGAATGCGGTCCCACAACAAACTATGTAGATAGAACATCTTCACACTGCTTCTTTACACTATATTACTGCCTAATGGATTGCATCTAGGGGACTATGTAATAAAAAGTACAATGTTTTTTACAGGTCTTATTACATACAGCAGCCAAGAAGAACATGGTATCTACTAGTCACCTGTTTTAAAGCAAGCATCTTATTGTAACTTGCAATGGGTTTCTGCACCTGAGCAAACAATGTACCCTTAATTACATATGGGGATTAGATTTAAATATTACTGCATTGTCTAGGGCAGTAATGATTAATTGAAATAAATTAAACATCTTATTGGTTGCTATGAGTAACTTCACCTGTGCAAATTTTTATATTTTATATATTTTATATTTTACCTGTGCTTTTTATATTAGGGATATATATTTCAAATAAATTTCAAATGTGAAACTTAAGAGAATTACAAGGGCAAATTTGGAATTAGTTTTTTTAGTCAATCTTCATCCCATTTCCTTTAAGTCTGTTTCAATAGATGATATCATGGCTGAACTAACTCTTAATCATTCTATAGATCACTTTAGCCTTCAGGGCTTTAGTATAGGGGACAATCAAGCTGCAACTACTAGAAAGGGTGATTAAGATGTGCATCAAAATTTACAGATAACTAAATGGTAGCATCAACTGCGTTATATATTTATACCAGAAACTCTTTTTTTTTTTTTTTACAATATTTTATCATATCACAGTGATAGTTTAAAATAATGATTATGTGAAGGATTTCTTTTAGCCAACAATTGTGTGGTCAAATCAAGAAACATATATGTCCGAATAATACAATATGGAAACATTTCATATAATACATTTGAAAATATGGATTGTATCCTCTGTGCTGCTATACAGACTGAGTCACTAAAGGTTGCCCTACATACAGATCAGGTGTGTGATATTCCCCACAGGCATTTCAGTAAGTGTAAGCCTAATTAAGGCCTTTATTACTTGGGTAGGCTGATTGCATAAATTATTATGGTTTCCTGAAAATCAGTATGAACTTGTTAAATGGAGATGATTTTGTCCATTTTTTTTTACCTGTTTTTTAGCTCATTTTTCCTCATGATTATTATACCATTTCTATCTCTGAGATGCCTTTGGCAATAACCACTTATATTTTACATAAATTAAATAAAAATTCCTATTTATTACATGCTTGTAATGAGTATTTTTTTAATTGGGACTCCAATTTAATTGTTGGCAGGGTCCACATTCTAGGGGATCCAGTAACCAGTGGACTAATAATTGGAAAGCCCTGATATGTTAGTGGCATGGGGCCTCATGATTAGTGATGGTGGCCCTGATCAAGATGAAAAAAAAACCCTGCCCAATGCCTGGGCAACAGACCCAGGTATATGAATCCAGCTAGATCATTAATGATATTATAGGATGTCTGATGAATAGTTGGATGCTGTTAATGATTTGTGAATCTTAGGGAGGTGATATATGATATTTTTTCAGATCTATCTAAAACATAGTATTCCATTTAATGTTTATTAAGAAGATTTTAATAAAACCCGAGATAAGGGTTTAAACACATGCCAAGGCCATCTTACTATTCATGAAAATTTCACCACCCTCTATTAATTTCTATGGAATTTTTAAAGGTATATTTATAAAATGGTGAACTCTAACCATTTTTAAAAGTAGGGAGGGGTATGTGTATGGATGCTGGGTTTTCATTTGGAGGGGTTGAACTTGATCGACTTTGTCTTTTTTCAACCCAATTTAACTATGTAACTATGTAACATTCACCCAATGATAAATATCCCTCTATATATCCCAGGGAAATCAATACAGAGAGGCGGTGTGGTGTGGTGATTTCACGTTGATAGATCAGACCCTATATAGTGCTGTAATTTAATGTTCAGTAAATCTGATCATAACTTATTCAAGTATTTTTTAAATGATAAATCTGATAAACTGTACCTTGATAATCTGATACATTAGTTCAGTGATCCCCAACCAGTAGTTCGCGAGCAACGTGTTGCTCACAACCCCTTGGATGTTGCTCCCAGTGGCCTCAAGACAGGAGTGTATTTTTGCATTCCAGGCTTTGAGACAAGTTTTGGTTGTATAAAAACCAAGACTCCTGCAAAATAGAGCCTCCTATAGGCTTCCAGTCCATGTAGGGGCTACCAAATAGCCAATTACAACACTTATTTGGCTTGCCAGGAGGTTTTTGCATGCTTGTGTTGCTCCCCGACTCTTTTTATTTTTGAATGTGGCTCACGGGTAACAAAGGTTGGGGATCCCTGCATTAGTTGATACATTTATCAGCAACAGAATGTAGAGGCTCTGCCAAGCATTCCCCTTTCTAACTGCCAACAACGAATCTACAGTAATATAATCCTAACAGTCTGTAAAAGTTTAAAAGAGATTAGAGCAACACATGTCTCAAATACCAATTTAGAGAGTTGCTACAAAAACATTCCAGCTAGATTACACCAGTCTCATTTATCTTTAAAATATACATTTTATAAATTGTATATAAATTAGAAACAACTTAGGGTCACATTTACTAAGGGTTAATTAACCCTTGATATTCGACCATCGAAGTAAAATCCAAATATCGAAGTCAAAGGATTTACCGCAAATGCTTCGATCTAACGAATCGAAGGAAAAATTGTTCGATCGAACGATTAAATCCTTCGAATCGAATGATTCAAAGGATTTTAATCCATCGATCGAAGGATTTTCCTTCGATCAAAAAAAGCTTACAAACCTTATGGGAAAGGTCCCCAAAGGCTAACATTGATGCTCGGTAGGTTTAAAGTGGCGAAGTAGGTAATCAAAGTTTTTTTTTAAAGAGACAGTACTTCGACTATCGAATGGTCGAATAGTCGAACAATATTTAGTTCGAATCGTTCGATTCGAAGTCGTAGTCGAAGGTCGAAGTAGCCTATTCGATGGTCATAGTACCCAAAAAAATACTTCAAAATTGGAAGTTTTTTTCATTATAATCCTTCACTCCAGCTTAGTAAATGTGCCCCTTAATGTTATCTCATGTTATCTGTGATGCAACTCCTGCAGCGGGTTGGGTACCCAAGGGTTAACCACAAAAAAGGAAGTACCCTGTAGGTTGCGGGTAGGTTTTTAGATATGGGTCTGCTGGTATGGTTGTGTGTCTTATACATATTTATTATATTATATTATCTATATTTTACTCCTTTAAACATTTTTTAACTTTTCGGAGTTTTTGAGAACTTTCATTGCAAAATTTCGCAGTGGTTTCATAACCTTGTTCAGCATATGCCAAACACAGAACTTTGTTTGCGAATCCATCACTACTTACTGTATTTGTATTCAGTAAAAAACTGTTTGGTCAAGAGAGGGTTTTAATGATAAAAATCTAAATCATGCTTTATTTAGTAGTACACAGTGATGGGCGAATTTCTCTCATTTTGCTTCGCTAAAAAAATTGCAAATTTCATGCGAAATTCGTGAACCAGCGTCAAAATTATTTTGACTCCAATTATTTTCCAACGCAGGCAACAATTCCGACGCCCATTAAAATCAATGGGCACCTATTAATTGTTGTCAGCATCCGAATTGTCGCCAGCATCAATATATTTTCCGAATTTATTCGCCAGCGGCAAAACATGGAAATTTGCCGCAAATTCACTTTCTTAATTAAAAGATGTCAGAATATGAGTTGGCTGATTGTCTACAATGAACTGTTTGACTTAAAATATTCAAATAAAGTCCCATTTTATTCTGCAGTGGTTTTCTGAATTATTAAAGTAACTCATTATATTCTCATTTAAAGTCCCAGCTGCAAAACTGACAAATGAATGCAGACCTATAGTTTTAGCTGTATCAAAAGGCTTAATTCCTGATCTAATAACCTCTTGTGACATAACAAATTTATAAATTGGCTGTTAAAGCCTCACAAAACAATTATATCTGATCTTTAATAAATGTACATTTGATTTCCATTGTAATTAAACAGTTGACAACAATTAGTCCAACTCAAAGTACCAGCAATTATATAGAGCCAATATAATGGTTGTCAGCAAAAATTATATTAGTCTACAATAAGTAGGTTTTTACATGAACATTATATACAGTATGAATGTACATGTATTACATGAATGTAAATGTGTTCTGTATATTATGTATTAGGTATCACAAAGGTTAACACAATGGACATTTGCAATGTGTCTGGGTGTAGCATTTCCACATTGTTTTCCTTTAACCTACCCAGCTTTTTTACTTTCTCAATTGCACACAAGTTCTCAAACAAAACTTAAATATTTAAGTCTATGGACATCATTTTCGCGGCAAAGAAACAACAGCCCGCTTCTCTCAATGATTACTGCCCAGTAGCACTGACTTCAGTAGTGATGAAGTGTTTTGAGCGATTGGTCAGAGACTTCATCACTTCCTCACTTCCTCACTTCCTGCCACCATTGACCCATTACAGTTTGCATACGGGACAAACCGTTCCACAGATGATGCCATATATCATCTGCTACACACATCCCTGTGTCACCTAGACACTGGCAGAGGGAATTATGTTAGGATGCTGTTCGGGGATTACAGTTCAGCATTCAACACAATAATTCCCTCAAATCTTTTCAACAAGTTGAAGGATCTAGGACTCAGCTCATCACTGTGTCAGTGGATCCTCAACTTTCTCACAGATAGACCCCAATCAGTGAGGGTGGGGGAACATGTCTCTCCCTCCATCTCACTCAGTACTTGAGTAGTGGCACCTCAGGACTGCGTTTTAAGCCCCCTGCTGCACTCACTGAATACTTACGACTGTGTAGCCACGTCAGACACCACCTCCATTGTCAAGTTTGCTGACGACACTGTTGTGGTGGGCTTGATCTCAGACAACTCCGAGAAGACTACCTGGAGGAGATTAGGAACCTAGAGAAAACTGGTGCCAGGAGAACAACCTACTCCTAAATGTCAGCAAGACTATGGAGCTGATTGTGGACTTTAGCACAAATCTGATGAGGAATTACAAGCCCCTACACATCAGTGGCACACCAGTGGAGAGAGTGAACAGTTTCCGGTATCTGGGTGTTCACATCACACAAGACCTATCATGGTCCTGCCACATCAAGAAGAAGGGCTGTCAGCATCTCTTCTCCCTCAGAAGACTTAGGGACTTCCATCTGCCTCTGAGGGTGCTTAAGAACTTTTACTCCTGTACCATCGAGAGCATCCTGACGGGAAATGTCTGCCTCTGGTCTGGAAACAGTACCAAGCAGGACAGACGAGTTCTTCAAAGAGTGGTGCGCTCGGCCGAACGCATCATTTGCTCTGAGCTTCCTGACCTACACTAAGCAATGCAAGACCAAAGCCAGGAAGATTATGAAAGACCTCTCCCATCCCAGCAATGGACTTTTCTCACTTCTGAAGTCAGGGAAGCACTTCCGCTCCCTTAAAGCCAACACAGAGAGAATGAGGAGGAGCTTCTTCCCTCAGACCATTCATCCCTGAACCAGGGGTAGAACTAGACTCTCTCTCATATATCACATCAATGCACATGCACTTCATAAATATACATCAGTTCTTTTCATCTTTTTATCTCTTATGTAACTCTTATTCTTTTTAATGTAAATTCTTATTTTTATGGTCGGGTATTGCATAGCAACAAGCCTCTCACTGCATCTCACTGCATGTCGTACTTGTGTATGATTGTGTATGTGACAAATAAAATTTGAATTGGAATTTGAAACAAGGCGAAAAAATTCACCCATCTCTAATCACAATACATTGATACACATTTACCTCAATACAAATAACTTTGTAGCAACAGACCAGTAATGCAAATGAATACAATATTTAATAAAAACGTAAAGACTTACTACTATATTAGAAATACCATAGATTAATCTGTACAGAACCAAACTTTTTGTTTTTAATTTGTTTTGAATCTGCAATATCGATTGATAGAAACTTATGTTATATATAGGGATGTAGCGAACTGCCGATTTGGTGTTCGCGAACGCCGTTCGCGAACACCGGCAAAAAATGCGAACGTTCGCGAACAGTTCGCGAACTTCGAACACCCGCTAAAATCGTTCGATTCGAACGATCGAAGGATTTTAATCGTTCGATCGAACGATTTTCATTCGAATCGAACGATCGAAGCATTCGATCGAATGCTTTTCATTTGATCGAATGCTTACAATCGTTCGAACGAATGGAAATCGTTCGATTTTTAGCGGTCGAAGGAATTCGAATGGTCGAACGATTTGTAATCGAATCGAACGCGAACTCAAAATGCGAACGTCGCGCGACGTTCGCGAACATTCGGCGGACGCGAACGGTCGAAGTTCGCGCGAACAAGTTAGCCGGCGAACAGTTCGCTACATCCCTAGTTATATACTGTAGTTCTCTGTAATTACAATCTCTTCACATCTTCATGGGCAAACATATGTTTAAGGCTTCATATTCACAAATGGCTCATTCTCTTTCTGTTCCTGTTTGACCTCTAGCTAGCAGATGTCAGGTCATTTAAAGGGAAAGTAAAGTCTAAAATAGAATAAGGCTAGAAATGCTGTATTTTGTTTACTAAACATAAACATGAACTTACTTGACCAAAAGCCTAATCAAACAAATGATTTATGCTTTCAAAGTTGGCCACAGGGGGTCACCATCTTGTAACCATGTTAAACATCTTTGCAAGACCAAGACTGTGCACATGCTCAGTGTTGTCTGGGCCATTAGGGATCGTCATAAATTATCAAAACAGCACAAGTCAAATAATATCTGCCAGAAGCCGATACAGCAAGACTGATTAATAATCAGAATAGGCAGAATAGACTGCACTGGGCCCTGTGTTGTCATGTAATCTAATGTGGATATTATAGTTTTTGTATTGTTTAATACAAACTTTCTCCTAGTCTGCAGAACCAGTGGCTGCAGCAAAATAATCCTCCAAATATAATCCCAGTTTATCTGTTTAAATCTGGCTCCATGATCCAGCACCTGCACCTGCAGCTGGGTTGGCAAAAATAAAATCCAATAGAAACTGCTCTACAGGGAAACAAACAAAGCTGCTTGAGTTCTGCATAGCTGGGAAGTAAGGCAGGGGCTCCCTCTGCTCTTCATAAGTATGATTGTTTCCCTGCAAAGCAGTTAGGGACCATAATTTGGAGGGTGCACACCCTAATTAATGCTGAGGTGCTAAACCCATGGAGACCACCCAAATAAAGCCTCCTCGTACAGAAATCCCAAAACAAAACATAAGGATTACACACTCAAATATAAAAAGTCAAAAATGTATTTAGTCAAAAACACTTACATATTGGCAATTGGCACAGTGATTGGCCTTACGTGTTTCGACCACTAGAGTGGTCTTCATCAAGGGCAAAATCCATAAAGTACAAAGGATAAAAATACCCTGCATATTCTGTGAGCAGACTCATAAGGTACAAAGAAGTGGAGTAATACACAATTTGTAGCGCTCTTTCTTTAATAGAGCCATAAGGTAGACAATAGAAGTAACTTTGTGATGGCTGCAGACTGCAAACACTGTTGCTGTGAAAGTGTTACACTGCAACTCTTAACCAAATCCTACACTCTCCGGAGACTGAAAACTGCAACTACTACAATGTTCAGTTGCATTCTGTATTCTGCAGTGACTAGAAACTACTGTGATTGTGTTGAACTACAACCCTCAGTTGCACTGTTTTTATTTTTATACAGAACTGTTCCTTTAAAGTGGACCTGTCACCTACACATAAAAAACTGCATAATGAAAGTCCTTTCCAAATTAAATATGGAACCCCAAATTTTTTTTTCATTAAAACATCCATACCTGTTATAAAGGTGTTCAAATATCTAAACTGTCAATCAAATATTACCTGCCCCGCCTCTATGCCCGTGGCATAGAGGAGGGGCAGTCAATTACTTTCACTTTCCATTCAGCATTCCTAGAAGTCACTGCTCTCCACACATTCCCCCTTCCCTCCTTAGGCTCTATAATTGTGTAAGGCAGTGCACATGGACATTAGGTCCCTCATTCTGGTTCATACACAAGATTTTGGGGTGAAACACAATTTCCCTTAATAACCGTGTCCACAAAATGGCAGCTGCCTGCTTGCTGTGATTGTATAATTCCAAAACAGAAGGAAACAAAATTTAAATAACAAATACAGTGTAAGTAAAGTTTATTTTGCTCAACTAACATGATAGAAAAGAATTCGAAATTATTTCTTAGAGTGACAGGTCCCCTTTAAGTGTTATGTGGTAATAGCTTACAATCTTGTTGCTAAAATAAAAGAGCCAGCGCCAGAGGCACGGGAGACAGACAAACAGGCAAATAGGGTAATATAGTTTTGCAATGTTGCCACCTCTTGTGTAGGGAACAGATCGTTTGTTACACCATATATGTGTGACCTTCCTTTACTGTCAACCTCCACCAAAAAAGGGTTAAAAAGACTCTCCTCAAGAGCTTGTTTAGATGGGTACTCACAAACAGGTAATATCAACTTGCACGTAATTCTGAAGCGCTTCCCTTCGTGTAGACTGTAAATCAACATGTAGCAGCAAATAGTGTAAAAATCTTTTTAATATTTATAAAACAAAGTTTAAAATGCACTCACATGGCAATGGTTAAAATAGAGCATATCTATGCACCGTCCAACTGGAGGCCCCTCTGATTGCACCAGTCCACAGCAACAAGTCCCAAGATGATCAGGCTTGGGAAAACGAATATAAGAATGTTTGCGTTCGTTCCTTGTGTGTGATGGTTGTTTGCGTTCGTTCCTCGTGTGCAATACTCGGCGCCTACCAGTGACGTCACCTGCCTTACGCGTTTCGTCTTGCGACTTCCTCAGAGGCTTAATTTCAGCTGCGCATGCGTTGATCTTTTATTCCGTCTCTCCTTGCGTCTCTTGACGCTTTCCCCCCACGTTCGTTCGTTGCTATAGGAACGCGTCGCTTTCTGATCGTTAGGACTTTCGTTGCCATAGGGACGCATAGTTGGAAACAGAACGATCTCTTTATAGCTATTTTGACGGGGCTTCCAATTGGAGGGGATTAAAACAAATACAGAACTTTTTCGAAAATACATCATTATACAAGTTGTTTATGATATTTAACAAAAACCACTCCAATTTCTTAGAGTGACAGGTCCCCTTTAAGTGTTATGTGGTAATAGCTTACAATCTTACTTTTTTTCTATCCATAATTGCACTCTCTAGGATGTAACAAGCTAATGTCCCATAAGTGGGTGGGTAAAAAAGTTCACTGAATGTAACCAGATTCAAGAAAAATGTCATCCGAATAATACCTCCACAGGTTAACATGGAATAAAAATTCAGGTGAAGAACTGTGGAATTATCACAGTGAAAGCAGGGACTGAAATAGACAGAGAGAGAAAAATAAAAGTTAATAGCCACAAAAAGGAACAAAGGGATATGCCCTGTCAGGGGCAAAGCTCACAACAACATAATGACATGTGGTGTGAAATCAGCATAATACTCCCATTTGGAGGGAGAGAAAATGAAAAACTGTTGAAAAAGATGTACTGTATATTAAAGGAATTGTTTGGTGTAAAAATAAAAACTGGGTAAATAAATAGTGGCTGTGCAGATTAAAAAAAAATTCTAATATAGTTAGTTAGGCAAAAATGTAATCTCTAGAAATTCGCAAATTATTCGGCGAAACTCAGCAGATTTGCCCATCACTAATTGTTACCCTTCCTTGGTAAAACATGTATTTGCTTCAAAAAGCCTACTACAGTTTATATTAACAAGCTGCTGTGTGGCCATGGGGGCAGCCATTCAAGCTGGAAAAAAGGAGAAAAGGCACAGGATACACATCCGATAACGAATAAGCTCTGTACTATACAATGGGATTCTTTAGAACGTATCTGTTATCTACTGTGTATCCTGTGCTTGAATGGCTGCCACCATGGTTATACAGCAGCTTGTTTATATAAAATATATGTGTTTTTCTGAAGCAAACACACCTCTTTTACCAGAGCAGGGCAACAGCACATTATATGGTCATTCTTTTAAAATCCTTTTATTTTTAGATGTCACTGTTCCTTCAAAAACATACAAGAGGTTGAGTAGATGTACTGGGAGGGTGGCAGAGATGACATTTAGTGGCAGTAGACATTTGGTCACAAAGTATCTGCTATTGTCAGTTAAACTTGGGACAACCCAGGTTTTCCAAATGTTCCCCCACTTTGCTCATGATTAGTGTTGTGGGAATGTATCAAAATTCTTTAATAGTCATAAATTGCTGCAGTATGTATGTATGCTCTGTGGCACTGAAATCCCTTTATCCACCAATCATAGGTACAATATATATGTATGTATGTACAAAATATACAACAATCTTATATTTCGTTAGGTTTATTATGATAATTTATTTAATAAATGAGATCTACTGTATCTTCACACATATACTAAATACAGGTCTACACATATATATATATATATATATATATATATATATATATATATATATATATATATATATATATATATATATATATATATATATTATATAGACATATGATATAGATTCACATTTTGAAGCACAGAGCACTGTCAGCTGCCTCAATGAATAAAGCTCTACCTGCATTCGGTAGCACTGTATTTATGTGGGGTAGGTGGAGGAAGGTAGGCATCTCCTCTTCTGCTCCTGTCCTATGGTAAGTGGTAAAGATAGGACTGGCCTGTGCTCACTGATAAACATTTAACAAAATAAACATTTTAGACTGAATAAATTCATTAGAATTTTCTGTATAAAATTAAAATAGTTGTAGGGACCCATATGTGTAATAGCCCTCATGGCTTAATTTCCTGCCAGTGCCTCCATTCCCTGTTTCTGGGTTAAACCCCATGTAACATATTATACATTATTTGCATACCCATTCTATTGGTTCTAGGTTGTGAACACTTTCTGCAGTGATGTAACAAAGTGCTTTGCAAGGTGCGACACTTCCTCTTTGGCCTGCAGCAGTTGATCTGGGCAGTTGTTCCACTGTGCCTGGAGTCAACAAGGCCCCAGAAGTGTTAGACCCTAAAGGGATAACCCTGTCGTGAGTTCGGGGTACAGGGACCAAAGGAACGAGGTGAAGTCAGTGTATAGGATAGCTCTTTTCATAGCACTTTCTAGTGAGAGTGAGTCAGAGAGGCTTAGCTAGTAAGAGCAGCTCAAGCTCCACCAAGGAAGATGGAAGGGAGTAGCTCTCCCCCAGGCTCTGCTTTGCTTGTAGTGAAGGGACCACAGTACTGACAAAGGATTCAGGCTATGTTCTAACCTTGTTCCACGTCTGCTGTATGGGATCCAGACCACAGGAGGTACTGAAACCCTGCAAGGTGATCCTATCAACTCCCCATGCTATCTATACTATGGTGCCTTTCCATGCTGTGTCTGCTAAACCTTTGAATGTACCTGGCATGTACTATGATCTACCTCAGTTGTGAGTATTATAACCCTGTGGCGCTTTGTACCGGAATAAAGTCTGTTCTATCTGTTTGCAAAGAACCCCTGGCTTCCAACAATCTGTTATTTCATATTTTTGGCAGTAGTGAATTGTAGCTCAACCACATCAAGATGTGTCAATTCCAAATTGGAGGAAGAGGGTTGTGTGTAGCCAATGCTCTTTCACTCTAGTTGTATTTGTCTAATACAGCCAAATAGGGGCTACAAAGCGTTTTAGGACAAAACTCTGCTTTACCAAAATAATTTCTGTTTGTTGAGGTTAACAGAACATATGAAAAATCAAAGTCATATAAAAAAATAGCAATTTTTGCATTGATTTCAAATGAATTATGAAATCAATTTACAATCAATGCCTTTTTTTTTTTACATTGGCCCAAATCAGATGCCCTGGTTAATGTATAAAAAGACTGTACTTTACCGCCTTTCACTTGTAAACGGTACAATCCAAAAGACTGTCTTTATTCAAAATTTCACTTATGAACTTATCTACATTATGTGCATCTTACACACACGCACCATACACACACACACCACACGCACATTATGTGCATTTTACACACAAGCACAAAACCATGAACTCACACTCTCTCAAAACCCTGGTGGTTACATAGAAATAAAGTCTCTATAAGCAATTTATATTAAAATGATTTCATCCCATTCCAAACTTGATCAAATTTAATTTTCTATCTTATTTTTGTTCATGGTCAACACAGGGTAACACAGCTGAACGATATTATAATCAAAATCATCTTCATGGTTGAATACATTTTAATATTTTTGCTTTAACACTAGATTGTATTAAAAGTCCCCTGACACATTATATTTTATTGTTTGAAGACACAGCATCAAAGCTGTGACATTATAAACTTCAAAAATGGCAGAAACTATTGGGCTTTACTTTATTTAACTAAACATGACACAAAGTTTAAATTACATGTATTTCTTTGTGAAAAATGGAGGCTCAGTACAGCAGATCAAGGAAACCAATAGCATTATTGCAATGTTGAATTATTCAGCTGTTTTCAATTTGTCATGCAATCTCATTATTTTCTCTGTAGGAGATCTTAAACATTTTTACATTTTAAAAGTAATTTTAACATCCAGTATTTAGATGTAATAAGTTAGATATCCTTCAACTAAATATCTTATATTGGTATATTAAATGTTTTTTTCAAATTCCCTTTCCATTTTGCTAAGGGAAATATTTTCAGAGATTCAGCCATAGACTCTGATTTAGCAGATAGTCTTGCTTCCATAATGTACTCATTCTTTTTATTTTCAAAATATTAAATTTTTTTGCCATCTAATTGTACCAGCATTAGGCAGCACTCCATTTATTAAGGGCATGGCGAGGCATGTGGCACTCTAATAGGAGGCATCTGGCTCTCAGTGCAGATTGCAACATCGAGGGTGGTGTAAGTGCTCCTTGAATGAGCACTAAGGGGTATATTTTTGCACTTGTGCCCCCTGGGTAGAACAGTAAGAGCACATGAGCATGCCCCTTAATGCTAATGCAGAGATCACTTCTGACTGGGGGTTGGCTGTGCTCTGCATCTAGCAGAGGTTCCCCAGTTTAGACAATACTGTTTTGTTTAAGATAACCAAAAACAGAGAAAGCATGGCAATTTTATGAATTCCATATCAATATATATATTTTTAATTTAAAATTTACACAAAGGAACTGTAATAAATATAGCAAAGGGCCGGGCCAAGCCGACCGGGTTCCCTAGGCAACCCGGTCAGCTAACCCCGCCCCCACGTCCATGTGGAAGCATGCATGTGCCATAGGGGAGGGCAAAGAAGGAGGAAAAGGGCAACAAAGGGGAGGGGGTGGAGGGTAAAGAAGGGAAGGGAGGGGGGATAGCAACGTAGAGGAGGGGGAAGGCAGTAAAGGGGAGGGGGAAGGGGAGAGTGACAGATGAGGGAGGCAAGAGTGGGAGAGGGGAGTGAATCTGGAATAGGAGTAGGCAGAAGACCATTGAACAGGCACCTACCCAGTGCCCCTACATTGCTGCACCCTAGGTAGATGCCTCTTCTGCCTAGCCCTAGTTCTGACCCTGATATAGCACATGTACTGGCACCCATATACTTTAGCTTTTGATATTATATCTCAATATATATGTTTTTTTTTCTGTGGAACTATGTACAGTATAATCAAGGAGAAAATGTGTTATGAGGGATGATCTGCTGCATTATTATTAAATGTTCTCTGTAATTACCCAGGTGCATTGCAAGAGAAAATGGAGGCACAATGTGTAGTGAGCCAGTGTTTGATGAACTTGACATAATATTGATTCATATATGGATTATGTGTTAAATTAAATTCCTGTTGAGTAAAAAGTATCTTGTGAGCACCCAGGCACACTACATGAATCAGAACTTGAACTGCATGTGGTGATCCTATGTTTTAAATACATTTTTAGAGTATGTTTGGTAAAATGACGCATAAAGAAGTAGGCTATGAGTAAAATAATATATTAATATGTTGTTTCCCCTCTTACCATATTATGAGATCAGAAAGCCCCCTCTTTAATAAACTTTTAGGGGAATCCACAACTCTTTATCATTTTGTTTTCTGCACTTGGTCAGGTCCGATTTTTCCCTACTATTGTATGGATGCTATTGTTGTCTGGAGCTCCATCTCTATGCATTTGGTTCTCCATCTCCCTTCTGTGAGGACTTAACCTGGTGGTCTAGTGGGAGGCGGTCTGCGGGGACCCCTGCAGCCTCCTTGGCGGGGATGCCTGCCTCGCCGCCGCTCCTCTGGGCCGCAATAGAGATTCTGTCAGGGCGTGCACGGCACGCCGCTTCCGGATTTATTTGCACGGGTCATGTCAGTGCACAGTGGCACGAAATTTTAAATATTTAAAATTTATCAAAGCAGTTTTTCACATTGCCCGTTATAGGATCTTGTTCCTGGTGCTTCTGTGCGTTAGAGCTTCTGTTTACTCTGTATTGATTCCTGCTGTGACCCCCTGCCTGGCTTCTGACTATTTTGACCTCTGATTCCTGACTAGGGATGTAGCGAACGTCGGAAAAAAAGTTCGCGAACATATTCGCGAACTTGCGCAAAAACGCGAGCGGTTCGCGAACGGTTCGCGAACCCCATAGACTTCAATGGGAAGGCGAACTTTAACATCTAGAAAAGACATTTCTGGCCAGAAAAATGATTTTAAAGTTGTTTAAAGGGTGCAACGACCTGGACAGTGGCATGCCAGAGGGGGATCAAGGGCAAAAATGTATCTGAAAAATCTGCCTGTGTGTGCTTGGAAGAGATAGTGTAGGGGGAGAGCTGTTAGTGATTTCAGGGACAGATGATAGTAAGTTTGCTGGCTAGTAATCTGCTTGATACTGCTCTGTATTGGAGGGACAGAAGTCTGCAGGGATTTGAGGGACATTTTAGCTTAGGTAGCTTTGCTGGCTAGTAATCTACTGTTCTCTTTAAACAACTGCCATACGTTGACCTTGTAGGCATTGTTTGCCCAGTTTTTTTGGACGCAGCCACTGAAGCACAGTTGCCAGAAAAAATATGCCATATAAATGCTGAAAATAGTCATTTTTCGCCATACGTTGACCTTGTAGACATTGTTTGCCCAGTTTTTTTGGACGCAGCCACTGAAGCACAGTTGCCAGAAAAATTATGCCATATAAATGCTGAAAATATAAATTTTTTTGGTTGCAGCCACTGAAGCACAGAGGCCAGAAAAATTATGCCATATAAATGCAGAAAATATGCATTTTTTTGGTCGCAGCCACTGAAGCACAGTTGACAGAAAAATGATGCCATATAAATGCTGAAAATATAAATTTTTTTGGTTGCAGCCACTGAAGCACAGAGGCCAGAAAAATTATGCCATATAAATGCAGAAAATATGCATTTTTTTGGTCGCAGCCACTGAAGCACAGTTGCCAGAAAAAATATGCCATATAAATGCTGAAAATAGTCATTTTTTGCCATATACGTTGAGTCAACGTATGGCAAAAAATGACTATTTTCAGCATTTATATGGCATATTTTTTCTGGCCTCTGTGCTTCAGTGGCTGCGGCCAAAAAAACTGGGCAAACAATGCCTACAAGGTCAACGTCGTTGACCTTGTAGGCATTGTTTGCCCAGTTTTTTTGGCCGCAGCCACTGAAGCACAGAGGCCAGAAAAAATATGCCATATAAATGCTGAAAATAGTCATTTTTTTGGTCGCAGCCACTGAAGCACAGTTGCCAGAAAAATTATGCCATATAAATGCTGAAAATATAATTTTTTTTGGTTGCAGCCACTGAAGCACAGAGGCCAGAAAAATTATGCCATATAAATGCAGAAAATATGCATTTTTTTGGTTGCAGCCACTGAAGCACAGAGGCCAGAAAAATTATGCCATATAAATGCAGAAAATATGCATTTTTTTGGATGCAGCCACTGAAGCACAGTTGCCAGAAAAAATATGCCATATAAATGCTGAAAATAGTCATTTTTTGCCATACGTTGACCTTGTAGACATTGTTTGCCCAGTTTTTTTGGTTGCAGCCACTGAAGCACAGAGGCCAGAAAAAATTAAACCAGTAGGGTTTGCACCCTAGTTTGTAACGGTGGCGGAGGGAGGAGGAGGACGCTAAAGGACAGCTGTGTGTGGAGTCATGAGGCTTGAAGAGAAGGACAGCTGCATAGAAGTCAGAACAAGTCTTCCGGCGTGCAGTAACCCTCCGAGATCCACCCCTCATTCATTTTAATAAAGGTCAGGTAATCGACACTTTTGTGACCTAGGCGAGTTCTCTTCTCAGTTACAATCCCTCCTGCTGCACTGAAGGTCCTTTCTGAGAGCACACTTGAGGCTGGGCAAGACAAGAGGTTCATGGCAAATTGTGACAGCTCTGGCCACAGATCAAGCCTGCGCACCCAGTAGTCCAGGGGTTCATCGCTCCTCAGAGTGTCGATATCTGCAGTTAATGCCAGGTAGTCCGCTACCTGCCGGTCGAGGCGTTCTTTGAGGGTGGATCCAGAAGGGTTGTGGCGCTGCCTTGGACAGAAAAACATTTGCATGTCTGACGTTACAGACTGGCCAAAGGGCTTTGTCCTTGCAGGTGTGCTCGTGGCAGGATTACTGGCACCTCTGCCCCTGGAATGTTGATGAGTTCCTGAAGTGACATCACCCTTAAAAGCATTGTACAACATGTTTTGCAGGCTGGTTTGTAAATGCCGCATCTTTTCGGACTTGTGGTATGTTGGTAACATTTCTGACACTTTATGCTTGTACCGAGGGTCTAGTAGCGTTGCGACCCAGTACAGGTCCTTCTCCTTAAGCCTCTTGATACGGGGGTCCTTCAACAGGCATGACAGCATGAAAGACCCCATTCTCACAAGGTTGGATGCAGAGCTATCCATCTCCGCTTCCTCATTATCAAGGACTGCATCATCCACGGTCTCCTCCCCCCAGCCACGTACAAGACCAGGGGTCCCCAAAAGGTCACCACTAGCCCCCTGGGAAGCCTGCTCCTGTTGGTCCTCCTCCTCCTCCTCCACAAAGCCACCTTCCTCCTCTGACTCCACTTCTGGCACCTCTCCCTGCGTTGCAGCAGGTGCCTGGGTTCGTTCTGGTGATTCCGACCAGAAATCGTGCGCTTCCAGCTCCTCGTCACGCTGGTCTACAGCCTCATCTGTCACTCGTCGCACGGCACGCTCCAGGAAGAAAGCGAAGGGTATTAGGTCGCTGATGGTGCCTTCGGTGCGACTGACCATATTTGTCACCTCTTCAAAAGGTCGCATGAGCCTGCAGGCATCGCGCATAAGCACCCAGTAACGGGGGAAAAAAATCCCCAGCTGTGCAGATCCAGTCCTACCACCCAGTTCAAAAAGGTACTCGTTGACGGCCCTTTGTTGTTGCAGCAGACGTTCCAACATAAGGAGCGTTGAATTCCAGCGAGTCTGGCTGTCAGAAATCAAACGCCTGACTGGCATGTTGTAGCGCTGCTGAATGTCAGCAAGGCGTGCCATGGCTGTGTAGGAACGTCTGAAATGGGCCGACACCTTTCTGGACTGGGTGAGAACGTCCTGGAATCCTGGGTACTTGGAGACAAAACGTTGGACTATTAAATTTAACACATGTGCCATGCAGGGCACATGTGTTAAATTGCCTAGTCTCAACGCTGCCAACAGATTGCTTCCATTGTCACACACCACTTTTCCGATCTGCAGTTGGTGTGGGGTCAGCCACCGATCGGCCTGTGACTGCAGAGATGACAGGAGTACAGATCCGGTATGGTTTTTGCTTTCCAGGCACGTCATCCCCAAGACAGCGTGACAACGGCGTACCTGGCACGTCGAATAGCCTAGGGGGAGCTGGGGGTGCACAGGTGTGGAGGAGGAGAAGGAGGACCCAGCAGCAGAGTAAGAAGAAGAAGAAGACGAGGTAGAGAGCGATGGAGGAGTAGAGGTGGTGGCAGAACCGCGTGCAATCCGTGGCGGTGACACCAACTCCACTGTTGTTGTTGAGCTACCCATTCCCTGCTTCCCAGCCATTACCAAGTTCACCCAGTGGGCAGTGTAGGTGACATACCTGCCCTGACCATGCTTGGAGGACCATGCGTCAGTAGTCATATGGACCTTTGGCCCAACACTAAGTGACAGAGATGCGGTAACTTGGCTCTGCACATGTTGGTACAGGTGTGGTATTCCCTTTTTAGAAAAAAAATTGCGGCTGGGTACCTTCCACTGCGGTGTCCCAATTGCTACAAATTTGCGGAAGGCCTCAGAGTCCACCAGCTGGTATGGTAAAAGCTGGCGGGCTAAGAGTGCAGACAAGCCAGCTGTCAGACGCCGGGCAAGGGGGTGACAGTCAGACATTGGCTTCTTACGCTCAAACATGGCCTTCACAGAAACTTGGCTGGTGGCAGATGACTGGGAATGGGAACAGGTGGTCAAGGTGGAAGGCGGAGTGGAGGGTGGTTCAGACGGGTCAAGGAGAGCAGAGGTAGAGCAGTAAGATGCTGGACCAGAAGGAGTGTGGCTTTTAGTTTGCCTGTTGCCTTTGAGGTGTTGCTCCCAAAGTGCTTTGTGCTTGCCGCTCATGTGCCTTCGCATAGAAGTTGTACCTATGTGGCTGTTGGGCTTACCAAGGCTCAGTTTCTGTCTGCACTCATTGCAAATTACAATGCTTTTGTCAGAGGCACACACATTAAAAAAATCCCACACTGCTGACTTTTTGGAAGTGTGCGATCTGGCGGTAACAGTAGAAGTTGGCGGAGTTGGCGGTATTGGCGGCAATGGCGGGTGCGTTGGCCGGCTGAACACAGGTGCCGATACATGTTGTTGCCCTGCTGATCCCTGCGGGCTGTCCTCCCTGCTTCTTCTAAGTCTTATTCTCCTACTGCCTCTCTGACTCTCCGTCTCTCCATCTGAACTACCCTCCTCTTGCTCTCTTCTACTAGGCACCCACAAAACATCAATCTCCTCATCATCATTCTCCTCAGATGCATCAATTTCTTCTGACACATCACAGAAGGAAGCAGCAGCGGGGACCTCCTCCTCATCACTCATTATGTCCATCTCTATCGTGTTCTCTGCCAGAATTAAATCTGGTGTAAGGTCCTCATCTCCTTCATCTTCTTCTGGCAATAATGGTTGCGCATTACTCAGTTCAAGAAACTCATTGGAAAATAACTCCTCTGACCCCAGTGAAGAAGGGGCACCGGTGGTGGAGGAAGTGTTACGTGGGGTGGCCATAGCAGTGGAGGATGAGGAGGATGTTGTGGTAAAGTTAGAAACGGTAGAGGATGGGGTGTGCTGTGTAAGCCAGTCAACTACCTCTTCAGCATTTTGGGAGTTCAGGGTCATTGGCTTTTTAAAACTGGGCAATTTGCTAGGGCCACAGGATTGCATAGCAGCACGGCCCCTAGCACGGCCTCTGCGTGGCGGCCTGCCTTTGCCTGGCATTATTTTTAAAAAAACAACAACAACAACAAAAACTCAGTTGGTTTTTCTGGAAACGATAATACACACAGCTAGATGGCGGGTTGAAGAAAACACTGTGCAAATAATGCCTACAAAGTCAACGTATACACTACTACAGCGGTGGATACGGATTACGTAAAATATATGAATGCTGCTTGAAAAAAAGTAACTCAAGTGGTTTTTCTAGAGACGATAATATTATCAATATTTAGACAAAATGTGAACAAGGTCACACAGCTCGATGGCGGGTTGAAGAAAACAGTGTGCAAATAATGCCTACAAGGCCAACGTATACACTACTACAGCGGTGGATACGGATTACGTAAAATATATGAATGCTGCTTGAAAAAAGTGACTCCGGTGTTTTTTCTGGAGACGGTAATATTATGGATATTTAGACAGAATGGGAACAAGGTCACACAGCTCGATGGCGGGTTGAAGAAAACAGTGTGCAAATAATGCCTACAAGGTCAACGTATACACTACTACAGCGGTGGATACGGATTACGTAAAATATATTATGGCTGCTTGAGCAAAGTGACTCCAGTGTGCAAATAATGCCTAAAAGGTCAACTTATACACTACTACAGCGGTAGTAAAATAAAAAAAAGTAAAATAAAAAAAAAATGAATATTAAAAAAAAAAATTAAAGTTGGTGCTGCTGAACTACTAGGAGCAGCAGATTAGCACACCAGTCCCACTCCCCAACACTGCTAGACTAATAGCACTGGGCTCTTATAGTAGTAGTAGTAGTAGTAGTAGTAAAACAACAAAAAAATAAATAAAAGCAGTCCTTACAAGGACTACTGTTATTGCAGCAGTCAGCAGATGAGATCAGAAGCAGGACAGCTGCCCACTGCAGCTACATACAGAGCACTGCAGTAGAAGGTAGATTACTAGCCAGCAAAGCTACCTAAGCTTAAATGTCCCTCAAACCCCTGCAGACTTCTGTCCCTCCAATAACAGAGCAGTATCAAAACGATTACTAGCCAGCAAACTTTCAACTGTCCCTGAAATCACTAACAGGCAGCAGCTCTCTCCCTACACTATCTCTTCAGCACACACAGGCAGAGTGAAAAAACGCTGCAGGGCTTCGGTTTTTATAGGGAAGGGGAGTGGTCCAGGGGAGAGCTTCCTGATTGGCTGCCATGTACCTGCTGGTCTGGGGTGAGAGGGCAAAAAAAAGCGCCAACAATGGCGAACCCAAAATGGCGAACGTCGCGCGACGTTCGCGAACTTCCGGCGAGCGCGAACACCCGATGTTCGCGCGAACAAGTTCGCCGGCGAACAGTTCGCGACATCTCTATTCCTGACCCTTGCCTGAACACCGACTACCTCTTCTGATTGATATCCGGTTAGACCCTTGCCTGCCTGACGCTATTCTCTGTCTGCCTCGACCCAGCCTGATCTGACTACTCTATTGCCTAACGCCTTGTACTACGACCTTCTGCCCAAAGACTCTCGCTAACAGTCGTGCCCCTCTGCCTATCCAGGACCTCTAGCCTTGCACCTCTCGTTTAAGTCCTGGTGGCATCCAAGTAGCTGAGGGCTCCTCCCGAGGCCAAAGGCAGTCACACTACAGGTGAAGCACGAGCCGAGACCAGGGTGCTTGCCATTTGTTCTGGTGTTGGGTGCCGACCGTGACACCTTCCAATTCCTAATTTGTATATACTAATTAGTATTAGGATTTAGTATGTTCAGTATTTCAGCCAAATTTTACACAAAGGATTCGGGAGAAAATCATGAAATAGTGTATTTGGTGCATACCTATTGGGTACTGATTTGCCTGTTTATTATTATTATTATTATTATTATTATTAACATGTATTTATATAGTGCCAACATATTGCGTAGCACTGTTCAATATGCACTGTTTTGTTCACTCCAAATTGGTAACCCTAAATGTGTCAGTAGAGTTTACAAACTTATGACCAGTTTCCTTTTTTGGCACGTGGATGGTTTCAGCAATCTCAGCAATTCATTGTATTTTCCGTTGGCTAAAAGGTTTAAATTTGCCCATTTACTGAATTGCATTTTTTCCCCCACAAATCAAAAAATTTGTGGTTTTCCTATATTTCTAAAAAAACTCGACACATTTGTGATTTATTAAGGGGCAGATTTATTGGGGTCGAAGTGAAAATTCTAATTTTTCATTTTTTTGGTCAAAATTCAAATTGCGAATTATCCAAATTCAATTTGAGTTTTAATTAGAATTTGAATTTCGAGAATGATCATACTCTGGCCCTTTAAGAACTCAAATTTGACTATTCGCCACCTAAATCCTGCTGAATTACTGTATAAGTCAATGGGAGAGGTCCAGGGATCAATTTGGTGAGGTTTGCAGCCTTCCTGACATTCGAGTTTTTTAAATTCAAATCAAGTTTTTCTAATTTGAATCAAATTTGATTCAAGTTTTCAGGTTGATACAATTCATTGGAGTTAAGAATATCTGATTTTATTAATAAATTTTGATTCGTTAAATTTCAAATTTATGGGAGTTTATGGGAGTTTTAAACAACTCAAGTAAATTTGAAATTCAACCCTTGATAAATGTGCCTCAAAATGTAAAACCACAAAAAGCTTTAACTTTGCCAAGTAAAAGTTGTCGAGGTGCTATAGAGAGTGCAATGAGAGTTGCACTGATCTTATTGGACCACTTTTAATCAATTCAGACTTTAAGAGGTTTCCGCATTTTTTTTCCACTATCAATTGTTTAGAGTTTTTTTGGGGTATTAGCGCATCACTAAGAGCTTTTTTCCATTTGTACTTTTTATATTCAGATCTTTTAATACATTCCATGACAATTGTGGTTTTAGCATTTGAGAGTTTATTTGTGGTTTCAAAAACCTGTAAAACTACTAAAATTTGATCTTTGATAAATTAGCCTCCACATGTGTGGCTCATCATAATCAGCTTTTCCATTTTTATGCTTGAGTACTGGCACTTACTCTATAATTCTCTCCGAACATTAACTCCGAACATTAACTAAGGCACTAATGACTTCAATAGTAAACATGAAAAATAGTGATGTACAAATTTATTTGTCAGGCATGGATTTGCCCAAAATTTGGTGTTTCACTGCTGTGAATGGTTTTGCGAATCTGCAGAAAAAATTTGGTGCGACAAAAATAAAATTGTCATGTGTAAAAACTGCCTTGCATATAAAAATCTTTGTGCGTCAAAATTATTCATTGACTTTACTGCATTTGGACAAAATAGTCACGCGTATAAAAATTGTCACGTGTCAAAATAATTTTGACATCCATTGACTTCAATGCGATTCACAAATTTTTCACAATTTCACAATTTTTGGGATATTTTGAAGCATATTTATCAATGGGTTGGAGTTCATTATTTGATAAATACACATTTAAAAATCCCTAGAAAGTGTGGAAATTTTTCTGTGGTGAGCTTTTATCTCAAATTGTGTTAAATTTGTCCCTAAATGTAAGTATTATTTGAGGTAGATCCTAATTCTAGGGAATTTCATTAAGATAACAGAAGGAATGAACATGTTTTTCTTTTAGTTCCAGGGCATGTAGTGTCAGCAAGAAAACTGTATGTCTCTGAATTGGTTTGGTCAAAGAAAAGGAGGTATCCTTCCATTCCCTCATTGCCACCCTAATCGAAAACCAGAAATATTAGCAGTGCAAGGAAGTGGCAAAATTTCTAAAGGCTAATTATATAAGTTCTTCACTTACCTCCTTGAAAACAAAGAAAAAATGCAATACCTTAGAAATGCCAATCAGAATCTGAATAAATGTATTAACCAATAGTAAATTAGACAGTCTTCTTTTACATGTATGCTCTTCCTGATGCTTATCTAAATTTGAATTATCATTATTATCAGCGAGATGGAGAGTTGAGTGGAGAAGCTTATGAATGTTACAATAAAAATAGTTTTTGGTTTTACTACTTTTTGTTAACTTTATGTTGCAGCAAGTAGATCATTTGTATTCTTCATTTTTTTATTGATTTGAAAGTTTCAGGAAACCAAGAAGGGCTTAAGTAATTTGGGAGTTACTAAGTCAGTTGTCAAAATATATGTTTGTTTCAGCTATCAGCTAAAATTTCTAGTAATCATGGTTTTCTGTCCAAAGTGCACCAGTAATGCATTCCTCACTCTATTATTTTACTTTTCTTTTATCAGCTAATGGACAAAAAGTTAAATAACAAAGTTACAAAATTGTATAAGTTATTTTACACTGAAACTAATGGTATAAATGTTGATGCAAAATGTTATATACATATATATAAATAACATCAGCATTCACATGCTGTTTCCCGGGTCTGGGCTCTACCACATACTTGAACTCCTGAGGTGCCAGGAATCCTTCTGTTACTCTCACATTTGTCCCTATGTTCTGTTTCTTCTAGAAACCACATTTGAAACAATGAACACACAAGAAAACAGAAGTCATTTAGACACTGTTAGTATTGGAGCATTAATGGTGTGTGTGAAGTGTTGGAGTATTAATGGTGCATTATGTTACTAGTGTAACATACAGTACCTTCAAAGGGGTTTAACAATTCATTATGAAGTGAGCAATAAGGCAGGTTCTAGGTCTCTCTGGACTGGCTCTTCATATTACTTTCCTTGTTGTACTCTTTCTGTTGTGAGCTGTTCACTTTGGAATTATTCACCCAACATAGCTGTATAAATATGTAGGTATAACCCTAATCTGGTTACTGTCTCTTCAAATAGCAATTAACCCTTTGCAATCCAGAGCCCTGGATCCCTTTTGCATATGAAAAGTACTATGAACTGGGATTTAGAGCATGGTGCCTCCAACTAGGGAACACTTAGGAGAACATCTCAATAGGAAAAATAAAAAAACAGTTTTCAGTAAAACAAATATAAACTTTATGTAAAACGGTATGCAATAACTGTAAATGTAAATCACACAATATAACTTTGCTCTGGAGAACCTGTGTGGCTATCAACACCTGGCACAGTCTCTCAATGCCACAGTCCCACACTCCACTCCGGGTGGATAAATGCAGAATCACTCTGGTCAGTTTAATGTCCCTTCCTAAAGAGCACTTATGTCCCCAGGTAGCGCTACATGCCCAAGGTACATTTCCTTTTTAAAGTAGTAGCTGCTCCCACATGGCAGGTACACAAGCAAGACCTGTCCTCACCCTGGGGAATCAAAAGTGGCCAAAATATCCACAGGCAGGAGATAGAAATGGGCTCTCCCAGAAGCTCAAAATGCTTTCTCAATGCAGAGCACAACACAGTCCTTTTTAAGCTCTTCCTGGTAAGTCTTTTCATACAGCACTGTCACTTTTTACAGATCTGTCTCTCTCTGCTGACTGCTGCCACCAGGGCTTTCTTTATAAGCTCTGTCGGAAACCCTGTACATTTGGCTCCAAAGTCACGCACTCCCCCTCTCCCAGGGATGCACTGGGGCACCCAGCCAATTGAATGGTTCTCCAGCCTGGGCCTGGGCTGGGTGATGTCACAGACAGAACAACAGGGGAAGGACTTCTCTGATCTCCTACATAGGTAATAGAGCTAAGGCAATCTTAGGCACTGTGCTGGGGAATCAGAGGTTAAATCAGAGCCCATGTTCTATCAGACAGCCTGACTTGGAACAGCAGTCAGTGAAATGGTGCTGTGGTTCCTCTTCAGCATATACAAGCCAACATTGTGCATTTGTAGATAAGATCTTCAAGCAGACTAGATCCTTGAAGCAGCTAATATTCAAAGTACAATGATCAGCAGACCACCATACACAGAAAATAATTTTAGACAACGTTATCAGTGTTTCTATGGCCCGTGTATGTTTAAAAAGTAGTTAATGAGGTGTCATAAATGTAGTTACACAAGCACATGTAATAAATAATAATGCAGAAAATTTACCCCAGTAAAAGTTCAAAAGTAACATTCTTTTCATTTGAAAAATTTAATCAGGTGTCCATGGTATTGCAATGGTATCTTAAAGTCCAAAACTTTTATTAAGCAACTACGATGCATAATAATGACATATTTAGCTTACAGAACACCATTGACCTAAAAAAAATAGCCACTGGAATCAATTTTCTGTCTCCATGCCCCAGATATGTCAGCGGTCTTATACACTTTTTATTTTTCTTTGGAGACTCTATTACATTTTTGTAATGTCAATTAACAAAAACAAAAACTATTAATCTAACATTTATTCTTACAGTCAGCAAATACTGTTAAAAGTGTAAATTGCATTAACACAGTAACAGACTGGAAAGGAAATTAAATAGTGTTGACAAGCAGCAATTTTGGAATGCTTAAAACAAATAATGGTCATAACCTCTTTTGTTTCCCTTGAAGCACATTATTGTGATGATATAAAAAGAAAGCAGAGCACACCAAAATATAAATAAATAAATGTTACCTTTTGAACTTAGAGGAATTTACAATGCCTGGAATTCACTGGTTTTGCAACATCCCCAGATAAAATTGCTTATTCAGATCTCAGTGAAGCTCTTTGTCTGCATTATGAAGCAGTTAAGATCAACTGGAATAAAAAAGGAATAAAGCTTCTTTTATGGAATGCATTAAATCTTTATAGAATTTTTTTCCTTATCTGGACTCACCGTGAAGCAATATTCCAACTAAAGTGACCCCAAAACTGTAGAACACAAAGTATTTGTATGAATTAGAGTAGCAGAAGAGATGACCCAGTTAGGCAAAACATTCACAAATACTATTAAACCATGGAATGTTGCTATTTTGCAGTGTTGAGATGCTAGCTTCTGCTGCTTTCCAGTACCAGACTTACGTGCTAATAGCTTTATGCTCTTGACAAGTGTGCTAATCCCCCCCCCCACACACACAAAATAATTATATTTATTTATTTATTTATTAATAATCCATTACTTCATAATGCTTGGCTATAGGGATATATTTCATAGTAAGTGCTATGATGATATTATTGTTTAAGGCTAGAGATGGATACATTTTTCTACTTTTTCTTTTTCTTCATTCATTGGATTTGGGCAAAGTGACTAACACTAGCAAAAATTCGCCAGCATTACATCATTTCGGAACTTCCTAACGGCGCAGACATCACTTCGCTAGCGAAGGAGAAAGACGCTTGCATTGCTTCGCACTCTAATGTCAGGTGAATTTTTGCTCTGGTGCACGGACGTAACTCTTTGCAAAATAGACAGCACCCGGCAGGAATTTTCTTAAAAAGCCTTTATTTGAAGGGCTTTATTCAGATGAAATACAGCAACGTTTCAGGCTTACATTAGCCTTTCCTCAAGCTACTGAGTGCACATGCAGTTACACATTTTTACTGCTTTAAACAGCGCCATCTACTGGCAGCTACATCTTAATTAAACACAGATGAAAATCCTTAATTAAATTGTATATACACTGTTGCAAGTTCAAATGAAAAACCTTTTACGATTTTGTGATACATTCTTCTTTTGATACACATTGCTGGATCATGTCCATACAAAATATTGTAGTCCAAGAAAAAATATCTGAAAAAGATAAAAACATTTAAAACCAACTATTAAAATTTGTGAAGTTACCGGAAAATTTTGTTTTCCCTATTCAAGCCTTGAGGGGTGAGGGTACCTAACAGCCTAATCCACCTTGCTTCCTTTTTTAATAATTCCTTACTTCGATCCCCTCTAAGGCATAATTTCAGGACCCCATCAACAACCTGATATTTTAACTGATGGACACCATGTCCCTTCTCAACAAAATGACAAGCCACTGCTTGTTCCACCTTTTTAGTTCGTATGGCCGATTTGTGTTCTCGTATCAGCTCTTTAACCATACGAGTGGTTTGCCCCACATACTGTAAACCACAGGGACACTTGATAACATAAATTACAAAAGAGGAAGAACAAGTATAGTTCCCTTTTATTTTTATGGGAGTTCCCCTGTGTGAGTGATAGATAACCTCACCTCGCTGACAGTTAGAGCAACAGTTACAGGTTAAACATGGGAAAGTACCCTGCTTCACCGGTCTCAATACCTGTTGTATCATCTGTGTACTGCCCAAATCTGATCCCACAGTCTCATTCTTTTTATATGCCATAGTGGGAGATACCTTAAATTCCTGTATATTGGGGATCCCATCCTTTAGTAAACCCCAATGTTTATTAATTATTTTTGAAATATGTGTACTCAGGGAACTATACTTGGTAACAAATGTTAAACGTCCATGTGTTGTTTTATTAATCTCCCATTCTCTGTCTGGATTCTCAACCATGGCTCGCTGTTCCTTCAGTAAGGCTAAAGGATAACCTCTTTCGTGAAATTTTACAGACATCTCATCTAACCTCCCCTGGATGGCACCTGGGTCGGACACAATACGTTTAACCCGCTTGAATTGAGATTTTGGTAAAGTTTTTTTATATGCGGGGGGTGAAATGAATCAAAATGCAACATTGTATTTTTGTCTGTTGGTTTCACATATAGGTCAGACCACAGTGCCCCTTCTCTTAAAGTAATAGATGTATCTAAAAAAGCAATCGTATCTTGACTCACATTCAAGGTAAATTTTGTGAAAGGGGAAACTGAGTTAATATGTTCAAAGAATTTTTCAAGGGTCCAGCGTGGCCCCGTCCATAATGCAAAGATATGGTCAATAAAGCGTACCCAATACCAGCAATATTTCTCAAAAAATTCGTTAGGCTATACATGACTTATCTCAAAATTATTCACGGACGTAACTAAGATGCGGATTTTACTGAACGTTACTGTGGTATTTATACAAATGACCTGAAGATGTCACTGTGTTCAGACATACTGTGCAAACTTCCTGGACAGCTTAAAAGGTGAAAGTGAAAGTTACTGTTGTGTAATGGCTGCATGAGAGCCTGCTAATAAAGCACTGTTATACTCTACTCATCCTCAGCTACCCAAAACAAAACAGATTGGCAACAGGATGGCTTTTCTACCTCTGCAGCAGCCTGCACCTTTTCTTCCAAACCCTGGTGAACCTACCATATCTTTTACTGCTTGGATCCGTACGTTTGAAAATTACATTATTGCTGCTGACCAAGGGGTCCAAGCTGCTAGAAACTGTGCTTTACATATTCACTGCCTGGGAGCAGAGGAACAGCGTTTATTCTATACATTACCATTACCTGATGATACTTATGAAACTGCTCTTACTCTTTTTCGTGCCAAGAGTAAATGTGGTTGCTGAAAGATATAAATTCCACCAACGTGGACAACGTAATAGCGAATCCACAGAACAATTTGTAGCAGCTTTGAGAGAGCTGGTTGTTACCTGTGCGTTTGGGAATCTAACTGTAACGAACATACCTGGTGGTCTGGGGGGGGCGACAGGGACGAGCGGCTCTGTAGGCCGCAGGCGCCGGCGTCCTAGGGCGTGTGCGGCGCGCTCTGGATTTTCTTAAAGGCGCAGGCAATTCAAACACTATTTAAAGCCCATTAGGGCTGTGGGACTTTGCCCATGATAGGATTTCGTTCCTGGTGCTTTCTGAGCTTTTGCTGTATTCTGAACTTGTTTGATTCCTGTTTTTGACCCCTGCCTGGCTATTTGACTATTCTGAATTCTGGATCCTGACCTTGCCTGCTTACGACTACTCTACTGTTTAACCCTACGATTGATCACCCGGTTTTGACCCTTTTGCCTGTTTGACGATTCTTGTTATCTGCCTGCCTCGACCCAGCCTGTCTGACGATTCTGTTGCCTGTTCCGTTTGTACCGTGACCTTCGGCCCAAAAGACTCTGCTACCTGCCGTGCCCCTCCACTAGCCAGAACATCTTGCCTTGTACCCCTCGTTAAGTCCAGGTGGCACCCAAGTAAGCTGAGGGCTCCTCCCGAAGCCCAACGGTGGTCACACTACTGGTGAAGCCGAGCCAAGACCAGGGTACTTGGCACCTGTTCTGGTATTGGGTGCCGGCCGTGACATTATCACGGGCCATGGAGGACGAAAGTCACGCCGAAGCTGCTGCCGCTGCTGCTCCTCCAACTACCACCGAAGTGCTTCTTACTACACTGTTACAGCGCTTGGAGGATCATGAACAGAAGCAAAATTACCTCCTACAGGGTTTTCACAATCTAACCTGACAGCTGGAGGGTACGCAAGCTTCGCAGCAGCAGTCTGTTCCGGTTCCAACACCTTCTGTGAGTTCCTCTGCCAATTGGGGTAACTCATCAAAACCCCATGAACCAAAAATTGTGTTCCCCGAAAGGTTCAGTGGGGATCGCAATAAATGAGGCATGTAAGCTGTACCTTAGTTTCTTTCCTCATTCCTTCCCATCTGACGAGGAGAAAGTAAGGTTCATAATGACCCTACTTTTGGGTGACCCCCAAATTTGGGCTCTCAGGCTGCCTTCCTCTGACCCTGCTCGTTATTCCCTAGACACTTTCTTTAACAGCATGGCCATTCTCTACGATGACCCGGATCGTGCATCATCTGCCGATACCGCGATTCGTAAGTTGCGCCAAGGGAAAAGGGATGCGGAGGTGTATTGCACCGAATTCCGCCGGTGGGCAGTGGAAACTGGGTGGAATGATTTGGCTCTTAGGAGTCAATTCCGTTTGGGGTTATCCGATTCTGTAAAGGATAGTCTGGTTAATTTTCCCCTACCTTGTAATCTGGACGACCTCATGTCCTTCGCCATCCAGGTAGATAGAAGACAAAGGGAAAGAAGGGGTGAAAGGAGTACAAACTTCTCTGGGGTTACTAATTTAAGATCCAATGTGGTGACCAATGTAAAATCTCCTAACCTCTTTGTGCCTCTGCCTCAGGAGGAGCCTATGCAATTAGGCATATCCCACCTAACTCCTGAGGAAAAGGCACGCAGGCGTTCCATGGGTCTCTGTATGTACTGTGGAGAGAAGGGACATTTTCTGAACCAATGTTCTAAGAGGCCGGGAAACTCCGAAACCTAAATGGAGAAGGGGAGCTCCATTTGGGTACAGGAGTTTCCTCTCCCCAATCTGCCTCTAAGGTTTTGTTACCAGTTAAACTAACTTGGCCTACGGGCTCTGTTAAACTGTCCGCATTTGTGGACTCAGGGGCGGAGGGTAATTTTCTGGATACTGCTTTTGCAGCTAAATTCTGTATCCCTGTAATTCCTCTAAGTGCCCCCATGAGAATAATGGCTGTGGACAGAAGACCCTTAGGGTCAGGTGTAATCTCTAAAGAGACGGTAACTCTTTCCTTGTGTGTTAATAATTTGCATTGTGAGGAGATAGCTTTTTACCTCATAGAGGGTGCTTCCTCTCCTCTTATTTTGGGGTTACCGTGGCTCCAGAGGCTCCAGAGGCATAACCCTCTGATTGACTGGGTTTCCAGGGAGGTGGTTCAGTGGGGTACTATGTGTAATGGAGTATGTGTTCCCTCTGTAGTAGCACCTACATCGCTTGAAGGGTTACCTGCTGCATATGCAGAATTCACTGATGTCTTCTCTAAAAAGGCAGCAGAAACCTTACACCCACACTGGCAGTATGACTGCCCAATTGATCTGGTTCCTGGATCTACTCCTCCTCGTGGTAGAACCTATCCTCTTTCATTGCCCGAAGCCCAGGCAATGAAAGAGTATATAAAGGAAAATCTGGAAAGGGGTTTCATCAGACCTTCTAGTTCCCCTGCGGGGGCGGGCTTCTTTTTTGTTGGGAAAAAAGATGGTGGTCTTCGCCCCTGTATTGATTATAGGGGGCTCAATAGGATCACCATAAAAAACCGCTACCCTCTCCCTTTAATTTCTGAACTCTTTGATCAGGTCAAAGATGCTAAAATCTTTTCCAAGCTTGATTTTAGGGGGGCTTATAATCTGATCCGTATTAGGGAGGGTGATGAGTGGAAGACTGCATTTAACACCAGGGATGGCCACTACAAGTATCTCGTTATGCCTTTCGGCCTCTGTAACGCCCCCGCAGTGTTTCAGGAGTTTGTTAATGACATCTTCCGGGACCTGCTGGGGATCTTCGTAGTGGTCTACCTAGACGATATTCTGATTTTTTCCTCTAACCTGAAAGAACATCAAAATCATGTTCGTGAAGTCTTACGGAGGCTAAGGGGAAATAATCTTTATGCGAAACTAGAGAAATGTACTTTTGGGGTTTCTTCTGTTCAGTTTTTGGGGTTTAACATTTCCAGCAAGGGTCTAGAAATGGATCCAGGCAAGGTGAGAGCAGTCCTGGATTGGACCCAACCCCTTTCGTTACGTGCAACCCAAAGATTTCTTGGTTTTGCTAATTATTACCGTCAATTTATCAAAAATTTTTCCCTCATTGTGGCTCCCATCACTAATCTAACTAAAAAGGGCGCTGACCCCAGTATGTGGCCTCCTGAGGTCGTTCAAGCTTTTGAATTCCTCAAAAAGGAGTTCAGCTCTGCCCCAATCCTTCTTCACCCCGACACTGCGCTTCCTTTTATTGTGGAGGTTGACGCCTCTGAGGTGGGTGCTGGGGCAGTCCTTTCTCAAAGGCACCCGACTACCAACAAGTTACATCCCTGTGCTTTCTTCTCCAGGAAGTTTTCACCTGCAGAGGTGAATTATGATATAGGTAACAGGGAGTTGCTGGCAGTCAAATGGGCCTTTGAGGAATGGCGGCATTTCCTGGAGGGTGCAAAACATCTGGTGACGGTCTATACTGACCACAAAAATCTGTTGTATATAGAGTCTGCTAAACGCCTTAATCCAAGGCAGGCTAGGTGGGCTCTATTTTCCACAAGGTTTAATTTTTCTTTGACTTTCAGGCCTGGGACTTAAAATACCAAGGCGGATGCACTCTCTAGGAGTTTTGAAGCAATTTCCCCTGACTCTAGTGACTGTACTCCCATCATTCCCAGGGAAATAATTGTTGCAACCTTGGAGTCTGACCTCTCTTCCTTGTTGTCCCCTTTACAGTCATCTGCTCCTGCTGAAACTCCATCTGGTAGATGGTTCGTTCCTGAGGAGCTTAGGGAACAAGTGTTAAGAGAGGTTCATGATTCTAAAGTGGCAGGTCATCCAGGTATTACAAAAACCATTTCTCTTTTATCCCGTCATGTCTGGTGGTCTTCCTTCAAACAGGATACTAAAACATTTGTCATTTCCTGTCCAGTCTGCCAGAGGTCTAAGTCATCTCATCATCTGTCCCAGGGTCTATTAAACCCCTTACCCGTTCCAGAGAAACCATGGTCTCACATTTCCATGGATTTTATTGTGGAGTTGCCTCCTTCTCAGGGTAAGACAGTGATTTGGGTGGTGGTCGATAGGTTCAGTAAAATGGCTCATTTTATTCCTCTTCCACATCTCCCTTCTGCTAAAACCCTGGCTGACTTATTCATTACTCATATTTTTAAGTTTCATGGTTTTCCTGAGAATATTGTTTCTGACAGGGGGGTTCAGTTTGTTTCCAGATTTTGGCGTGCTTTCTGTTCCTTGGTGGGTACTGAATTGTCTTTTTCCTCTGCCTATCACCCTCAAACTAACGGTCAAACCGAAAGGGTGAACCAGTCCCTTGAGCAGTATCTCAGATGCTATGTGTCCGATAACCAGTCCACATGGTCCGAACTGCTACCCTGGGCAGAATTTGCATACAATAATGCTACCCATTCTTCCTCTGGAGAGTCTCCTTTCTTTGTGGTCTATGGTTTGCACCCCAAAGGGTTTTCTTTTTCTGACTTTAATTCCCCTGTACCCTCTGCCAATTCTTCTGTCCTGAAATTTTCCGAAATTTGGTCTCAAGTTCATAATTCTTTATCCGCAGCTTCCCTAGCTCAGAAAAGGGCTGCTGACAAATCCCGTAGGGAAGCACCCCAGTACAAGGTGGGAGATTTAGTATGGTTGTCGACAAAGAATATCAAGTTGAAGGTTCCCTCTCCTAAACTGGATCCTAGATTCATTGGTCCATACCCCATCATTGCAGTAATTAATCCATCCTCTGTCCGTCTTCAGTTACCTCCTAATTTCAGAATTTCTAATTCCTTCCATGTCTTTCTTTTGAAGCCTGCTAATAATTCTCGTCATCTGTCTGTTCCTCCCCCAGTGCTGGTTGAAGGTCAGCCTGAGTATGAGATCCAGGAGTTCCTCGACTCCCGCCTCGTGAGGGGTAAGTTACAATATCTTACCAGGTGGAAGGGCTTCGGTCCTGAGGAGAACTCTTGGGTCTCAGTTGATGACATCAAGGCTGACCGCCTCAGGAGACAATACCATGCTAGGTTTCCCGGTAAGCCTGGGGGTCCAGTGGCCCCCCCTAGAGGGGGGGTAATGTAACGAACATACCTGGTGGTCTAGGGGGGGGATGACAGGGACGCCTGTCGCCCCCTCGGCGGGGACGCCCGCCTCGACGAGCGGCTCTGTAGGCCACAGGCGCCGGCGTCCTAGGGCGCGCGCGGCGCGCTCTGGATTTTCTTAAAGGCGCAGGCGCGCTGACGTAGTGTGCAATTCAAACACTATTTAAAGCCCATTAGGGCTGTGGGACTTTGCCCGTGATAGGATTTCGTTCCTGGTGCTTTCTGAGCTTTTGCTGTATTCTGAACTTGTTTGATTCCTGTTTTTGACCCCTGCCTGGCTATTTGACTATTCTGAATTCTGGATCCTGACCTTGCCTGCTTACGACTACTCTACTGTTTAACCCTACGATTGATCACCCGGTTTTGACCCTTTTGCATGTTTGACGATTCTTGTTATCTGCCTGCCTCGACCCAGCCTGTATGACGATTCTGTTGCCTGTTCCGTTTGTACCGTGACCTTTGGCCCAAAAGACTCTGCTACCTGCCGTGCCCCTCCGCTAGCCAGAACATCTTGCCTTGTACCCCTTGTAAGTCCAGGTGGCACCCAAGTAAGCTGAGGGCTCCTCCCGAAGCCCAACGGTGGTCACACTACTGGTGAAGCGAGCCGAGACCAGGGTACTTGGCACCTGTTCTGGTATTGTGTGCCGGCCGTGACACTAACAGATGAAATGCTAAGAGACCAAATAGTGGAAAAAACAAACTCACCTCGCATTAGAGAAAGACTGCTCCTAGAGCAGGATTTAACCCTTGCAAAGGCAATTACAGTTGCTAGCCAAATTGAAACAGCAGTGGCAGAGGCTAAAACTCCCAGTCAGGGAACTACTGGGCATGTACAGACTGTGAATTCAGCACTGTGGCCTAAAATTGCACAGTCACAGGCAAATACTGTGCTAAGAAAAGGGATTCACCTACACTGCAAAACCATAGAGCAAAAACAAATAGAAAATACTGCTTTCACTGTGGTTCAACACAACACACTGCAAATCATGTTACATGTCCTGCAAAAGCTTTACAGTGCCGCAAATGCACAAAAGTAGGACATTTTGCTAAGATCTGCTGTAGTTCTGCTAAAGATGTTCATGAAGTCACTACTACAAATGTCACAGTATTAAAAAAAAGCTGGTACATTTATTCCAGACAAGTTTATATCCACTGTTAGTGTCAATACTGCTTCTACTGACAAGGGACACTCCATTAACCTGATGCTTGATACAGGTTCAGCTGTTTTTATACTACCAAAGGATATTTTCTTGAAATAATTTGCAAAAGATCCACTTGTTGCACCTGCCCTGAAACTGGTCAGTTACTTAAAGGATCCAATCCCTGTGCTTGGTTGTTTGCCAGTTACTGTACAATTTGAATCAAATACTGCAAAATGTGACTTTTACATTGTGAATAAGGGTACTGCTATACTTGGAAGGGATCTCTTTGCTGCATTAAACCTACAATTAATTGATGGTCTCATTACTACAGCACCAGTGCCTGCCACACAGCCAGTGTCTAAAATTTCACCAAAAAGCAACACTTCACTGGGCTGTGCAAAGAACTTTGTACACAAAGTTAAGTTGAGACCAGATGTAAAACCAGTATCATTTCCTTATTCAGCATGGGAAAAACTTGCTATTGATATTGCCGGGCCTTTTACAGATGCTCCTATAGACTGTAGATTTGCTATAACTTTGATAGACTATTACAGTAAAGTGTATTACCCACAAGCAAATTGAGAAATCGAGCGATTCAACAGAAGTCTGAAAGAAGCACTACAGACAGCAAATCTTATTGGGAAATCTTGGAAAGTATTTACAACATAACTACAGAGCAATGTCCCATGCAACAACCCAATCATCTCCTGCTGAATTATTACATGGCAGACAGATGTGCACTAAGTTACATGTTGCAGACATCAAACTTCCACAAAATACTGTGCCTACAAAATCATCTACAGCTGACTAGGGATGTAGCGAACCGCCGATAATGTGTTCGCGAACGCCGTTCGCGAACACCGGCAAAAAACTGCAAACAGTTCGCGAACAGTTCGCGAACTTCGAACATCCGAAAATCGTTCGATTCGAACGATCGAAGGATTTTAATCGTTCGATCGAACGATTTTTGTTCGAATCGAACGAAAATCGTTCGATTTTAGCGACCGAATGGTCGAACGATTTTGACGCGAACGCCTATTGGCGAACGTCGCGCGACGTTCGCGAACTTGCGGCGGACGCGAACAGCCGATGTTCGCGCGAACAAGTTCGCCGCAGAACAGTCCGCGACATCCCTACAGCTGACATTGTGAAACATCACCAAGCCAAATGCAAGGCTTAAACTAACAGAAAACATGGTGCAAGAGAAGTGCACTTTCAGCCTGGATCTTTAGTCAGAATTAAGAAACAAGGAATACTGAAACAAGGACAATTTAAATTTACTACACCACTTGAAGTGAGACACCAGCGAGGACCATACACATATGAACTGTCTGATGGACGCATATGGAATGCAAGTCGTCTTGCTCCTGTTAGATATGACGTTGGAGAAGCTCCATTTGATGAAGGACATTTTCCTTCTCCTGATGTCAACTGCAATAGGCCTGAAGAAAGTGAACCTATAAGGCATACTGAGAGAATCAGAAAACTACCTGCATGGACCCAGGACTATGTGATGTGAATAATGTATATTATTGCTTTAAGATCCATTGTTGTTGTTTATTACATTTGCCCAAATGCTTTCCTACTATAGGAGGAGTATGTGGTGTTTATAAAAATGGCCTGTAGATGTCACTGTGTTCAGACATACTGTGCATACTTCCTGGACAGCTTAAAAAGGGAAAGTTACTGTTGTGTAATGGCTGCATGAGCCTGCTAATAAAGCACTGTTATACTCTACTCATCCTCGCTACCCAAAACCTAATTCGCCAGACTTGCCTTCGCCAGCTCAGACCAGGTTAGGTGCAATGGAGTGCATAGGACTCAATTTTTAGTACAAAATGTTTCCAAAAAATGCTGGCATCTTTTCCTTTTTAGCCTGCAAAGGTCCATTAATTTTTTTTTTTGGGTAACCGGGTTCCCCCCTCCATTTTCTAACATACTGTATGGAACATAAATAATACAGTGGGCTCATGTGTAGGGCCTTATAACAACTCTATTTTATTTATTTAGGTTCCCTGGACTTGTGTAATGTAATGTATTTGCTGCAACATATACATTAATGTAACTTTATCATTTCCCATCGTATGCAAATTAGGCAAAGCTAGCGCATCTTCGTTTTGATTGCTGAAGTAACGCTAGCGAAAACTCACCAGCATTCGCTCATGGAAGCAACTTTGAACTTTAGTGAATTAGCGTTGTCCTAGTGAATTTACACCTGGTGAACTGTTGCGATGGCTGCGAAGCCGTCGCTGGCAAATTATCGTCAGTTAGGGAATTTGCCCCATATTCAAGTTTTTCTGATATCCAAAATAAAAGTGGCAATCATTATCATTTTTACAAGCTTTTTCTTTATAAATTGAACTGTTAAATACATAAAAATTAAACTTGAATGTTGAAAAAAATACACCTCGCATTGATTTGTAAATAATACTTAGAACCTATAAACCAGTGAAGTCAAGCTCAAAAGTTACTCATATTCCTACATCAGGAGGTCCAATTTTTTTTAAAATGTCTCTGTCTTCCAGGAGTAATGTTAGAGTGATACTAATTTCAGTAGTTTTAATATAGAAGTTACGTAGCTTGGATTTTAATCATTTTCGATTATTATTTGACTTGATAGGTTTCAGACTGAGTGGAAAAAGTCAATATTCTAAACACAAAGTCTTAGATTGTTTAATCCAAATTCAGCTATTTACAATAATTTACTGATTTTCTACACTTGCAGAGTGCACATTGGGTTTACATTTAATTCAAATTGGTTTGCTTTTGACTTCCCATTGAAAATGCAACCGCAGTAATATTTTCTGTAATGGATAGTTCTCTGACGTGAGCATTTCAAAGCATGTCTAATTCTGTTTATTTAACATGACTTACACATAGAACAGATGTGCTTATAGTCTCAGTTTGGAAAAAAAATCTAAATAATTTTAAGTGCTATTTAAAGGACCAGCAATGTAAATTTTTTTTTAAAGAAAAAAAAAATTGTTTGTATCGAACAAAAAAAAAGACACCAAGGCATATACAACTTTAAAATCGCCAAGTCTTTATTAAAAAATAACTTACCGAAACTCCGCTTGCGCTCCTCTTCAGAAAAGGCGGCAGGGCAACGATCCATCGCGCAGCACTCGATTTCTCCTCCCTACTTTCTATAGGAGATAGCCAGGGAGGAGAAATCGAGTGTGGCACAATGGATCCTAACCTAATTTACTGTTTATGCCTAAAACTGAGGGATTTCATAAACAATTGATCTGTGATATAAAGTTTCACTAATTTATTCGCCGGTGGCGAATCGCGCAAATTCACTGCGAATCCGCGCCTGGCGAATAAATTCGCCCATCACTAAACATCACCAAATGAGTGGATCTCTCTGTGTATTGCCTCCTTTAGATCTATCTTTTTTCCTGTTACAGTTAGAGCTGCTGTATTTCTGGTCAGGTGATCTCTGAGGGAGCACATAAAATGGGGGACTCAAGGGAAAACATGTAAAGGGGAAATATTTACTTTAATATATATTCCAGTTTAGTACGATTCTTTAACATGTAACTTAATATGATGTAAACTATCTCTTGCTTTAGTATTCATTTTTGGGGTATACATTTTCTTTAAGTGAATTTGAAAATTTAAGTGAAATTGCAAATCACCTATTTGAGGATAAAATAGCAAAACAACTGTCCAAAAACAAGCTTTTCAAAATTACAGTTGTTCTAAAGTCATTACACTATGGGGCACATTTACTAAGCTCGAGTGAAGAATTCTAAGTAAAAAAAAAAAACTTCGACTACATACTTCACCACTTTAAACCTACCGAGCTCCAATGTTAGCCTATGGGGACCTTCCCCATAAGTTTTCTAAGCTATTTCTGATCAAAGGAAAATCATTCGATCGAGGCATTAAAATCCTTCAAATCGTTCGATTCGAAGGATTTACTCGTTCGATCAAAGTATTTGCTATAAATCCTTTGACTTCGATATTCATATTCAACTCATATTCATTGTTTTGCTTTTGCTGATTTTATTGTTTCTGGGGTGGGGTACAGGGTTCTGTGATTGACACTGAATTTGCCTGCTGTCCTGAAGACTGATACACATTGGTTATGTGTGGAAATGTCTTTGCTTGCGTATGACACACTTTATTGTCTGTTGAGCAAGCAATATGTATTTCCATTCTACACTGATACAGAGAGAATCTTTTTGACATATTCAGTTATTTTAAATCTTATTTTTTTATACATTTTCATTTAAGGCATGTCAGGTCTGATCATAGATCTAAAATGGACTGCGGCTGAATTACAAACGATATTTGTGATGTGCTCTCTAGCCTTCAGTTTGCTTGACTTTGTTATTAATATATATCAATTGTTTTTTGACATCTGCACTGACATTAAGTCATTCTGCATTGTGTGTTATTTAGTCTTTTAGAGTAAGTCTTGTTATATTTTGCCATGATAGTCGACACTAATATTTCCCAAATGGGCCCCTGGATGATTATTAGCAGGCTATAAATCCTCTCAATTGAGGAGCAATTCATGTAGGCAGTACTAACGTTATGCAACACATTTTGAATCAACAACATTACAATTATTTTGTGTGTGAAGTTTAATTGGTATTTTAGGAATAAATATACTACATATATTTAAGAAATAAACACCGTACACAAATTGATGTTGTTGTTACTAATACATTTTTTGTCACTGAATTATTGTAACGGTTGGCACCCTAAATCTAGAACCGTTGCCAAGCACCCTGGTCTCGGCTCGTGCTTCTGCCTGTAGCAGCTGCCTTTGGCTTCGGGAGGAGCCCTCAGCTACTCAGATGCCACCAGGTCTTAAAATGAGAGGTGCAAGGCGAGGGGTTCTAGACAAGCAGAGGGGCACAACTGTAAGGCAAAAGTCTTTGGGCAGAAGGTCACAGTACAAGGTGTGAGACAAAATCATTGTCTGATCAGGCCGTGTTGGGTCAGGAAGAGAACAAACGTAGTCAGGCAGGCAGGGGTGACAAAATTGCGAGACAATTTTCAAATTGTCACGCAATAAACTTGAATCGTGAAGGCAAATTGTCATGCAGCACACTTGAATCGTGAAGGCAAAATCGTGAACAAAATTGACATAACTCCCATCTTACGAATTTTCAAATGGTTAAAGGGACCTCTGCCATTAACTTTTACATGAATCTGACAGATTTTAGCTGGAGTATTTTTGTATTTGAATTCTTTGCTGTTTTGGGGCATAATAAATCTCTAAAAATTCTAATTTTTTTTCACTTAAGCAACTTTACCAGACAAACCTATCCTTTAATAAATAGACCCATGAGAGTGTATTATTACCTGGAATTAAAATACAAATTCGAAATAAAAAGGGATCCAAAAGCTATCCATTCAAACACCACAGTGATGCAACTAGAGAGGAGGTATTTATCTGAGCTGTTTAATGGCTCATAAAGGTGTACACAATGTATAATGTTTTATAGAATATAGAATGAAACAAATGCAATAGATAATACAATAATCCATAGTGACGTGAAAACACACAAAATTTATCATATTGATGGCTACATCTTGATAATATCAGTCCAAATGATGCCACTAAACAATAAATTATCACTATGCGCTTAAATATTTCTCAATGAGCTATTTAGCCAACTATTATATATTCATAAGGAATATGTGTGTGTGTTGTTTTTCAATCTTTTAGAAAGTGCCAAACATAAAAGATCATATGGGTTTGTTAGTTCAGCCAACAAATATATTAAAACCTATAATAACCTAGTTGGTACAGTTTATGTGGAGTAACCAACTGCAAATACAGGCATAATGTTTCCTTTGTTGACAGCAAATAAAATGATAAAACCCTTGTCATAGTAAGAAGCATCACATTTTGTATTTTATATAGATCACCATCAAAATACTTATCCATAAAGGTGTCATTTAATCTGAAACATGTACATGTCAGTCCAAAATACTTCTACATTACTTCTATTTTTTGCATCATACATTTTTAGTCCCATGCTGTGCGGAATTATCCAATAGTGGAAGCAATATGCCTTTATATTTATAACTTGTTTTATAAAGGCAAAACATTTTGTAAGAGAAAAGTTAAACTAAACATTTTTGCAGCATGACATATAGTGAGTTTCAAAATTAATGTAAATATATTCATTTTGCTCACCGAAGAAGAACATTTTTGGATTTTTTAAAGTGACTCCACTTATAATAAACATTTTCTTAGTTTCAAATTTAACAACTATAATTAAAATTGTGTCCAAAGATGCATAGTATTCATTGGTTTCATTCCAGATTTCCTCATATGGAGAATTTACTTAGCTTGGATAAAGTCCCATAATTAATGAAAATCATGATGAAAGATTCTGCTTGGCTTATTTTGCAGTATAACATGATTATGCAAAAAGTGTATTAAATATCTAAAAAGGTCACCTTGGTTGGCCAGTGAGCTCAGACAAAGATTAAAATAGAAGAAGATTATGTGTGACAGTTGGAAGGGAGCAGCTGATCAGTTGTCATGGAAAAACTACACAAAGGAAAAAAAAACAGAATGACAATATGCAAGCAGAGAACAACAGCAGGAACATGAAACAATAACAACAACAAAACAAGGATATGAATCCAATAATACCCAATTAGGAAAATGTGTGGGTGATCCTTTTTTTCTGCTAAAGAAATCCGTTTTTAATAATAAGTAGAATATCAATATGATGTCCTGTGTTTTAATTCCCTCTTCTATCTCTATTCAAAGTTTTTTTTCTTTCTTACTCATCAGTTGTTTCTTAGAGACAGATAAACAGCTTATGCTTTTTTTATACAATCAATATTGTAACCTCTATTTCTTAATCAGTGCCATAGCTCTGTAACTGACTCCTGGAAAGCATCCAAAGTACAGTAGTACAAATGCACCAAAACTGAGATGGGCTTACAGTATAAATCACATTTGATGTTACCATGTGATGTGTCTTTAAAACTGATATCCAAAAAATGTATTTGTGTATTCCCAATACTTCCCTCATTTTTTACATTTACTCTATTGTAACTACAGTAGTAAACAAAACCCTAAAGTTCTGGTCATCTATATGCATATTATAGCTTATTTGATGCTTTCTGTAGATCTTTTCCTGTCCATAGATGTGAGACCATTCCCACCAACCCATAAATAGGTTGGCATATACTGGGGTAAATGTTGCTCTAATAACAGTCCCACCTCTATGGAGGAAAAAATCTATATGCTGGAATTAATTGATTTAATATAATTCTATTGTTTGCAGTACAAAAATAATTGTTTGGTGAAAATCGTGAAAATCCAAATTTAAAATTAAAACAATTAAAAATAATAAATAGTAATTGTGGATATATTTAATACCCACTTCAGTACATTTTTGTTTAATCATAATAAAAGTTTAACAGTTCTGTATTAAGGAATTAAACAACCAGAATTTTAGATTTGGCTTCATCACTGCCGCATTTATTTTAACATTTCATATATAAAATGTGTGCGTGTCTACTGTTCTTTTGAAACAAGGGAGTATCAGGTATAACATCTAAAATTCCCAAAACGACAAATATCCGTTAAAGGCCAGTACTGCAAAGGTGAACTGTAACTATTTCAGTGCTGTATGACCCAACATTTTCCAAAACTATTGGAAGATTTCGTGGCTTTCGAGAAATGTATTATTATATTTGCTGTGCTGTTAAGCAATATAGTTGATTGGAAGAGAGAACTAAATACTAAAAAAATAGTGGTCAAAAAAAGAAATGAACAAAATATTTTATCAGTTCAACCGGTATGTTTAGATTGCATTTCTTTTAAATGGTGATTCTTTTTAATCATATCCAGATTATTGCATCTGCAGTAAAACTGATTCACGATGTGAGCTATCCAGTCAACAGTTACGCTAACACAATCAACAATCTAGAAAACCATTACATATATTGGTACTAAATCTTTTGTGCAAATAAAAAAAAAAATATTTACTTGTTTTCAGTGTATCCAATTAACCTTTATTTAGTGAGAAATTATATATTTTATCGGCTATTCTACAGCTGGCGTCACTAAGTAGATTTCAGTAGCTTGGCCAGAAACACAGTTTATTAATATATCATTAAATGGATTCCAGTGGTATATGTCTAAGGAAGGAGACAACTTAGCATTTGTTAACTGCTGACTGAGAATGAAATAGGGATTTATTGAACAGGGCTTAATATTAAAACTGCTAATGTGATATCAATTGAATTACTGCATAATCTTGCAGCATTTATATCATCTGCCACATAACCAGTAAGAACTATCTATGAATGTTAATGATTGCTAGTCCTTTATCCGGACGTTAAGAATACCATTATAGTGCAATTTAAACAGATGATTGGAAAATTTATCTGAGATTTGTTAGCAAAGGAAATTGAACAGTTTAAAGATTAAAAACACACTAAAACAGTTTTGCTTAAGTGCTTCTTTTTCTTATATGTTGATATTGGACAGATTTGTTTATGGTACCAAAGACACAGAGTCAATAAAAAAAAACACCTAGGAGAAGAAAAATTGAAGAAGACAACTTTTTGGTATGCCAAAATATAGGCATCTCCTTTAACATTACAATTAATAATAATTCATTACTAAGACCTTTTCTCAGTATTATAAAATTGTGCATGCTTTTTACTGGATTAAGGCCTTAAACAACACATTTTTTATACCAGAATTTTAGATTTAGCTTCACCACTGCCACATTTTATTATAATGTTTCATATAATTAAGATTTTACACACTAGATGGGAGGTGAAAAGGAAACTTATGATCAAACAATATGAAGGTCATTAACAAAGACCCAGGACAGTAGTGCAAGAACATTAAGAAGTGTAAGAGTGAACTTCTTAGTGCTCATGCAGAGAGCACAAGGTGTAAAGCACAGTGGGGGTCATTTATAAAGTTCACGCAGCGCATATTTTTTCACAAATGGTTGTTACGCCCATGTTTTTTCCTGAAAGCTAATGTATTGCACTGCTCTGCCCATCTTTCTGGTTTGTGCGAATTAGCATTGTGAATACATTTTTGCAAATAGAGCGCAAATGAGACAGGAGTTTGCTTGAGCGCACCCAATGTGGTAGTTGTGCGCAAAAATAGTGTTGACAGTAACTTAAATTCGCACTTTGCGAAACTGTTTTGCAAATATTTTCTCCACCACCAAAATTGTGGTACATACTCGAGTATAAGCCGAGTTTTTCAGCCCCCAAGATATGCTGAAAAACTCTACCTCGGCTTATATTCGGGTCAAGCGCATAAACCGTCGCCGGCGCCTAAGAATAGTCGCCAGCGCCTAAGAATAGTCGCCAGCGCCTAAGAATAGTCACCGGCCCCTTAGAATAGTCGCCGGCGTCCAAGAATGGTCGCCGGCGTCCAAGAATGGTCGCCGGCATCCAAAAAACGAGACACAGTCACCTCCAATGGGAGCAGAAACCCTCAATTTTTTGATTGAAACTTACCAGAAGCTACTGCATTTCTCACCCTCGGCTTATACTCGAGTCAATAAGCTTTGCCAGTTTTTGGAGGTAAAATTAGGTACCTCGGCTTATACTCGGGACGGCTTATACTCGAGTATATACGGTATTTAAAAAGCTGTTACAGACATTCGCATTGGGAACATTTTTTCGCAATTCTGCTTGCATACTCTTATTCAACTTTATAAATATAACCATGCACAGGGCAAATATATTCACTTTGTAAACCAATCTGCCTTGCGCAAAGTTTATAAATGACCCCCAGTGTTCTCTGTATCTGAATGATGAAAAATTTAGGGAGCAAGTAGAAAATGCCTACAAGTTTTCCCTTGCCCATCATGAATATTTGCAGTTGAAAGTAGGCAGTGCTTTATTTGTGGTGGGGGAGCAGAGGTTATAACATGAGAAATTAATTATATATTCACCTCATAATATTTACAATATCTGGTACAAATTGTTTCCCTGTTCTGTGCATTATTAAAATCTTCCCCCTACGTTTTAGTATTAATACGGGGAGGACCCTTTCTCCTCAATATTTTCTGGGGAAAAAAAACATGTTTTTCTCCTTATTTATTAATACACTTTCCCGAAAATTTTGTTTGCAAACAAAAAAAAACTGAAAAATAATGAAAAAAAACGAGTTTTTTGGATTTTCCACACAAAAACCATGGAATCTTTGGATTATTGCGTGAAACCCAGCGCAGATCAAAATATCTTTGGGACTTCTCCCATGACTTATATGCAACCTAGGCAGGTCTGCCATGACTTATATGCAACCTAGGCAGGTCTGAGATGCTGGATTTTCAGATTCAGACTTTTTCCATCCTCAGGTTATAATAAATCCCGAAGAATTTGTGGAGGGTTTTTTTTACTAAAAAATTGTATTTCATAGTAAAAAACACAATTTTTTTGTGTTTTTGGCATTTGGAGGTTTGTAAATAACTCCCTAAAAGTATTCATTTGCGAATAAGGTCAAAGCTATAAAAAAAATTATGCATTTGGGCAAAAACATTATATTGAAGGTACCTATGTTGAGGAGTCCATAAGGATTTGTGCTTATCATGTATAATCAACTTTCCAGTTCTAAGCAGTGTCAATGAGGGGGCTATTTATCAAAACATTCTTACTATTTTCTGAAAATGACTCCTCAATATCAATAATTTTTTCTGAAGATTTCTTGTGCAAGAAAAAACTCAATTAAATTGTGAATTGCATGAATTTTCCTGATTTGACACACAAAACCTCCAACTTTTTCAGATTTGTTTAGATTATTGAACGAAACCCAATACAGATCAGGATATCAATGGGAAATCTGCCATGGACTTCTACATGACCTCGGCAGGTCTTAGCTGGAGTTCTTTTTTATTGGGATTTTTAACACCATCAGAGTTTAATAAATCTTGAAACATTCAAGGTTTTTTCTACAAAAATTGGTGGTTTCCCCCTTTTAAAAGTCAGACCAGAAAACAATCGAATTTGATAAACAACCCCCTTAGTGTCTGCAAAAACTTTCTATAATAAAAAAAGACATTAATGCAAAAGAAGAAAGCATAAATATATTCTTAATATATTAACATTATCTTAAGTATTTGTAGTTTTTGGGAGATAGTCTATAAAAAGGAAGCTAAATATTTGGCAACAGTATTGTCAGGTGTCAAACACTTGTTTTTTATTGTTTAAGTTGTGCAGTTTTATTTTGCATCACAGTATTTTGGCAATCCTCTGCTTTTTGCCCAGACAGATTAATGCTACAGCCTCTGTCTGCCAAGTCTCTAATTCTGGCATGTTAAGGCCAAGGGCCCTTATTTTATCAAATGCCTTAAGTCAGCCTTCTCCTAACCCCCCCATTGCTGGATCATTGAGACACTTATTTGGTCTGGCCCTTGCTTATGAGTTCTGTGTTTCCAGTGTCCCTTGGTTTCAAAGCACCTTCCCGCTTATTCTTTACTTCCTACGTACACTGCAATCTTCCAATTTTGAACCCCTGGCCTGTTTGCCTGTTTATAAGGACTTTTTTGGTTGTTGGGGGGCGGGGGGGTTAGGAAGAAGACAGCTTAAACAGGCCTTAGGATGTAGGAGATAGCATAAGTCAGAACAGAAAAATGCTTACAGTATATTAACCAATACATGGACCAGCATTATCTAACGCTAACGTGGGCTAGGCAGACCAAAAGGAGCTAATGTCCAGCTACTGCTTAGAGCATGGGTTACATGTGACTCAAACACTTCAGGCTAGGGCCTTCACTAAGATGTGGTATAGTGTAACTACAACTACCAGAGGCTACTGTGCAATAAAATAGGAAATGATGGACACCAGGAGGTTCTTGTGGTGAAAACAAAGGAATAACAGTTTATTTGTTCAAAACAAATTTCCCACATGTTTATGTAACGCTAACTTGGGCTATCCAGACTACAAGTAGGTAAGTGTCCAGCTAGTAATAGGAGCATGGGTTACATTGCGACTCGCACATCAGGGTCAGGGCATTAGCTAAGTGGAAGATTCCCATAAAAGTGTAGTAGAACTACAACTCTCAGGCTACTGTACATGTAAAATAGAAAAAGATGGACGCCAGGAGGTTCATATGGTGAACAAAAGAGTAACAATTTATTTGTACAAGACAAATGACCTCAGGTTTACTCACAGTTGGTAAGAGGTATAGGTAGATATAACATCACATGCTAGAACAGGTTGGATGAAGGAGTAAGGGAATTCCTTTAGGCAGATGTACCTTGAAAGTGGTCCAGACCCCACACAGTGGAGTGGTCAGGGAGAAGAAGTCTAAGCCTGACACCCTATCCACTGTGGTCCCTGCACTAAATGCAATCAAGAAGCCATTGGAAAGCTACTCCCTGCTACAGATCCTCTATGGAGCACAAAACTGCTATTTCTATATAAGCTCTCTATCTTACTCTCCTAGAGAGCCAATTACAGAACTATCCTGTTCTAGCTAAACCTCGTTCATGGGGTTCCCTGGTCCCAGACTTAAACACTAAAGGTACTGTCCCTTTAGGGCAATGGCTTTACTGGGCCTTGGTGTACCCAGCCTCAATGGGAACAACCAGTCGATCAGGACACCAGCAGCCAAAAAGGAAGATCCACCCCTTTCCCAGCACTATATTGAAGTGTGGTAGGAAGTGGCCATTACACCTCTTGGCCAATAACACTGCTTATGCAAATATAACTAGATACATGGGCTTTTGCCCAGCAACTAGGGAAAAGGAGGAAGGGTAGGGATTCAAAGCTATAGGAGCTTATTAATCCTACAGGTTCCTACATTTACTTAGTCATATGAGATAAGTATAGGCAGATATAACATCATAGACTAGGACAGGTGGATGACAACTGAGGAATGTGACCCCATAAGGATGTAGTCAAGTAGTAAGGGAATTCCTTCAGGCAGATGTACCTTGAAAGTGGTCCGGATCCCACACAGCGGAGTGGTCAGAGAGAAGAAGTCTAAGCCTGACACCCTATCCACTGTGGTCCCTTCACTAAAGGCAATCTATGAGCTTTGGGAAGCTACTCCCTGCTACAGATCCTTGATGGAGCACAAGGCTGCTCTTGCAATCTGTATGCTCTATCTCACACTCTTATAGAGTCTATAACAGATCTAATCCTGTCTCTAGCTAACCTCATTACCAAGGTACTGGTCCCTTTAGGGCAATGGCTTTACTGGGCCTTGGTGTACCCAGGCTCAATGGGCGCATCCAGCTGATCAGGACACCGAAAGCCAAAGAGGAAGACCCACCCCTTTCCATGCACTATATTAAGGTGTGGCAGGAAGTGGTCATTACACCTCTTGGACAATAATTAAGATATGTAGATACAGTAACTGGGCTTTTGCCCAGCAACTAGGAAAAAGGAGGAAGGGTAGGGAATTAATGCCAAAGGGGCATTTAACCCTATGGGTCCCTACAGGTATATATGTTTAGAGTAGAAACCAAATATTTCTGCTTCCAAACCCCTTACTCAGTGTACAGCTCAGAGCCGAAACATGTAACTAAAGTGGTAAAATAAATGGAACTGGAGGTGTGAAAAAAAGAACTTTTGAGGGAACATAATTCATTAGACAATACAATGTTTCTTACAAATATGAACAAATCATCGTAGGTACCACTTTAGACAAAGGTATTATCATGTCAAGAAAAGTTTCTTCACCATAAGATCAGTAAAGGCTGTTAAATGTTTTGCATAGTACTGCAGATACAGTAATTGTTTTGGATATCTTACCCATGACTACAGTTAGGGGACAATTTATCAAAAGTCGAGTTTTATTTTTTTCACGGTTCGAGAAAAACAACCCCAAAAAATGTGAGTACGAATATACTAGAGAATAGTCTTTGGAATCTTGATTAGTCGCCATTTATTAATAAATAAAACCAGAAAAACTCGGCAAGTAAAAGCCTTTAAAGCATTCAAGTTTTTTTTAGCATCGTTGAAAATGAATGGAACAATGTGATTCATGCTGATGGGAATATTCTGTTGCAGTTTTTTCTTAAATAAGCTAGCATTCTAGAAAAAGTTTTTTATTTCTCTACCTCGAAAAGTAGTAAATAGCCCTATTAGTGTAATGATATAAATATATATATATATATATATATATATCTGGAAACAGGCGAGCACACACAGGTCTTAATTGAAAAACAAAAGGTGTTTATTAAACAAAAAACTGACGTTTCGGCTAGCACTCTAGCCTTTCTCAAAGTACAAATGCACACTAAAAACCAACCTTTTAAACCCCCAGTGGCGGGAAGGGAGGGAAAGTGATGTCATAGGTCAGGAATGTTAAGTGGATAAACAGTATGCAACAAAAGGGGCGTGGGAGTAAGGTGAAGTGAAACCATCAAAGAAAAAAGGGGAGGTTAATAATATATACATATCAAGGCAAGCAGTAATTGCAGAAAAAGTACATGTTAACATTAATATATACAGAGATTAATAAAAGCTCCAACGCTGACTTGACACAAATAGTGAAATTTAGACAATATCGGTAGTTCGTTACTCAAAGTCAATGCAACATAAAAATATATGAGTTCATAATAGAGATACAAGTCCCTTGACAAAGTAGATGTATAAAGCGATACAAAGTTGTATCTACGCTTGAGGGAAAGAAACATTGTGTGATGTCTGTTAGTTAACGCATTGATCGCCAGGTGGGTCATCATGGAGGGAAATGTCAAGTAGTGACAGATGTAATGGCGGTTCCACAGCGGTTACCTGTATTTGTCGACTGGTCCGGCCGTAAAAGTGCTGGAACGTGGTGTACCTTGTTGTGGGCCGTGAGATCCATCAGATCAGAGGCAGGAGATCGGTAGCGTGATGCGCCTTAGAGTGCGCAGCGATGTGGAGCATCCAGTGGTGCTGCGGCTGTTTGAGAGCTACCGTGGATATCAGTCGGGGAAACAGCAGAGAGGTTTCGCTTGTATTCAAGGCGTGGAGTCCGCGGGAATGGTCATTATGGAGATGAAGTAAGGGGTGTGGTATCAGCAATAGATCTGGTGTAGTTCAGGCTGGCTGTAAACTCAATGTGAAGGTGAGCGTCGCTAGGGCCTGGAAGGATAGCAACGAGATCAAGTTCAAGGATCAAAGTCCAAAGTTCACTTATTTCTAACAGGAGAAAAATAATCACAAAGTAATAGATAACAGGATCACAACTAGCGATCTACAGGTATTAGGTACGGAACTGAATGGGGAATAGTCTGCTGTGAATAAAAGGGAGATGAATGTGTATCGTGCTGCAGGCTCATGATAATTGCGAGGGGAGGTACACATAAGGAAGGAACATAAGGAAGGGTGGGTATGGGTACGTATCGGCAGTGGCAGAAAGTGGCGAGGCGATGGTACGTGCTCCTGAGCTGATGATACGTGCTCCTGAGCTGAGGCGGAGTCTGTCCGAGTGGCTAGAAAGCAAGCCAACGGTAATGCCAAGTGATGCTGTTAAAGAAGATGGCTCAACCTAAATTTGGCTAGACCATTATTTTTAATAAAGGTTATGGTGAAAGAGCCAGGTTTAAATATGGTAGGTCCTGGGGGACATGTTCAAAGAGAACCAGCATCTGTAACCTGAAGTGCACTGGGCAAGGGGTCCGGTCATCCACCTTGAGATCGCAGGGGCATTCAGACACGTGACCCTCCCGAGTAATGTGCACGACTGGAAGTGTATCATTGGGGGTACATCCACCTAGCTGCAAATAGGGTCTAAGAGACCACAAGGAATGCCTCATATGTGCCAGAAGCCAGAGCATGGGGGGTATTGGAAAGACAGGGGGTGGGTAACAAACAGGGGAAACTAACACAGGGTAGAGGGAAACTAACGCATGGTAAAGGAAAAACCGGTGGGGTCGCAGTTAATCATGTCTGGCAGCAATCGATGTAGCATATAGTTGTGTGTATCAGGTAAACATATTGAAACTATCAACAGAAATGCATGGTTAAGATTATTATGACTGTTCAGAAAAATGGAGCATATGAGATCATCTCATTAAGTCCTTTGGGGTTCAAGGTATCCAGACGGTGTATCCATTTGAGCTCAAGTTGTAGTAACCGCCGTTCTCGGTCGCCCCCTCGTGCCAGGGGCGGGACATGGTCAATAATCATGCTCCTAAGGGACGCTAAGGTATGTCTATTGGAGACAAAATGTTGAGAGACCGGGGTGTCTCCTGAGCCCTTTTGTAATGCTGTCCGTATGGAGGAGCGGTGATTGGCCATGCGGTCTCGAAAGGTGGTGATAGTCTTGCCCACATATAAAAGTCCGCATGGACATTTGATGATGTAGATGACAAACTTGGTGGTGCAAGTGACCCGATGTTGGATCACAACGTGTTTGCCAGAATGTGGATGGGTGAACGAGGAGCCTGTGATCAGTTGTCTGCAGGTGGTGCAGTCAGAGCAGCGGTAGCACCCGGCTCTGGGGGTTGACAGCCAGGTCGAAGTCTTGGAGGTGTCATAGCAGGGTGTGGGGTCAGTCTTGACCAGCAGATCTCTCAAAGAAGAGCCACGTTTGTATGATAACCTAGGTAACTGTTTAAAGATTGGTGGAAGAGTTTTGTCCCTCTGAGTAATCGTCCAGTGATCCTTGATTGTTTGCATGAAAGTTTTGGTACTGGGCGAGTAGGTGGTAAGAAAAGTAAGACGGTCATCATTGGCTTTCTTGGCGTGGGTTGGTGTGGAAATGAGGTCAGCGTGAGTCAATTGGGCTGCTCTGTTACGACTTTCTGTCAGTTCATCTGCAGAGTAACCACGTTGTAGAAAGCGTAATGTTAGCTCGTCCAGCTGTGATGCAAGATGTATTGGGTTGCTGTTGTTGCGTATTACTCGTACCATCTGTGAGTATGGGATACTTTTGAGTAAATGTGGTGGATGGCAGGAAGAATAATGCAACAGGGTGTTGCGGTCAGTCGGCTTGCGGTAGATTGTCGTGCTCAATGTGGTTTCTTGTTTAGATAATAAGATGTCCAAAAAGGGTATTTCTTTGCAGTTGATCTGAGCAGTGAATTTAATTGGGGTGGGGAGGTCATTAAGCTCCCTGACCATTGTTGTGAACTGGTCTTCGGTGCCAACCCATAGGATCAAAAGATCGTCTATATAGCGCCAAAGTCTGTATATGAATTGTCCATACTGAGGGAAAATGTGTTGGTCCTCGAAGCTTGCCATGAACAGATTGGCGAAGGATGGTGCCATGTTAGAGCCCATACTGGTGCCGCTAAGTTGTAGGTAATAGCTCAATTCGAATTTGAAGTAATTGAGTCTCAAACAAAGGCCGAGAAGATCAAGAAGGAAGCCTGTATTGGGCCGTTGTGGATCTTTGTGCTGGGAAAGGGTGTCAGATACAGTCTGTATACCCAGCTCTGTAGGGATGACTGTGTATAAAGAGGTGACATCCATTGTAGCCAGAAGAGTATTCGATGGAACCGGTAGGCAAGATTGTAGTTTTTGCAGTAAGTCACCAGTGTCCTTGAGATAGGTGATGCCCTTCTGGACAAGCGGTTGCAGATAGTAAGCAACAAAAATTGCTAGTGGTTGGAGTACAGAATCTCTGGCGCTAACAATAGGGCGGCCAGGTGGGTCCTTCAAGCATTTGTGTATCTTTGGAAGAGTGTATAAGATTGGGCATACTGGATGCTCCTGTGTCAAAAAGCCTAGTGTGGATTCAGATATGAGGCCTTGAAGGAGAGCTGCATTTAGAATGGAGTCAACCTTTCTCTTGTAGTGGCCTGTAGGGTCAGACTGCAATACTTGATAGGTGGAGGTATCACTCAGTTGTTTCAATATTTCAGAGCGGTATGATGTGTAGTCCATGACGACAACACCCCCACCCTTGTCAGCTGCTCTAATAACGATGTTAGCGTTTTTGGCAAGCGTGGTGATGGCTTCTGGCACATATGAGGCATTCCTTGTGGTCTCTTAGACCCTATTTGCAGCTAGGTGGATGTACCCCCAATGATACACTTCCAGTCGTGCACATTACTCGGGAGGGTCACGTGTCTGAATGCCCCTGCGATCTCAAGGTGGATGACCGGACCCCTTGCCCAGTGCACTTCAGGTTACAGATGCTGGTTCTCTTTGAACATGTCCCCCAGGACCTACCATATTTAAACCTGGCTCTTTCACCATAACCTTTATTAAAAATAATGGTCTAGCCAAATTTAGGTTGAGCCATCTTCTTTAACAGCATCACTTGGCATTACCGTTGGCTTGCTTTCTAGCCACTCGGACAGACTCCGCCTCAGCTCAGGAGCACGTATCATCAGCTCAGGAGCACGTACCATCGCCTCGCCACTTTCTGCCACTGCCGATACGTACCCATACCCACCCTTCCTTATGTTCCTTCCTTATGTGTACCTCCCCTCGCAATTATCATGAGCCTGCAGCACGATACACATTCATCTCCCTTTTATTCACAGCAGACTATTCCCCATTCAGTTCCGCACCTAATACCTGTAGATCGCTAGTTGTGATCCTGTTATCTATTACTTTGTGATTATTTTTCTCCTGTTAGAAATAAGTGAACTTTGGACTTTGATCCTTGAACTTGATCTCGTTGCTATCCTTCCAGGCCCTAGCGACGCTCACCTTCACATTGAGTTTACAGCCAGCCTGAACTACACCAGATCTATTGCTGATACCACACCCCTTACTTCATCTCCATAATGACCATTCCCGCGGACTCCACGCCTTGAATACAAGCGAAACCTCTCTGCTGTTTCCCCGACTGATATCCACGGTAGCTCTCAAACAGCCGCAGCACCACTGGATGCTCCACATCGCTGCGCACTCTAAGGCGCATCACGCTACCGATCTCCTGCCTCTGATCTGATGGATCTCACGGCCCACAACAAGGTACACCACGTTCCAGCACTTTTACGGCCGGACCAGTCGACAAATACAGGTAACCGCTGTGGAACCGCCATTACATCTGTCACTACTTGACATTTCCCTCCATGATGACCCACCTGGCGATCAATGCGTTAACTAACAGACATCACACAATGTTTCTTTCCCTCAAGCGTAGATACAACTTTGTATCGCTTTATACATCTACTTTGTCAAGGGACTTGTATCTCTATTATGAACTCATATATTTTTATGTTGCATTGACTTTGAGTAACGAACTACCGATATTGTCTAAATTTCACTATTTGTGTCAAGTCAGCGTTGGAGCTTTTATTAATCTCTGTATATATTAATGTTAACATGTACTTTTTCTGCAATTACTGCTTGCCTTGATATGTATATATTATTAACCTCCTCTTTTTTCTTTGATGGTTTCACTTCACCTTACTCCCACGCCCCTTTTGTTGCATACTGTTTATCCACTTAACATTCCTGACCTATGACATCACTTTCCCTCCCTTCCCGCCACTGGGGGTTTAAAAGGTTGGTTTTTAGTGTGCATTTGTACTTTGAGAAAGGCTAGAGTGCTAGCCGAAACGTCAGTTTTTTGTTTAATAAACACCTTTTGTTTTTCAATTAAGACCTGTGTGTGCTCGCCTGTTTCCAGATATACATTACTATTTTGCTGTTAGCACCCAGGCAACAAGACTTTTTAAACGAGCTGTGCTGGCTTTTTTTGCTCTTTATATATATATCTATATATATATATATATATATATATATATATATATATATATATATATATATATATATATATATCTATCTATCTATCTCTATCTATCTATCTATCTATCTATCTATCTATCTATCTATCTATATATATATATATATATTGTGGTAGAGTGACTAGGAAAAGGTGGAAAAAGGTCACCCTAGCCTTTAATTTCTTCCCAGGTACTGAGAGAGGCTTCAGGAAGGGAGTTATTAAACAGAGAATCAGCGCTCGGTTTAAAGACTTTAGTAGCCAGGGACTCCATTCCGCAGATCCAGTCCAGAGATTGGAGTTCACCTTCCACAGGAAAGCTGTCCTGTGGAAAGGCTATTTAAAGTTAATTAGAATGGGAGAGTGTGTCTTTCAGCTGGGCACAGCAGGTAGGAGACCTGGCTGTGTGAGGAACTCTCAGAGGAGCTGGGGGTGCTGCCTGTTACTGCATGAAGCAGAGGGAGCTGTGACTCTCACAGAGATTATTGTGAAGAGAGTGAGGAAGCCAGGAGGCTGAATATTACCTGGGAGAAAGTCCTGTGAGTACAGGGGTGAGCCAACCAAACTATTTGTTGTGCTGGTTGTCCACAAGGGGCCCAGTCTAGTCAGGGACTACTTCAAAGTTGGAAGGTAGTGCCCAATGGGCTAGGTTTTATTTTATGATTTGTTTGAATGATAAAATGGTCACCCCTGTGTCTGTGGATAATTCACTGTGTTTGTCTAAAGTGGGAAAATAAACTGCTGCTTTCCTGGAAGAAGTTGTGTGTCCCTGTCTTTATGCTCCTTTGTCCTATGCTGCCTGCTCACCATTGACTAATTTCCCCAAAAGTTACGTGTTCAAGCTGCCAGCTTGCCACATAAGGTGTTTCGGATGCGGGCACAATAAGGAGCAATTAAAAGACATACACCTGTTTAAAGGGCTGATGAGCCTAATAGACTTTACCTATAAGCCTGTGTTGAATATGTCAAATGGTGCTGCTAATCCCATTTCTTCAGCTGTTCTGCAGGAGGCTGTGAGGGCTGTGTTAAAGAAACAGGAACAGCAAGATGGAGACTGGTGGATGCAGTTCCACAACGATTGGAAGAGAGTCCACACAGCGAGTGTGGTAAAGACATGGGAAGTGAGAGAAACTTCGTGGATGGTAAAGGAGTTCGCTGCGGCTAGATACAAGCCAGGTGAGCGTTCCAAAGTGCTGCAGGACCTGAGAGAGTTGCAGCAAAAGTTCAGTGTTACGTTTCCGCAACAGCTGCAAAAGTGGGCGGAAGTAAGGCCACTATATATATATATATATATAAATAAATAAAAGGAACAGATGCACACCAGGGGGCAGATTTACATATGGTCGAATATCGAGGGTTAATTAACCCTCGATATTCGACTGCCGAATGTAAATCCTTCGACTTCGAATATCTTCGAATATCGAAAAATCGCTCAATCGAAAGATTAAATCGTTTGAATCGTTCGATTCGAAGGATTTTAATCCATTGATCGAACGATTTTTCTTCAACCAAAAAAACATTAGAAAGCCTATGGGGACCTTCCCCATAGGCTAACATGGCACCTCGGTAGGTTTTAGGTTGCGAAGTAGGGGGTCAAAGTTTTTTTTAAAGAGACAGTACTTCGACTATCGAATGGTCGAATATTCGAACAATTTTTACTTTGAATCTTTCGAAGTCAAAGTTGTAGTCGAAGGTCGAAGTAGCCAATTTGATGGTTGAAGTAGCCAAAAAAAAATGTTCGAAATTCGAAGTTTTTTTTATTCTATTCCTTCACTCGAGCTAAGTAAATGGGCCCCTAGGATTCTAAGAAGAATCGGCCAATGTTTCGGACTGCTCCTAAGACCTTTATCAAGACCATGGTCTTAGGAGCAGACTGAAACGTTGGCCGATTCTTCTTTTTAATGTAAACCAATAAATATGGAATTTTAACTTTTTGTATACAAATCTTGGTGTGCATCTTTTCCTTTGCTATTTGGATAATTTTGCCACTGAAGATAGCACCCAGGTAATTGGATCAGTTATACATGCATTACGGTGTGCGTTAAGGACTTTTGGACTATATATATATATATATATATATATATATATATATATATATATATATATATATATATATATATATATATATATATATATATATATATATATATATATATATATACGTCCACATACAGTATGTCTGTGTGTATGTGTGAAGATTTGTGATTATAGGACTTATAAGTTATACTGTATGTGTTTGTGCCCATCTTTATCCCATTCTCTCTGTTCATATACAACATATCACAGTAGGTTTCTTTTCGTTTTGACCTACTATGGATTTGGTTCTTTTCTTTTTTGCCTTCAATGGATCTCATAACATACATTTTAATAAACTTTTAGACATCACCACTTCTGACGCAATTATTCCACAAAACTATTAAAGATATTCCTTGAAAGAAATATTGCAGAGGAAGAGCTGCAACTAGGTACATCTGTAGGGGAATTTGTAGCATTTCTTTTGAATTACAATAAAATGCTGGAGAATTACAGTAAGTGCAATTATTCCAAGAAGTAGTAAATGATTAATGAGAAAGCCGTATTAAGTAGACTATAAATTTTGTGGATAGCATATTGCACCTCATTAAGAGGTCACAGTGCGGTTGACAAAACTTTTTTCCTATCCAATAACACTGTAAAATGCAGATACTATTCCAGTAGCCAAGCACAACCAAAACAATATTAAAGGATCCTGTTAATTTATTTTTCACATTTGAAATTGAACATACAGTATGCACTTATACCATTGTTTGGCCATTAAGCATGATGTATTATTTAGTATACCCTTACTCCTCTTAAGGAATTTAAAATTCTCACTTATTGACTGTAAATATATTGGAAAATGTATACCATTGTTTAGCCCTTTCTCTAAGGGGGTTATTGATCAAAATCTGAAAATTTCTCCAACCAATCCACACAGATTTTTTTCCCCTTATGTATCAATACATTTTCCTGAAAATTTCTTGTGCAGGATAAAACTCAATAAAATTGTGAAAAAATCCAAATACTTCAACATTTTTGATCTGACACTCAAATACCACCACTTTTTGGATTTGGTGCCAGCATACCGCGACTGCGGAAACCCAGAGCAGATCAGGATATCTTCAGGACATCTCCCATTGACTTCTACAGGAACTCGGCAGGTCTGAGTTGGAGTATTTTTTTATTCTGACTTTTAACACCCTCTGGGTTTAATAAATCACAAAAAATAAAAAATAAATTCTCGAGAAAATTGTGTTTTTCCACTTTAAAAGTTCAATGCGAAAAAATCTGACTTTAATAAATAACCCTCTAAGTGTAAAGATACCTTGTGGTCTAGCAGTGTCTGGTGGGGAGGCAGTGGGGACACCCTCAGAATCTGTGTGTGTGTTCATTGTGCTCCGCACAGGCACTGTGACTTTGCAGATCCGCACAAAAATAGCAGAGTAGGTGAATGCATTTCACTCTCTGCTAATAGTAGAATCCTTATCAAAGTTGCAATGTTGAGGAACCCAGCTGCCATTGAATAAGTCATATATTCAATCTGTATATGCAAATTTGAGCAAAATAAAATGAATAAACAAATGAGAACATAACATTGTTATAATTAATTGTAATTTATTGTAATGATAAATTGTTCAGAGCTTTATTTAGTGCTCTACTAAATGTTGGCTGACTTGTGCCAATAAGATTTTAGGTTACCTGCTGGAAGTTGCATTAGCATGGAAAAGTAAGCAGCCTGCATTTGACAGTTCTCTTACAGGCTTAAGGTACCAGCTGATTCAGCTAGTATACATTTGCAATCTCTATGTAAACCAGCTTGTCAAAGAAGGACACACAATTCCTTTTGATCCTAACTGAAGGGAACAACTGCTGCTGAGCATTATGCTGTCATTTTCTCCATCCTGTGAGGCATGAGGCAAATTTCTGCAAGAACTGCTGCTAGGTGTATATCTTTGTTCGTCTTGAAAGTGAAAGAAAATGGTTTGGCTTCCTGTTGTCAGGTCATATTTCCCATGATTCTCTCAATTTTTCAAAATTGAAAGAAAAATTAGGAAGATTTGTTATTAATTTTGTAAATACCAAATTAGATTAAAATGTAAATTTTATGACACTTTCAACAATTCACACTCCTCCCCCCCCCCCACCATCACAGAAGAGATTACTGAACATGTTGCTTTGCTGAGAGATTGAGGGACGCATGGCTTTTCTCTGCTGAACAGTTATGGTAAAATTATGGACATATTTTTGATTCTATTCAAATCTCCTCTAGACTTTAAGTGGCAATCAACATAACTATAAATCGTGTTACAGCTGAAAATATTTCATAACAGTAGTCTGACATAGCAGTTCAATACTTGAATCACTACATACGTTTAAAAACTTTCACAATATTAATTAGCAGGGTGACTATAGATATAAAAGCCTTCTAAAGGCAAAAAATAATATTTTGTTTAATATGTGTGTGTGTTTTGTCCTGTACCGCAATACAATCTTGTGTAGTCCTATGAAGCTTCTATATGAAGAGGGGCAGTATGGTAGGTAAAATAGAAGGTACTGAATGTCATTTTGAGGTAAACTGATAATTTATTTATTATTATTAACTGATGATTATTTAATGATTAACTTAAATGATTATTAAAATATTTAAGGGATTATGATCAACAATTACATTAAAATCCCTTATCCAGAAAGACCCCAAGCATTCTGGTCCAATATGTGTACATTTTTGTGCATTGGCACAATGCTCTGCTTACTAATTCACTGATATTAAGGAATGGAGCAATCTAATTTCATTTTACTCTAGACTGCCGAAATAAAATTATCCCAAGAGAAATGAGGAAAACTGTGGGAGAGGAAATACAATTTTGATTGCTTCAGATCATCTCCCAGAAGTGAGGATGGTCATGGGAGAGGTTTGTTGCATTCTGTGTGCAATTAAAACACATGCTTAGACCTAGGGGCACATTTACTAAGCTTGAGTGAAGGATTTGAATGAAAAAAACGTTGAATTTCGAAGGTTTTTTTTTTTTGGGTACTTCAACCATCGAATAGGCTACTTCGTCCTTCGACTAAGACTTCGACTTCGAATCGAACGTTTCAAACTAAAAATCGTTCGACCATTTGATAGTCGAAGTACTGTCTCTTTAAAAAAAACTTTGAATACCTACTTCGGCACTTTAAACCTACCGAGCATCAATGTTAGCCTATGGGGACCTTCCCCATAAGGTTTCTAAAAAAATTTTGATCGAAGGAAAATCCTTCGATCGATGGATTAAAATCCTTCGAATCGCTCGTTTTGAAGGATTTAATCTTTTGATCGAACGATTTTTCCTTCAATCGTTCGATCGAAGTATTTGCGGTAAATCCTTCGACTTCGATATTCGAAGTCGAAGGGTTTTACTTCGAGGGTCGAATATCGAGGGTTAATTAACCCTCTATATTCGACCCTTAGTAAATGTGCCCCCTAATGTTTTGTAAACCAAAAGTGCCTGTTGTAATCCTCATAGATTAAAAGATGGCCCCTAAGAACTTTTATTGTGTATATATTGTATATGTAGATACAGTAACAAAAACAGTAATTACAAATGGGTTAAAAATACAATTGAAATACACATTTTTAAAGGGTAATGTAATATATATCATTTCTTATGGTTTAAGATTTGACTTAAATGTTTTTTTCTATCATTTTGATCAGTTTTAAATAGATGCAGATATGGGACCTATTAGTGACCTAAAAGAATAGAAATAATAGGAACAAGATGACTCCACAAGTCTTTTTTTGCATGTTTCACAAATACCTGTTAAAAAAGGATATTGTTATATAAAAAGGAAAGGTACAGGTATGGGACCTGTTATCCAGAATTCTTGGACCTGGGCCTTTACTGATAACAGATCTTGCCAAAACAAAGATTCTTGGCATAATTTAGAATTTACCACTTAACTGAAATAATAATACCATAAAATGTAGGCTTCAAATTATTTTATTGAAATGGGGCATGCTTGTGCATATAAATAATGTTGGTTTTATTTAGATTCTAGACTGAAGCTGATCATGGCATGTACAGGTACAAGTAACTAAAAGCATGTTCTGTTTATGTCTGATTATGCAGCATGCAGTGCAATGAAAATCAGGGATGTAGCGAACTGCCGATTTGGTGTTCGCGAACGCCGTTCGCGAACACCGGCAAAAAATGTGAATGTTCGCGGACAGTTCGCGAACTTCGAACACCCGCTAAAATCGTTCGATTCGAACGATCGAAGGATTTTAATCATTCGATCGAAGGATTTTCATTCGAATCGAACGATCGAAGCCATTCGATCGAATGCTTTTCATTCGATCAAATGCTTACAATCGTTCGAACGAATGGAAATCGTTCGATTTTTAGCGGTCGAAGGAATTCGAATGGTCGAATGGTCAAAGGATCGAACGCAAACTCAAAATGCGAACGTTCCCAAACGTTCGCGAACATTCGGCGGACGCGAACGGTCGAAGTTCGCGCGAACTAGTTCGCAGCAGAACAGTTCGCTACATCCCTAATGAAAATGACTGACAGGAATATATTCCAATTGCTCTTTCTCTATTTCATATTCTCAGGAAAATATGCTGGGCTGCTTTTTATAATTTGTTTCTCTATGGCAAATACAAGGGTTGTTTCTCACTCTCTATGTGATATGATAACTATGTATAAATATATAAGGGGATTGTATAATAACCTCTCTAATGCTTTATTTACCTGGTGTTTAGCTGGTGTGAGGCCACCCATTCTGATTAGAAGAAAGGAGGTTCCTCCTAAATATTCTGAAGGGGTTATTTATAGTGATTGGAAATCTGTCCCGTTTCGCTGAGAAACTTGCGAAACTCCAGAAAAATTCGCAAAACTGAGAAAAATTTGAGAAATGCATTGAAGTCAATGGGTGTCAAAATTATTTTGAAGCACAACATTTTTGACATGAGCGACAAATTTTTATGCGCGTGAGTCTTTTGTCCAGATGCATTAAAGTCAATGGGCATCCGAATAATTTTTGACGTGCAACAATTTTGACGAGCAACAATTTTTCTGTTGCAGCAAATTTTCTCAATCCGAATTTTCGAGTTGGCAGAATTCGGAAATTGGCCTCAAATCCATGCCTGCCAAATAAATCCCCCCATCACTCAGTTAGACAGGTTAAAATTGAGTTAAAAAGTTGAACCTGACAGACATGTGTCTTTTTTCAACCTAACCTATCCTATGTTACTATGTTAGTATATATTTTCCACTTGGGATACATATGACCCTAAAGACTTCAGTACCTATCCACAGAAAATATCAAACCGAGTCAATTTGTAGGCCAAAATCACAAACCACTGACATTCTGACTCCCAAGTGACTCCTACTAGTTAAGCAAACCATTAATAACCATGTCACATCTGACTCCAGACTCCATGGCAGCAATCTCTAAAATAGAGCACCATCCTTCTAAACCAGGCAACATTACAATATTTTAGACATTCAGCATCTTTACAAGACATTACAGTATTACAGAGTATTTATTTACTTATTTATTTATGAAACTTACTACTACTCTGCAGAGCAATTGCATAATTTTGTCTTGTTGATGCCTATTCAGAGAAAAGTCTAAACTGTATGCCTCTAGTAATGACATATATGTATATACATGTGCTTTTAGGAACCATCTGCAAAATTCTTACACCATCTGCACACTCTATCAATCACATCATCAGCACTGAAGTGGCTCCCGATATGTAAGCATTGCAGATGCTGATTAATTTGAGGAAAGCAGGCAGAGAATAAATGGCATCTTCTTAATTCCTTTTTTTATGTCTCAAGTAAGTATTTCATTTTGCCTAATATTTTGAACAGGTTTTGTCTGTCATAATTAGTGCATTCAAACTTCATAAATTTTATATTCTATAGCAATGCAGGAAAGTAGTACTGCAATACACTTACACTGTCATAAACAGCATTTTTTCATGTGAATATGGTAGCATAGATACATTTAGCAAACAGGAAGTTTAAGAAGTGTTTAGGATTAAATATTGTTCATGAATTATGAATTATCACATTTAGTTGAGATGTAAACCAGAAAAGAATGATAGTATGCAATATTATTTCAGCATGTTCTAATCACGGTTTTAATAGCATAGATCAACAAAAACTACTGTAAACTGAACAACATTCAGTACTATGATGAGGAAATTGTATACTCTCTTTCAAATATGTGGTTTTAAATATCAACATTTAGGGGTCTATTTAGTCTATTTAGGTGTATATATATTTAGTCTATTTAGGTGTGTGTATATATATATATATATATATATATATATATATATATATATATATATATATATATATATATATATATATATATATACACACCCTTTGGGTGTGCGGGATCCAAGCTCCATAACATGGGACACAGGCCTACGGGACGTGACTCAGGACCCAGGCTCCATAACATGGGACACAGACCTACGGGACTTGACTCATCACGGGACACAGGTCTATAACATGAGACTTATACATCAATATGGGTCATATATCGATAGTACGGGACTTACACTTCATATCACACCTAGTGTGCTACCTGGGATTGCAGTAATAAATAATGTCATGCCCCATCACTATCAGTAATTCACGCTTTACTATATGGAATTCCCTGTTTCTGTTCCTTACTTTTCCTTTGGTTTTGGACTATTTTACATAGTTACATAGTTACATAATTAAATTGGGTTGAAAAAAGACAAAGTCCATCAATTCCAACCCCTCCAAATGAAAACCCAGCATCCATACACACACACCTCCCTACTTTCATACAAATTCTATATACCATACCTATATTAACTATAGAGTTTAGTATCACAATTAGTGATGGGCGAATTTATTCGCCAGGCGAGAATTTGCGGCAAATTTGCGCGATTCGCCACCAGCGAATAAATTCGCGAAACACCCACGAAAATTTGCGTCAAAAACGGGCGCCGGCGTCAAAAACGAGACGCTGGCGACGTTTTGCGAATTTTTCGAAACGGTGCAAATTCGCCCATCACTAATCACAATAGCCTTTGATATTATGTTTGTCCAAAAAATCATCCAAGCCACTATTAAAGGCATTAACTGAATCAGCCATCACAACATCACCTGACAGTGCATTCCACAACCTCACTGTCCTGACTGTAAAGAACCCCCTACGTTGCTTCAAATGAAAGTTCTTTTCTTCTAGTCTAAAGGGGTGGCCTCTGGTACGGTGATCCTCTTTATGGGTAAAAAGGTCCCCTGCTATTTGTCGATAATGACATTACCAACAGTTTTTCTATGTGCCCATTTTCATTTTGATTTTTATTTATTTATTTTCCATTTATATATTCCATTTATATTTATATTTTTCTCTTTATTTTTATTTATTTTTTATTTAATTATACTGATTTATTTTTTGGTTATGTCCCTCATCTAATTTTTTCCTTTTTCCTCTTCTCACCCATTTTTCAATCAATTTATATTTATATAGATTACTCATTTATTTATTTGTGTCATCCCTTTACCAACTACTCTTTTTTCGTTTTGCTTCCTGTCCTTGATTCTATATGTCATTCTATATCTTGTTTGTTTCTTTCACCTTGTCACTCCTGTTTTATCTAAAATACTATTAACTTGATGAATGAATTTTTTCTTCTATGGATACCTTGCTACATTGTGTCATGCGTTTCCTGTTCCCTTTTGTACCATTTGCTAATACTTTTCGTTGTATACATTGTTGTTTTTTCTTTGCATTTGGATTTTACATAGTTTACGCTCTAAGTAGCTAACATGAACACATTTTCAGTGCGGCTCTAACTCTTGATTATTATTATTATTATTATTTTTTACATGGTTTCCACTTGTTTTTTGGGGTAGCCACTTTTTGATTCCTGAGGTTTGTTTCTATTATACGTTATATATTTTTTTCCTTGGTATTTGATATATGTTTCACGTTTGTCTGTTTTTCAATTATGCTGTTACACGCACGTCACTTCCTCTGCTCTCGGTGTTTCTTTGTAGTTCCCGCCACACCGGGGTATTTATTTCCGTTTGTTTGTCTCACTTTTCACTTTGAAAACGGCTGTTGTATCAGCCGAAACGTCAGCGATTGTCCACCAATAAAGACCATTTATTACTCTTAAGACCTGCGAGTGCGATCTTTAACACTTCCATGGATTCAACTTTACCGAGGACTGCACCCAGGCATCGGTGACCCTAGTTTTGTGATTAGTACAATATAATTATTGTATATAATATAATATATATAATACTGGTACAATATAATTATTGTAATGCTATCAATAAAGCTTGCTGTGGAAAAAAAAGACACAATGTATATGTCACTATTGTTGAGGGCTTCCAGGTTTAGTATCTGCATAAAAATAAATAAATAAGTTGCATGACACATTGGATAATCCTACCACAGTAACTACGCAGAATCTACACCTCTGTGAATTTCTTCAAATGTCACCTCTTTGAAGAGTTACAATGTGCCATTGTGATTGGATTAGTGGAAGAGTTTATATGCCGAGAACTTCCCACACCAGTCAGTTGAACTGAAGAAGCTGCTCGGATGAGTAGTGAAACGTCTTCATTGATTACTCAGCAAGTCCAGTTGTTTTTAGATTTACCTATACTAGATATGATAGGATGTACATCATCAATACCTTACCATACCCAGGTCCTGAATTCCCTTTGCTAAATGAAAGGGTACTGGGAATTTCTCTCAATGGCAATGCCTCCACCTAGTGGGGGATACACCTATGGGTGGCCCCACTAGGAACAAATAATTAAACACACCAATTTCAGTAAACCAATAATGAACTTTATATAAGTCAATACATATAAAAGGCAACCCCTGCCCAGGGAACCCATGTGGTAAAGCCAACCATGGCACAGTCTTTCCCAAGGCAAAGACACACTCTACTCCTCATTGACAAAGAGAGTCATAGTCCCTTTCCCACAAGAGCTCTTAAATTTTTCCAGGTAGCGCTACCTGCCCAAATACCTGTCCGGATGGACTGAAGTAGTTGCCCCCACTTATCAGGCACATGAACAACTCCTGTTCTCAAACAGGGGACACACGCTAGAGCCTTTCACTACCTTCCCTCAGGCGTAACTCAATGGGGACTTACACAGATGGGTCAGGTATCCACAGCTACTCAATCCTCAGGCTAGCTCCCAAGCTAATTCTAGCCAAGCACAAAATCCTGCTTTATTCTTCAGGGCACAGCTTCAACACTCCTCACAAGTCCCCTTTCAAATCAGCATCCATCCATAGGCAGCTTCTGTCACAGTCTCACCACTGCCACCAAGCTCTAACCCATCCATGGTTAAGCTCACCAGGCTTGGGACTCTGTGCCCCAAGCCCTCTAGGGCCTCTCAAACACCTTAGTCCCCTTACAACTTTGCTGAAGTTCCTTTTCACTCCTGCTGAAGTGAAACTGAAAGAAGCACTGACCACATGGCAACTCAGCTTTTTATACTCCTTGCACAACAGTGACATCTTCTAGCCAAATCTGAAATCTGCCAGGGCTCACTGTACATGGGGCAAAACACCCAATCCCCCCCCCCCACATCCAATTTAGGTCCAACACTTAGCTGGCCACAGAAGGGGATTTCCAGCCATGTGCAGATTTTAAGACTATAGGGGAACTTAACACTATGGGTCACTACAATTCATATCTAATTTATATATATATTTTTTTATCTGTGCACACATATTGCAGAAGACAAGCAACTCTGTAGCACACGCACAAAGACACACACACACACACACACTAGCAACATTTGGAAAATTGCATGAAAAGACAACATGATGTTTTAGTCCCCACTGGGACCTTTCTCGTATATATATATATGTGTGTGTATATATATATATATATATATATATATATATATATATATATATATATATATATACATATGAATAGCACACCCTCTCAGTACACAAAGGATTTGAAGCTAAAGCTGTTCAAAGGACTTTTTTTAAGTAAAAAGTTGATACTTACATTAAAATGTGTTATTTTATATCTTTAAATCATTAACTTTTTTTGAGGTTACAAAAAATACATCATTAACTTTTTTTGAGGTTAGAAAATGCCACCTGGTCACATTCTGTTTGGGGGACCTGAAATAAAGATTAGAGTTAATGATCTATGCCTTGGTAAATTGGAAGTAAACATGAACTTGTTGACATGCTTGTAAAAAGTGTTCTTGTAAAGAAAAACAGATTGGTTCAACTAGAGCTTGAGGACACTTGAAAGTCCTGCTTTGTTTTGTTCCAATATTTTAGAGTAGTATTCTGTAATACTGCAAGTCACTGCATCTTGTAAAACCTGTAATGATCCAGATATTGTTTTTTAGCTACAAACTGAACCAAGGCCTAACCATTCTATCTAGTATTTTCACAATCACTTGTAGGCTTTTTAGCAGTAGTTAGGCCTTAGAGTTGTCTTTAAAATTGTCAGCTGTGCCTCCCTTCTAGCTACAATAGCTTCTATAAGCATACGCAACTTGACACGACACAGGCACTATTGATGATCTGGTGCACTCTTTGCAGTATTCATTAAGCTGATACCATTTATATAACATAATCTAAAAAGCGAAGTATCCAAAACAAGAAGTTTTCCAAGCAAAGTTGAAAAAGCCAGTTTCACAGTTTAACACAAAAAGTCCACACCTATTCATACCATAAAATATTAGTTTATGGTACACTGACAGGAGTGGATGTGCAGAGTAACTAGTTGGTTGAAAAAAGAAAAAACATACACAGACCACAGTTATTGAAAGAGGGGCAGAAAGCAAAAACAAGGGTCAAGGGTGGGCAGCAGTCAAACATAAGAGTATCAAGCTCATTAACCCTTTCCCTGCCAGCCGTTTTGTCCTAGATGCGAACATCTACTGCCAAGCAGTTTTTAGATATTTTGCACTCTTTCACTTTAAGGGCCTTTCCTGGGGTGGTCTTTTAGTTAACCCAGGAAAACAATATATTGTTTTTTTCAGGACAACCTGAACTTTCACAATATGCAAGAATTTTGGTGTAATTCTACTTCTCTAAAAAAATATTGGATTCTAAGTGTCAAATAAAATGAAAAAAATCATGTTGCACGAAGAACAATCACATATATCAGAAACATCATTCATTTTACGTACGAGAACACAGCTGATTTAGAAAGGTCTATGTCTCCTGAACGCGACAATACCAAATATATATAGTTTTATGGAGATTTCTCACTTGTATAGCTCAAAATCTACAAGCAGTACACAACCAAATTTCCAAAGCAACACTCCCCAAACGGCATACTTTTGATTTCAAGGCCAAACATTCCACTAACAGTAGGTTTACCCAAGAAAACTACCCATTACTAGAAAGAACAGATTCTGGTGAATCAAAAATGGGTAGAAATATCTTTGTACTCCAAACCACCAAGTTGCAATTGTTTCCTAAAGTTATAGTGTTTTATAGAAATTGGTGAATTTTTTGAAAAATGACCTCAAAGCTTCCACTCTACAGCAACATATCTCCCACACATCATTAGGTATCAATGTAAAACACCCCAAATATAAAATCCTGGGTCCACTGAACAGTTTGATGCCCAATATGAATAGATGTACCCAAGCACGTGGCATAGGAGGCCCCAAAAGGAAGACCCCCCGTTTGTTCTGTAATTTCAGATACTGCAAAATCAACACATTTACATCGTTTTGGGGGGCGGCAAAGGTAGAAAACAGTACGTTCACCCCAGAAAACCATATATTTTCGGAAAGTACACATTCCCCTGAATCTAAATTGGGTATGCATGTCTTTCTACGCCAAAGTACCAAGCCGCAAATCATTCCTAAATTTGGTGATTTTGGGGACATTTCCAAAAATGACTTCAAAATTTCGACCCTGCAGCATCGTATTACCCACATACTTTTAGGTATCAAGACAAATCACCCCAAATATGAAAGCCTGGGGTCCTCTGAACAGTTTGATGCCCAATATGTATAGGTGTACCCAAGCACGTGGCGTATAGGGGCCCCAAAACGAAGACCCCCATATGGTCTGTCATTTCAGGTACTGCAAAATCAACACATTTACATTGTTTTGAGGGGGGCAAATGTAGAAAAAAGTAAGTTCACCCCAGAAAACCATATATTTTCGGAAAGTACACATTCCCACGGATCTAAATTGGGTATGCATGTCTTTGTACTCCAAAGTACCAAGCCGCAAACCATTCCTAAATTTGGTGATTTTGGGGACATTTCCAAAAATGACTTCAAAATTTCGACCCTGCAGCATCGTATTACCCACATACTTTTAGGTATCAAGACAAATCACCCCAAATATGAAAGCCTGGGGTCCTCTGAACAGTTTGATGCCCAATATGTATAGGTGTACCCAAGCATGTGGCATATAGGGGCCCTAAAAGGAAGACCCCCATATAGTCTGACATTTCAGGTACTGCAAAATCAACACATTTACATTGTTTTGGGGGGGCAAAAGTAGAAAACAGTAAGTTCACCCCAGAAAACCATATATTTTCGGAAAGTACACATTCCACGAATTCAAATTGGGTATGCATGTCTTTCTACGCCAAAGTACCAAGCCGCAAATCATTCCTAAATTTGGTGATTTTGGTGACATTTCCAAAAATCACCTCAAAATATCTACCCTGCAGCATCGTATTACCCACATACTTTTAGGTATCAAGAGAAATCACCCCAAATATGAAAGCCTAGGGTCCTCTGAACAGTTTGATGCCCAATATGTATAGGTGTACCCAAGCACGTGGCATACAGGGGCCCCAAAAGGAAGACCCCCATATAGTCTGTCATTTCAGGTACTGCAAAATCAACACATTTACATTGTTAGGGGGGGGGGCAAAAGTAGAAAACAGTAAGTTCACCCCAGAAAACCATATATTTTCGGAAAGTACACATTCCAACGAATCCAAATTGGGTATGCATGTCTTTCTACGCCAAAGTACCAAGCCGCAAACCATTCCTAAATTTGGTGCTTTAGGTGACATTTCCAAAAATCACCTCAAAATATCTACCCTGCAGCATCGTATTACCCACATACTTTTAGGTATCAAGACAAATCACCCCAAATATGAAAGCCTAGGGTCCTCTGAACAGTTTGATGCCCGATATGTATAGGTGTACCCAAGCACGTGGCATACAGGGGCCCCAAAAGGAAGACCCCCATATAGTCTGTCATTTCAGGTACTGCAAAATCAACACATTTACATCGATTTGGGGGGGGCAAAAGTAGAAAACAGTAAGTTCACCCCAGAAAACCATATATTTTCGGAAAGTACACATTCCAACGAATCCAAATTGGGTATGCATGTCTTTCTACGCCAAAGTACCAAGCCGCAAATCATTCCTAAATTTGGTGATTTAGGTGACATTTCCAAAAATCACCTCAAAATATCTACCCTGCAGCATCTTATTACACACATACTTTTAGGTATCAAGACAAATCACCCCAAATATGAAAGCCTAGGGTCCTCTGAACAGTTTGATGCCCAATATGTATAGGTGCACTCAAGCATGTGGCATATAGGGGCCCTAAAATGAAGACCCCCATATAGTCTGTCATTTCAGGTACTGCAAAATCAACACATTTACATCGATTTGGGGGGGGCAAAAGTAGAAAACAGTAAGTTCACCCCAGAAAACCATATATTTTCGGAAAGTACACATTCCAACGAATCCAAATTGGGTATGCATGTCTTTCTACGCCAAAGTACCAAGCCGCAAATCATTCCTAAATTTGGTGATTTAGGTGACATTTCCAAAAATCACCTCAAAATATCTACCCTGCAGCATCGTATTACACACATACTTTTAGGTATCAAGACAAATCACCCCAAATATGAAAGCCTAGGGTCCTCTGAACAGTTTGATGCCCAATATGTATAGGTGTACCCAAGCATGTGGCATATAGGGGCCCTAAAATGAAGACCCCCATATAGTCTGTCATTTCAGGTACTGCAAAATCAACACATTTACATCGATTTGGGGGGGGCAAAAGTAGAAAACAGTAAGTTCACCCCAGAAAACCATATATTTTCGGAAAGTACACATTCCAACGAATCCAAATTGGGTATGCATGTCTTTCTACGCCAAAGTACCAAGCCGCAAATCATTCCTAAATTTGGTGATTTAGGTGACATTTCCAAAAATCACCTCAAAATATCTACTCTGCAGCATCGTATTACCCACATACTTTTAGGTATCAAGAGAAATCATCCCAAATATGAAAGCCTAGGGTCCTCTGAACAGTTTGATGCCCAATATGTATAGGTGTACCCAAGCACGTGGCATATAGGGGCCCTAAAAGGAAGACCCCCCCTTGTATGTTCTGTCATTTCAGGTACTGCAAAATCAACACATTTACATCGTTTTGGGGGGGGCAAAGGTAGCAAAAAGTAAGTTCACCCCAGAAAACCATATATTTTCGGAAAGTACACATTCCCACGAATCTAAATTGGGTATGCATGTCTTTCTACTACAAAGTACCAAGCCGCAAACCATTCCTAAATTTGGTGATTTTGGGGACATTTCCAAAAATGACTTCAAAATTTCGACCCTGCAGCATCGTATTACCCACATACTTTTAGGTATCAAGACAAATCACCCCAAATATGAAAGCCTGGGGTCCTCTGAACAGTTTGATGCCCAATATGTATAGGTGTACCCAAGCACGTGGCGTATAGGGGCCCCAAAACGAAGACCCCCATATGGTCTGTCATTTCAGGTACTGCAAAATCAACACATTTACATTGTTTTGAGGGGGGCAAATGTAGAAAAAAGTAAGTTCACCCCAGAAAACCATATATTTTCGGAAAGTACACATTCCCACGGATCTAAATTGGGTATGCATGTCTTTGTACTCCAAAGTACCAAGCCGCAAACCATTCCTAAATTTGGTGATTTTGGGGACATTTCCAAAAATGACTTCAAAATTTCGAACCTGCAGCATCGTATTACCCACATACTTTTAGGTATCAAGACAAATCACCCCAAATATGAAAGCCTGGGGTCCTCTGAACAGTTTGATGCCCAATATGTATAGGTGTACCCAAGCACGTGGCGTATAGGGGCCCCAAAACGAAGACCCCCATATGGTCTGTCATTTCAGGTACTGCAAAATCAACACATTTACATTGTTTTGAGGGGGGAAAATGTAGAAAAAAGTAAGTTCACCCCAGAAAACCATATATTTTCGGAAAGTACACATTCCCACGGATCTAAATTGGGTATGCATGTCTTTGTACTCCAAAGTACCAAGCCGCAAACCATTCCTAAATTTGGTGATTTGGGGGACATTTCCAAAAATGACTTCAAAATTTCGACCCTGCAGCATTGTATTACCCACATACTTTTAGGTATCAAGACAAATCACCCCAAATATGAAAGCCTGGGGTCCTCTGAACAGTTTGATGCCCAATATGTATAGGTGTACCCAAGCACGTGGCGTATAGGGGCCCCAAAACAAAGACCCCCATATGGTCTGTCATTTCAGGTACTGCAAAATCAACACATTTACATTGTTTTGGGGGGGGCAAAGGTAGAAAAAAGTGCGTTCACCCCATAAAACCATATATTTTTGGAAAGTACACATTCCTGCGAATCCAAATTGGGTATGCATGTCTTTGTACTCCAAAGTACCAAGTCGCAAGCCTTTCCTAAATTTGGCGATAAAAGCAACTGTTTTTACATTTCTGAAAATCGCCTAAAAATATTGCAATTGGCCGCATTTATCTCACCCAATTTCTTACATACAATTGTAAAACACCATAAATATTGATGCCAAGGGTCTACTGAACAGTTTGATGCCCAATATGCATAGATATACCAAGGCAGCTGGCATGTGCGGACCCCAAATAAAAATAGTGAATATGAGTTTTCTCCGCTGCCCATTCGCCTTCTGTGAACATAGACCCTTGACTTCATATTATTTGCCTCAAGACCCTCCTAACAGCAATGACCCCCCAAAACCATACATTTTTGGAAAGTACACATTCTGCCGATTCCAACAAAGATAACGACGTCTTTCTACACGAAACTACCAAACTGCAAAGCTTTTCTAAACATATAGGTTTTTACAACATTTCTGAAAATCGCCTAAAAATGTTGCAGTTTGCCGCATTTATCGGACACAATGTTTTACGTACAAAGAAAAATCTCTCTAAATATGGACGTCAGAGGTCTAATAAATAGTTTGATGCCCAATATGTATAGATTTACCAAAGTATGTGTTGTGTATGGACCCCAAATGAAAAACGTAACTATGAATTTTCACGCTAGCCAACTAAGCTGCAGAAAAGAGAACCCTAACTGTACGTTATGTGCCGTAAGACCCCCAAACTGTAAAAAGACCCCCAGAAACCCATATATTTTTGGAAAGCACATATTTTGGCGGATCAAACTAAGTAAAATCTATCTTTCTATACCAAAGCACCAAACAGCAAAACGATACTAAAGATACATAGGGAACAATAATGCAGGGATAAAATTGCAATAAAACCACAAAAATAGCGTAAATCAATGAAATAACAAAATAATTGTTCTGACAGCGTAATTAGTGGCCGAAATCGATTATCCAATAGTCACGCTGCCAAAATAACACGTTTTTAGGCAAAAAAAACAAAAGATAACAGTATAATGAATTCGTAAAAAAAAAAAAAAACACCTGTTTGTGTATACATATTTGTGCACTAATAAAAGTTATCTGAGTGTGCAAATACATGTAAATAAGTGTAAATAAGTGTAAATAACTGTACAAAAGGGACCAAGTGTGCTAAAATTAAAAAAAAAAATTTAAAAAAATTCCAATCTTTACTAAAATGCATAAATGTACTGTAAGTATGTGTAGGTGCAGGTAAGTGTGTAAAAAAACGTGCACTTACCGTTTTTGGAGCAGGAGAATCACTGTCTTCTTTGGAGGAGTCCTGGCAGCGTGTCTGCAGAGTTGCTGCGCAGCAGGAAGTGCGTGGGCGGCTCTGCAGGCAGGAAGAAGGTGAGTGTAGTAGCAGACGCTCCATGCGATGCGTCTGCTACTTTGAAGTCGGATCTGCGACAATCGAGTCGCAGATCCGACTTGACAGCCCCCCAGCCTCGTTGCCTAGGGGGCTGTCTTCTCTCCCCACTCTCTGCGGAGGCGGCAAAAGCCGCCGAAGCAGAGAGAGCGCTCAGCTGCTAAAGAACGTACAATGTACGTTCTTGGCAGCCTGAGCATTTGCCTGCCAGCACGTACGCCGTACGTGCTTGGCAGGCAAAGGGTTAAGGGCCGAATGAGGCCTGCAACGTTGCTGTAATGCAATAAAGGCATTTTTAATTTTAATATTTAGCGGTGCTCTTCTATCCTCCAAAGCAGACAAAAGCAGACACAATTTTAAGTGTGATCCCTTAACAAGCTTTCAAATAATTTCCCCACGGATGTCAAAATTACTGGACTATAATTGCCAGGTTGAAATTGTAATCCAATGTAAATATAGGAATTATATCCGCTTTCCTCCAATCCATAGGTACCGTACCAGATGAAAGTGAGTCTGAGAACTGAACTGAGTTCTCTTAATACCTGAGGGTGTATTCCACGTGGCCCTGACAACTTGTTCACATTAGGGATGTAGCGAACTGTTCGCCGGCGAACTAGTTCGCGCGAACTTCGACTGTTCGCGTCCGCCGCAAGTTCGCGAACGTCGCGCGACGTTCGCCAATAGGCGTTCGCGTCAAAATCGGTCGCCCATTCGACCATTCGATCGCTAAAATCGAACGATTTTCGTTCGATTCGAACGAAAATCGTTCGATCGAACGATTAAAATCCTTCGATCGTTCGAATCGAACGATTTTCGGATGATCGAAGTTCGCGAACAGTTCGCAAATTTTGCCGGTGTTCGCGAACGGCGTTCGCGAACACATCGGCGGCGGTTCGCTACATCCCTAGTTCACATACATTTTAGTAAAGATTTATCAATCATATCCTCAATCAGCCACTTTCTAGTTTGAGCTGAACCAACGGTGCAGCTATGAGGTGGGTCATGTAACTTTCACTTCTCTATTCTGCTTCTGCTATTTTATTTTTTGGATGATGTCTCTTTCTGTTACCTGTCTTCTCTATTTTAAAATAATTTAGTGCAGTGCATGCACACCACACCAATATTTTTTCTCCTTTCTGCATTGTATTATACAGCTTTTTTTTTATCTATAGACAAAAATTACTTCACCTCGAAGAAAGATACTCAGCTAATAACCACATTTTTTGTTAAAACCATATAAATACATAATCTAACGTGCTGAGCTGCCAAATTTACATAAATGCTTGGAAAATGTTGTCAAAAATACAAAGCACCAAGATTTATATATAAAAGCTAGTTGTGCTATAATTATATGATTTGCAGCATACAGAACATAATTCTAACATTTGCACACCTGCTTTAACAGTTGACAGTGATTATCTAACTGAATGTTTTATTTAAACTGCAGCAGTGTTAAGTGATTTGCATATCTACAGTCTTTAAATGCTCTCTCCCTGAGACAAATATTATGAAAGACACTTGTTGATCAAAACGAAGTCTCTATATTGGCAAGTGGGTAATTGAAAATGCACATAAAGCTTTTCATTTTGTGCCATGTTCCACTATTGGTGCAGTTTGTACAACAACAAAGGCCTTTATAAACACATATTTTTTTTCTTAAATACTGTAATGTGTGTTCACATTTCTTTCCTTTGGTAGTAAAGTTCAAGTGTGTATTATATACAAGTATAATGTTGTTATAATGGCCTCACTGATGTCAGAGAAATAATGTTGTTTACATAGGTCATACGGTCACCAAATGTGGCCCTCTAGTCTAGCTACATCTGAGCCACAGACTGCTGATTTATAGAAGCTGGCATAACAGGGAGATGGCTATATTGGCAAGTTTCTTGATGCAGTCAAATGCCTGTATAACTGACTTCAAGGCAATGTGTAGCACAGCAAAGGAAGTACCCAAGCTAAAGTGCATTTTTTTGCACTAGAATCATCATAGGGTCACAGTAAACGTCAAGGTTAATATTTATTTTGTCTCAGAAGTGGATAAACATAAATACCAAATGCATGGCAGGATATTTTTTAAACACTACTTGGATAATGTAATAGAAGTTCAAAAGTTTTAGCAAGGTCTAATAATCCACTGTAAGTATAAATCACAGGTCACAATTTTGGTTTGGTTTGGAGTTCCTGGGCCTGATGCAAACATTATTACTTTTTTGTAACTACTCCAAACTTTTACAGTAGGTTACAAGAAAAAAAAAAATCATTCTTGTAGCATATATGGGGGTTATTTACTAAAGTCTGTTTTTTCTGGTCAGAGTTTTAAAGGGGAAAACACAATTTTTTCATTTTGATTTCAGTTTCAGTACTGACAGATATTGATCAAATTAATCAAAATTGGATTCTCGTATTTTCTGATTTGACAGGATCCCTTATTGATCATTATTTTTTATAAGTAAAAATATTATTTATAACAATTATAACTAATCTGACCCATTTCGCTTTACAGAGAAATTTACAAAACTCTGGAAAAATTCGCAAAACAGCAAAAATGTGCGAAACGCATTGAAGTCAATGGGCATCAAAGGTATTTTGATGCGCGACAATTTTGACACTAGCGACAATTTTTATACTTGCGACCCTTTTGTCCAAATGCATTAAAGTCAATGGGCGTCTGAATAATTCTGACATGCGACAATTTTGACGATCAATGATTTTTTTATTGCAGCAAATTTTCCCACGCCGAAGTTTCACGACAACTTTTGCCTTCGGAGGAATCTGGGAATTTTCCACATATCCATGCCTGTCAAATAAATTCGCCCATCACCAATTATAACTGTATAACCAATAAATCTGCTCTTTTTCTACAAAAACACTGTGTCATAGATCTGTGCTTTGATTCTGAATAAAAAGTAAAATATAATGTTACTAATATCTGTCTATGTGTTCCTTTCTATTTTGTTTGTTTCTTTTCTACTTTGTGCTGTGCTTATTCTGACTCAAAAAAATGAAGCAGAAGCCATTTTATTAATAAACCTGTAAAGAAGCATTCAATGTATTGTGGGCTTTGAAGTTTTGTCTGGAAGGGAAACTTGATTCAGTTACATTGTTTCAAGAATCAAAGCCATCAGTACACAAATAGACAAATTAATAATGCTTCCCATTGTAAATAGCTTTAAAACCATTAAACTATTTTCATTGATGTATTTTGAAAGTTTTTTAGAATTACAATCCATACTTGTGTAAATATATGAGATGCTATACTTAGCCTTCTTCATTTGTATTCAATAAGCGCTATATAAATAAATGATGATGATGATGAATAATTGTCTTTCCTGTTCCTGACATCATATGGGGTCTGAAGAGAATTGAAGGATGGAAAGGTTTGAAAAATTGACCACAGCAAAATAAATAGCATTTGCATCAGTTGGTCAATCACTCAGCATGACTCAAACAAATTAGCTTGTATGGCTTCAGTGGGAGCCTCTGCAGTGGACCTCTTTCCTTCCCCTTACACAGACCTCCACCTTCTGTCAATGTTTTTAGGTTAACTTTAGACAAAGCATATTCATTACTTGGTCTCAAAGTGTGCAAAATAAAATTAAAACACTATTGTTTCTATAAAAATTGGTATTACTATTGCAATTTTCTATACAGTTTTTTTGCATACTACTGTGTATACTACAATATTAACACTTGCTAAATCTCCATATATTGGATCAGCATGCCTTTAGTCTACTAAAAAAAAAAACATTTAAACATGAAATAAACCCAGAAAAATTGTTTTACTGCCAAAATGAATTCATGCAGCTTAGTTACCATCGAGTACAAGGTACTGTTGTATTATTACAAAGAAATAGGAAATAATGAAAAAAATATTTCCTTAAATGGACTCTTTGGGGCAAATTCACTAACTGGCGAAAATTTGCCAGCGCTGGCTTCCCGCACATCGCAACACTTTGCAAGATGTAAATTCGCCTGGACAATGTTAATTCACGAAGATCTAAAGTTGCGCACAGGGTAACGAACGCTGGCAAAGTAGCGAAACAAATGCCAGCAGTTCAAAGTTACGCTACCGTTGGCTAATTTGCATAGGGCGTGCAGAACAATGGCCGTATATGCTGCAGCAAATACATTACACTACACAAGCCCAGGGAACCTTAATAAAATTATATATAGGTGTTATATTGCCCTATACATGTGCCCACAGTTTAGTTTAGGTGCCATATGTTATCAAATGTAGGGGGGAAGGAGGGTACTCCCCCATTTTTTGATGTTTTTCAGCCTATCACCCTGTAAAAAGGAAAAGACGCCAGCGTTTTTTGGGACTTAGAAAAATGTTCAACTTTTTTTTGAGGAACCCCTATCTAATCTATTGCACTTAGCCTGGTCTGAGGTGGAGAAGGCAAGTCTGGCGATAGAGGTAATGGTCAGTAAAATAAAAAAACTCAGTGAATTTGCGTAGTAACGCTCTTACATCAGAGTGAAAATTCGCCTGGCGTTAGAGTGCGAAGAGTCTATCTCCTTACTCCAGCGACCGTTAGTAAATCAGTGAAGTGCCAAAATGACGTCATGCTGGTGAATTTTGGCCAGCGTTAGCCACTTCGTCCTTTAGTAAATTTCCCCCTGTGGGAGATGGCCTAAGAAGTTACATCTATTTCATTCTGTGCTCAGTTGGAAGGAGGCATTTCCAAATCAGCTCAAGCAACAGGATTCTCAGGAAAGAGGTCTCAATTCTTATATTTTTAGAATCAACTTTTGATCCACTAAAAGTTCACTTGTCTAACTTAAGAAGTGATATTTTTATGTTAATTTTAGCTGAATTGTGTGTGGTATTTTATAGCATGCGTTATTTTGTGCGATATTTTAGGGCATTTGGTATTGTCACACGTTATTAGTGCAATTTATAGCACCTAAGACATTCAGGATGCCACTGGCAGAGTAGAAGTCTCTTTTTACGGTGTTCTAGTCATTCCTTTTCCTGGGAAACTTAATATAATTCCATGACACAGAATCTAGTGCATTCTGGATCTGCCCAAGGTATCATGAAAATTGGTAAGTGGCTGTAGGTAAGGCTCCAGTCCACAGTGATTATCGCACTATTTTATGCTTTTATCGCTTAAAAGATCTTAGTGAATAATATTCTATAAATATCGCAACATGATTATTCTTTAAGCAATAAAAGCATAAAATCTGTAAAAATGTAACACCTCCCAGGAGTAGGCGTTACTACAATATAATTTGGATTAATATAGGAAGATTTAGTGAGGAGCTGTAGGGCAGCAATTAAAGACCTTTATGAGGAACTGGAGCAGTACCTACAGCCACTTACCCATTTTCATGATACCCTGGGCAGATCCAGAATGCACTACATTCTGTGTCATGGAATTATACTAAGTTTCCCAGGGAAAGGAATGACTAGAAAACTGTAAAAAGAGACTTCTACTCTGCCAGTGACATTCTGAATTTCTTAGGTGCTATAAATTGCACTTCTAACGTATGACAATATCAAATACCCTAAAATATCGCACAAAATTACAGTATGTATGCTATAAAATACTGCACACAATTCAGCTAAAATGAACATAAAAATATCACTTCTTAAGTTAGACAAGTGAACTTTTCGTGAATTGATAGTTAATTCTAAAAATATAAGAAGTGATAAAATTGTTAAGGCATGCTATAAATAACACTCACTTTTTCGACCTTTAGTGAATTGGCCCCTATGTGTGTTATTAAATGAAATAATATCACTTTTTTACATTTCCTGAGTGAAATAATGAAAATAAAATATTTTAATAACAGTGCAAATTGGTACTGTTTTGCCCATGATTTTAGGAAAAAAGATAAAATATCACGTAGAGTATCTAATATCTAATGAACCTTTGACAAAGCTTCTGGGAAAAAATGAAATCATATTCCTTCTGCCTTTTGAAGCCCTGATTTGTATTACAATAATTTATCTTCAAAGGACAGGTAATGGCACACTTTCTCCAGTTGTTTTCTAATGAAGTCACGCACATCTTTATTTATAATTCAGTGAGATTATACAGTCTCATCAAAACCATCTGTACAATGGAGAATCTCCTTGCTAGGTGTTGTACCATAAGTATGTTTTGTATATTGTATCTGAGTTTTCTCCAGCTGTTCAGAGCACCAAAATATAATATGCACCTTCATTTAGAACAGTAAAAGAGTTACGATGAATAGGGATTGCTCAGGCATGGAATGTAGGTCTTACATAATTAAAACGACATAACTTGCTGAATGCACTTTCATTTGCATCTTCACATTACTGCAACAGTCATTCAGTAGTATGTAAGCACACATGATGCTTTTTGCAAGTGAAATATGTAGAATGATAATTTTATTATGACTAATTTGGATCATGTTGGAATGTGATTAAACAATCTGCTTTTCAACATACTCACAGGGATTGTAATGCAGGTTCCTTTGGATGTAGTTATTTTTTTTCACTGTTTTATTAAACCATGATAACTGCTATTTTATATATGTGTGCGTATTTGCATTTATATGCAAATATGTGTTGAGCTGGCTACATGAGTAAACAGCCCCATAATGTATTGCAAGCAATATATGTAAATCCTGCATGCTTCTGAACAAAAGCCACTTCTATATTTATAAACAATTTGAAGAAATTGTAGAAAAATGTCTTACTGAGCACATTGCTAGTAATAGCTTTAAAATACCACATAAGTATGCTTTAGTGGCCTCTTTCATATGAATTTTGATTTGTGCAAGTGTTTTCAGAGAGGTGAAGAAGTGAATGGATAAAATAAAAAATATTTACATTTTTTGTGTAAAGAAAAGTCCTGTGTATTGAGTATTTTCTTTATCAGCCAGAGCTTGCTCCTTTGTGTGGATCTCCTTTAGCGTCCATGTAATTATCTGTTTGTCTAAAAGACAGTTAGACTTCCACGGCTGAGCATTATGGTACACAAGGGGGTAATGTTATTTTCCTACTGGGTCTAGTATACCTTTGATTGTAGCACTTTAATTGTTATTTTATTTCTCCCATTTTTGTAATGATTGTCTAATTTCTCCCATTCTTAATAGGTGGCCAATAAGATGAGTGTTTCCGAAGACACTTCTCCCGCATTTCAAGAAATAAAAAGGTTGTAGCTTGTTAAAAATGTCTGACTGAAAAGTCTTTCTTTAAATAATAATAGAAAGGAAAGTGAGACCCTTTACAGGGACATTTGGAGACATACAGTACTTGTTATTTTTATTCTTTTCAAGAAAGGAAAAATCCCCATTCTTCACATTACAGCCCCACTATTTGATGTTTTGCTCTGTAAAATAGAGGAAGAGAAGACAATCTACAAAAAATGTCCTTATTTTAAAACATAGATTGTATGCAGGAAGTTCTTTTAACTTAAATACATTTTCTGAAATACATTAATTGCATTTCAAAATAAGTGTTTTTTTTTCTAACAAATGTTGCCCTACAAATGAACTTTTCACCAAATAAATACTAGGCACAGGATTTTCTGCCTCTACTGGGATTCCGCATAGTTTTTTTTCTTAGCATTAAACCAGTCAGCGTTAGGATTTGATTAAAAAACTTTATCACTATGTTAAGCCAGTAGCTTCCTGCTGTGCCTGCTAAATTGCAGCATCTTCAGCTTTTTTTTAAACAATTACAGAACTTGGTTTTCAACTTCCACAGCCAATATTTATAAGACATAAGCCTATTCATGGTTGATGTAAATGCAGTGAAATAGCACCACAGAAACATATATGTTTGTTTACTAGTCACTGTATAATATACAGTAGTAATGCAGCTATCACTGATTACAACTACTAAACCACTGCTATTTACTGTTTTCAGAAACACAAAGATATAAATATCTATATATAGATAGATAGATGGATAGATAGATAGATAGATAGATAGATAGATAGATAGATAGATAGATAGATAGATATTTGGCTTCACCAAATCTTTTGGGTTTGTAAGTAGGCACTTTGGCCATTTGGAGAAGTTCTGTTTGCAAGGTGAATGGGACGAAACACAAGAATGTCTGCCTTATAAACTATATATTGTTAATCTAACAGTATAAGTGGGAAAGGTGGAATAATATGCACCATGCATTAAGGTCAACCAAACACTGGGTGACGCCACTTTAACCAAAGATACTACACCATATTAGTTTTTAATTTTTGTTGCCACAGGCGCTGGTCTTGATTCATGTATTGAACTTTTTTGGAACAGTTGGAGAGACTGTAAGGAGACCGGCAAGACAAAATACCTAAAGGACTGATTATTCCGAAAATATTATATTTTTTCTTTAGATAGATAGTGTGTCCAATCCTTTTGGCCATAAAAAATAATAGTGTGTAAATAGAGTATGGTGAAAAGTATACAGTTCACGGTAACACCATCTGTAGATTTATCCAGACATTGATTGGAGTAATGGGGTTGCCAAGTCTAAATAGCTTTGTAAAAAAAATATATAGGTTTGTAGATATGATTTATGACAACTGTTTCATTCAGGAACTGACTGGGAAAGATTCCTTTTTTTTGGATCTGGTAATAACTAATAATGCCCAATTCATCTCTAGCCTTTGTGTGGGTGAGCATTTAGAGAATAGTGATCAAAACATGGTCCTTTTTTGAAATTATGTTGAGGAGACAACTCTGTAAGGAGTAACTAAGACACTAAGACAGCACATTTACCTATGACAATAAAGCTCACTACAGTAAAATTCCACCACTTTCTACTCATTGCTATGGGATTTTTAGAGGCAAATTTATCAATGGGCAAAAGTTAGAGTTCACCATTTGATAAATAATCCTTTAAAATACATAGGAATAAATAGATAGTGGTGGAATATTTTCTCTGGTGAGTTCTACTTTGACACTTTAATAAATCTTTTCCCTTCCATTTTTGATGTGCTAACTTTCGTAGTATTAAGTCATCTCTGCAACACATTAACTGGAAAAAGCTTTTAAAAGGGTTAAACACTGAAAAAAAATTGGATAATATGCATGACAGTATATTTCCCTTGTAAGCAAGGATAGATCTATTATCAGGTACAGGGGTGCCAATAAAGCATGTAAAGCTGCTACCATAGAGACAGAAAAGGATATTGCAACAGACAATACAATTAAACTAAAATTATTTTAAAACATGTAAATAGTAAAAAAAAAAGCAAAGGTTTTGACCCCTATTACCAGAAGGTAGATTTATGAGAGCAGGTTATATCATGTATTTAAACTGTTACTTTTCATCTGTCTATACAACTGAGGAGTCAATTAATGAAGGCTTCCTTTTTAATTGACCCATTTCTAATAATATAACTATATCAATACATGGTTACTCTGGAGGAAATTCAGAAGAGACTAGAACATGTGAAGGTAAACAAAGTTATTTGGTCTTTTCTTTTATCAAACCTGTTTGACTAAGCAAGGTTCTTTTTGCCTATAGATTTTACTGTTGGTGGTCTGCCAGATTATTGCAGAATGCAACACTGCAAAATGTATTAATCTCATGACATCAATGTTATGCTAATACATTTTTTTAAAAATTTTTAAAAGATCCTCTAAAAATTTTAAGTTTTTTGATTATTCCTAGCGAAAAAAAAGAAGAAAAAAACTCCAAAAGCCAGAATTGATTAAAAATGGTCCAGTAGGACTAGCGCAGTTCCTACAAAGTAAGATAGGCAGAAAAAAGACCATTCCATCAAGTTTAACCTTTTTATTTTTTTTAACCTGCCTAACTGCTAGTTCCAATTGACAATTTTTTTGAGTTTTACAGAAACAGAGAAAACCCACACATTTTTAGAGATTCGTGAAAAAAATGGAAATACGATTGTTGGTAAAAAAGCTCCTTAGGAGGCTCCTTAGGAAGCCTATTTACTAAAATTTTACTTTTTCTCACTCTGTTATAAAAAAAATCGATCAAACTCCAGAACCTAGCCTTTGTGAAAGATTCGCATTTCGCAAATTTCGCCCATCACTATTTATTAATAACTGAATGTGGATGTTTTCCTGAATGCACTGTTATATTGTGGTTTCTGTATCTTAATACAGTATTAATGTGAGAGTCAGCATTGTATTAATTCATTGAATGTCAATTGCTTGATCCAGGGAATGTTTCCAATTGCCATTGGGGTCAGGAGGAATTTTTTTTCTTTTTCAGGCAAAATTGACATTGCACAGGTAAGTTTAGAAAAAGGAGGTTCTCTTCTGTGACTGCATGGTGGGCTGACTGATATAGATGCTACTACTGCTTGTGCTAGGTGACAGCCTGCTTGGATTTCCTATCATCGACACACTGCAGATTCAGGACCGGCAGCAGGGCTGCTTAACTTCTCTCATGGTGGGAGATGCAGCTCCTGCTGGTAGCAGATTTGGGGGAACCCTCTCTGTAGATAGAGGCAGCCTAATACTCAGTGGTGGATATAATGACATAGGGGCAAATTTACTAACCTCCGAAAATTGGCCAGTGACGGCTTTACTCACATTGAAACACTTCGGCAGGCGTGGTTTCGCCAGGACAATGCTAATTCACTAAAATCTGAAGTTGTGTCCAGGCCACCGAATGCTGGTGAAGTTGTGCTAGTGTTATTGCTCCAAGTGAAGCGAAGATGCGCCAGCGTTGCCTAATTTGCATACGGCGGGAAGTTAAAGTTCAATGGACATACATGTTGCAGCAAATACATTACACTACAAACCTTAATAAAATAAAGTTATTATAATGCCCTACACGTGAGCCCAGTGTATAGTTTATGTGCCATATGTTAGGAAATGTAGGGGGGAAGCCAGTTATCCCCAAAAAAAAATGACGCTCTTTCTCACCCTATCACCCTGAAAAAGGAAAAGACGCTAGCGTATTTTGGGACTTAGAAAATTTTTCAACTATTTTTTTAGGAAGTCCTATCTAATCTATTGCACTTCGCCTGGTCTGAGGAGTCTGGCGCAAGAGGTAACGTTCAGTAAAATCCGCATCTAATTGAATTTGCACAGTTACGTCCATTCGCCAGAGCGCAAATTCAAAATAATGACTATATGCCTAATATGTAAATATTTTTTTTCTAGTATATGTTTTACATCTAGAGGAAGGTAAAGCATTTAAGTCATTACTGTTGTAAAAATATAAAAACAAAATATGTAAAAAGAAATAGGACACCTTTCATTTTACCAGTAGTATACAGTTTGATTCTATAGTTCAGATATGTGATCTCTTATCCGGAAACCAATTATCCAAAGATCTCCCAATTACAGGAAGGCTATCTCCCATACAGTCCATTTTGCGAAAATTATTTTTTTTCTGTAATAATAAAACAGTACATACTTTGTAATTGATCCTTATTAAGTTGCATAAATCCAATACTAAGTTGCATACATTTTGCTGGCAAAATAATTCTACTGGGCTCAGATTTTAGTGTTTTCTCTTTAGCTAATCTAGGTGGTGGCATTGTTCTATAGCTGCCCATGCAAGGAATGTGTATCAAATAAGAGCAGTATTACAACAGGAATCTTTGAACTGAAATAACTTTTTAATTATGCAGCTCCCAGAAATGGCAGATTTTGATCAGCTGAACATGATATTCTAAATAATAACATACATTTGCCATTTAATTCTATTTCATATTTTAAAAAATAAATCATGTGACTTGTTATAAACTAAGGACTAAGGAACGATTAAAGAGAAATATAAAGAGATATTTCCTAAATGTGTTTTTCATTGCAATAATAGCAGTATTTCCTGTTTTTTTGTATAACAGTTCAATTTATACTTCATGAGGCTTGCTTTGCAGGTCATGCAACCTTTGCTCAATTATGCCAATGCATTAATAATAATGTTACATGTGCTATGACAATACAAGGACCAATATCCTTGTATATATTCTGCCTGATTTGCTAAAGACTTTTATTTCATCTACCAGAAATTATAACGTCTTCTGTTATTTCCATTTAACCTGTAGTGTTTATCTTTTATGTAAATGTGCAGACTCACTCTTTCCTGCTTTCCTTCCTTTCTTGCTTCCTTCCCCATTATGTCTAAAATGCATAAAATTACAGCACGAAATTAATAGGTGTTTACATTTTGTCTACTATTTTAATCACAAATAAACTATGGTTTTTATTATTCCTTTTTTAAGTGCTTAACAGTTGGCGAAGTAACAGATTTCATACTTTCCATTTATCCATGTACAGTCCTCTAACGAATAAGTATAGCCTTACATTTATTACATCTTACATGCACAAATATGGTCAAATACATTCAACATATTATTTACAGGTCTGTAGATATTGGGTACACCTCAAGCCAGCTCTCCCATATTTTTTCAAATTTAGCTGAAGTGCCATGTGCTTCATATCTAAGTGTTATGAGTGGTAGTATATGATTTATAAATTCAGCTAGTAGGTGAGTGATGGGGGATTAGGATGAAGCCAATTTACAATAATGGCTTTTTAAGTATAGAATAGGAGAGTATGGTAAAGTATCCTGACATAAGTGTAGGGGACTAAATTATTGACTACTTCTAGCAATCACTGTGACTCTTATTAACTTTCCACCAAAATGTTTTAATAAATGGATAAGACCATATTACATGTAAAAAATCATCTGTAGGGTGTTGACATCTGGGGGGGAAGGAGGTTTATTTGGAAAGATGCTATGTAATCTGATGGGTGTAAAGTAGTAGAGATGAAGGATCTTAACATTTATTAATCTGTCCCTAGTCATGATAAGAAAGCTGGATAGTGAATCTGTGGATTCTTCCCATATATCATCTAAAATCTTGAGCAAAACTGATTTCCATTTGCAGCGAACTTCATCAAATGGAGAAGGAAATAGGTTTTGCAGAGCTCTATACAGTTGTGAAACTAGTTTCTGAGGTTTGACTCATCAGAGTATATTCTCAAAGGCAAAGTTGTGGTAGGTTATCTGGTAGGAGCAGAAATGTGCATGTTAACTGTATATATTTAAAGGGGTCTAATTGTGTTGAAGGGACTTTTAGCTGATGCTGATGGAGAGTGGGAAAGGTTCCTCATTCCAAAAAATCTCCAAATGTTTTAAGCCTGTGTTTGGGCCAGTAAATAAAGTCTGAGAGATAGCAGAGATGAGGAAAGTGAACGTTGCCCAAAGTGGAGTATGTGGTGACAACAGGTGAGGAAACAGCTGTTTTATTCTCAATTTCACTTGCCATGCATCATAAGGAGCACTTAACACTAGGGGGCAGTAGATCATTCAGTTTGCTCATAGGGCAAAGACTGAGAATGTAATACAGTAGCATGTTGGGATCTTCAGGATTAGACACAAACCAATCATGAAGGGGAGATACGGTAGTTGTACTGCTAAGTAGTAGAACCACAAGTTGGGGAGACCTAGACCCCCACACTGTAATGAGGCTGTAAATGATTTCCATGATATCCTAGGTTGTTTATCAGACCATATATATGAAAGTAGGAGACTGTTAACCTTATTAAAATATTGTCTAGATTATACATTAAGCTCCTCCATGTTTGGTCCTTGCGAGGTAGATTGCCAGTGTACAGATAAACAGAAACTCATTATGCAAGGGGGTTATCTGTGCTCTAGCAATCTAATTATCTACATTGCAGGGACCAAACAGGGAGTAGCTTAATTTCTCCTGTTTTCCCTCTTCAGTGCCCTAAAAGATGCTGGCCTTGATGCAGAAAAGAAAGAAAAGCAAGCCATCTGTTTCCACCAGAAGTTCTCCTGTCCTTTGATCAGCTTCTCTCCCCCTTTGTGCAGAGCAATGCCATGGATAGAGATGTCGCGAACTGTTCGCCGGCGAACTTGTTCGCGCGAACATCGGGTGTTCGCGCTCGCCGGAAGTTCGCGAACGTCGCGCGACGTTCGCCATTTTGGGTTTGCCATTGTTGGCGCTTTTTTTTGCCCTCTCACCCCAGACCAGCAGGTACATGGCAGCCAATCAGGAAGCTCTCCCCTGGACCACTCCCCTTCCCTATAAAAACCGAAGCCCTGCAGCGTTTTTTCACTCTGCCTGTGTGTGCTGAAGAGATAGTGTAGGGAGAGAGCTGCTGCCTGTTAGTGATTTCAGGGACAGTTGAAAGTTTGCTGGCTAGTAATCGTTTTGATACTGCTCTGTTATTGGAGGGACAGAAGTCTGCAGGGGTTTGAGGGACATTTAAGCTTAGGTAGCTTTGCTGGCTAGTAATCTACCTTCTACTGCAGTGCTCTGTATGTAGCTGCAGTGGGCAGCTGTCCTGCTTCTGATCTCATCTGCTGACTGCTGCAATAACAGTAGTCCTTGTAAGGACTGCTTTTATTTATTTTTTTGTTGTTTTACTACTACTACTACTACTACTATAAGAGCCCAGTGCTATTAGTCTAGCAGTGTTGGGGAGTGGGACTGGTGTGCTAATCTGCTGCTCCTAGTAGTTCAGCAGCACCAACTTTAATTTTTTTTTTTAATATTCATTTTTTTTTTATTTTACTTTTTTTTATTTTACTACCGCTGTAGTAGTGTATAAGTTGACCTTTTAGGCATTATTTGCCCTGTAGGCATTATTTGCACACTGTTTTCTTCAACCCGCCATCTAGCTGTGTGACCTTGTTCACATTCTGTCTAAATATCCATAATATTACCGTCTCCAGAAAAAACACCGGAGTGACTTTTTTCAAGCAGCCATAATATATTTTACGTAATCCGTATCCACCGCTGTAGTAGTGTATACGTTGACCTTGTAGGCATTATTTGCACACTGTTTTCTTCAACCCGCCATCTAGCTGTGTGACCTTGTTCACATTCTGTCTAAATATCCA